>NC_142878.1:72152500-72777500 GCF_051225735.1 Oryctolagus cuniculus | reverse complement strand
ACTTTTCATATAGCCTTGCCTAAATACTGATGGAGACTGTGGATTCAAAAGGCTTCCATAGCCTAGGCAGCTCATGTCAAGAGCCTCAGGTGATCACTGACGTCATACCTGAGTGTTAATCATTATATTAACAATAGGAGTCACTGTGCACTTACTCCATACAGGACCTCTGTTCAATGAGTTGTACTATAAGAATGAAATGTAAAACTTGTTCTCAAACAGTTTTTATATTGTATGTGTGTGCAAACTGTTGAAATCTTTACTCAATATAGAGTTGGTCTTCTGTGTATAAAGTTAATTGAAAATGAATCTTAATGGAGAATGGGACTGGGAATGGGAGAGGGAGGAAGAGGTGGGGAGGGTGTAGGGGTGGGAGGGCAGGTTGGTGGAAAGAATCACTATATTCCAAAAGTTGTACTTAGGAAATTTGTACTCATCAAATAAAAGGTTTCTACAAAAATGTATCTCATAACTGTGTTTGGGTCTGTGCATTTGGAAAAATAGCCACCTCTTCTAGTGGAATGGTTTCCTTCCAGGTGAAGATATACACCAATCACCCCAGCTAGAGATTCTGGTGTCATCTGAAACCTATTCGGGAATTTATGCAACTTCTCTTCACTGTGCATATAGTTTCTCAGAGAGCTTGCCTGTTTCTTTCTCAAAAGTTCAGAATATCTTTCTCTCTCTGGTATATGCCTGCAGTATTGCAAATTCTGTGATTCTACAAAATAAATCTTTCCCTGTTCTCCTTATTCTCAATGACCATCGGGTATCTAAAGTATGCAATACAAACATCAGGACATACAGACACCAGTCCCTTGGGTAGCTTTCCAAATGTCCAGAACACTAGACATACTCCACTCCTTTTTCTCCCACCTGATAGAAAAGCTTCAAGTTGTACACATTTTCTCAGTCATGTTGAACTTTGCCACTGCAGCAGACTGCCCTCACTTTTTAGCAGCCCCCAGATATCCCAACTATGCTTGCTACAAAAGCCTCTGAAGAAGTGAGACAGAAACCAGGAAGTTCTCAATACATGATCTACTCTTCTTGTAACCCATGAGAAATTGTGAGCCGAGAAAGTCTCTCCTAGCATTTAGCCATGGCAACTCAGAGGCAGTACTGATGCAGGTAATGTGAAGTCACTCTTTTTACCTGTTTCAGTGTGGCTACTGTTGGCTTTTTTGCATGCAGGGGTTACTCCAACCTAACTAGATTCCAGAACTCTCAAAAAAGTGGTATCAGTTCATGTACCATTAAATTGCTTTTTCTATAGGAGAATAAGAGCTGAGAATTCCCATTTCATCATGTTGCTAACATCATTCCTTCTCTGTGTATTTTTAAACTGATAAATGAATAATAAGATCTTCTGAATTCCAAATGCCTTAGTAAGCATGGGAGAGGAACAAGTTTAATGAAACCTGTACTTGCTTACAAAGTGTTTGAGAGGAATAACAATGCCAAATACAAAGAAAGAAGGAAGGGCCACAAAAAATGAATACTGAATAGCAGGCCATGAATGGAAAGTCCAGTTTCTTCAATAGTACAGACTATTGTCCCTAAGAAGAAAACACTTTGGGCAGAACCCAGCCCAAATCAGAGAAATCATCATCCTTCTCAGCCTAAATTCTATTTATCCTGACATCAAAAAGAGTCCATGCATTCTTTGTAAATGTAAAGGCAGAGGTGCTGCTACAGCCCAGGAACATATGTTCCTCATAAGTCTAATCACTGCCTAATTACTGGGATGTTCATATTGTCATTGGGAGGACTTGCTGGTATTCTGACAGCCAAGTCTGCATTTTGCCAATAGTTTCATTTTATGAGGTTTTATAACCTTTTTGTGTCATTAGTTTTAGAGGCATGGGCAATGACAGCATTTCAACTGAGATACAGGTACAGTGCCATTTTTATATCTGTGGAAAGAAGAATTCTGTAAGTCCCAGTAGCACCTGTCAAGAAATAGTTCAGCATTGTATCTTATAATAGTCTCAGACTGACTATTACTTCAGGTCCTATGTATTTATTTCTCAAGGAAGGAGTAATTAGAACAGCATTTATAATATTTGGAAGACTGGGTACTCATTCTAAGCCTGTGCATGGAACTCAAGAACAGGGATGCTTTCCCAGACAAATGCTCTTACAGCCTGAGAAAATGGTTGTAAAGTAATTTCAAAGATACTACAGGGTAGCTGCTTTTTCTCGCATTTTGTTTTGTTTTGTTTTTGGGGTTTTTTGTTTTTTCTCTCAACCTAACAAAGAATTTGTACACACACACACACACATATATATATAATATTATATATTATATGATATATAATATATATTGTTATATATAAATATGTAATATATAATATATATTACATTGACCTCATTTCCCAGAAAATAAAGGATTATTTTCCCTACCATACTCACTCTTTGGCAAGAGAGAGAATTGACACAGATACATGAAGTTGAAGCAAAGTTTGTTTATTTAAAGCTACTCTTAATACTCATTTCTTGATCTAGGTTAAAGAAATTAAAATTAGGAGCTTTCTCTTTCCATTTTTTGTTTTACTATCTTTTCTTCTGTACATGTTTTACCTCTGCATCAATAATCAAGTTCTCAGATATACCCTCAGAGGATTAAGGGTTATTTTCCCTTCATAATTCACAAGGTCTCTTACTTCAGAGACTGTGTTCTAAAGTGTCATCATGAACTGTTCTCTTGCTAATCCCACACTCATAATGTATATGCAATTTTATGCAGAAATAGGCCTTTAGTAGAATCTAGAATAGTGGTAAAATCCAAAGACATTTTTTGGAGCTCATACCAACAATTCAACAAAAAGGGTCTTACAGTGGAATGCTTCTTTAATACAGAAGAAGCAGCTGGGTCTCAAAACAGGTGCACTAGCTTGGTCCATCCCAGTTACCATGTCATCTCAACCATCAAGGTTCCCAGTGATGACTGCTTTTCAGTCCTCAATGGACAGAAATTGAAGAAGAGTTAGCTCAAGGATATTTTCTCTCCATCTGTTTTAGAGTTACTAGGGTTTGTTAAGTGTCTCTACAAGTCTGTCAGTAATTTGGCTTAAACTGCCTCCACACTCTGATTCATCCTTCCCCTGACCCATTCTCTACTGCACTTTCATCTTCTATCATATTTTGAAATGTCAATCACTGGCTTTAATCACTGCTGTCCTCTTTCTCTGTACACATTGTTATCCTTTCCTAGTTTTTATAAACTGATAACCATACAAATTTCCTCCTAGGGCTGCAAAGTGCAATGCAAAAACAAGCTATGAAAAGAAGCATTTTTGGATTATGGACTATTCCTAAACGCCAACTGGGTAGAACCAAAAGCTAGCAATAGTCATCCAAGGAAAACTTGACAGGCCTGGTGGGAGAAATTGAAAGACAATTGTCTTTAGAAAATAAAATTGTCCTTATAAAATTCTAAATATCAGTTCTCAAATATCAAGTAAGTTACCTCCACTGGCCCTAAACATTGTTACACTGGTTAATAGAGGAAAATAATAAAGTCTTTATATGTTAGGAAGTTGTAAAGGGGAAAGAAACCATGTGGGCTCTTGAGTTTGTTGTCCTCAGTCTGAAAGTGTGGGCAATTCATCGTTCCTCTCTTTGGCTTCTCTTTGGTTCCCCAACCTCTTTAAGCTTCAGTGTCATTATCACTGAAGTGGAAATCACAACACAACCTCCTTCTTAGTGTTGTTATGAAGATTACATACAAGAATATGTTGCAAAACAGGTAAAGTACTTTGCCTTAGGGAAAGTACACAATGAGGAATTGAAAATGTTATATATGAGATAAAATTATCTTTACATCAACAACATTTGCCTTATACATATATATTTATGTGCCCTGACATAAGGAGAAGTACACATAACCAGACACCGATAACTCAGGACTCTGGCATGCTTTGCTCCAATGACAGCCTCTTGAGTATTAGGTGAGTTCGACAAAGGCTAAAGAGAGTTTCTCTGAATCTTTAGCAACACAAGGCACATCTGAATGGACAAACTGAATGTCTACCCTAAAAATTACATTTTCCTTTTTTTAAATACATTTTTACAGCCTGGACCCCATTGTACATTCACATTGGCCTCTAGCATGGTCCCACCTAAGCCATGACTCTACCTAAAATGGGCTACGTACACCTTATGTATGAGTGTAGGACTGTGAAGTGCCCCCAGTCTCCCAACACATCAGAGGCTCTGGGGCTCAAACTGCCTAGGTGGATAGGAGGTAAGGAGGTGATGGTGTGACCATGTCAACAGAGTTGTCAAACCCTTCTTTCTGATACAAAAGAAGAGGTCTACGATGCCTAACTTGATGTTACCTGGATACTTGCCTCAACCTGAGCAGAGTGCTGAGCAGAGCTCCCTGGCCACACTTAGCACATGCATTTGTGTATCTACTGAAAGAGCAAACACTCCATTAAGCCACAGAGGCATAATCTAAAGATAAAAACTATCACAGGAAAAAAACCAACAAGTATCTCCACAAGTACCTAAAAATAAATGCAGAAATTAAAGAAACAGAATAAGGAAGACAACATGATGCCTCCAAAGGAACACAAACACTTCAATATTAGAATGCAAAGATGAAGAGATTGAGGAAATGCCTGAAACAGAATCAAAAGATTAATAGGATTACTAAGAAGGAAACAAAAACAAATCCGCTGTCGCTCCCCCATTCGCGGAGGAACAACACAGGACCCTGTGCTGTTCTTTTGTCTGCTCGGCCCTTCCCGGGTTTGCTGCTGGTCCTTCCTGGGTTGGCTGCCGACCCCTCCACCTCCGTGGAGGGGCGCCCCCCCCCTGCCACTTTCCCCGCTTCCACGGAGGAGCGGCACACCGCCGGCTGGCTCTCTCGGGGGCTGCTCAGGTGTTCCTTCAGATGTTCCTGGTGCATGTTGTCTCTCTCCTCCTTTATAGTCCTCTTCCACCAATCCCAACTCTGCTGCCCACATGCCGAGCACGCTGCTCTCCTCCAATCAGGAGCAGGATCAGCTCCTGCAGCTTGTCAAATTGGGAAGAGGCGTAGAAGTTTACTCCTCCCCAGTGCCATATTGTGGGAGAGCAGATGCATAGAGTAAGTCTTAATTCCAGTAACTTAGTCTAGTCTCAGTTGCTCCCCACAATCTGCAAGTGAAAGAAATCCATACATGACTTGAATGAAAATTTTTACCATGGAATTAATATTTTAAAAAAATCAAAATGAGGCCGGCGCCATGGCTTACTTGGCTAATCCTCCGCCTGCAGCACCATCACCCCGGGTTCTAGCCCCAGTTGGGTCGCCGGATTCTGTCCCGGTTGCTCCTCTTCCAGTCCAGCTCTCTGCCGTGGCCCAGGAAGGCAGTGGAGGATGGCCCAGGTCACAAAGAGAAACACAAAGAGAAAAATTCAAAGGGAGAGAATCCTCTCAAACTCTTTCTATGAAGCTAGCATCACCTTAATTCCTAAACCTGGAAAAAAATGGAGAAAGAACTATAGAACAGTGTCCTTGATCAACAAAGACACAAAAATCCTCAACAAAATACTAACCAATCGAATCCAACAACACTTGAGAAAGATCATCCACACAGACCAAATGGGATTTTTCCCTGGTATGAAGGAATGGTTCAACATTTGCAAATCAATAAATGTGATACATCACATTAACAAACTGAAACAAGAACAATATGATTATCTTAATAATGCAGAGAAAGCATTTGATAAAATACGAGATGCTTTCATGATGAAACCTTAAGCCAATTTGATATAGAAGTAACATTCCTCAAGACAATCAAGGTATCTATGACAAACCCACAGCCAGCAACTTTTTGAATGGAAAAAAGTTGGAAGCTTTCCCACTAAGATCTGGAACAGGACAAGGATGCCCACTCTCACTATTAGTATTCAGTAAAGTTCTGGACATTTTAGAGGAGCCATTAGGCAAGTAAAAGAAATCAAATGGATACAAATTGGGAAGTAGGAAGTCAAACTATCCCTATTTACAGAGGACATGATTATTCATCTAGGGGCTCCAAAAGACTCCACTAAGAGACTATTTGAACTCATAAGAGTTTGGTGAAATGGCAGGATGTAAAATTGACACACAAAAATCAATAGCCTTTGTATACACAGACAATGCAATGACTGAGAAAGAACTTCTAAGATCAATCCCATTCACAACAGCTACAAAAAATTAATACCTTGGAAATCATTTAACAAAGGAGGTGAAAGATCTCTACAATGAAAATTACAAAACATTAAAAAAAGAAATAGAAGACACAAAAAATGGAAATATATTCCATGTCCATGGATTCGAAGAATTAATGTTATCCAAATGTCCATAGTACCAAGAGCAATTTACAGATTCAATGTGATTCCAACCAAAATGCCAAAAATATTCCTCCCAGACCTAGAAAAAATGATGCTAAAATTCACATGGAAACACAAGAGACCCCGAATAGCTACAGTGATCTTATACAACAAAAAGCAAGCCAGAGGTATCACAATACCAGATATCAATACATACTGTAGGGCAGTTATAATCAAAACAGCCTGGTACTGGCAGAAAGTAGATGTGTATACCAGTGAAACACAATAGAAACACCAGAAATCAATCCACATTTCTATACCCATCTTACCTTTGACAAATGAGCTAAAATCAATCCCTGGAGCAAGGACAGTCTCTTCAACAAATGATGCTGTGAAAACTGGATCTCTGCATGCAGAAATATGAAGCAAGACCCTACCTTACACCTTACATAGAAATCCACTAAAAATGGATCAAAGGTCTAAATCTATGAGTCGATACCATCAAATTACTAAAGTACATTGGGGAAATGCTGGAAGATATTGGCCTAGGCAAAGGCTTCTTGGAAAGACCCCAGAATGACAGACATCAATGTCAAATTCAACAAGTGAGTTTGCTTCATGCTGAGAAGCTTTTGCACTGTGAAAGAAATAGTCAGCAAGATAAAGAGGCAACCAAGAGAATGAAACTGATAAAGGATTAATATCCAGAATCTATAAGGAGCCCAAGAAACACAACAACAACAAAACAAACAATCCAGTTAAGGAATGCGCTAAGAACTTGAATAGGAATTTTTCAAAAGAGGAAAATCAAATGGCCATATTGACACATGAAAAAAATGCTCAGGATCATTAGCCATCAGGGAAATGCAAATCCAAGTCACAATGAGGTTTCACCTCACCCCAGTTAGAAAAGCTTTCATACTGAAACCAGCAAACAACAAATGCTAGTTAGGATGTCTGAAAATGTACCCTAATCCTCTGTTAGTGGGAATGTAAACAGGTACAACCACTGTGGAAGACAGTATGGAGATACCTCAGATATCTGAATATAGACCTATCATATGACCCAACCATCCCACTTCTTAGAGTTTACCCAAACAATAAGAAATTAGCTTTGAAAAGAGTCATCTGTGCCCCCTTGTTTATTATAGCTCTATTCACAATATCTAAGATATAGAATCCACCAGATATCCATCACCTGAAGACTAGATAAAGAGAATATAGCATACATACACTATGGAGTACTACACAATGGTAAAAAAATGAAATTATGTAATTTGCAACAAAATGGATGCAACTATAAACTTTTACACTTAGTGAAATAAGCCAGCTCCAAATAGGCAAATACCATATGTTCTCTCTGATCCATGCTAAGTAATAAAGTACTTAAAAGGTAATTTATAGAAGTGAAATTGATAGTTTGATACGTGATGATTTTAAACAGCCCTTGTCTTGACTGTTTAAGAACAGTGTTTTTGGATTTTTTTTATACTATTTTTTGAGCTCTTTACTTAGTGTGTGGTTAATCTTATGAGTATAAAGTTAACTGAAAATAGATCTTTGTAAAAAATAAGAATGAGAATAGGAGAGGCAGGAGGATGAAAGTTTGGATAGTGGGCAGGAGGAGGGAAGGGTAGGAAGAATCACTGTTTCTAAATTTGTATATATGAAAGGCATGAAGTTTTGTATATATTAAATAAAAGGTTGCTAGGTTAAAAAAATCACCAGAAACTAGAAAAATACAATATTCATGGACTTACTGTTAAATTTCTAAGCAAAATAATGTATATTTATTTTGCTATGTTCTAATGTCTCCCTGTAATTTAATAAACTAACATACTCTAGTTAAGGAATGTGATGGTCTCTGCCAAAACTACAGAGAAGTTTTTTCAGAAACACAAAAAAAGTATATGTCCCTTCTACAACAGATTGTCCATTAACACATTTTTTTTTCTTGGACCTGATAATAAGAACAGAAATGTTATCTACCACGATGCAAATGAAATCATGATAACCAATTCCACCTAGTCAAATACATTAAATTTACAAAACAGATCTTTTTTTAAGAGCAATTGCATGTGAGAGATGATGCAAAAGCCTATATCCTTCTAGAAAGATTGGAGTGATCATCATCTCTTGACTCTTGGGGATTATTATATGAAGAAGAGCAGTGTGTTCATGTAATCACTGTCTGATACAATAATCAATAAAGTCTGGGCTATTTACATAAAAAAGCAGAGTTTTATCACAAAACACAAACATCTAACTTGACCATTATGCAAAAGTGCTCAAAACCAGAAGAGACACCTTAAAATAAAACTCAGTGCATGCAAGAAAGGCAAAATAATAGAAACCACATAAAATTATTTTTAAATGTTATACTTTGAAGCTGATAGCTTGAGATCAAAGGCAGTGTTGAACTGCCTATCTAAAACATCTACTCAGAAATTTGGATGACAAAAATAAACAACTGAGTCTTAGCCTTAATCATTTTTCCTAAAACTAAAGCAGGATAGTACTAGTTGTCAACAAAGTGAAAAAAAATAAGTAGAAAATGAAAAAAAAAAAAAAAAACTGGTGGCACATAGAAAACTTGTGAGGAAGAAGAGCTGATTTTCTATAGGTAAATCTTCATTTTGAAGCCCTCAGGCCTTCATGCTATGGAGTGGAGCTGTTTTCCTCTGTGTCTTTGACCTAGAGCCAAGAGAAGGGGAATACCTCTATGTATTAACTTGGGATTACTGAACTTGTTTTGACTCAGGATCAGAAAGTCTACGTAGAAACAGGTGAGAAGAAATTAAGTGATACAATATTGTTGATCATCATATAAATGGAATTTGTCCTAAAAACATCACTATGATTTGCCTAAGTGGAAATTAGACAAGTGGGAGGAGTTAACACAGCGTGACAGCAAGAGAGGACGGAAGCCTGGTGATGGTGGAGGATTCTCATGCACACAAAAGTTTTTATATTATTTGAATGCTAGTGAAAGAGCAACCTCTTCAATAAATGGTGTTTGGAAAATTGGATCTATGTGTGCAGAAGTAGGAAAGAAAACCCCTACCTTACATCTTGTACAAATCAACTTACTGGGGGCCGGTGCTGTGGTATATAGGGTAAAGCTGCCACCTGTCACACCGGCATTCCACATGGGTACTGATTCAAGTCCTGGCTGCTCTGTTCCTGGCCCAGCTCCCTGATAACTTCCTGGGAAAAGCAGTGGAAGATGGCCCAAGTGTATGGGTCATTGCCACCCATGTGTGAGACCTGAAAGAAGCTCCTGGCTCCTGGCTTTGGCCTGGCCCAATCCTGGCCATTGCAGCCACCTCGTGAATGAAACAGCTCTCTCTTGCACTCGCTCGCACGCTCTCTCTCTCTGTCTCCCCCGCCCTGTAACTCTTTCAAATAAATAAAATAATTAATTAATCAATCTTTTTAAAAAACCAACTCGCAGTGGATCAAGGATCTACATCTATGACCTGATAGTGGCAAATTAATAGAAGAAAACATCAGGGAAAGTTCAAGACAGTGGCATAGGCAACAGCTTCTTGGAAAAGACTCCAGAAGCACAGGCAATGAAAGCAGAAATAACCAAATGGGATCATATGAAGCTAAGAAGCTTCTGCACTTCAAAGGAAATCCTCAAGAAAATGAAAATGCAACTGAACGAATGGGAGAAAATATTTACAAATTATGCAACTGATAAAGAACTTACATCCATAATGAACTCAGCAAACTCACCAATAACAAAATAAACAGTCCAGTTAAAAAATGGATAAAAGTGGGGCTGGCTCTGTGTTGTAATGGGTATAGCCGCTGCCTGCAGAACCAGCATCCCATATGGGCGCCAGTTCGAGTTCTGGCTGCTCCACTTTTGATCCAGCACTGTGGCCTAGGAAAGCAGTTGAGGATGGCCCAAGTCCTTGGGCCCGTGCATCACCATGGGAGACCTGAAGGAAGCTCCTGGCTCCTGGCTTCAGATTGGCCCAGCTGTGGCTGTTGTGGCCATTTGGGGAGTGACCAAGTGGATGGAAGACCTCTCTCTCCCTGCCTCTGCCTCTCTGTAACTCTGCCTTTCAAACAAACAAACAAATAAATAATCTTTAAGAAAAAAGAAATGGGTAAAAGACATCAACAGACATTTTTCAAAGGTTGAAATACAGATGGCCAAGAGACACATGAAAAAATGCCCAGGGTCACTGGTCATCATGGAAATGCAAATAAAAACCATAATGAGGTTTTAATTCACAACAATTAGAATGGCTTTCATCCAAAAATCAAAAAATTATAAATGTTGCTGAGAATATGGGAGAAAAGGTCCCCTAATACACTATTGGTGTGAATGTCAACTAGTACAACCAATAAGGAAAACTGTATGGAGATTCTTCAGCAATCTGAAAATAGATCTCCCATATGATCCAGCCATCCTACTTCAGGGAATTTGCCCCAAATAAATGAAATCAGCATATAAAAGAATTATTTGTATTCCTATGTTTACAGCAGCTCAATTCACAATAGCTAAAATATGGAATCAACTCAGATGTCAATCAACTGATGACTAGATAAAGTGTGGCATATATACGTGATGGACTACTGTTCATCCATAAAATCATGAAATCCTGTCTTTATCAACAAAATGAATGCAACTGAAAACAATTATGCTTAGTGAAATAAGCCAGTCCCCACAAGACATACGTTTTATCTGATATGTGATGGTTAATATAGATTGCCCCCCAAAAAATAGGAATGAAATGGACATGTTGTTATTTGATTGTTGCTTTTACCCCCTATTTATATTCCTGTGGAACTGTGGTCATTCTACTTTTTACTTGTTGAATATTATGGTGAGTTATACATTAAGCCTGTGATTATTCAGTGGATTCAAATTAAGTTTTTGTGAAAATTAACTTAAAAAAGAATGAAGGATTATGAAATATTTTCATATGAATAAAAACTAACAATAAAAATTAAAAAGAGGACTAGAGAGGGCCAAATCAAAGTAAATGGAACTGACTGCATTTATATATATGTTTATTTAAGTATATATAAATTTAAGTATATATAAATTTAAGTATATGTAAGTATATATAAATATATATTTCATATATATGTTTAAGTATATATAAATATATGTATTATATATATACTTATTAAGTTTATACTTACATATATACTTATATAGTATATATACATTATATATTTTATATATTTAATATATCATACATATAATATGTATTATCATATATCATATATACAATATATATTATATATTATATATACAATATATTATATATGAGTATATATTATATATAAAATATATAAGTATATCTATAATAAGTATATATGTACCTAAATAAGTATATACTTATTTAAGTATATATAGACTTAAAACTGTTCTAAGATTATATATATGTCTTATATATATCATATATATTTATATATATATATATATATCTTACTTCCTTAGAGCAGTTTTAAGTTCGCATCAACATTAAGAGGAAAGTTACAGAGATTTCCTATAAACTCCCTGGGCCCAAATATGATTTGTCCTATTATTAATACCCTCCATCTAAGTGGGTCATTTGTCAAAATTAATGAACATACTTTAGTACATCAAAATAACTCAAAGTCCATAGTTTACCGGGGGTAGTCTTGGTATTGTACATTCTAAGGATTTGGACAAATGTATAACAACAGGTATCCACCCTTACATATCATACAGAGTATTTTCACTGCCCTAAATTCCTCTATGTATCCATCCTTCTGGTTCCCCAGGCCAAACCCTGGCATCCACTGTTTTTTTTTTTTTTTTTTTTTTATTAGAGCCTTAGTTTTTCCTTTCATAGAAGGTAATATAGTTGGAATCCTACAGTACTGTGTAGGGTTTTTAAATTGCCTTCTTTTACTTGATAATAGGTATTTAAAACCTTAAACCCTTATGTTTTTTGTGGCTTAATAGCACATATATTTTTGGCACCGAGTAAGATTCCATTGTCTGTATGTCTCATAGATTAGTTAGTCTTTTACCTAGTGAAGTACATCTTGGTTCCTTCCAAGTGTTAAAAACATGAATAAGGGCCTGCGCCGTGGCTCACGTGATTAATCCTCTGCCTGTGGCACCGGCATCCCATATGGGCGCCGGGTTCTAGTCCCAGCTGCTCCTCTTCCAGTCCAGCTCTCTGCTGTGACCTGGGAAGGCAGTGGAGGACGGCCCAAGTGCTTGGGCCCCTGCACCCACATGGGAGATCAGGAGGAAGCACCTGGCTTCTGGCTTCAGATTGGCGTAGCTCCGGCCGTGGCAGCCATTTGGGGAGTGAACCAATGGAAGGAAGACCTTTATCTCTGTCTCTTTCACTATCTAACTCTGTCAAATAAATTTTAAAAAAGCATTAATAAAGGTACTATAAACATCTGTGTGCAAGATCTTGTGTGCACATATAAAATAGTCATCTCCTTTGGGTAGATACAAAGGAGTATGTTTGTTGGATTACATAAAAAGGTTATGCTAAATTTTGTTAAAACTGCCAAATTGTCTTCCAATGTGGCATTGCCACAGGCAATGAATGAGATTCCCTGTTTCTCCACATCCTTGTCAATACTTGATACTGTCAGTGTTCCTAATTTTAGCCGTTCTAATATGTATATAGTGGTATCTTGTTTTAATCTGCATTTTCCTGATGACATATAATATGGAGCATCTTTTCTTTTTTTTTTTTTTTTTGACAGGCAGAGTGGACAGTGAGAGAGAGAGAGAAAGAGAGAGAGAAAGGTCTTCCTTTGCAGTTGGTTCACCCTTAATATGGAGCATCTTTCAATATGATTACTTGCCATCTTTGGTGATATACCTGTGTAGGTATTTGGATAATTTAATTGGGTAGTTCATTTTCTTATGGTTGAGTTGTAAGAGTTATTTGTAGGGGTCAGCATTGTGATGTAGTAGGTTAAGCCTCCACCTGTGGTGCCAGCATCCCATTTGGTGCCTGTTTGAGTCCTGGCTTCTTCTTCTAATCCAACTTTCCACAAATGGCCTGGCAAAGCAATGGAAGATGGCCCAAGTGCTTTGGCTCCTGCACCCATGTGAGAGGCTCGGAGAAAGCTCCTGGCTCCTGGCATCAGATTGGCCCAGCTCTGGCTATTGCAACCATTTGGGGAGTGAACCAGTGGATCGAAGACCTCTCCCTCTGTCTCCCCCACTATCTGTAATTCTGCTTTTCAAATAAATAAAAATCTCAAGAAGACTTATTTATATATTTGGTAATAGTCCTTACTTTTTTGGATATTTATTTTGGAAATATTTTCTCACAGTCTGTGGCTTATACTTTAATTGTTTTGATATTGTCCTTTGCAGAACAGAGTTTAAAATTTAATGAAATCCACTTGTAAATTATTTGTTGCATGGATTGTGTTTTTGGTGTTGTACCTTAAATGTCATAATCATATACAGCATAATGATGTGTAAAAAGTGTTCTTTTTACTTTAAGTTTAACTTTGAGTTAATTTTTGTAAAAGGTCTGTGTCTGCATATTTTTTCATTGTTCTAACATCATTTCTTGTTCCTTTGTGAGGGATCACATGACTATGCAGTCTACTTTCTGGGCTCTTTCCTCAGTCCTATTTATTTATTTGTCTGTTTTTATCACCAAGATCACACTGCCCTGATTACTCTAGTAAATCTTAAAATTTGTAGTCAGTAGTTAAATATTTTTAAAGGTTTACTTTATTTCTTTTAAATGCAGAGCTACAGAGAGGCTGAGAGAGAGAGAGAGACAGAGAGAGGGAAGGAGGGAGGGAGGGAAGGGGTATCTTCCATCTGCTGGTTCACTCCCCAGATGGCCACAATGGACGGAGCTGTGCCAATCCGAAGCCAGGAGCCAGGAGCTTCTTCCAGGTCTCCCATGGGGGTGCAGGCGTCCAAGCGTCTGGGTCATCTTCTACTGCTTTCCCAGGTCATAGCAGAGAGCTGGATCAGAAGTGGAACAGCCGGGGCTCGAACTGGTGCCAATATGGGATGCCAGCACTGCAGGCAGTGGCCTTACCCGCTATACCATAGCACTGGCCCCAGTAGTTAAATCTTGAAATTGGGTCAGTTACTTAATAGTATTCTCCTTCAATACTGTGTTGGCTTTTTATGTTTAAAGGTTTTTTACCTTTAAATATAAACTTTAGGGGCCAGCACAATAGGTTAAGCATCTGCCTGCAGTGTGGGTATCCCATACATGCGCTGGTTTGAGTCCCGGCTGCTCCACTTCTGATCCAGATCCCTGCTGATGGCCTTGGAAAGCAGTGGAAGATGGCTCTTGGGCTCCTCGCCCATAGAGGAGAACTGGAAGAAGCTGCTGGCTCCTGGCTTCAGATCAGCCCAGCTCTGGCTGCTGAGGCCATTTGGGGAGTGACCCAGAGGATGGAAGACCTCTCTCTGTCTATAACTCTGCCTCTCAAGTAAATAACTATTTTAAAAATATAAAATTTAAAATAATTTAGTAAATATTAATAAAAGAACTTACTGGGGTTTTGACTGGAACTGCATTTAATCTATAGATCAAGTTGAGAAGTGGTGACATCTTAACAACATTGAGTTCCTATCCATAGACTATTCATATATTTGCTTCTTTTGATTTTGTTCAGAGTTTTATATTTTCCTTATATAGATATTGTACATGTTTTGTTATATTTATTCCTAAATATTTTATTTTGGGCTTGGTAATTTAAATGGTTTTGTGTTTTCTACTTCACTTGTTCATTGCTGGTATATAGCAAAGCAGTAAACTTTTACTTATTAATTTTGTATCCTGCAAACTTGCTATAATGATTTAGCAGTTCTAGGAGGGTATTGCTTCCTAGACTAAGTCACTGCTTACCATGCCCACTTCCCATATACGAGTGCTAGTTTGAGTGCCAGCTGCTCTACTTCTAATCCAGATTCCTGCTAATACATGTTGGAAGGCAACAAGTGGCCTAAGTACATGCGCTCCTCCCATCTACAGGAGAAACCAGCACAGAGTTCCTGACTCCCGTCTTCAGCCTGGCCTAGACCTGGCTGTTATAGCCAACTGGGGAGTGAATCAGCGAATGGAAGATCTCTCTCTCTCTCTCCCTGTGTCATTCTGCCTTCCAAATAAATAAATATTTTTAAAAAGAAACTCTCAAAAATATGTTTCCATTTTTTCTAGCCACTGTGATATTGTTGTGATATATCTTACTTTTACATATGCTATTAATCCCATACATTATTACTTTTACTTAAATGGTTAAACATATTTTAAAGAGATTTAAATCATATGAAAAAGGCTATTATTTACCTACACAACTACCAGTTCCAGTGCTTTTCATGCTTTTGTGTATATTCATTTTTTTAAAAAATTTATTTGACAGGTAGAATTACAGACAGTGAGAAAGAGAGACAGAGAGAAAAGTCCTCCCTCCGTTGGTTCACTCCCCAAATGGCTGCTACGGCCGGTGCTGCGCCAGTCCAAAGCCAGGAGCCAGGTGCTTCTTCCTGGTCCCCCAAGTGGGTGCAGGGGCCCAAGCATCTGGGCCATCCTCCACTGCCCTCCTGGGCCACAGCAGAAAGCTGGAAGAGGAGAAACCGGGACCAGAACCTGGCGCCTGTATAGGATGCCGGTGTCACAGGCGGAGGATTAACCAAGTGAGCCATAGCACCGGCCTGTGTATATTCATATTTCATCTGGCAACATTTTTCTTTTGCCTGAAGGACTTCCTTTAACAATTATTATAGTATAGATGTGCTGTTGATAAATTATTTTTAGCTTTTGCATACATTATTTTACTTTAAATTTTCAAAGTTATTAGTTCTAGATGCAGAATTTCAGGCTTATAATTTTTTCTTTCAGTTCTTTATACTTTTGTTAATGAAGATTTTCTTTATTTATTTGACAGAGTTACAGAGAGAGAGAGAGAGAGAGGGAAGACAGCAAGAAAGGTCCTCCATCCACTGGTTCACTCCCAACTGGCCGAAATGGCCAGAGGTAGGCCAATCTGAAGCCAGGAGCTTCTTCCGGTTCTCCCATGCAGGTGCAGAAGCCCAAACACTTGGGCCATCCTCTACTGCCTTCCCAGGCCACAGCAAAGAGCTGGATCAGAAGAGAAGCAGCCAGGATTTGAATTGGCATCCAGGTAGAAGCTTAGCCCACCACTCCACAGCACCAGCCACACTTTACACTTTCTAACCTTGCTTTATTGTTTTCTCATTTGCAGTGTTTACCATGAGAAATACATTATCATTAAGTTTTCCCCTGTGTACTTTTTCTATCACTACTTCTTTTTTCCTCTATCACAGATTTGAATAATTCAGTTTTGATATCTGCTTATACTGTATTCTTTATGTTTATATACTTGGGGTGAATGACACTTCTTGGGTCTGTAGATTTTAGTTTTCATCAAATTTGGAATTTGGTCATCATCATTTTTGAAAATTATTTATTTTATTTATTTGAAAGACAGAATAGCAGAGATAGAGGGAGAGACACAGAGACAGATATGTTCTGTCTGCTGTTTCACTCCCCTACATGGCCACAATGGCCAAGATTGGGCCAGGTCAATGCAAGGAGCCAAGAACTATATCTGGGTCTCCCATTGGGTATGAAGGACCCAAGTACTTGAGCCATCCTCCGCTGCTTTCCCAGGTGAGTTAGCAGGGAGCTGCATTACAAGTGGAGCAGCTGAGACTTGATGGGATGCTGGCATTGCTGCTAAACCCACTGCACCAAAACACTGGCAACCTTGGTTACCATTTTGCAAATATTTTTCCTGCTTATCTCTCCTCTCATTCAGGTACTTCAATTATGCTCAATTTATGCTCTGTTTCTATTAAAATACTTTTAGTTTATATTTATCTTCTTTCCTTTCTAATTTACAATTAATCTAATTCAGTGCATTTTTCATCTTAGAAATTATAGCCTCTATTTCTGGAAGTTTGAGATCTTTTTTCGTATCTTCCATATCTCCACTTAGAAACATATGTAATGTATTTTCATCTCTTTGTCTACTAATTGTAATATCTATGACAGTCCTTGGTCAGTTTACATTGATCTTGTTCTCCTTTTTATAGGTCATATTTTTCTGGTACTTTTATAATATTGTAGACATTAGAAGTTTCCTTTCTTGAGTTTTGGATATTTGTGTGTGCCTATAAATATTATTCAATTTTATTCTAGGGTATATTTAACCTACTTAGAGACTGTTTGTATACAGTAAAAATGATATATAAAACATCATTCAGCTGAGTAGTGCTCATCACCTGGGGTAATTATTCCACTGCTTAACCAAAGCTCTGCTGACTACCTAATGGTCCATGAATTATGAGGTTTTGCAATCTGATTGATAGTACCAAGAAATATTCCTTGATCTGTGCAACCACTAAGAACACTTCTTTTTTAATGATTTTATTTATTTATTTTTGAGGTACAGTTACTGACAGTGAGAGGGAGAGACAGAGAGAAAGGTTTTCCTTCTGTTGGTTCACTCCCCAAATGGTTGCCATGGCTGGAGCTGTGCCAATCCAAAGCCAGGAGCCAGGTGCTTCTTCCTGGTTTCCCATGCTCGTGCAGGGGTCCAAGTAGTTGGGCCATCTTCTACTGCTTTCCCAGGCTATAGCACAGAGCTGGATTTGAAGAGGGGCAGTCGGGACTAGAACCGGTGCCCATATGGAATGCTGGCACTGCAGGCAGAGGATTAACCTAGTGTGCCACTGCACTGTCCCAGAACACTTCTTTCTAATGCCCTTGGTGGTTATTATCCTCAGCTTGAGGTGTTTTCTGATATGTATGTACTGAGAGATGAAAAGATGACCGTGACCATCACACACACTGGCTCCAGGCCAAACTTCTCTAATTCTCTGACAATATATCCACCAATTAGAGGATGTGTTGTTGTGATTAAATACTAGTGATTCTCAATTTACAGGTAAGTTTCACTGGCATAACTTTAAATAATTATTAAATTCTTGTGTTATGAAAAGATTTATCCCATTCTGTAATCCTGCACTGGATTCCAGAGAAAATCATATTATTTGGTTAGTGAATGTGATCTGCAAGCTGAGGTTAAAATTTGAGGTGGCAAAGCCAAGATAATAGAGAGTTCTGGTGAGGACATGTAAATTGAGAAAAAGAAGAAGACTAAGGAGTTGCCTCCAAGGGCGGAAATGTAAGGATCCAAGTGGCTCACATCAAATGGCAAAATCGGTGTGTGACTGTGATGTGAATCATCTTTTTATTCATCAATTCTCAAAACCTCCCATTCCAACTCTGTTACAAAATTTCCACTTTGGAAATTAGTTTTTGGTTTCAGAAGCAATGCCTTTCCTATAGACAGAACAGGTCAAAAACAGAGGCTTCCCAAAGAAGATGAGTCATAATCTGATTGCATATTTATTTGTAATAATAATCATGCACAGTCATAACTTCCTCTCTTCTAAACTGTAGGAAAGGAAGTTTCATTTTCTGCATAAACTGAATAGGGAGGATGTCTGGATACTGAAACAATATGGGTAGGTTTAACAGTAAATTATGCAAAAGTCTCCCTATCGATGCCCCCCCCCCGCCTTTTACTGTACTCCTAGAACATTCTTGACAATTGTATCCCCCGTTACTTCAGATTTAGCAATTCCCCTCTGAAGGGACTACAAGTCCCACAGAAATGTCCCTCATATGTCACAGCTTTAGGTTTCCTGTAAAACAAAAAGTTCACTTTCTGAACACCCTACTATCCGGATCACCGGTTCATAAGCCCTACAGAGACACAAAGAATATCCAAGTGTTATTCTGGAACATGAATGATCAAGGGTCATCAGATGAGTTTCCGCATGAAAAATAAAGACAAAAATCAAAGCAGACACCTTTTAAAAAGAAATCAGACTGAATAAATTATAATGAATATCATGAAACAGAAGTAAGTGAAAAAGCTGCATGAATGGAAAAATAAGGTTATTATGCATTATGTATTTCTGGAGGAATCAAAGTACAAAGAAGAGATTTTATGAAAAATTTGGACAAAAAGAAAAAAAGTATCAATACAATTTGGAATATGAAGTTGGGAATATATTACAGAAAGTAGGATAGAAAAATAGAGTTAGAAAATAGGAAATAAACACTTTAAAAATTAGAGAATCAAGCCAGGAGGTCCAACATATGACCAACAGCAATTCTGAAAAAGAGAAAATGACAATGTGGATTTTTTTTTTAAATCCACAGAAGGGCAAACGTTTCCAGAATGAAAGAATGCATTGTGCTGCCTGCAGTTATGAATGAAAGGAGGAAAATAGAGATACACCAAGTAACATAAATAGCAACATTTCAGATGTTTTACATTTCTAAAAAGAGTAAAACAGATGAAATAGCAGAAAACCAAAAACAGGCAACATGTCAATGATTGTGAAAAGAAAGGTATTAGAGTTCTCGAAAGAAGTTTTGAAAGCACCCAAAATTCTTGGAGAAAAATGTTTTCCCTTTCTGATCCAACAATTAAGCTGGAGATATGTAGACTAAAGATAGTTTAGTGATGCAAGGCCTCTTTCTCAAGAGATAATATTAGAGGATGGGCTATGCCACAATTGAGAATTAAACCAAGAGAGCGGAAGACTTGAGAATGGCCCTAGCTCAGGAAATCTGTCAGAAAATATTTGGAGAAATAGAAAATATCCATTCACAGGAAATACAGGGAGAAAACAAGTACTAATTAGAACAAAAAAAATTCATGGATAATGTCCTCTCAAAATAAATAAATACACACACAAATATATAAACTAGGTAGCTAACTGATGCTTCAGGCTATGGGAAAATTAAATTGATTTTCTTTTCATATCTGTCACTATACTGGGGGACATTATGTACCTATTTTTACCATTGGTACTTAGTAAATTAAGCAAACAAAAGAATGAGATAGAAATAAAGAAGAACAAAAGTTGAATAAAAAGAAACTATAGTAGTATTATATCTAACAATAAGCAATATTTGTATATTGTTTATATAATTATAAACAATTATATACAAGCATTATATTACAAGCATTGCAGTTTCACTTAAAATGTTGATACTCGGGGCAGGTGCTGTGGCGTAGCAGGTAAAGCTGCTGCTTGCAGTGTCAGCATCCCATATGGCACTGGTTCCAGTCTTAGCTGCTCCACTTCTGGTCCAGCTCTGTGGTATAGCCTGGGAAAGCAGTAGAAGATGGCCCAAATCCTTGGGCCCCTGCAGCCATGTGGAAGACTTGGAGGAGACTCCTAGCTTCAGATCAGCACAGCTTTGGTCATTGCGGCCATCTGGGGAGTGAACCATCAGATGGAAGACCTCTCTCTTTCTCTCTCCCTGCCTCTCCTTCTCTATCTATGTAACTCTGACTTTCAAATAAATAAATAATAATAAAAAAGATTTAAAACATGCTGATATTCAACTAATTATATAAATTATTAAACTGATGAATTGGAGTAGAGGGGTGTAGAATAGGGAAGTGGGGAAGAAAAAAGAATCCTTATCATATTATGAATAAATTATGTCTAAAAAGATCATAATGTGATAGAATAAACATACTATTTACAAATATGAAGATCAATTCCAGAAGAAAACTAAGCTAAGAAACAGTACTGGGGCATGAGAAGTATAGTTTAACACTATGTTTTCCTTTATAAGCTTCATGTTAGTATTTAAACTACTCATTTATTATTTAGATAAATTAATTTTAAATGGACTGAGTTTATTAACAATCTTCACTACTGCAATGTTGATAGGAAACATCGCATCATATCTTCCTTGTTGTATCACAATACCTACTAAGAATCCCTTCATTATTTACAGCACAAAAATCCCAAACTTTATGGGTTGATATTTGTATTAGTTAGCCATTGCTAGGTAACAAATAGCCCCAAAACATAGTGACGTAAAACAATGAACATTTATTATTGCCCACAAATCTGTAGGTCAGTTGGATGGTTTCTAACGTCATGAGACCTCACTCATGTGTCTGAAATTAGTTGTGGATCAGTTGGAGAGCTCTGTTAATATAAGCAGAACTCCCCACAACTCCATATACCTGGAGATTGCTCATCTTGGCTAGTCTAGGGTGGTGTTATCTTTTGAATATGGTCTGGGTTTCCTTGGATTCATGCAGAAGTTAATCCCCAAATCCATATGTTAATATTATTAAAAGGACAAAAACTTAAGCCAGCTGTGGTGTTTAGAGACAGGGCTTTTGGTAACTAGTTAGATTTACGTAAAGTCATTAGTGTGGAATCCCCATGACTGAATCCTGATGGTTTTAAAAGAATGGGAACAGAGGCCACACATGCACTAGCTCCTTGTCTCTTGCCATCTGATGCTTTGTGCCAGCTTGGGACTCTGAAAAAAGAGGCCCACTACAAAGTGACATAGCCCAAGGTCAATTGGGAGAAGTATGGGTGAAGAACTATTGCCACGCTGTTTGGACATTTCACTCCAAAATTGTGAGCTAAATAAACTTCCTAGTAAGTTAGCCTGCCCCCAATATTTTATTTTCATAACACAAAGCCAACTAGTATAAATGGCATTGCCTGAGACAACTGGACTCTCCAGCATGTGTTCTCTCATCCTCCAGCAGGTTAGCTGGGCTTGTTAACATGGCAGTTGGCCACTGTTGTGAGAGAACGAAAAAAGATGTAGGATCTCTTGATTCCTAGAATCAAGATTGGCACACCATTATTTGTGCCTTATTCCATTGGTCAATGCAATTATTTAGTGCTTTATTAGGTACAAATATTAGCTTGGATATTAGTTTTGGTGTCACTCCAAGCCCCATGTGTTAAAAACTTGGACCCAGGGTAGCACAATATTGGGTGAGAGACATGATCCTATTACTGCGTTAGGGAGATGGATCTAGTTGGAGGTCTTTACGTCACTGGGGTGTGCCCTCGGAAGGTAATTCTTGTGAGAGGGTTGGTTAAATAAGTGTGAGTCAAATGCAGTTGTCCTTTCTCTCTGCTTCTGCTCCCTGGCTCACTGTCTGATCCTTCCTCTGGATGCTTTCTGCTATCTGCCATCTTCATTAAGCACTAGACTAACGGAGCTGCCCAATTTTGGCCTGTGAACCTCCAAAACCATGAGTGAAAATCAACCTTTTTTCACAAGTAGCCTCTCTGAAATATTTGTTATAGTGATAAAAATGTACTAAGACATTAGGGCAGCACAGATTCAAGAAATAAGGAAGTACATCCCATCTCTTCATTAGAAGATTTTCAGTTACATTCAAAGGAGTAAGATTTGGGGAGGGGTAGAGAATAGTGACCATTTTTGCACTCAGTTTCCTTCCAAACTTAAAGTTCTTACTTCTTTTCTTACAAGATTTTCCTAAGTTCATCTACCAGGAGTCTTCAAAAAGCTCATGGAAAATGCATATTATTAAAAAAAAAACTATATACAGACTTAAAATATTTTTTCACCAAAAAAAATATATCTGTAAGTTCCATATTTAAAAAAATTTTGAAGTAGTCTCATACATATATACCTCAGTATTATTGCCTCAACCAACATGCTTTTATTTTTATTTATTTATTTTTTTGACAGGCAGAGTGGACAGTGAGAGAGAGAGACAGAGAGAAAGGTCTTTTCCATTGGTTCACCCTCCAATGGCCATTGTGGCCAGTGCACTGCACTGATCTGAAGCCAGCGGCCAGGTGCTTCTCCTGGTCTCCCATGCGGGTGCAGGGCCCAAGCACTTGGGCCATCCTCCACTGCCTTCCCGGGCCACAGCAGAGAGCTGGACTGGAGGAGGAGCAACCGGGACAGAATCTGGTGCCCCGGCCGGGATTAGAACCCTGTGTTCCGGCACTGCAGGCAGAGGATTAGCCTAGTGAGCAGCAGCACTGGCCAACCAACATGCTTTTCCATACCCTACATGAATTTTTTTTGGAAAAATCTTTCCGAGAAAGGCATTTACCAAAGTGGGTAAGTCACTGCTTTAGATGCTGATGTCCCAAATTGGAGTGTTTGGAAAAGAGTCCAAACTCAACTTCTAATTCCAATTCCAGCTTCCTGCCAATGTGCACCCTGGGAGGTATCAGATGATGGTCTGAGTGCTTGAGTCCCTGCTACCCAAGTATAAATTGAGCAATTTCCAGGTATAAAAGTAAGTAAATTAGAAAAAGTAAGCAAGATCCTCCCTACTTTAGCCTCACAGAAATACTAACCAGGGTCACTGGGTCTACTGCTAAATTAAATCACAGATGCTGCTCAATCCTGTCCTGTGATAGTGACATTACCAGGGTTAATCATGTATGAAAAGATCATTGTGCTGCCAGGGGATCACCTCTGTGTGGGCCATGTGGGGAAGACATGGTGGGAGACTATGGCCCTTGCTGGCATGAGGGAAGAATGACAGGTTTTCCTGCTTTTTTTATTTTCCCTTCTGTCGCTCCCCCTCTTCGTGGAGGAACGACACAGGACCCTGCGCTGTTCTTTCGTCTGCTCGGCCCTCCCCGGGTTTGCTGCTGGTTCTTCCCGGGTTGGCTACCGTCCCTCCACCTCTGTGGAAGGGCGGTTCCCCCTGCCACTTTCCCCACTTCCACGGGGGAGCGGCACACCGCCGGCCGGCTCTCTCGGGGGCTGCACAGGTGTTCCTTCAGATAGATGTTCCCGGTGCATGTTGTCTCTCTCCTCCTTTATAGTCCTCTTCCACCAATCCCAACTCTGCTACCCACACGCCGAGTACGCTGCTCTCCTCCAATCAGGAGCAGCTCCTGCAGCTTGTCAAGTTGGTGAGAGGCAGCTAGGTAGAAGCTGTTGCCTCCTCTCCCAGCGCCATATTGTGGGAGAGCAGATGCATAGAATAAGTCTTAATTCCAGTAACTTAGTCTAGTCCGAGTTGCTCCCCACACCCTTCCTGCCAAATAATATCTTGCCCTAAAGCACATTGGATAGTTTTGCAAGCACCAGAAATTAGGCATCCAACATTCCTTTTTTTATTATGGGGAGTTGAGTGCCAATCTTCAGAGAAATTGGCTCTCCTACCTCCACTGGCTTCCTTTCAGGATGGAGAGAACTTATGACCACATATCCCAAACTCCCTAAACCATCTACATTTGGAACCTCTTCTCTTGCCCATGTGCATTTGATCTGCAATATATGTTGTTGCTCATTTTCTGGTAGAATATTTTAAAACTTAGATAGTTGTCTTATGATTCTTTTGTGAATTTCATTAATGCTTCATCTAAAGGTCTCATCTTTTCCATTATGTGGAACTTGTTGCTGGGTTGCACTCTCCCCACAAAATGTTATGATTATCTTTCCTTTCTAATCTAAATATAGTATGTCAGCTACTGAATGGCTTAAGATTCTTATGACTAGTAACAAGTCTACCCAAATCAACCTCACTCCATAAAATTAGGATTCTCCACAGCCCTGGTCAGTCTGGAGAGTTGGCACCATCTTTTTTTCTTATATTGCCACAGTGTTTAAAAGGAGTATCATCAGTGTAGTTTAAGCGTACATTTTAGTGTCATCAACATAATTATTAAAAATCTGATGAATATTATAATGCTTAAGATAAAATGTCCTACATGTCTCATAAATGTCTTTCAATTCCCCAGTTGAGACATGTTGTTTTCATAGTCAAGAATCAATATAATTAGAAAAATAGAGAGGAGGTGTTGGCACAAGAGTTGCGCTGGCTGTTTGTATAACCCATGCTTAAGATGCATCTTAAAATAAGCTTCAGCTGTGAAGTTGTTGACCCTTATATCCCCTTCATTTTCTGGGCAAGGAAGCACACTAATGGCCCAGATGACCCTCAGCACCTTTTCTTAATGACTATCCCGGTGTATAATGTCATGCATACACATATGGCCTTCTGTCTGAATTTGCATACTACCACCTACTAAACTCCCTGTAATTCCTCTGCATTTGGTTGACTTCTCCATGTCATTCCTTTTGTCTCTCCCCACTTTTCTCTCTCTCTCTCTCTCACTGACCCTCTCATCTCTTGGTACAGAATCTCTCAGAAGTGGTGCTTCTATCTTCCCAGAAAATAGAGAAAAGGTAAAAATTGTCTCAATCATACCGGGATTTTCTAAAAAGGTATTGAAACTTCATCTCAAAGTTCCCTACTTTCATAAACTTCCTCCAAGGCTCTGTAACTAATTTTGTATTCATATTAATTTTAAAGTACTCCTCTCAATTGTAGAAGATTTTGGTCCCACAAAACCCACATAGGCTCCTGCTCCCTACTCATCCCTAAGCCTTCTGTTACCCATTACACTACTTACAATCAAAAGTCTATCAAAGAAGTGTTGTCTTTGAATATCTCCATTAAACAACTCATTAAAACTTTTCTTTAAAAAGTCCTGTTTTCTTCCTAACTATCTTCTTCCCTCGTTTATATATACCATCATATTTTCATCAGTGGAGATGATTGTTGCTCTGTGTCTTGTCACTTCTTCATCTCCAAATGGTGGGTGAGGTCATGGCAGAGGATGGCTCTTAGCCTTCGACCAGGACTCAGGAGACCTTCAGTCACCAAATAGAAGAGTATATTGGGGGGCATTGAAGAGAAGTGCCTTTGTACTCTCCAAGGCATTATCTTTTTATGTAAAGATTTATTTATCTATTTGAAAGGCAGACTTACATAAAGAGATTTTATTTATATATATATTATATATATATATATATACACACACACACAGAGAGAATGAGAATGAGAATGAATGAGAATGAAATGAGAATGAATCAATCTTTCATCTGCTGGTTCACTCCCCAAATGGCTGCAACAGCTGGGGTTTGGCCAGGCTGAAAGCAGGAACCTGGAACTCTATCTGGGTCTCCCACATGGATATCAGGGGCCCAAGCACTTGGGCCATCTTCTACTGCTTTTCCAGGGGCATTAGCAGGGAGCTAGATCTGAAGTGGAGTAGCAGAAACCCAAACTGGTACCCATATGAGATGCCAGCATTGCAGGTGGCAACTTAACCTGCTGTGCCCCAGTGCCAGCCTCCAGCTGCACATTTTCTGTGATGATGTGTCCCTTTTCTTTCCTTAGGACTGAGGTTCCAAATTCTTTAGGAATGACAATGAGGTCATCATGCTAGGATCATTCTTTCTGCTCAGTAGAGAAAGCCCTACTTGCCTAGTTTTAAGATGACTTTTGCCAATGTTTACTCAAGATGAATCTTCCCATACCTGAATAATAAGGGGGAAAGAAATTAGAATGGGTCAAGAGCATTGACCCCACCCCCCAGCACTATCACTAACTGCCCACATTGGGTTAGAGCGACCTGTGTTTAGGGCTGAACCTATAGTCCTCTGAGACAGGTGGTCTGGAAGTAGACTAGGGACTTCCACTTAAGTGAAAGGAGCAGATCATCAGAGCCATGGTGGTCCCCTTCATCTGAGCAGTCTGAGTTCCTCTCTTTAGCTAGAAAAGCTTGTGAAATTCAATCTCTGTGTAATCTACCCCCATCTTAAACTTTTATTTGGCCTTGGACTCTCAATTTTGTTTTAGGAATCTATAATACAACCACAGAAGAATGGTTATTAGGTGCACAAGAGCACAGAGATTAGGTCAGGAAGCCCTAAAATTTTATATCATGTCTTGCTTTTGTCACTCATTCTGACTTTGGGTTAACCTCATCAAATTTCAGTTTTCTTATGAAGAGAAATGGAGTGAGAGTTAAGGTTATTGCTAGAAACTAAAAGGATGTGCATGAAGTCCTTAGCAAATATAAGCACTCAGTACACACTGTAGTTGTTGTCTGGTTATTTCCCAGGAGTCTCCTAAACAAAGTAAAGCATCAGGTATTCTACAAGAGCCAAAGAAGATGGAAAGATGTCCCTATTGCCTACTCACTCTCTCCTTTTTCTGAATCACCAGGAGCCTTGAGACGAAGGTGGGAGAAAGAAGTATACAGAAGATCAAGTATTGAAAGAGTTTGAGTATGACTATGAATCCTCAAAGGCCAAGGCATTCTAGGGATAGTCTGAATTGTTGGGGATCTTCTGCTACTTCCAGCACCTCCTCCAGCCTCAGGATTTCTGATTCTAGATGAGGTTAGTGAATCACAACATTTAGAGAGGGCAGAAGAAGAAACTAGAGTCTCAAGAATAAATTATTCCTATTCATAGAAGAGTCCTGGTTAACTAGTGAGTTCAGATAATGTAAGTCTAGTTACTCAAACTAGTGGGTGTATTACATTTTAAAAGCAGAGATTAGTCTATTTCATAAGAGAAAATTGTGAGACTTGTCAAATGCAAAAATACTACAGTCTTTTATGGCAGAAAACAATTTAAGGCCATTTGTTCAATCTTGTTTGTCAGATAATGTAACTCAAGTCCAAAAATGCCAAATGACTTTCTCACAATCATATGGCAAGTTTGACCAGATAGCCAAAATCAAATCAGGTGGGATAGATCAACAATTGGCTTGGCTTTTCACTTACTAGCTAAAAGTTAGTTCATCAAGTTGGATTATAAGTGTAGATACAGTTTAAGAAATTCTTTATGTAAATAAAAATAAAATAAAAGAATTTGGTTCATATTTACACTGCTCTTTCTTCTTCAGGGGTCAATGTTTATAAAGACATGTTGATTCACAAACCATAAACTTTAAAAGAAAGTAGTTTTACATGTACACTTTTTCTTCCTCATTTTTTCATTTTTTTGAACATAGGTAAATAATGTGACAGAATAAAGATGATCAATATCTTATTATTCCCAGATCTACCCTCTTCCCTGTTCATCAAAGGGTAATGCTTCCCTCCATGCCCCACCTCAGAGCAGCTCATAAAAAAGGTTCATTCCTGCCAAAATAGTAAATGAATCAATTTTTTATGGACAAAGGGAGAGAAGAAAGAAGAAAAGAGAAAGCCACAAGATTCTGGGTGGAGGAAATTAATTCTATCAGGAAGTTTGGGAAATGTATTTTAAACTATATTTCAATATCTTTCAATGGAATTCCTTTCTAATTCATTCTATCTCAAACTATGCTTTTTCCAAAGGAAACTGCTGTACAAATGAAGTTCCCCCTAGAAACCCTTCTCCTTGGCTTCCAGGTTTATAAGGGTTACAAGGAGTGGTGTACTAAGACCAGCTCATAAGAACAAATTCTGTCTATCTCTTCCCAATCCCATTCAGTGATCTCACATTAGTAGTTGAAAATTGATGATGGTAAGAGTATTTACACCACAGAAAATGGCTAGCACTACAAATCAGGGCTTATTTTTCTCCCAAAGGGTCATCTCACCAGCACACCACTGGACTAAATACACAATGGTGAAAGAGTCTTTCTCCCCATTCTCAGGTTATGATTTTTTTTTTACTGTTATATCTCTTGGACTCTTTCCATTTACAATAATGTTTCTAAAATATAGGACAGGGAACTGGAAGAGAAATGACAGGAAAGCCAAATTCTCAGTTCTTTCAAGCAGTCATTCCAGTGTGCTTTGTTTTGTTAACTCAGTGTGTTAGAATGTTTCACCATGAAAACCAAAAAGTCATAGCGTTAACATTGATGCTCCAGTATTCTTCATTCAAAGAGAAAAACTAGGCTTTGTTCCGAGGTCATACTCCATATACTAGAACCCTAGCAGCTGCCTCATGAACACATGCACAAGTGCAGTCAAGGCGTGGTTGAGAGAATGCTGTTTCATTTATCTCCCAATGTTAAAATAAGAGTATGTGGTATAGAGGCAGATGAATAAGCACCATCCTAGCATAAGAAAGATAGCACATTTTTGTCCCGTAAAATATTTAAATTGATTTTAGCACTATAACAGTCTCCCAGGTATCTCAGCACCTACAATATATTTTTTTTATTTCATTTTTTTATTTTTCCTTTTTTCACTTTTATTTAATAAATATAAATTTCCAAAGTACAGCTTTTTTATTACATTGGCTCCCCCCCATAACTTCCCTCCCACCCGCAACCCTCCCATCTCCCACTTCCTCTCCCATTCCATTCACATCAAGATTCATTTTCAATTCTCTTTATATACAGAAGATCGATTTAGTATATATTAAGTAAAGATTTCATCAGTTTGCACCCACACAGAACATAAAGTGTAAAATACTGTTTCAGTACTAGTTATAGCATTACTTCACATTGAACAACACATTAAGGACAGAGATCCTACATGAGGAGTAAGTGCACAGTGACTCCTGTTGTTGACTTAACAAATTGACACTCTTGTTTATGGCATCAGTAATCTCCCTAGGCTCTTGTCTTGAGTTGCCAAGGCTATGGAAGACCTTTGAGTTCGCTGACTCTAATCTTATTTAGACAAGGTTGTAGTCAAAGTGGAGTTCTCTCCTCCCTTCAGAGAAAGGTACCTCCTTCTTTGATGGCCCGTTCTTTCCACTGGGATCTCACTCACAGAGATCTTTCATTTAGTTCTTTTTTTTCCTTTTTTCTTTTTAAATTTTATCTCTCACATATAAGGCATACAACGAAATACTATTCACCTATAGAAAGAATAAAATTCCTCCATTCAGATCAAAAGGGATGCAATTGGAAGACATTTGTTGAGTGAAATAAGCCAGACACAGAAAGACAAATACCATTACCTCTTTCTTTTTAAATTTTAAGACAAGAATACATGTATTTGTAAACATCTCTTAAGCATCTAACACAAGTGTAACTTGTTTGACCAGCAAACTCAAGCACAAAATTGTCAAGGTAATATTTTTAGTTTCTTTTTACCAACAAATTTAAAACATCTGATACAGAGATTTATTTAAGTCAGAGGAACCAAAAAGGTATTTGGAGTTAATTTAGCAGTTTAAATTTTTTTTTATTTTTAACTTTTATTTCATGAATATAAATTTCCAAAGTACAGCTTATGGATTACAATGGCTTCCCCCCCATAACGTCCCTCCCACCTGCAACCCTCCCCTTTCCCATTCCTTCTCCCCTTCCATTCACATCAAGATTCATTTTCGATTCTCTTTATATACAGAAGATCAGTTTAGCATACATTAAGTAAAGATTTCAACAGTTTGCTCCCACACAGAAACATACAGTGAAAAATACTGTTTGAGTACTAGTTATAGCATTAAATCTCAATGTACAGCACACTAAGGACAGAGATCCTACATGAAGAGTAAGTGCACAGTGACTCCTGTTGTTGACTTAACAAATTGACACTCTTGTTTATGGCATCAGTAATCACCCTAGGCTCTTGTCATGAGCTGCCAAGGCTATGGAAGCCCCCTGAGTTCACTGACTCTGATCATATTTAGACAAGGCCATGGTCAAAGTGGAAGTTCTCTCCTCCCTTCAGAGAAAGGTACCTCCTTCTCTGATGACCCGTTCTTTCTACTGGGATCTCACTCGTGGAGATCTTTCATTTAGTTTTTTTTTTTTTTTTTTGCCAGAGTGTCTTGGCTTTCCATACCTGAAATACTCTCATTTTTTATAGTTTTTCTATTTATATAAGCTGGGCAAATTTCATGTATTTCATATATACAGATTTAGATGCATAGTGACACATCCCAACCTAATTTCCCTCCTATGCTCCCATCCTTCCTCCCCCTTTATTATTCTTTTAATTTTTACAATGACATATTTTCAGTTTATTTTTTGATCATAAACTTAACCCTCTACTAAGTAAAGAATTCAACAAATGCTAAGAAGAAAATAACACTGCTCCTCAATAATAGAGACAAGGGCTGTACACAAAAATGAAATCTTGAAATGTCAATTTTGCTCATATATGTTACATTTTTTGAACTCTGCTGGTTACCACAGATCAGGAAAAACACCATGACATTTGTCTTTTTGAGATTGGTTTATTCCATTAACTATAATGGTTTCCAGTTGCACCCATTTTGTTGCAAAAGATAGGATTTCACTTTTATGGCTGAGTAGTATTCCATAGCATATATATATACATTTTCTCTATCGAGTCATCAGTTCATGGATATCTTACTATTCTAAATTCCATATCTTAGCTATTGTGAATTGAGCTGCAAGAAACATGGTGGTACAGATAACTCTTTCATATGCTGATTTCGAAATATAATTTAAAACAGGGTTTTACTCTCTTTTGTCATAAATTGCTTTGAAAATTAAGAAAACTACAGGTTCTCTAACCATATATAAGAGGAAAATCTACACTCAATACCAGATAATTCTGGGTTGAGAACCTTGCTTGTAGATAAAGTTCCCGTTCTCCAGGCTTTTGCAATCTTGTTACAGGAATATTTTGGGTTGTTACAGGAATATTTTGGGGAACTTCTGTTATGAAATCCCCATAAGAATCCATAACACATATTCTTAGTTGTGGCATCTTTATTCTCTTGGGATAGATTAAACTTTAAGAAAAAAAGGGGGGAGTCATTTGGTATTAAAGTTGATGAACACAAAGTAGGCAATGAAATTAAGTATTACCTTTTTTGGTTTAAAAAAAAAAGGAAGCAGAGGCCAGAGTAATAGGATCCTTTTCCCTTCTGACTCATAACTTGAGTGTGTAGGCAATTCCAAAAGAGGATTTCTGGAAAAGAACTGGGCTATGCAATATCATCGTAAGTGGGCATCTTGCACTCATTCATATAACAAATATTCATGAGGCAGTTGATAAGAGGAAATTGCTCATTGGGATACATATGTTCTTAATTTCCACTGCTTTAGCTGAAAGAAATCAGTCTTACTACAACATTATTTCTAGTAGTTGCCCTGTATGACATTTTTTAACATGTGGCAGGTACTCTGTTAAATACTCTCTATGGGTTCAGATAAGCTCTCTCTACATATATGTAGATCTCACTGTTATCTTTCATTTATAAATGAGAAAACTAAGGTTTTAAGGGCTTAACTAAGTGGCAGCCTAGAATTTCAAAATTTGTAACACCGGTCTTCCTAACTATGAATCCTGTTCTCTCTCTCTCTCATTTTTTAAAAAAGATTTATTTTATTTATTTGAAAGGCAAAGTTACAGAAAGAGAGAACTTCCATCTGCTGTTTCAATCCCCAGATGGCCAGACAGCCAGGGCTGGGCCAGACTGAAGTCAAGAGCCAGGAGCTTCTTCCAGGTCTCGCACATGGGTGTGGGTGCAGGGGCCCAAAGACTTGGTCTATCTTCTGTTGCTTTCCCAGTCCATCAGCAGGGAGCTGGATCAAATGTAGAGCAGCCAGGACTTGAACTGGCACTCATATGGGATGCCAGCCTCATAGGCTGCAGCTTTACTCGCTACACAACAACACCAGCTTCTGAATCCTGTTCTCTTAATCACAATTAAAAACATTTCCTCTTGTCTACATATGAAAATCATACATCACCCTTCAATGCTAAACGAGAAAGAAACCTCTATAATGAAGTATATTAGAATTAAAATAGGAGTTCAGAAGAATCAGTTGTGTAGGCTGTGAAAAGGAAGAATTTGATGGCTGGTGTGAAGTTTCAGTTCAACAAGATTAGACTAGAGAAATATGGAGTGGTTAAAAGCAACAGCAATAGCAAGAGCAAAGATTTGAAAGTAAGATCAGCAATGTGCTCTTGCTAAGTGAGGGCACAGAAAGACAAAATAGAACAGGCAGGATGACAGCAGGGCACACAGATAAACAATTCAAGCGGTGGTGGTAGCCATGGGAGATCATGTAACTATTACTAAACATAAAATTGTCCAACCGATAAGCAAACAAAGCCAGAAAAAGGCACATCAATCTCTAAACCCAGAAGGAAGCCAAGGATAGCCTCTACGATACAGGTAGTTTCTCAACTCCAAAAGTACCCAAGTAACTTCAAAACAACCTCAGAACCATGCTCAGACTTTACAATGGATCAGCTGAATCCAGATTTCCGGGGATGGAGTTCAGTCCTGGTTTTGGTTCATTTGTTTTAAGTTCCCCGGTGACTTGAGTATGTAACCCAAACCACTGATCTAGCACCTTATGTTAAAGCACCTGGAACATAAAGGATGGAGCCTGAGTTAATGAAACAAATTGACAGCCTGAGAACCAAGCCATGAAGAATGGCACAGGCAGAAAGGTAGTGGGGATATAGATATAGACTGGTACCAAGAAGGCAGATGAGGCAGGAAGGCTTCGACAAAACTAGATCCGATGACCAAACTGGAGTTACTTAGGTTCAAGCCAACCCTGTTCATATCAAATTGATGGAGAAAGACACCCACATGTGGAGAGAATATAGAAGTATGACTAAAAGTATGAACTGTGCTACTTGTTTGTTATGCCACCCTAGGAAAATTACTTGATCTCTGCAAGCCTCAGTGTTCTCGTCTATAAAATGGGAATACGGATCATATTTATCTTGTAGGATATGCATACATTAGGCATACAAGAAAGATTATAGGTTGAAGTTCCTGTAGGAGATCTCAGTCATAAAAAAGGTTAAAAACTGAAGTGAAGAGTGTGCATTACTGAGAGCTAGGAAACAGAACTAGAAAAATGGGTTAGTGCCAGTTAGTAGGAGGGCTCACTCATTTTTTTAATGTAGTAATGTCGAGGAAGGAGCAGCACAAATTTTTGGAAAGCAATGTGGAAAAATATATCATGAGCCAGAAATATGTTTGTACTATTTTATCTAGTAATCCCACTCTTGGAATCTATCCTAGAGAAATAAATCAACAGAAGAAGAAGCTGCCATGTGAAGATCTATAATATAAAAGAATGGAAACAGCCTAACCTACCAAATACAGGGCAATGGCTAAGTAAATTGCTATTCATCTACTCAATGAAATATTAACTTTGGTATTCAGAAACATTATCTTAGTTTTAACATGTAACAGTTCATCCTTAATTGTATATGAAATGCTTTAGAACACTGTCATTGCAAAATTGGTTTTTATAAAGAAAGAGCTAAAATCACCCTTCACAAATCTGAGTTTTTGATTCAAAGACAACCACTTTTAGCAGTTTGGTGTGCATCCTCCATGATATTTTCCAATACTTTACATATATGGGTGTTGAGGGGCAGGCCACAATAGAGCACGCCCTGTGGTCCTGGAGCCTCCATCACCAGGGAATCTAAGTTGCCAGTGGGATGTCGTCTGTCCTTTTCCAGAATGTGCATGCTGCTTCTCTGCCCCCAGACCCTACTGGGGCTCAAGGCTTTCTCTCATCCAATCAGCCTCTTTGCCCTTTTGTAGGGCAAGGGTTATTTCCCAGATGGTTCTGTCTGGGATGTGTGGTATATGTCCTCTTGCTGAGGGACACTTTGGCTTTCTGATTCTCCCTTGCTTTTCTAGACTGGGGAAAACCTTGCCTTCTTGGTTCTGGCCAAGACAAGTCCATGCCCCAAATCTACTTGTGTACCTAAGTCCAAGATGACTGTTAGGATATTTTCTTCTTTTTTTGCTGGCAGATCCTTCCCCCCAATAAGTACAAGGCCATCTGTTAGCTGAAGAGAGTAAGGGGAGCTAGAAATACTGAAAAATTAAGTTCAGATCTATGCATATTAGCTGGATAAATAGGAGGGAGGGAGGGAGGGAAGGAGTGAGAGAGAGAGAGAGAGAGACAATATATACTGACACATAACCTTATTTAGTCATGAGAACTCTCCTGCATAATGTTGGCATTCAGTTGGATCTTCAGTAGCCAATTGTCCTTGTATAAAACCTCTGTCCTTCAACTGTCATTCCTGACAAACATATTGAAGTTAGTATCCATAATATTTACCTTTTGTTGATGTCTCTGCAGATGTCCCATAGACAGCTGGGCCCATCTACCTATATAACAATTGGCAACACACAGTTGAGTGTCAGTTGCTACCAATGACTCACCAGACGGGTAACCAGAAATGCACTATTGGGGTCTTGCTGCCTTCAGAACACAGCGGGCTGGCTTCATGGGTATGCAGCCTATAAAGTCACACAGGGCCAGGAGCTTGGTTAACATTCTGCTCTCACCACACGAAAGTCTTAGTCTTCTAAGGAAGGGCACTGTGCTCTAATATTGCACTGGGCCCATCAATTACCCAGCTAGTCTCACTAAAGTGTCATAATCTCAAAATATTTCAAATTCCATGGAGATCTGTCTCCTGGGTTTCTAAAACTGAGAAACTATAAAGATAAATCAGATTTCTATTGCATTTAAAGATATCACTAAGGGATAATTTTATAGGACTGCTTAAGAGATACCTTTTAGTGTCTTTTTTGGGGGGAGGATTTAAAACTCCTGTGCTTTTAGAGTGATTTTAGCACTTCAAAAACTATCATAGGACCCAACCATCCCACTCCTGTGAATTTTCCTAAGGGAAATAAAATCACCATATGAAAGAGTTATCTGTAACCCCATGTTTATTGCAGCTCAAATCACAATAGCTAAGATATGGAATCAACCCAAATGTCTATCAACTGAAGACTGGATAAATTATGGAATATGTACACCATGGAATACTACAAAGTGGTAAAAAAAAAAAAAGAAAGAAAGAAAGCAACCCTGTCATTTGCAACAAAATGGATGAAAGTGGAAAACATCATGGGGCTGGCGCTGTGGCATAGCGGGTAAGCAGTGCCCGCATTCCATATGGGCGCCAGTTCGATCCTGGCTGCTCCACTTTCAGTCCAGCTCTCTGCTATGGCCTGGGACAGGCAGAGTTAGACAGTGAGAGACAGAGAGAGAGACAGGTCTTCCTTTTTCCATTGGTTCACCTCCCAGATGGCCGCTACGGCCGGCGCTGCGCCGATCCGAAGCCAGGAGCTTCCTCCTGGTCTCCCATGCGGGTGCAGGGCCCAAGCACTTGGGCCATCCTCCACTGCACTCCCCGGCCACAGCAGAGAGCTGGACTGGAAGAGGAGCAGCCGGGACAGAACTGGTGCTCGACTGGGACTAGAACCCGGGGTGCTGGTGCCGCAGGTGGAGGATTAGCCTAATGAGCTGTGGCACCGGCCAACTTTGGCTGCTTTTAAAATTCCCTGTACCCAAGCTGCATTCCAAATCAATTAAATCAAGAGATCTGGGATTGGAGTACAAATATCAGTTAGTTTAAGGTTCCCCTAGGTGATTCTAATTTATAACCCAAGTTTGGGACTGCCACCCTAAAGGAAAAAGAAAATCACTCTTACATTTTATATTTTAGCCAAGCTGCTTAACAAATGATTTGGTAATAAGGTCCCTCAAAGACTGGAGATACTGCTAGGCACATTGCTATTTCTAAAGAAATATTTGTTGATAACCTCTCTAAATGATAAAAAAAAAAACAAACAGCTGAAAATTCTTCCTGTTAAGTCCAGACTATTGAAGCTCTTTTCTTGTTTAGCAAAAATTATTTGGGGAGGGAAAGTAAGCACTGTGATGCCTGTCAAAAAAATTAGAAAGACATGGCATAAAAAGCTGGGTGGCATGTTCACCACAACCACATAGAAATGAGTAATGAATGAATCAGGAAAGAAAGATGAAGCTGTCCTGAGGCGCCCCGGCCAGCACGTGCACACGCAGCCTTCCTTCCTGGCACGTGCTGTGTCGTGGGCTTCCTTTGGTGAATAGCTAATAGAAGACGATGCCAGGAGAGTGTGGAACGCCTTATGAATGCATCCACTGAATATCACTGACAAGTGCCTGGACTCCAGTTCTGCCATCTGTCTCTGGCAGGGTTACTACTGGCCTTCCAAGCCTGGGAGAGCAGCTGTGTGATAAATCACCCAGCGGCCTGTGAAAGCCAAGAGTCCTCTCGTGATGAAGAGTCTGCTGGCCTCCAGGTGGTGATGTTTGTAGGATAGGGGCAAGGTCCAAGTAAAGGCTTAAGGAGTATCTCTAGAAAACCTGATGTTACTTATTGTATTGTGCTAGGAATTTTATATGTGAGATCACTTTTAATGCTCAAAGCAACTCAGTGAGGTAGTGATTTTATTGTCTTTGTTTTGCAGATTCAAGAACTTAATGCTTTACAAGCTTAACTCACTCCCTGCAGATCAGATGATTAGGAAGTGACATAGTGGGGGACATAACCAAGTCGGCTGTCTCCAAAGTTGTGTCCTGTGTTAAAGGTGGATCTAAATCACCCAAAGGTCATTCATCAAGTCTTCGCTCAAGACAAGCAAATATTTGGGGTTCCTATCCAATTGTATGTTCTCCCACCCTTGAGCTATTTACCACCTGTGTTATTTTCATCCTAAAGAGTAAATCAACCAGAGCTGGTGCTGTGGCCCAGCAGGTAAAACTGCTGCCTGCAGAGCCAGCACCCCATATGGGTGCCGGTTCGTATCCTGGCTGCTCCACTTCCTATCCAGCCATCTGCTGTGGCCTGGGAGAGCAGTGGAAGATGGCCCAAGTCCTTGGGCCCCTGCATCCACTTGGGAGACCTGAAAGAAGCTCTAGTCTCCTGGCTTTGGATCAGAGCAGCTCCAACCATTGTAGCCATCTGGGAAGTGAACCAGCGGATGGAAGACCTCTCTCTCTCTAACTTGTTTATCAAATAGATAAATATTTAAAAAACCACAAAACAGTAAATCAACCTACTGTGTGAGCTTGTAGTTTCACATAAAGCTTTGCTAATTAGGAGAAGGTCCAGAAACCAGTAACATCACCTAGGAGCTTAGTAGCAATACAGATTATCAAGCCTCGCTGCAGTTAGCCAAATCAGAAACTACTTTAACAAGATTTCCAAGGAATTAATTAAAGCTTAAAACTGACCTGGGACCGGCCATCTGGAACAGTGGAAAATGCCACCGCTTGGGACACCAGCATTCCAAATGGGCACAGGTTTGTGTTCCTGCTGCTCCGCTTCCTTTTTTTATTTATTTAATGAACATAAATTTCCAAAGTACAGCTTATGGATTACAATAGCTCCCCCCCCATAACTTCCCTCCCACCCACAACACTCCCCTCTCCCACTCCCTCTCCCCTTCCACTCACATCGATTAATTTTCAATTATCTTTATATACAGAAGATCAATTTAGCATATGTTAAGTAAAGATTTCAACAGTTTGCACCCACACAGAAACACAAAGTGTAAAATACTATTTGAGTACTAGTTATAGCATTAAACACCTAAGAGTAATTGTGTATTAATTAGAGTTCAACCAATAGTTTTAAGTAGAACATAAAAAATACTAAAAGGGTAAAGTATTAAGTTCTTTTCTTTCTTTCTTTTTTTTGTTTGTTATGTAGTTTTTTTTTATTTAATAAATGTGAATTTACAAAATGCAACTTTTGTATTGTTGTGCCCCCCCCACAACCTCCCTCCCTCCTGTGGCTCTCCCCTCTCCCACTCCCTCTCCCATCCCGCCCTTCATTGAGCTTCATTTTCAATTACCTTCATATACTGAAGATCAACTTAGTATATACTAAGCAAGGATTTCAACAGGCTGCACTCACACAACCGCACAAGGTATAGGGTATTGTTCGACTTGTAGTGTTGTTTTTAAGTTTCATAGTAGGACACATTAAGGACAGAGATCCTACGTGGGGAGCATGTACCCAGTGACTTCCGTTGTTGATTTAACAATTGGCACTCTTATTTATGACATCAGCAATCACCCGAGACTCTTGCTATGAGCTGTCTAGGCTATGGAAGCCCCTTGAGTTCACCGACTCTGAACTTGTTTAGTCAAGGCCATATCACAGTGGAGGTTCCTTCCTCCCTTCACAGAAAGGCACCTCTCTCCTTGATGGCCTGATCCTTCTGCTGGGGTCTTGTTCACCAGGATCTTTCATTTAGATTGTTTTTTTGCCACCGTGTCATGGCCAGCTGCTCCGCTTCTAATCCAGCTCCCTGCTAATGGCTTGGGAAAAGTGGCAGAAGACGGCCCAAGTGTTTGGGCCCCTCCCACGTGGGATACCTGCATGAAGCTCCTGACTCCAGTCTGGCCCACTGTTGGCCACTGTAGCAATCTAGGGAGTAAACCAACAGACAATCTTTCCGCCTCTCTATAGCTCTGTCACTCTGACTTGCAAAATCTTGTTTGTTTGTTTTTTTTTTTAAATCACTGAGCTACAACATAGTTTTATCTGAAAGGGAATTTAAGTTAGTTATTTTCATATTTTTTGTGTTGGAATTGTTTGGAAGAAGGGATAGGGAGTTAAAATATACATTCCCAAATGCTTTACCCAAGGGTCTTTTGGGGGTAGCTATAGAAGGAACCTGGGAAAAAATACATCGTTTAACAAGAAGCCCAGCTGTTTCAGCTTTAGGGAATGTAAGAACAAGACCATGATGGATATCAACTTAAAATCCCAACACCTGGCCCTCATTTTGATGACTGAAGTCAAGGTGGGCAAGGAGATGACTTAAGTCATTCTTTGGTAAGTAATAGAAGCAATATGAAAACAGTGTTTTTGAAGCAGATGAACCACACCTGATTCAAGACTAGAGGCTCTAGAGAAAACCACTGACAAGTCTCTGCCCTTTTATTTTTTCTGCTGCTTTAGAATTCTTGACCTGGTTGCAAGTGATTGAAGGAAGGGAACATTTGGACATGGTGATAGAGGAAGCAGTGGGAGTCATTGGATCTCACTGAGGTTTTTGCTTTCATAAACATGATTGTTAAGGTTTGTTTTGTTTTTAATGATATATGGAATTGCTTTGGTAGGGGAGAGTTGGGGAGCATAGAGACCCACATCTGTTTGTGCTTATATGTTCACTGTCTCATTGAAGCGTTAAAATAGCCCTGGAAGGTACCATTTTGCAGCTAGTAAACTGTTAAGTCTAGGATGGAGTCCAGCCTTCTGGTTCCAGGGTTCTTCCTGTTGCATGATTATCACCTTCTGGGGAAAGTTAAGAAATCCCACCTGGAGACCAGAAGCAGTTAGTAGACCATGGTTTGTAAACCTAAGGGACTCTGTTAAGATCATGATTAGATCATAGTTTTAACATTATCATGCTGAACGTTGTAATCCAATATCATCCCTAATCCTTTACTATATTTCTTAGGAAGAAAGGGAGAAAAGAATAAAGACCCATCTGTGTGGAGAGGGGGCTGTTTAGTCAGAAATCACACTTTTCTTTTTGGAGGTGACATGAAAAAGTGAGAAAAGCATAATTTTTAAGAAATTGTATTTATTTTGTATTTATTTGAAAGGGAGAGAGGGGCAGGGGAGAACGACAGAGGGAACTTCTATCCACTGGCTTACTCCCCAAATACCTGCAATACCAGTTCTGGGCCAGTCTGACGCCAGGAGCCAGGATCCCTATCTGTGTTTCTCATGTGGGTGGCAAAGACCCAACTACTTGAGCCATCACCAGTGCCTCCCAGCATACACATTAGCAGGAAGCTGGAATCAGAAACAAAGCTGAGATTAAACCCAGGCACTCCACTATGTGATGTGGGTATCCTAAATGGCAGCTTAATCACTCTGCCACAATGCATTGTAGAAGGAAAAAGATTACAACAGAGAGCCAAATTCACTCTTATATAATGGCATTAATCCACTGAAGAAGGCAAATCTTTCTCCTAGTGGATCTCATTTCTTGATAGCAGTACAATGGCAATTAAATTCAACATCAGTTTTTGAGAGGACAAATCATAGCACTAGTTGTATCTATCAAAAGCTGTCAACATAGCTATAAAGGTGGTCTCCTCTGGGTCAAGGATCTCTCATTTCTCTGTGTACTTTGTGAAGTGTAGATTTTACGCTAGCAAAAAAAGAAAAAAAAAAGCTCTCATTTTAAAACAGGCCACTCTTCATGTGGGGTACTTTTGATGTTCCTTTATGATTTTATTTGGGTTATGTGTGCTCACCTACAGTACTGCATAGGTGATGCATTCACAGGCCATAACAGCTAGAGGCATGAGGTTCATTCTTCGTTGGTGACTTCATTTTGTTCACCTGCTCAAAGTAATGTTTAATTGAAAATTCTCTTAAATTTATAGAAAAGTTGCAATAGTGAAATAGTACAAAAATATTCATATATCCTTAATTCAGTGTCACCTATTGCTAATATTTTATCACATTTGCTTCATTTTTTTCTATCTACACAAATGTTTTTCCTTGACTATTTAAGGGTAAGTGAAATGCCTCACTGTATTTCCCAATTATAGAAATATTCTCTTACAAAATCACAATATAATTATTAGGATCAATATAATCATTAGGATCTGTAAATTTTAAATTGAAGTAACTTTTTAAATCTGATCTACCATTTATATTACAATTTCATCAATTGACTTACTAGTGTCCTTTAAAGCATTTTCACTTCTACTACAGAATCCAGTCTAGGGGAGGGTATTGCATTTAATTGTTAGATTTGTCGTTTTTAAGGATACAATTCTCCTTCTTCAACATGTATATTCTTGATTAGAATACTGCATAGATGATGTCCTTCTTAGGGTATGACATGGAGGCACACCATGTCTCTCTACTCCAATGGTAACAATGATTTTGATTGCCCTGTCAAGTTGTTGTACAATTCCTTTAATACGAAGCTACTGTTTTCAGGACAAGTATTGTACAGCACGTTAACCCACCACTTGGGATGTCCATCTCCCACCTGGAGTGCCTGGGATTGGCTCCTGCTTCTGCTTCTGATTCCAAACTAGCTTCCTACTAATGTGCCTGGGAGGCAGCAAATGATGATTCAAATACTGAGTCTCTGCCACCCACGTGGGAGACCTGAACGGAGTTCTAGGCTCCTGGCTTCACTTCATCATGGCTTAGTCCTGGCTGTTGTGGACATCTAGGGAGTGAACCAGCCAACTGAAGATCTCTCTCTCTCTCTCTCTCTTTATTGGCCTTTTAAATAAATAAAAGTGAATATTTAAAAGATGAGGGAATGGAATACTAATTAAAAAATAAACTATTTTCTTCTCCCTGACCACTATGAGCAATCTGTGAGGAGATACTTTAAGACTATGCAGACATTTTTCTCTTCATCAGGACTATCTAGATTTATCAGCTATTGCTAATTTTTGCCTAAAGCAATCTTTGCTGTGATGGTTTAAAATGATAATTTTCCAACTCCCATAAACCATCAACATTTACAAATTGACTATCAGGAGTCTATGTGAAGTCAGAGCTCTCCATCTCCTTCACTGAATTATTCATTTTTATCTATTATTATCCATATGGACTCATGAATTCTTTTGCAGTAGCTTGTAATTAATTTATCACTGTACTTAAGAATTTTGGAGCTCAAATTATTCATTATTTTCCTAATAGAAATCCTTTCCAGCTAGCACCTTCCTTAGTACTTGGGACATAACCCCATCATGTCTTTTTAAATGTTTCTTACTTTCTGGCATAACAAGATATTCCAGGCTCATCTTCCCCCTATCCTACCTCATGCTAAGTTTCAGCCATTTCTCCAAAGAACTTTATTCCTTTTGGTGGAGAATGGCATTGGAGTAGAAGATTTGGGTTTTAGGTGTGATTGTTGCCCCTGGGGTGTTGATTCTTGACACTTTCAATAGACATACCTAGCTAGGAAATAGGCATACACACACACACACACACACACACAAATCTGTATCTCCAATGATATATAAAAAAACTACACATAAAATATATTTAACATACACATTAACACAAACATGCACATGATTGCATGTGTACAATACTTGTACATAGATACATAGATAATTTAGAGATCATTAGTTCACAATGACACCTGCAGTCTCAGTACATGTCCACGGTTCCTTCCTGCCCTCTCTCATGCTATATTTGTATGTCCCTTCTTCCATAGTAAGAACCCTGACTCCCTTCAACTCATTTGCTCAATCCAATAATCTATGTACAATGTTTATAATTGCTTTCCTCCAAATTTCTACAATTGAAATTAAAGTACTAAAAAAGTTAGGATTTGTTTGCACTTACTTCTTTTCTCTTCATTCTGCATGCCAACCTTGGCTGACACTGAAGATATGTGGTCTAAAGCTGTGCTCGTAAGTTATTAAATTTCTTCTCCCCTTTCTCCTTCCCTCTGTTCCTCTTTCCCATCTTTTCCTTTCAGTGTCATAATTGTATTCATTGAAATAGAGTTAGTCTTAATTTTTTCTTTATGCTTTTTTTTTTTTTTTTTTTGGACAGGCAGAGTTAGACAGTAAGAGAGAGAGAGAGAGAGAAAGGTCTCCTTTTTTTTTCCCCGTTGGTTCACCCCCCAAAATGGCCACTATGGCCGGTGCACTGTGGCCGGCGTGCTGCGCTGATCCAAAGCCAGGAGCAGGTGCTTCCTCCTGGTCTCCCATGCGGGTGCAGGGCCCAAGCACTTGGGCCATCCTCCACTGTCTTCCTGGGCTATAGCGGAGAGCTGGACTGGAAGAGGAGCAACCAGGACAGAATCCGGTGCCCCAACTGGAACTAGAACCCAGGGTGCTGGTGCCGCAGGCAGAGGATTAGCCAAGTGAGCCACGGCGCCGGCCTCTTTCTGCTTTGAGTACCCCCATTTATTATCTACTTATTTTTAATTTTTGAATATTATTTCCAAAATAAAAACTATTTTCCTTCTTTATCACACTTTATAAAGTAATACTAAATATGCTTCCAACTTTTTTCAAGTAACATTATCTCCTAGAAATTACCCCATATCAGTTCATAGAGATCCCCTCATTTCTGCAACATGTAAATGAACCTTCTAACTAGGCCTCTATGTTTAGATATTTAGGAACTCCTCTATTTTACTGTCATAAAGAACGTAGAATTGAATAACCTTGAGCAACGATTTTCAGGTTGTTCAAAGTACATATTCAAGTAAATTCTTAGAGTTAGTATGAAAAGGTTGAAAATTCTCTTTTGTAAACTGTCTCTGCATTTTGCTCATTTTCCTATTTTACTGTGTAGTTTTCTAAAAATTAAAAGTTAATTATTTAATTAGTTATATGCATTTGAAAGACACAGAGAGATATAGACAGAGGGATCTCCTTTCTACTAATTCACTCCTTAAATGCCTGCAACAGCCAAAGCCAGGACCCAGAAACTTAACTTGAGCCTCCTATATGGGTGTCAGGTATGCAACTACATTAACCATCACTACTATCTCCCAGGGTGAGCATAAGCAGAAGACTGAAGTTGAGAGTAAAACCAAGACTCAAACCCAGTGAAATAATATGGATAATTGATTAGACAAATAAATGCCCGAGTTATGAATTCCTAAGATGAAGATAGTGGGGAAAAGTGGGTTTTCTTAAAGATTTATTTATTTATTTAAAAGTCAGGTTTTTTTTTTTCTTTAAAGATTTATTTACTTTACTTGAAAGTCACAGTTATACACAGAGAGAAGGAGAGGCAGAGAGAGAGAGAGAAAGAAAGGTGTTTTAGAGCAGGAGAGACACAGAAAGAGAGATTTTTCACCTGCTGATTCACTCCCTAGATGGTTGCAACAGCCAGGGCAGAGCCAGGCCAAGTCCAGGAGACAGGAGGCAGCTGCTTCACTTGGGTTTCCCCATGGGTGGCAGGTATGGGCCATGTTCCACTGCTTTTTCCAGACTGATAGCAGGGAACTGGATCAGAAGTAAAGCAGCCAGGACACAAAACCAGTACCCATATGGAGTGCCAGCATCAAAGGCAGTGGCCTTACCTGCTACAACACAATGCTAGCCCCAAGGGAAAAAATATTTTCATAAAATACTTTCAGGACAGAAGCTTGTATACAAGTTAGGACACAACTTGGGATGTTCACATACTTTAGTGGAGTGCCTGGATTTGAGTCCCAGCTCTACTTCAAGAGTTCAGCTTTCTGTTAATACACACCCTGGGAGGTAGCTGATGATGACTCAAATATTCAGGTCCTTGCCCTCTGTGATATGGGAGACCTAGATTGAGTTCTGAGATCGCTGCTTTGGCCTGGCCCAGCCCCAGTTGCTGTAGACATTTGGGGAGTGAATCACCTAATACAAGATCTCTCTCTCTGTCTCATTCTCTCACCCATCTCTTCTTTTTCCTTCCCTTTCAAATAAAACTGAATATAAGTAATTTTTAAAATATTAGCTCTAAAAATAAATTAATGAAGTTGCTGTTTTTAATCTAAAATGTTGATATTTAATCTCTATGGTAACTTGTTAGATGGCCATGATCATCCCTCAGAGTCTAACATAGATAGAGCCAACATATCCACTGGCAGACAAATGGAGGAAGCACAATTTTTGTGTAACTGTTTTGGATTCTTTCTTTGATGTTAGTTTACAGTTCTCTCCCCAATGCTGCAATGCACACAATTTCATCTGGTTCAGATTCAGCTCTTATAACCCTAGTAGGCCATGCATTGCTAAGGAAGAAAGATTTATACAAATTTATACAAATTCCTTCCTACATCAAGAAGAATCAAGATAGAAAATATTACCATCAAATCAATAGTGTTTCTTTCAAAGTGCTTTCTGCTATCTGTTTGAAGCGATCTTATTTATTCTTGACCCCTCTTGGCTACATTCTTAGGCTTCTCATCAGCACATGTTCATTAGGGAGCTCTTGTGCTCTCAAAATTTATAGGTTGAAATCCTCCAAGTGGAGGGTATTAAGGAGATGAGACCTTTGGGAGGTGATTAGGTCACAAAGACAAAGTTCTTAGGAATGAGATTAGTGTCATATATATATATATATATATATATATGCATATATGCAGCAGCTGGGGTGGGGCAAGGCGAAAACCAGGAACCCAGAACTCCATCCAAATCCCCCATGTGGCTGGCAAGGACCCATGTGCTGGAGCCATCACCTGTTCCCTCCCAGGGTACATATTAGCAGGAAACTGGATTCTGGAGTGGAGCCAAGACCCAGGCCCAGGCACTCAATATGGGATGTGGACATCCCAAGTGTCATCTTAATTGCTGTGTCACAACACCCACTCTTGGTGGCATCCTTATAAATGAGGTTCTGGAGAGCCAACTAGTCTTTTCCACCATGTGAGGACACAGCAAGAAGACTCTGTGTGGACCACAATGAGGATGCTCACCAGACACCAAGTCATCTGGGGACATGAACTTGACCTTCCCAGACTCTAGAACTGAGAAATAAGTTTCTGTTTATAAGCCACCCAATTTATGGTATTTTGTTATACCACACCAAATAAACTAAGACAGTCCATATTGATAACAGAAATACTGTCTTGGGGGAGCAACAAAATATGAAAATGGTCTCAGAGTTGTATGAGAGCACAAAATCTTGTAAATCCTACATTTGTTTTCTTAATGTCTTCCCACCTTTAACACGATTTATCCTCTGGAAAGGACTTCCAGGATTCTGAAAGGACTTTCAGGATTCATGCAGATGGTCATGTTTTATCACAATAGTTTCCACACTGTTCAAGAGCATGAGCCAAGTTCTCCCAGTTTGCCTTGTCTCTTAAGTCTGCTAACTACCAATGTCACAGCCCATAACCCTGAAATATAAACAAAACAATCTGTCTCTGTTTTCCAGTTCTAACTGGCAAAAACAAACATAGACTATGGTAGGCCACACCTGAAATGCCCCTCCCTGCCCTCATCTCTGTCTTCTGTGAAATCTCTTTGAGTGTGTTCTAGATCTAGAGACTTTCTTCCAACTAATAGAATATTACAAAAATAATAAGATGTCCCCTTAACCAATAGGCTACAAAAGGCTATGACTTTTGTCTGGCTCTCTCCCCCTTACTTGTATTCTTTTTTTTATTTTTTTAAAAAAATTAGTTGACATAAAAATTGCACATACGTATGGGTTCAATGTGATATTTCAATACACGTATATAATGTATAATAATCAGATCAGAGTAACTGGAATTTCCATCACTTCAAGCATTTATCATTTCTTTTTGTTGGTAAGATTCAGTTCCTCTCAATCAGCTATTTTGAAATATACAATTAATTGCTGTCAATCATCAGAGTTGATTTACTGTGCTGCAGAACATTAGAAGTTATTCCTCTTTGCAAACTGCACACCTGATCCTATTAATCATCCTCTCTCCATCATTCCCTCCCCCACCCTTCCCAATATCTGGAAACTGCTATTCTTCTCTCTACTTTTATGAAATCAACTTTTTAAACTTCCATATATAGATACGAATATGCAGTATATGTCTTTCTCTGCCTGAACTAGTTCACTTAACATAATTTTCTCCAGTTCCACCCATGTTATTTGTGTCCTCTTTTGCTGCATCCCTTGCTTACTCTGATGAAGACAACTGCCATACTGGGAACCACCTATGAAAGACTCACACAGCAAGGAAACAAGAGACATCTGGGTGCCATCGAGTACTGAACAGAGAATCTTCAGTGACTCTAAAAGCAGGACTTTAGGCTCAGATTCAACCAGCCACAAAATGGAAACTTGAATAGTAAATTCCAGATAAGCCATAATCTTGGAAGAAATTTCCACTAGGGATTTTTAGGCATATACAAACATTGTCTCATAAAAATGGCCACCATTTGTTAACTATGTTTCTGGTTGTCACTCTGCATGCATTGTCTTACTTGATTGACACATGGAACCTTAAAAGGAGGTATCTTCGTGTTATAGATGGAGAAATCAAGGCACAGAATGATTGAGAAACCTTTCTGTCGCTCCCCCTCTTCGTGGAGGAACGACACAGGACCCTGCGCTGTTCTTTCGTCTGCTCGGCCCTCCCCGGGTTTGCTGCTGGTTCTTCCCGGGTTGGCTACTATCCCTTCCACCTCCGTGGAAGGGCAGTTCCCCCTGGCCACATTCCCCACTTCCGCAGGGGAGCGGCACACCGCCGGCCGGCTTTCTCGGGGGCTGCACGGGTGTTCCTTCAGATAGATGTTCCTGGTGCATGTTGTCTCTCTCCTCCTTTATAGTCCTCTTCCGCCAATCCCAACTCTGCTACCCACACGCCGAGTACGCTGCTCTCCTCCAATCAGGAGCAGGTCCTACAGTTTATTGGTTGAACTGGAGGCAGCTGCGTAGAAGCTGTTTCTCCCTTCTCAGCGCCATATTGTGGGAGAGCAGATGCATAGAATAAGTCTTAATTCCAGTAACTCAGTCCAGTCCGGGTTGCTCCCCACACCTTTCCATGATCACAAAGTAGCAGAGATAAACTTTTGACTCAGTTGGTTTTTTTTCTGAGAACCAATATTTCAATCGTTTCTTCCATGAAACTTTGTATGATAGCCCCATACACTGTACCCTCATCCGACTTTGAATTCACTTGTATTACACACTGAAAATATAGTAACTATCTGGGATTTCATGAAATCCTCTTTGAAGCTATTCCACAGTACTGTGTGTGACTCATGGTGAGCCCTCCACGATTTATAGAATAAGTGAATATGCATCAGGGTCACTTCTGTGCAGTAATAAAGCATGGGCTAGTTATACAGGAAAGAATAGCAATTATGCCAGTGAATCAACCTAAGGACTATTTAGTTGCCTCACTCCACAGGTGACGTTCATTATCGGACAAACGCTCTGGTCCAGGTAGCCCTGTCAGCGCATCTTGATCTGAGCAGAGAGCCTAGGACCCTGGCTAGCCACGCCCTCATGGCTTCTGCAGAAACATCTTTTCTCGTGGGGTTGTACCAAAGGAGCTGACTTAGAATGACTCAGGCAGAACTCAGGGAAAGTGAGAGTTGCTGTGGTTTCTCCTCTCCTCTCCCTGTGGAAAGGTCAGTTAATCGTGGGCCTGGACTCTCTCATGGGACCTCAGTGACTAGCCTGACCTCCCTGATCTGTTCCTTTGATGCTGCCACCCACCCTTTTCCTTCCTTACAGCCATAATGTCAACTCAGAGGACTCACATCTGAGTCACATCAGGGGGTTGAGGGGGAGCCAATGAGAAGTGAGAACAGGCATTCTTTCCCTTGGCTCTGTAGACAATGGTCCTAGTAGTCAGAATAACCAGCCGTCATTGGGCAGGGGTGCTGTGTCAGCCACTGTGCTGAAGGTTACAATGCACAATAAATGTTAACTCTGTCTCTCACTGAGTCCTACTCTGTACTAGCCACTACTCCAGGAGTTTACAAGTATGAATTTATTTAACCCTCACACTAATCCCCTGAAGTGGGTTCCATTGTCGCTGATTTGCAGATAAGAAAACTGAGGCAGGAAGAAAAGAATTAACTTGCCCAAGGCCACAGAAGTAGAATATGGTAGAAAGGGGTCCAAATCCAGGCAGTCTGACGTCAGAACCCATTTATTTAACTATTTAAGTGCAATCATCCCTCTGTCTTCTCAAGATATTGATTCCAGGATCTCCACAGTTACCAAAACAAGCAGATGCTCCAGTCCTTATACAAAATGTCATAGTACAGTATTTGCAGCACTCGCCTACTCATGTGTACTTTACATATTTTGCATGTTCCTATATATGCTAATCATCTCTAGATTATTTATAATACTTAATACAATGTAATTGCTTTGTAAACAGCTGTTTTTCTGTATTGCTTAAAGAATAAAGGCAAGAAAACAAAGATCTGTACAGACTGAGCACAGATGCAGTTACTCTCCAAACATTTCTATCAGAGGTGCGTTGCATGCTCACAACTGCACAGCCCACAGATAGAGAGAGCCAAATGCACATGAGCTCCCCGCGCTGATTACCGTTCCTCCCATTGTGAAGACGAGAAAGCTGGGGTTCTGAGAATGGCGAATGGATGAGGCTTGATGTAGAAACGATGAACTGGGATAGGAATAATGTGACCTTATTTGGTTCTAGAGTCTGAGCTCCTTTCACACTCTCATGTGGAGCTGAAGCTCATCCAAGCCCTCTAACAGGAAGCATTACTACAAATCTCCAGAAGGCTTACATCATCGGGACTGCTTTCGAAAGGATTCTAGGACGTGGATGTTGCTCTTGTAAAATGGCCTTTTCTCAGAATGGCTGCTGCCACAGCCTACCTGCTGGCCAAGAGCCCCTCCTCAAAACCCCCTGAGACAGGAGGCAAGCGAGCCTGGATCCCAGCTCCACCCAGTGTGGCTCTTTGAAGTTCTCTTCAGAACCCAGAAAAGAGCCCGAGGACAAGGACACAGAAGCTGTCCGTGCACCACCTCTTGGCCCTAGGCTCAGACTGAGAATCTGGGATGCCAGAGGAAATTCCCCATGTGTTTACCACCTTCCTTTTAATTTCTAGTCACTCTGTTGTTTATTAAGAGTGAAAAAAAGGATAACTGGATTTTAAGGAGCATCAGGTAGCCTGGCCCGAGTCCATGGTGACTTTCAGGGCTGTGATAACTTTTTAGATTTGGCCAGTGCCTGGCCTATGAATGAGAGGTCTGTGACTAAGATGAGAAGGTACCACTTACTTTCTGCCCCTGGGGGAACCACATTTTGCTTGATTCCCCTCCAGGCATGTGGTTTGAGTTACCTTGGCCAGAAACAGCAGCTGGGGCTCAATTGGTCCTGTGTCCACAGGAAACATCACCAAGGTTTACGTATGGAAAGCATTTGGAGCCATGTCTGTCTTGCCTATGGGGACAGGTTGGGTGCAGTAAGCAGCTCTGCTCTCTGCTACCAGAATACAGGGAGAGGTCCTTGCCTCCTCCCAGAAGGTGTTTCCAATAAAAGGGGGCACCTTTCCTTCATTAGAAATAAAATAAACACAGATTGACGATGTCACGGTGTTGCAAGGGAAAAGAGGAAAACAGTTTTTCAATGTCCTCCATGAGTTACTCTGATGCATGTCGGTAGGGCTGACACAGGGAGAAAAGTGTATTTATAAGGAGAGCAAGAAAAGGAGCCATACCATTCCACCACCCGGCCTGGCTTCCCAGTCTGCTTAACCACCTCATTGACTAGGAGGGCTTGAAGAGACACAGTGCAAGCTCCTCCTATTGTAGATGAGATATCTAGTCTAACATCAAGTCAGACAAGCTGAAGAACGTGACCAGCCTACACAGCAGTTAGGGCAAAGCTGGAGCTCGAATCTGCAACTCCTAATTCCAGCCCAGACAGTTTTCGGGAATATTCTGTTCCACACAAACATCTCAACAATTAAACACACATCTATTCACACGTGGCTGATACTTTTAGGCAATGGTTCTTAACATGGGTCCATGTTATGGACACCTTGGATGTTTGGAAAATTATCCACCGTCAGGCTTCCTACCCTAAGATTCCAATGTAATAGGTCTGCATCGAGACCTCAGTCTCAACTGACATCATGGAGTTGAAAGCCTCTAAGGAATGTAAGGATGAAAATAATATGTCCTCTTCCTTCTAGGAGCTCACAGTGAGGCAGGAAAATATATAACTAACTCCCATTCTGGGGGCTATGGGAGATCTAGGTATGTAGCATGTTCTTGAATATGCCATCCTGCCAATGCCCCGTATTTGATGACTCACTTGGGTAAATGCTATTATTTATTCCTCCCAAGAAAAGCTTACTTACTTTCCAGGTCTATCTCAAATCGATCCTCTTCCATAAAGTCTTTTTATTTATTTTATTCTTTTTTTTCTTTTATTTAATAAATATAAATTTCGAAAGTATAACTTTTGGACTATAGTGGTTTTTCCCCCCACAACCTCCCTCCCACTAGCAAATCATACCATCTCCCAATCCCTCTCCCATCCCATTCTTCATTAAGATTCATTTTGATTATCTTTATATACAGAAGATCAACTTAGTATATTCTAAGTAAAGATTTCAACAGTTTGCACCCACACAGAAACACAAAGTATAGAGTACTGTTTGAGTACTAGTTATACCATTAATTCACATAGTAGGACAGAGGTCCTACATGGGGAGTAAATGCACAATGACTCCCATAGTTGATTTAACAATTAACACACTTATTTATGACGTCAGTGATCACCCGAGGTTCTTGTCATGAGCTGCCAAGGCTGTGGAAGCCTCTTGAGTTCAAAAACTCTGACCTTATTTAGACAAGGTCATAGTCAAAGTGGAAGTTCTCTCTTCCCTTCAGAGAAAAGTACGTCCTTCTCCAAAAAGCCTTTTAAAATATTATTTCAAGGACCAGCATTGTGACGTAGCAGGTAAAGCTGCTGCCTGCAATGCCAGTATTCCATATAGCTGACAGTTCCTGTCTCAGCTGCTCCACTTCCCTTCCAGATCTCTGCTAATGGCTTGAGAAAAGCAGAAGTGTTTGGGCCTCTGTCACTCACATGGGAAACCTGGATGAAGCTCCTTGCTCCTAGCTTCAACCTAGCTCAGCCTTGCCCTTTGTGGCCATCTGTGGAGTGAATCAGTTGATGGACGATCTCTGTCCCTCCCTCTTGCTCTGTAACTCTTTCAAAAAATAAATAAATCTTAAAAAAAGACAATTACAAATACACCTGGCACACTTCTCTGAATTCCCATGGGTTGTAACCACACAATTTAGCACTAAATTGCATACTGTTTGTATTATGCTATATAACAGTGACATGAAAGCTTCCAGTTGTTCAGTGCATACTGTGTACCACATTTTCTACTTTATGTATTCCACACATTGCCAAAGATATTCCCAGGAGCTCTTATGATTCTATTATTATTATATCAATTGTACAAATTAGGAAACTGAAATTCATAGATGTCAAATATCTTGCCTGAAATCATATGAATTATAGCCTGTATGGACATTTGAATTAGGCCTGTATGCCTCCAGTGTTCTTTTTAATTCATCTTTTTATATCAAATATAAACAAAATTTATCATAACATGAGTATATAATCCTGATATTTTATTTTGCAACCTACAAAATTCCTAAATGTTCATTCTCTTATTTAATCCTTTCTGCAAGCCCTCTATCTACTCTATTTGGTAAATAAGGGAATGAAGTCTGGGAAATTAGGTAAAATGCTCAAGATCCCATAGCCATGAACACAATGTTGTGATTCCAAATATAGGATCATGTGACCGCTCATATATGCCATATTCCAGACTCTGCTCTAGGCTGACCAGAACCTCCTGAGGGTCTAGACTGTATGTGTTGCTGCTCTTGTATTCCTCACTGATGCTAGATATGCAGCCTGTTACATTGTTTCATGAGGCATTTGGTCCTGACACCTTGAAGAATAAAACCCAAGAAATACTTGTAGGGGCTATAGGTAAGTGCTGAGGAGGCCCAACTTTGAGTTGTTTTTAGTGCCATGAGTAAGTTATTGTTGTGGAGGGGGGCTTCCATTACTATTTTTGAAGAAATTATTCCTGACATTACCTAACTGAAACAAATGGCAATGGTAAATTAAAAGACCTGTCCATGTTCATACAGCAGACCAATGCAGGAAAGAAAAACAGCTTCCATCCAGTTCCCAAGTCTTCAGTTTGAATCCCAATTATCTGCCTATGATACAGCAGTTTCTCTTTATTTATTTAGTCATATCCCACTTTGTTTCCTAAAGGATTCAAAGTGACTTACAACATGAATAGATAGAATAAGCAATGTTAAAATATAAACAAGTAAAGACAACTAAGGCTGGGAAAATGTAAATATAAAAAGTCAAGTCCAAGGAAAAATAAGTTATTAGAGAAGAAATATGAGTACTGCCTAAAGCCCAAAAGGCTGCAGTACATTTAAAATATATCTTCCATGCATAGGGTTCAGTTGATGAGATATTTTTAAGGGCTCTGTAATCCCGTGGGATTACTCCGTGCCAGATATTGACTCAGAAGAATGATTAAAGCAATGAAACTATAGAATATATTCTCAGGATGTGGCCAGCTCACAATATTGAGACATCCTTGGTTAAGTGGGAGATATATTTTCCAAGTCTAATGTTGCCAAAAAGAAAAAAAAAAAGAAAAAGAAACCCACGTCAATGCCTTGAGTGGAACAGAACCTTAATTTCAACAATAAGTCTGAATCATGACCATTCATTCATTTAACAAATATTGTGACAATAAACTATCTGCTGGGACTGTGAAGTGCACTGTGAAAATCCAAAGACAAGACATGGACCCTTTCTTATAGAAATTTGCATTCTAAATGAGCAGACACACTTGTAAGAACATAACCAGGACAAAATACATAAGGGGTTGCAGAAACAAAGATGGAGACAACCACTTCACTGAGGTTTCTAGGTGTATCTTTTTTTTTTTTTTTTTAACAGGTAGAGTTATAGGCAGTGAGAGAGAGATAGAGAGAAAGGTCTTCCTTCCGTTGGTTCACTCCCCAAATGGCTGCAATGGCCGGCGCTGCGTCAATCCAAAATCAGGAGCCAGATGCTTCCTCCTGGTCTCCCATGCAGGTGCAGGGGCCCAAGCACTTGGGCCATCCTCCACTGCCCTCCCGGGCCACAGCAGAGAGCTGGACTGGAAGAGGAACAACCGGGACTAGAACCAGCACCCACATGGGATGCTGGCGCCACAGGCAGAGGATTAACCAAGTGAGCCATGGCACCAGCCCCTCTAGGTTTATCTTAACTTCTAATCAACACACATTCCGTTACCAAAGACCACAGAGGTTTTGGGTTGGGGAGAGGATCCTTAATCAAGTAGACCTAGAGGGTTCACAGAATAAATAACTTATTTTTATGACTTGCTAAACAATGCCACATTTCTAAAGTAATTTTGTGGAGAAATAAGGTAAGCACAAGGCAGCAATTCCAACTCAAAACATGGTATCCAGCAGGATCCAGATGGAAGAACGTAAATAAATCTGTAGCAATATTGTATTGGCATAGCATAAATACAATGTTCTTGGAAATTCCTCATCTCATAAAAGGACCTTAAGCATTAAAATCAAGTTTCTGGAAATCTGTGAATCCACTCAAACAACCTATATTCACAGTTAAACAAAACTCTATTATCTTAGGAGAGATTAAAAATGACAAATTTGTCTTCCAGTGAGCTTCACCAGAAATTGGAAGCCAGCAAGAAAATGTAACCACGTTTTTTGAGTTATAGGGCCTAACTTTGCCTGACATGGCTAAAGAACACTTCAACGGCTATAAAATAATATACAATAGTTTCTAACCCCATCCATAGGGAGTATAGTCAACATCTCCAGTAGGATTGTATTAAACTCTACACGATAAATCTATGCCTATGATAAAGTTTAATTTCTAAGCTAGGAACAATAAGAGATTAACAATAACAATACTAAAATAGAACAGTCATAACAACATACTGTCATAAACATTATGTGAACATGATCTCTGTCCATTGCCATAGGGCAGGTAGTGTATATAGTATGAATATACTAGACAAGATTTCATCACACCACTCAGACCAACACACAATATGAAACTTAGGAATTGCTTATTTCTGGAATTTTCTATTAATGTTTTCATGCTTCAGTTGACTGCAAGTAACTGGAACTATAGCAAGTGAAACCACAGATAAGCAAGGACTATTGTAGTCTGCATGCTAAAAAATGTACAAAGTAATACAAGTAGAACATCCCTAACCTGAATATCCAAAATCTGAAAAGATCCAAAATCTGAACGTTTTGGAGCTCTGATATGACAGTACAAATGGAAAATTACTACACCTGATCTCAAGTGACAGGTTGCAGTCAAAACATAGACACTCTGGGGCCAGCATCTTCGGGTAGTGGGTTAAGCCACTGCTTGTGATGCTGGCATTCCATATGAATGATGGTTGGATTCCCATCTGCTCCACTTCCATTCCAGTTCCCTGCTAATGTGCCTGGGAAAGCAACAGAAGATGACCCAAGTCCTTGGGCCTCTGCAGCCAAGTGGGAGGCCCAGATGAAGCTTGGTCCAGCTCTGGCTGTCATGTCCATTTCGGAAGTGAATCAGTGGTTGTAAAATCTCTCTATATCTCTCCTTCTCTCTCTATTACTCAGACTTTCAAATAAAATCACTAAATCTTAAAAAAACACACACTAAAAAATTAAGTAAAATTACCTTCAGGCTATGTGCATAAGGTATATATGAAACATAAATGAATTTTGTGTTTCAACTTGGATCACATCCTCAAGATATTTCATTATTTATGTGCAACTGCAAATATTACAAAATCCAAAACTCAAAATGCTTCTGGTCCCAAGCATTTCAAGTAAGAGATACTCAACCTGTATGAGGGTAAGCAGCCTGCATAGAAGAATTGACTGTGATTGATTCCAGCATGTATGTCTGGAGAAACATTAAAGCAAGGCTCCACAGGAAATGGGCACTTACCTAGTATAAGCTCAAGGCAGGTGCTGATTCTCAACTGTACAAAAAAAACCAGATAAGGCAACATTTATAGAAAAAAAATTTCTCTCTCTTTTTTCTTATACTTATTAATAAGTTGAAAGTTGAAAAATAAAACTTAAAAGACAGACAAAGCTAAGAAACACTGAAGGCTTGGGGGGGCAGGTGTTAGGGCACTGAAACTGAAGCCACCTCTTGGGATGCACACCAATTATACTCTGTGTTGGTGTGGCAATTCGAGTCTGGACTATTCTGTTTCCGATCCAGCTCCCAGTTGATGCACCTGGGAAAGCAGCAGATGATAGTTTGAGTTCCTGCCACCCACATGGGAAACCCGAACGGAGTTTCTTGCTTTCTGGATTCAGCCTGGTCCAACCCTGGCTGTTGTGGCCATTTGGGGAGTGCACCAGTGGATAAAAAAAATCTCTCTGTGTGTGTGTGTGTGTGTGTGTGTGTGTGTGACTCTTCTTTCAAATAAAGAAGTAACTCTAAAAAAAGAAAAAGAAAAGAAATACTATGGGACCATTTCTTGTATTATTTATAGCTTTATTCTGCCAAAAACACTTTGGATTGTCCCACACTAAGCAGAGATATTGAGGAAACCTGTGATTGGACATCAGTTTGACTACTTGGACAATCAGTCTGTCAGTCTTTGGAAACTATCCTTCTACCACCACCTTTTCTTCTATTGCTGTTTTTCTACATTTTGTTAACTTCTGAGCACTCTCTCCTAGATCTGGACAAGCTTCCCAAGGAAGATCAAAACATTTCTGAAGTGAGGAACTATTCCAACTCAAACTATCTCGATGACAGACCACTTCAAAGACCACAAATGGACAGTAAAAGCTGTTTTTAACTCAGAGAGGAGGTGATGAAAGAGATAGAATAACTGTTTTCAAACATTTGAGGAGTTGTCATGTTGGCATGACTTAGTCTCTTCTTTAAGGGCAGAAGCAGGCGATAGTGATGGAAGAAAATGAGTTCTCATGTCAAGAAAAGTGGAGTTTTCTCACCCATTGGGCTGTCTCATAAGGGAGGCTGCCTTGAGATTTTGAAAGCTGCATCGCTGTAAACATGTGAGAAGAGGTTGAATGCCATCTGTAGGCTGGTTCTGAAAGGGATACCTGGACCGGGTAGAAAGTACATAGACCCATGTCAGATGCAGGAACATCATCCAGAACACATTTAAAGGGGGTATAGAAGTTAAGTGACACCAACTTAGAAAAGTGAACTGGACGGAGTGGGGACTGTTAGGTGTTGAGAAGACTACGGAATGGCATGGCATATACAAACTACACCATGTCTCAGTCATCACTGACACTCAAAGACACACAGTTCCTCTTTAGAGTCACCCAGGAAAGGATGTGAAGGAACTGTACTCATCATTTTCCTTATTTTGTGGTGAGCCTCTCCAGCAGCAAGTCCACTGAGTGCCTCTGACTGATCTTCAACGCTATATTACAGAAGATCCTAGGCCACTTACCAGAGAGTCATTTAGAAAGTTCATGTCCATGGTAAATGGTTGTTAGTAAGAACAAATGTCTAGTATACAATTGCCTTTGAGGGATTAGACCTGATATCCCTCACTTCATCCTGATGTGTGGATGGATTAAGAAACAACACCATGGTGTGGGTAAAAGGTAAAAACTTAGGTGCAAAGATTGTGGGTGGAGTGTGGAGTACAATAGCGCTCTGAGGGCAACATGGACAAGACCAACACATAAGTGCAAAATTAGAATAGTGCAAAACTTGATTAAATTAGCAGCTGAAGAAGCTTGTCAAGAACCAGGTATTTTCCACTAATCACATGATAAAATGACAATCTTTAATGAAAGCAAAATGCTTCCCATTTATGATACTTTTGCATTTTGAGAAATGCTGAACATACTTTGTTAAAAAATTCATTATTAATCATGATTCTAGCTATAATTATTAAAAATATAGGCCTCAATTAAATGTGGTCATATATATGCATGTATATGTGTGTGTGTGTGTGTGTGTGTGTGTATTTTGCAGCAAAATGAACATCTTCTAATCCTAGAAAAAGAAGGGTCACATTATTTTCCCTTTACATATCAAAGTAGACTGACTCTGAACTTCCCCTTGTCAACCCTTTGGATCCCCAAAGAATCTCAGATCCTACCTTGCCTAAGAAAACAGAGAAGGTCTTGGTGCTAAGTCGCTATTAGATGCCATTATTTTCAGATTCATATGTTGTCACTATTGGTGTCCAGCTTTCCATATCTGGGCACAATCACTCTCAGCCTCTGCTGGCCAGAGGCTCTACCACTGGGAACTGGGACCATCACTCTTAAGGCTTTGTTACTTGCTGATCACACCTCAGGCATCTAGATGTCCTACAATCTGCCACCTCTTGGGATACTGGGGGACAGTGATTTTAGGATCTCTGTTGTTCAGTAAGATGCACCACCCATCCTCCTTTTGGTTTGAGAAATTACAATAATTTCAGCATTAATTCAGGAGGGCTTCTCTTTTAATACCCAGAGTTCCTCCTTGTCTGCAACAATTCAGCTCTCTCTAGCCTCCGTGATCCTGAGTTTTCAAAAGAGAGGCATTGTTAAATCTCTTCCAGGACAAGTGAAATGTAGCTCTCTAGGGTACAAATCTGTGACTGCTCTCTGGTAACCGCAACTTGTATTTATTCAGTTTTTCTTTTGAACTAGGCACGTAGCAAGTGGTTTGCAACAAATATTATTTCATCTGATCCTCTCAGGAACCATCCCTGGTAGGTGAGAAGACTGTTCCAGTCGAATGTATAAGAAAAGTATAGCTTCTAAAAGAGCTTGTTATAAACGGGGCAAGGGGAATTCAGGGTACTAACCCCAGAGTCCAAACTTCATCACCACACAGTTTCCTCTACAAAAGTAATCAGTCAGTCAATTGACAAGTAATTGTCTCATTCATTTGGTGAGGGTGCAGCAGCAGAAAATAAGATACCAATAAACTAACCAAGTTAATGTGCCAGAGTGATATCAATTAAATCCCAGGGACTCCTGAGGCTGGGTTCTAAGAAGGAACCAGCACTGTGCAAAACCCATGAAACCCTAGGGAGCTGTCCTGGGCATTATTTAACCTCTCTGTGGGCTGGTAAGGTAGCACATCTGTGTAGGCCCAGTAAAGCAGCATCTTCATTGTTCTTGGCACCCTAAATGCTCTTCTGGGTTTTTCTGAGAGTGCCCTCTTAGTCCTGCCACTCCAGGCTCTGTATTTCATTGCCTGCAAAACAGAGCTCACTGTGTTTTGTTTCCTAAAAAATAAAAATATTTCCTACCCAGTAATAAGTATTAAATTATTCCAGGCTGGCATTGTGGTACAGTGGTTAAATTGCCACCTGCCTCATCGGCGTCCCATCTCTGAGTGCAGGTTTGAGTTCTGGCTGTTCAACTTCAGATCCAGCTCCCTGTTGACGTGCCTGGGAAAGCAGCAAGTGCTTGGACCCCTATCACCCATGTGGGAGACCCGGATTGAGTTCAAGGCTCCTGGCTTTGGCCTGGCCCAGCCCAGGGACGTTGCAGCCGTTTAGGGAGTGAACCAGTGCATAGAAGTGCTCATTTCTCTGTCTCTATCTCTGTCTCTGTCTCTCTCTCTCTCTCTCAAATAAATCAAAATGTTTTAAAAAACTATTATCTTGTTCAAATATCTTCAAAAGTAGTTGCCATACACTGTCCTTACTTTTTTACCAATTTAAAACCTCTAGCAATTCAGTACTTGACTACATTCCATATTTTAAAAATTTCCTTACACCCAATGGCTTCTTGTAACTCTGACTAGTTTTTCTTGTTTTCAGGTACTATACAGGGGTACTTCAAAAAGTTCATGGAAAATACATACTATGGAAAATACAAATTATGAAAAGTTACATGTGGATTTTAATTTTTGTACCAAAATAAGCTTATCTTTTTTTCCTTTCACCTAGAAATGTTTTATTTAAGGTATACAAACTTAATGCATTTCAAAAATAATAAAAATTTAGGAATATAGCAAGTCTTCTTACCCTACCCTCCCTCCTGACCACACTTCCCATCCTTCTTCTTCCTCCCTATCCTATTCCCATTAATATTTTTAAAAATATTTATTTATTTATTTGGAAGTCAGAGTTACACACAGAGAGAAGAAGAGGCAGAGAGAGAGAGAGAATGAGAGGGAGAGAGAGAGAGTTCTTCTATCCACTGGTTCACTCCCCAATTGGCTGCAATGTCCAGAGTTGTGCCAATCTGAAGCCAGGAGCCAGGAGCTTCTTCCAGTGGGTGCAGGGGCCCAACGACTTGGAGCATCTTCCACTGCCTCCCCAGGCCATAGCAGAGAACTGGATCAGAAGCGGAGCAGCCGGGACTTGAACCAGTACCCATATGGGAATCCAGCACTGCAGGCAACAGCTTTACCTGCTACACCCCAATACTGGCCCCCCATTCATATTTTTTACAAAGATCTACTTTCACTTAAGTTTATACTCGTTAGACTAACTGTACACTAAGTAAAGAGTTCAACAAATCATACCAAAAAAAAAAAAAAACACTGTTCCTCAATAGTCAAGATAAGAGCTGTTCAAAATCATAGCATCTCAAAGTGTTAATTTCAATTCTATACATTACCTGTTAGGTACTCTATTAGTTACCATAGATCATGAAGAACATATGCTATTTTTTATATGGGCTTATTTCACTAAGTATAATGGTTTCCAGCTGCATTCATTTTGTTACAAATGCAGAATTTCTTTTTCTTTTTTTTTTTTTTTTACTGCTGTACAGTATTCCATAGTGTACATATACCATAATTTCTTTATCCATGACATCTGGGTTGATTCCATATCTTAGCTATTGTGAACTGAGCTGCAATAAACATGGGGGTATAGCTCATTCCTTCAATTGTTGATTTCATTTCATTTGGGTAAATTCCCATGAGTGGGATGGCTGGATTATATCCAGATTTCTGAGGTATCTCCATATTGTCTCCCACAGCGGCTGTACCAGTTTACATTCCCACAAACAGAGGATTAGGATACTGTTTTCTCCACATCCTCACCAGCATTTCTTAGTGAGGGCCATTCCAAATGGGGTGAGGTGAAACCTCATTGTGGTTTTGATTTGCATTTCCCTGATAGCTAGTGATCCTGAGCATTTTTTCATGTGTCTGTTGGCCTTTAGAATTTCCTCTTTTGAAAAAATGCCTGTTCAAGTCCTTTGCCCATTTTTTATTTTATTTTATTTTTTGACAGGCAGAGTGGACAGTGAGAGAGAGACAGAGAGAAAGGTCTTCATTTTGCCGTTGGTTCACCCTCCAATGGCCGCCACGGCTGGCGCGCTGCGGCCGGCGCACCGCGCTGCTCCGATGGCAGGAGCCAGGTACTTATCCTGGTCTCCCATGGGGTGCAGGGCCCAAGGACTTGGGCCATCCTCCACTGCACTCCCTGGCCACAGCAGAGAGCTGGCCTGGAAGAGGGGCAACCGGGACAGAATCCGGCGCCCCGACCGGGACTAGAACCCGGTGTGCCGGCGCCGCAAGGCGGAGGATTAGCCTAGTGAGCCACGGCGCCGGCACTTTGCCCATTTTTTAACTGAATTGTTTGTTTTGCTGTTGTTGAGTTTCTTGAGCTTTTTATATATTCTGGAAATTAATCCTCTATCAGTTGCATAGTTTGAAAATATTTTCTCTGATTTTGTCAGTTGTCTCTTCACTTTACTGAGTTTCTTAATCTGATGTAATCCCATTGCCAATTTTGCTTTGATTGTCTGTACTTCTGGGTCTTTTCCAAGAAGTCTCTGCCTGTGCCAATTTCTTGTAGGGTTTCCCCAGTGGTCTCTAGTAAACTGAAGGTATTGGGTCCTTGATTCATTTTGAGTGGACTTTTCTGTCAGGTGTAAATAGGGGTCTTGTTTCATACTTCTGCACGCTGAGGTCCAGTATTCAAGCACCATTTTTTGAAGGGATTGTCCTTATTCCAGGGATTGATTTTAGCTCCTTTGTTAAAGATAAGTTGGTTGTAGATGCATGGATTGATTTCTGGAGTTTCTATCAGCTCCACTGATCTATACAGCTGTTTTTTGCCTGTACCAGGCTATTTTGATTACAACGGCCCTATTATGTCTTAAAATCTGGTATTCTGATGTCTCTGGCCTGGTTTTGGTTGTTTACAATTATGTTAGTGACTCAATATTAATTTTATCATTTTTTTAGATCTAGCAAGAATGTCCTTGGTATTTTGATTTTGGAATCACATTGAATTTGATGATATTGATTACTTCAATCCATGTAAATGGAATATTTCTAATTTTTGTTTCTTCTTCTATTTCTTTCTTTAATGTTTTGCAATTTTTGTCATAGAGTCTTTGACATCTTGGTTAAATTTAATCCAAAGTATTTAATTTTTTTGTAGCTATTGTGAATGGGCTGACCTTAGAAGTTCTTTCTCAGCCATGGCATTGTCCACGTATACAATAGCTATTGACTTCTGTGGGCTGATCTTATATTCTGCTGCTTTACCAAACTCTTTTATGAGTTCCAACAATCTCTCAGTGGAGTCTTTTGGTTCCTGTGTATATAGAATCATGTCATCTGCAAATAGGGATAGTTTTATTTCCTCCTTCCTAGTTTGTATCTTTTTCATTTGTTTTTCTTGCCTAATGGCTCTGCCTAAAACTTCTAGGACTGTATTAAATAACAGTTGTGATAGTTGGCATCCGTGTCTGCTTCCAGATCTTAGGGGAAATGTTTCCAGCTTTTCCCTATTCAATAGGATGCTGGCCATGGGTTTGTCATAAACTGACTTGATTGTGTTGAGCAATGTTTTTTCTATGCCCAATTTGCTTAAGGTTTTTATCATGAAAGAATGTGATATTTTATCAAATGCTTTCTCTGCATCTATTGAAATAACCATACAGGTCTTGTTCTTCAGTTTGTTAATGTGATGTGTCACATCACATTATTTGCAAACATCACATTGATTTGCAAACATTGAACCATCCCCACATATCAGAGATAAATCATCTCGGTCCTTCTCTCCTGTGCTCTCTTGGCTTCTCTCCTCTCTCTTCTCCCTCCTCTGTCTCTCTCTCACAGTCTCCTCTCTTTTTCCTTTGCCGCCCCTTCACTCTGGTCTGTAGGGTGTTCCCCAATAAACCCTTTCCCTTACTCTGGTGTCCGGTGTGCTTTGCGACGGCTAACATTAAGATATAACATTGGTGCCGTATTTGATTGGCTCGTATTTTGTTGAGGATTTTTTTTAAAGATTTATTTTATTTATTTGAAAGACAGAGTTACAGAGAGAGGTAGAGACAGAGAGAGAGGTCTTCCATCCGCTGGTTGACTCCCCAGATGGCCACAATGGCTGCAGCTGAGCCAATCTGAAGCCAGGAGGCAGGAGGCAGGAGCTTCTTCTGGGTCTCACATGGGTACAGGGGCACAAACACTTGAGCCATCTTCTACTGCTTACCCAGGCCATAGCAGAGAACTGGATCATAAGAGGAGCAGCCAAGACTAGAATCGGCACCCATAGGGGATGCCAGCACTTCAGGTCTGGGCTTTTAACCGGCTGTGCCACAGCGCTGGCCCCGAGGATTTTTGTGTCTATGTTCATCAGGGAAATTGGTCTACAGTTCTCTTTCTCTGTTGTATCTTTTTCTGACTTAGGAATTGGGGTGATGTGGGCTTTATAGGAGTTTGGGAAGACTATAACCCTTTTACTTGTTTTAAATGGCTTGAGAAGAATTGGAATTACTTCTTTAAATGTCTGGTGGAATTCAGCAGTGAAATCTGGTCACGGGCTTTTCTTTTTTGAAAGGGTCTCTACTATTGATTTAATTTCCATCTTGGTTTTGGTCTGTTAGGTTTTCTATGTCTTTATGGCTCAATTTTGGTAGTTTGTATGTGTCCAGGAATCTATCCATTTCTTCTAGGTTTCCTGATTTGTTTGCATACAGCTCTTTGTAGTAATTCCTGATGATGCTTTTTATTTCTGTGATATCTGTTGTTAAATTTCCTTTTTTTCATCTCTGAATTTATTGATTTGGGTTTCTACTTCATTTTTCTTTTTTGTTTAGTTGGTCCAAAGGTGTATCAGTATTGCTTTTTTTTAAAACCAGCTTTTCATTTTGCTGATCTTTTGTATTGTTGCTTTGTTTTAATTTTGTTTTTCTCTAATTTTAATTATTTTCTTCCTCCTATTGATATTTGGTTGGTTTGTTCTTTTTCTAGGTAATTGAGATGCATTGATAGTTCATTTAATGGTGCCTTTCCAATTTCTTGATATAGGAAACCTATTGCTGTAAAATTCCATCTTAGCACTGCTTTTTCTGAATCCCATGAGTTTTTTTTTTTTTTTTGACAGGCAGAGTGGACAGTGAGAGAGAGAGACAGAGAGAGAAAGGTCTTCCTTTGCCGTTGGTTCACCCTCCAATGGCCGCCGCTGCAGCCGGCGCACCGTGCTGATCCTGGCAGGAGCCAGGAGCCAGGTGCTTTTTCCTGGTCTCCCATGGGGTGCAGGGCCCAAGCACCTGGGCCATCCTCCACTGCACTCCCTGGCCATAGCAGAGAGCTGGCCTGGAAGAGGGGCAACCGGGACAGAATCCGGCGCCCCAACCGGGACTAGAACCCGGTGTGCCGGCGCCGCAAGGTGGAGGATTAGCCTATTGAGCCACGGCGCCGGCCCCTGAATCCCATGAGTTTTGATATGTTGTGCTGTCATTTTCATTCATTTCCAGAAATTTTTTTTAATTTCTCTTTTGATTTATTCTATAACTCACTGTTCATTCAGAAGAATGTTTTTCAGTCTCCATGTGTTTGCCTATGTTCTAGAGATTCTTGAGTTTTTGATTTCCAGCTTCATTCCATTGTGGGCAGAGAGGGTGCATGGTATGAATCGAATATTTTTGAATTTGCTGAGGCTTGCTTTGTGGCCTAGCATGTGGTCTATTCTAGAGAAAGTTCCATGCACTGGTGAGAAGAATGTATTCTGCAACTGTGGGATGAAAAATTCTGTAGATATCAGTTAGGTCCATTTGGTCCATAGCATCACTTAGCTCTGTTGTTTCTTTGTTGATTTTCTGTCTAGTTGATCTGTCCATTGCTGAAAGTGGGGTGTTGAAATCTACCATTACTATTGTATTTGAGCCTACATCCCCCTTTAGATCCATTAACGTTTCTTTTATATAGCTAGGCACCCTGTAATTGGGTGCACATATGTTTATTAAAGTCACATCCTCCTGTTGTATTGATCCCTTAATCAATACATAATGCCCTTCGTTGTCTCTTTTAAGAGTATATGTGTTAAAGGATATTTTGTCTGATGTTGGGATGACTACACTGGCTCTTTTCTGCTTTCCGTTAGCATAGAATATCATTTTCCATCTTTTCACTTTCAGTCTGTGGGTATCTTTATTGGTGAGGTTTCTTATAGGCAGCAAATAGATGCGTCTTGTTTTTTAAACCATTCAGCTAGTCTGTATCTCTTAACTGGAGAATGGAGGCCATTTACATTCAAGGCTACTATTAATAAGTAATGACTTGGCACTGCCTTTTTGCCATAAGTATTCCTATTGTTTAATTTAGATTTCCTTTTTACTTTCACTAGGAGATTTTCTGCCTTCATATCCATTCACAGTGATGATGGTGTTTCTGTGTTTTTGTGTGTAGCACATCCTCAAGCATCTTTTGTAATGGTGGACACATGGTGACACATCTTTCAGTTTCTGTTTGTTACGGAAAGTCTTTATTTCATCTTCACTCATAAATGAGAACTTTGCAGGGTACAGGGTACAGTATTCTGTACAGTATTCAGCCAGTTGCTGGGTTCCCACACAGGGAGAGAGAAATGTACCCTCTTTTTCCCCCTCTATGTTGGCATGTACCCTGTATCCCACAGGCTCCAGGCCAGACTCACACCAGGCTCTCCTAGGAACTATATCATTCTTGGTACAGGCTGCTGTAGTTAGGTTTACCTCTCTCTCCAAAGCTAGCACTCAGGCTTTCGGCTGCTGAGGCCCCATGTTCTGTTTATGATTATGCTGCCCATTTTTCACCTTCCACAGAGATCCACAGCCTCTGTCTTCCTGTTGTGGAATTTCTACTGCAGTTTACTCTCTAACTGTTCCCTGAGATTGCACTCTCTCCACTTTTTTTTTAAACTATCTTCTGCTAGGTTTGAGCAGTAAACTCCTTCCGTATCCCACCACCTCGGTATCTCCAGAAATATTTCTTTTTGTAGTCTCATCTCCAGTTATATTTATTTCAGACTTTTACACATCAGACTTTTACCATCTACTTTACTAACACTTTCTAAAAATTTCCTCTCGAAACTTATCCTGGACACAAGTGATCTTTCATTTCACTAATCCTTTTTTTGTTTCGTTTTGTCTGATATATTAAGCTCATTCATTTTTTTTAAGATTTATTTATTTATTTGCAAGTCAGAGTTACACAGAGATAGGAGAGGCAGAGAGAGAGAGGTCTTCCATCTGATGGTTCACTCCCCAAAAGGCTGCAATGGCCAGAGCTGCACCAATCCGAAGCCAGGAGCCAGGAGCTTCCTCCAGGTCTCCCATGTGGGTGCAGGGGCCCAGGAACTTGGCCATCCTCTACTGCTTTCCCAGGCCATAGCAGAGAGCTGGATTGGAAGTGGAGCAGCTGGGTCTCGAACCGGCACCCATATGGAATGCCAGTGTTTCATGCCAGGGAGTTAACCCACTGTGCTGCTGTGCCACAGCGCTGTCCCCAAGCTCATTCTTTAAGCTCTTAATTCAATTATTACATTTTTCTTTTTTGAAAAATCCTTTTGATCATTTTCCATATATTGTGGTTTAGTAAAATTCTTCATCATTTTTAACAATTTTGTCAAACATGCCAATCATGATTATTTTAAGGTTTACATTTGACAGTTCCAACATGCAAGCCACCTGATAGTCTGTTTCTATTATCTGTTTTTTCTTGTTCAATCACTTGTATTGTATTATTGTTAAATTTTTAAAAATATTTATGTATTTGTTTGCTGGGGCTGGCTTAACCCACTATGTTCCAATACTTGCCCCATATGTATTTAATTTTTATGGCTGAAAGACACAGACACAGAGAGAAAGACCAGATAGACAGACAGAGATCTCCCATTTACTGATTCATTCCTCATATGCCCACAATATTATAAAGGTTCTTTGGGTTGTCTCATCAATTTTCATAGAGATTTAATTGTCTTTATGCAAATAGTAATATATGGCCCATCTGCCTGACTGAGTCAAGATATGTCTATTTTGATCAGCTCTTATTTTTAGACTGTAGTCATTTTAGATATCTCTACTAACAACCTGAGGTGTCTCGTTGATTCTTTCTACTCAGCTCCATCTTTTATATCCCCAACACCAGAGACAACCAAAAACTTTTAGCCTATTGATAGCCACTTTCTACTTAGATTCTTGGTTCCTTACCTCAGAAATAAGCAGTTTAAAATTCAGAAAATGCATCAAAACAAATATTCCAGACAGAAGGCGATACTCTTCATTGTTCTCTTTTCTCTAAAAATATGACCCCTCAAATTTAGGTGATTTTGTCTCTCTGATTTCAGTGAGCCTACCACAAGTAGTAGGCCCTACTTCATGGTGTCCATGCCTCATGATTTGAACTGGTAAACGCCCCAGAGGAAAAAACAGCAGCATATAAAAGGGCTCTCTCAACACATTTAACTATTCCCTGAGATCTTGGCCCACAAATTCTTGTCACCTTTGTTGCTCTCTTATCCTTACAAACAAGCCTGATGGTATCTGAACACTTTCAGAATTGTTCTGTTTCTCTATTGCAGCCAGAAGTGAAACACATATTCTCTCTGGAAGTACTGATTTAGAATTTTTGGATTTTGTTTAGAGAGAAAGTCAAATTATTTCAATATGAAACCTGGTCCTGATGTCTGATTTGAACTCTACCTGGATGGAAACATAAATAATTCCTAGTATAATTCTTTATCTAAACCTTATGAGTATATTCTTCTTTCTTTTATCTTTATTTTTTTGAAGCTCTGAGAAGGTTTTTGTACTAAATAGATCAAAGAAATATGTTCTTAATCCCTTTTATTAAAACCCCATTGTTCCTTTAAAAATGTTTATTATCTATTCTTCTACATCCAAGGATGGGTATAATCATAGCCCTTTAAACCTACTCCCTGTAAGTTTCAGACAGCTGGAAAATAACTAGCCTCACACCAGGCAAAGATAAACACAAAATAAATGTTGATGAGATCAACAAACTAATAAGCCAATAAAATTACTTTATTCTCTAAGAATTAATTGAGACAGTTCTTTGACTTTTCTCCCCTTTTGCTGTTAACCTACCTCCTCTTTTACTAAAAATAAATCATTCAAAGTACATAATACCTTGAGGCTCTGTTCAAAGATCTCTGTTTAGTGAGATACAGAGACTAAATTTCACAAATTTTAGTTCAGGTAATGGTATGTCAAAAAACTCATCTATTTTTCTGAATTGATTATTTGTTTGTTCTATAAGGGACAACCCAAAAATGATTTTTGACAAAAACCTTGGCAAACACACTTGGCTAATATTGACTGGTATAAACAGCATTGTCATGTGATTCCTGTTTGAGGACATGACATAGTTGGTGAGACATAGCCAGGTTGATTTTCACTGCATGGTCTCATTTTTAAAAGTGTCCCTCTTAGATAATAAGATTAGAAACAGGAAATCTTTGGATATTCACTAAAATTTCTGTTAGAGTCCACTTTGCTAGGTTTCTTTGCACATTTTTCTGAATTCCTTGAATGTCCTTCTTTTTGCCTATCTGATGAACTTTAATTTCAATGCTCCAACATACTACCACAGCAACACATATGCTTCCTTTTCCGGCTTCCCTTTGTTTCCTGCACTCTACTATAGTGCTTATTATTGTAGTGAAATATCTTTTTGCATTCCTCACTAGACTCCCATAAGGGCACAAGTATGGTCTCATTCTTCTCACTATCTTTAGTGCTGATATAGCAACTAATACTTGTTGAATCTTCAGTACATTTAAAAATTATCAAAATCAAGTATCAAACTCACTGATTTTAAAGTCTATAACTCAGTAGTTTTCAGTTTATCCATAAAGTTGTACAACCAGTACCATTGCATAATCTCATATTTTCAACGCCCTAAACAGAAGCCCTGTGTCCATTAGCAGACTCTCTTCACTTTCCTCTCCCACAGCCCCTGGCGACCACTAAGCTGTTTTCTATCTCTACGGATTTGCCTATTCTGGACATTTCAAATAAATGGAATCACACAATATGTGGCTTTTTATGTCTGGTTCCTTTCAGTTGGCATAGAATTTTCAAATTTTCTTTGCTTTTTATGGTCCAATAATACTCAGTGTATAAATATACTGTTTTGCTTAGATAGTTAGCAGTTGATAGACACTTCAAGGTTGGTTGGTTTCTATTTTCTAATTATATAATAATTCTATTATGAAAATTTGTGTATGTGTTTTTGGAATGGATATATATATATTTAATTCTTTTGTATTTATATATATATATACACACAGAAGTGGAATCACTTTTTTTTAGACACTGCAAACTTTTTTCTGGTATTTCTGCACTATTTTATATTCACGTCTGTGGTGTGTAAGAGTTCTAAATTTACATAATATATGGAAACACTTGTTATTATCTGTTTTATTGATTATAACCACCTTAGTGGATATGAAGTGGGATATCATCATGATTTGCCTGTGCATTTACCTAATGAGTAATGATGTTGAGTATCTTTTCATGTGATTTTCATTTGCTCATTTTTAATCCTTTTTCTATTGTTAAATTATGAAAGTTCTTTTTATTGTGGATACTAAACCTTTGTCAGATAGATAAGTTGAAATATATCTTCCCATTATATTGTCTTTTCACTTCTTTGATAATGTTTTTCATGCACAGAAGTTTTTAATTTTGATGAAGTTAAATTTATCTATTTTTGTTTGTTTTCTTTTGTGCTTGTCATCATACCAAAATTTTTTCCGAATGCATGGTCACTAAGGTTTACAACTATATTTTATTACAAGAATTTTCTAATTTTAGCTTTTACATTTAGGTCTTCGACTTATTTTGAGTTAATTTTTTGTATATGGTGCATGGTAATGTTCAACTTCATATTTTGCATGTGAATATATAGTTGTCTTGACACGATTTAAAAGTAGTCTTTTGAATTACCAATAAATTATCTTGGCATATTTTTACAAATTAATTGGCTTTAAATGTATGGGCTTACTTGGAGACTGATAATTTTATTACATTGACTTACACATCTAGATTAACAGCAATACTACACAGTCTTCATTATTAAAGTTTTGTAGAAAATTTTGAAATTTTATGTCTTGCTTGTATAGAGCCTCCAGATTATCCAGATGTGAAATATATGACTTTTATCATGTCTATCCTGAATATGTCCACAACCATGTCACCGACACTACAGCCACATGTAAACCTGGATTTCCACATTTCCAGGAATGCGGGAACTTTTCAAAACCCCCTATGAATATCTCATTCCCTCTCTTTCGCCTTTAAGCTTTTTGGTTAGTCTGTTCTTTGGCTTAGGCAGCCATGATTAATTTTTGACAAATGCCCTCAAGAAAAGACTGTTTTCACTGAGCAAACTCTATGTCAGGACAAATAGCCCTGAAGTGGGGCTTCCATAGAACCAACTGACAGGACAAATAATGACATGTCTCTGCAAAGTGTGGCTTTCTAGAAGCTTTACTCCAATTCTGTCTGTTCCCATGGCTACCAGAATGCCACTTTTCACTATGCTTGTATTCTTTTGGTTTTTAAGGCACCAAAGAGCTAAAGCAGTGGGAGATGGGAACAGGGCAAGTTAAATCACCACAAAGCTCAATGTTCTTACTTGGATTTTTCCATTCTTCTTGAATAAATGCTTCTTACATTGCAGTAAGTCTTTGATTAATTTTCATAGTTGTAAAAAGTTGCTTATGACTTGTCTCACAAGTGTTCCTGTTGCTTTTAAAAACAGGGTTTTTGGAGGTCGTGACTCCACCATTTTTATTGACATCCTTAGTCTATGTTTTTGAAAGAATAAGTGAACAAATAAATTAATAGAAATGTGTGTGCCCACTAAAATGCCTTCACAGTCCCAGTTCAGCCAAGATCTTCATAATTTGAATGGATTTATCTTCTATGAGCTTTAAACTCTGGATTCATTTCTGGAACTAACTGATTTTGAAGGAAGCAAAATGGAATGGAAGTAATTCTCAGTATTGAAGTCTTCAGGTTAGCTGCAGCAATTTTTTTTCTCAAGTATGGAGAGTACTGTTTACTGCATTTCTTGTGTTGTAATTACTTCCTGTCTGCTTTCTGGGACTTTCAGCCACGGTTTTAGTTCTTTTATTTGGAATCATGTACTTTTAATGCTTACGTTTTCCCCTGATTTGAGCAGTTATCTTGTCTTGAATTTTGAGTCTCTGAATTCCTTCCTTCATTTATTTTTTTATTTTCTGTGCCCACTTATTTTTTCTAAAGCAAATACCTTAATGAATTTTGAGGTTGAATTACCTTGAGTAAGTCTTCCAGTTATTTCTTGACCAGCAATCTTTGGAGATATTTATCTATTCTCTTGTCTGACCACTAAACTCTGTATTTTTTCCTTAGAGATAATGCTAAGCCTCATATCCTTTTCCTAGTGATCCTTCTGTCCACCTATGTACCTTTTTATGAAATCTCCTTACTAAAATACAAAAATCTAAATCTTATATTAGATCTAGTTAAGTCCTTTCAACCAATGTTTGAAATATTATATGAGCAGTCTTTTGAAGATCCATTAAGTCTTCCTAGCCACTAGGATCCAACACTGAGTGAGTATATTTTAAATGTGTTTACAAAGCAAGTATCTGTAAATCAGATTATATTTTCCCAAAAAATATATTCTAATTCAGAGACAGGTTCCCATAGGAAAATAGCACTCCTATGTATTTAAAATCATTTAAAAAATCTCACTTGGAAATTCTTGAAAATAATTTCTCTCCTTGGTATTTTATTATATTGATTAAGACAGTGTTATTTCTTTCCCAACATTCTCTTAGCTCCTTTGTCCAACCCTCCAAAATGTATGAAATCTAATAAAATTAACACATTGCTTTTGAATTTCTCCTTTTAAAATAAATAATCTGCTTTTCAATAACTATTAAATCAAATGTAAACAATCTACTGCATTTAATTCACCCAAACAACTCAGAGTAAGAGACAACAGTGTAATCTTCATGGGCACAGGAAAAGTTCACACACGTTATCAACCTGTCTCTTTATTATATATTTCATTCTTTTTTTTTTTTTTTTTTGCCAGGCAGAGTGGACAGTGAGAGAGAGAGAGAGACAGAGAGAAAGGTCTTCCTTTGCCGTTGGTTCACCCTCCAATGGCCGCCGTGGCCAGCGCGCTGCGGCTGGCGCACCGCGCTGATCCAAAGGCAGGAGCCAGGTGCTTCTCCTGGCCTCCCATGGGGTGCAGGGCCCAAGGACTTGGGCCATCCTCCACTCCCTCCCGGGCCACAGCAGAGAGCTGGCCTGGAAGAGGGGCAACCGAGACAGAATCCAGTGCCCCAACTGGGACTAGAACCCGGTGTGCTGGCGCCGCTAGGTGGAGGATTAGCCTATTGAGCCACGGCGCCGGCCATATATTTCATTCTTGCTTCACAGTCTCTTCATTCTTTCTTTATGAAATTTAAATAGTTAGGCAACATTATTTTGGACTTTGAAATCCACAAATTTTTGGAGAAATGACAAATATGTGTACAAAGATGCTTCATTTAGATTAGACTCAAGCACTCACTAGTGAACATTTAGGATTTTAAAATATGGCTATCTCCTTGCAGAGGAAATTGTTTTTGCTTTGAAAGTCACCTCCTTGATTCACTTTAATTAGGTGTGTGTTATAGGTACTAACTTATTGCAAAAGAACTTTAAAAAGAGAAACTTTAAATCCACTTCTGTTTTTCTAAAGATTTATTTCAATTCCAGAGAGATAAGTCTAGAAGATCTGCACAAAAATCTATTTATAAATTATTGTCTTCATATCTTAAATTTGTATATCATCCAAATGATGATAAATAAAAGTGTTAAATAAGACTGGCTTATAGTGAAGACTACTCATGCTAATCATAAATGAGCAATTCCCTCGACTTTACGCTGAATAATCAGACTCAATAACATTAGGGGATAAATAATTCCTATTTTCCAGGTGTTGACAGTAAAGCACAAAGACATTAGGATCACTTATATTCTTTACAAGATAAATTCAGCAGGATAGAAAGGAACAAGTGAGGCAAACATCCTGTCTGTGTTTTCTCCAAAGTTCTCATACAAGTTCAACTAAAGATTTGTTACAGTTCATACTACTGGTATGAATTCAAGTTTTAGGCTTCTTACAAATAAAATTGTTTGTCTGGGTGGTGCACATAAAAGTGACTTTTGAAAAATCAATGTATTTTATCCACTGTGGTTATTTATGGAGTGTTACCAGCCAAATTGAGTAAATGTCAAGTCTCTCTCAGGATTTAAAGAGCAATTTAAAAGCCCCAGGTGCTACCACAACTATTGAAAACTTCTCGGTTTGGGCACTAACAGTTGTAACAGGAACATGGAAATTCCTCCAGCAAAGTCCATTTCTAAGGTTCTCAGAATGGATTAGAACATGATAAAAGGATATCAGAATTAGTGTCTCTAGTGTTTTTGTTATGTGCCTTAAAAAATAAAACCTAACCACTTGGAAAAACTTCCTTGATATCTGGGATTTGGATTAGTAGTTTTCAAGGAAATAATGAAAAGATGCCAGCAATTGGCCTTCAATTTTTGTGAAGACATCTATAACATATTTAGAGACCAGCAGTAAAACCTACCACATTTGAGGCTTATCATCTGAAGAATATGAACAAGTCATGACTACTTATTCCATGGTTTGGACAGTTTATTAACTAGAGGACTATACTATGAGTTTTTACTATGTCCAGTACTACTAGAAATTTTCAAGTAATGCCAATACGAGTATATAGAACATACTTATTTAAACAAAAAAGGAAACTCATCGAGGGAAGCTTTTTCTGCAAAGATAACTAAGTCTGTACACTTCTGTCTTTTTTATTGGCAATAAACTGAACATGGAGAATTAAATATTGTCATGTGTTAGATAGGTATTTTGAGACAGCTCTGCTGGTTCACTTTTGACTTTCAACCACAGCCATAGTTTTGATAAATACTTTATTATGACAGTATTGCTTTAATTAGAATCCTACCAAATAGGCACTATAACTCTTCCCAGCTATGGCAGCAAAGCAGAGAAGTATAAAGCCACATGTGATACCTATTTGGTTCTCTTGGCCTAAGTGGTTCACACAACTCACTGTGATATTGCTTATAGTTGCTGAAGATAGTAAATATTCTTTCTACTTTTTAATAGCTTATTGAATAATTAAATGGCTTATACCTTGATTATGAAATTGAGGCTTTATTTTCTGATTTGGAAACTAATCTTTAAATAAAACTGTATCTAAATATTTGATGCATTCCAAATTATCTGTGGTTTCAAGACTGCAGATAACCATCTATCTCCTCTGAAGTTGTTACTATTATCATTGAGAGTTTTCCATTTCTGTTGAAAACAGAATCTTTTACACACGGTCAAAGTTGTTTGGCTAAATTGCTCTAGCAGTATTAATTATCACCAACCTATGGTACTCTCCTTGTACTTAGCCTTTCTTAATGTGGAACCCAGCATTTTGTTGTTGGTGATTCTCATGCAATCAGAACCACAGGCTTGGAATTTCTTTTCTGCCTGTAGATGAAAAGTATGAGAGTTGGAGACAAAACAGCTTTGCTTTCTCCTTTGGATAGTCAGAATATTTTACTCTTAGTAACAAGTAGGGCAGGCTCTATTTAAGGGACCAATGCCAGCTCTATTCTTTCTTGCATAGGAGCACTGGACAGTCCAGCTACAGAACCCTTCAGCTGCTGAGTGCTGTATTAGCATCCCATTGCTGCTCCTGTCCTGGCCCTCCCACATAGATCTGCAAGGCTCCATGAAGCATCCTCACAACCCATCATCATTCAGAAATAGTCACAGTTTGAATCAATTAAAATTTGGCAATGATTCCATAGTCATTTGGACCTGGACAAGGAACTCATTAAATGAAAATCCAAACTGGTTCAAATATTGTACCAATTATTCTGATATAAGCTACATATTAAAATGTTTTCAGATTTTAATCCTTCAGACATTGAGTGGGTTCAACTCTGTAAAAATATTAAATATCATCAGAGTGCTTGGAGTATAATAAGAGGTGTCCCTTACTGATGTTCCCTCTTGACCCAGCTCCCATTCCTATCTCTCACACATATTCAATGTAGTTGTGTTGTTTTAACGACTCTATGAGCTGGGTGTTTTGGACTGTTTTGGCCCACTCCCCAGAATGCCAGACACACCCTGCCACTAACAAGGCATAAAGAGCCCCCGTCATTTATTGGCTTTCATAAGCACCTCTTACTGGAAGGCACCGGATTGCAATTCGTCTTTCTTTGGGTACTTGGTTGTGTATTTTCAGTCTGAAAGAATACCAAGCTTAAAGGACCATAGTGGTCAAGAAAAGTTAGGGACTCAGCCACTAGAAACTGAACCACTCCAAGAAATCTTGTTCTCCTTTGAGGTAAAACTTGGGAAAGAAATTACCTCATACTTACCCTCACATTTGGAAGGTCCTTCTTATTATGATCTGCTTTTCTTTCTGTGTCCCATTCTTGGCTTAGGAGATCAATGAGGTAGACCAGGCAAGCTCTTCCAAGTAAAGTTTTTATAAGGAAAAGCCAGTCTGATGGCTGACCTTGTAAAAAGATTGTGAAATGGATGGGACACCTGAGGTGGTTCTCCAGGACCACGGAGCTGCTGCATCCTTGGAAGGAACTCTAGTGACCTGAATTTTTAAAAACTTCCCCCAAGTGACTCTGAGGTTGCCATATGAATATTTGGGAAATGTTGATGTAAGGCACACACTTTCCTCTTTTCTTAGCTTTTTTCCTCAGTTTCTCCTCATCTCCCACCACCAGGTTCCCAGTGCACTCTCTGGTTTTCCAGTCTTCACAGACTGTGGCATCATAACCATGAAAGGTCTCCCTGTAGCCTTGCTAGGTACCACACACACACACACACACACACGAACTTACTGTTCTCAATTCCATCAAATAAGTTAAATAAGCACAAACCAATGAAATCATACTAAATTACAATTGAATACTCAATAAATTTAAAGTACTAAATCTTTCAAGAGTGAATAAATTTTGAAAGTGGATACAAAGTGTACAGAGAATAATCTTCAAGGAGGATGAGGATGATATTATTGGGTACAGCTTACCCCCATCTCTCTGCAATACTGACACTCATTTCCCACACAAAATTGGCCCCATCATTCACATTTAGAAGAGCCAGAACTGGTTCACTATAGCAACACGCAAAGTACAGAGGCAGCTGTGCTGTTGCTCCTAATTCACTCCAGACAGCACTGAAGGAGAACTCCATCTGTTAAAGCTGCCTAATGGTGTTTCGGCCAGTGGCTGTGACATATCTAGCTGGGATGGTGCCGCTGCTGGGTGGCATCCTGAAAGGTAGACTTATCTTTCTTTCTTTGCTTGCTAGTTGACCCTGACTTCACTTTAAAGTCACAGCTCAGGATCCCACTAAGTTTCAAGCCTCAGTTAATTCAGCACAAAAAAAGCTTATGCAGACCTTTTTTGGGTAACTATATAAGTAGCTGGAGTGACTCAATAAGTTATTCAAATGAAGGGAAAATGATGTGTTCCTTGTTGTCCTGAGAACAGAGTGTATTTATATTACTGGCCACATTAAATCCTTTCCCACTTTTTGGACTGTAATAGAAGAAAAAACAGCTGCATAATCTGTGGAATATTAAATGCAAAGCAGAGATCTTGTGTCGGCAGTTCTTTGATCTTAGATGCTTCCAGGGATACTTTTCTTCCAAATCGGGAGAAGGAAGACCGGTACTGTTCCCTATTGACCTGCTCTTTCAGCTCAGCCTTCCAGCATCTCTAGTGCTAGTTGAAATATTGGTCTCCCAGGAACTTGAGAGAGTCCAGGGCTGAGCTCAACATGACCACATTCAATTTATGCTAATGACTTGTGGTGCCTGCCAGCCTGAGTTAGATGCAAGCCAGAGACTCAGGAAGTCAAAGGTTCCATGTCTTTCCACTGTCCTTTGGAGTCATCTCCTTTATGCCTTGCATTTTCAGTTGATGTGTACCAGACAGAGATAGCATGTGGAATCTAAAGTCTTTAGCTAGGTTTTAAGATGAAACTGAGTTGGAAACAGTTGATTCAAATCTCCTATCTCTTCCCAGGCCTATACCTTGCACCTTGACCCTCCTTATCTCGTAATCTCTATATGCATTGATTTTACTTTCAGTTTACAAGTTCTTCTAGTAAATGTCAAGTGGAGACTTCTTTTTTTTTTGACAGGCAGAGTGGACAGTGAGAGAGAGACAGACAGACAGAAAGGTCTTCCTTTTGCCGTTGGTTCACCCTCCAATGGCCGCCACGGCTGGCGCGCTGCGGCCGGTGCACCATGCTGATCCGATGGCAGGAGCCAGGTACTTCTCCTGGTCTCCAATGGGGTGCAGGGCCCAAGGACTTGGGCCATCCTCCACTGCCTTCCTGGGCCACAGCAGAGAGCTGGCTTGGAAGAGGGGCAACCGGGACAGAATCCAGCACCCTGACCGGGACTAGAACCCGGTGTGCCGGCGCCACAAGGCGGAAGATTAGCCTAGTGAGCCGTGGCGCCGGCCAAGTGGAGACTTCTAAGCATCAAGGACTGACAGAAGAGTATTTCTTTATGTCTAAGTTACCTGAACCAGGCCGGGTATCAGAAATGCTTTGTGATTTATAGGTTCCCACCTCACACTACTCCCTATGGTGTCCTCATGCTATTCATAAATGAGTAATTCCCTCTTTTTTATTTTATTTACTCAGACTCAGTAACATTAGGGGATAAATAATTCATATTTTCCAAGTGTTGATTGTTAAGCATAAAGAAATTAGGATCACTTTTATTCTTTACAAGATAAATTCAGCAGGATAGAAAGGAACAAATGAGGCAAACATCCTGTCTGTTTCTCCAAAGTTCTCATACAAGTTCAACTAAAAATTTGCCACAGTTCATACTACAGGTGTGAATTCAAATTTTAGGCTTCTTACAAATAAACTTGTTGCCCTGTGTGGTGGGCAGAAAAGTGATTTTGGATATTCTGTAACTGTGGGATGAAGTGTTCTGTAGTTTTCAGTTAGGTCCATTTGGTCCATAGTATATATTAGCTCTATTGTTTGTTGAATTTCTGTCTAGTTGACCTGTCCATTGATGAAAACGGGGTGTTTAAGTCTCCCATTTCTATTGTATTGGAGTCTACATCTCCATTTAGATCCATTAACATTTGTTTTAAATAGCCAGGTGCCTGGCATTGGGATGCATACACATTTAAGTTAGTCAGATCTTCCTTTTGAACTGATCCCTTAATCATACATAGTGCACTTCTTTGTCTCTTTTTAACAGTTTTTGTGTTAAAAATATATTTTGCTTGATATTAGAATGGCTATACCTGCTCAGTTTTGCTTTCCATTAGCATGGAATATCTTTTTTCCATGCTTTTACTTTCAGTCTGTGTGTATCTTTTTAGTGACCTATGTTTCATGTAGGCAACAAATAGATGGATCTTGTTTTTTAATACATTCAGCAAGTCTATGTCTTTTAATTGGAAATTAGGCCATTTACATTTAAGGTCGTTATTGATAAGTAATGACTTGGTCCTATCATTTTCCCATAAATATTCCTATTGTTTGTTTTGGACTTTCTTTTTATATTTACTAGGAATTTTTCTTTACTTTCACATTCTTTCATATGTTGACTATTATTCTTTGTTTAGTTTGTAACACATCATTAAGAATCATTTGATAGGCTGGACAAGTGGTGACAGATTCTTTTGTTTTCTGTTTATTTTGGAAGGTCTTCATTTCACCTCCATTTATTAATGAGAGCTTTGCTGGTTACAGGATTCTGGATTGACAGTTTCTTTCTTTCAGGACTTGGGATATGTTTCTACATTCTCTCCTAGCCTGAAGTTTTTCTCTTGAAAAATCAGCTATTAGTCCAACTGCGGAATCCTCCGAAGGTAATATGGTGTTTATCTCATGCACATTTTAAAATCTTTTCTTTCAGTTTTACTGTTGAAAGTTTAACTATAATGTGTTGTGGTGAAGATCTTTTTTTATTGTGTTGATTAGGAGTTCTATATGCTTCCTATACATGGCTGTCCCTTTCTTTCTCCAAATTAGGGAATTTTTCTGCTATTATTTTGCTGAATAGGTGTTGTAGTCCATTCCCTCTTTCTATGCCTTCAAGGAACTCCTAAAACATGTATGTTTGGTCTTTTGATATTATCCCATAAATCTCTCAAATAGTATTTCTGGTTTTTCTAATTTCTTCTCCTTCTCCTTCTCTCTCTCTCTCTCTCTCTCTCTCTCTCTTTTGTTGTTGTTGGTGTTGTCTGACTCTTTCTTAGGATTTGTATTCTAGCTCGGATATTCTTTCTTCTGCTTCACCAAGTCTGTTGTTGAGGCTTTCCACTGTATTTTCTTTTTGACATATTGAATTCTTTATTTCTAATATTTCAGTTTGATTTCTCTTGAAGTGTTGTTGTATTCCTTTTGGGGAGTCATTTTGTATTCCTTGTTTTTGTTTCCTGTATTTCTGCATTTATTTTTAGGCATTTGTGGAAACACTTGTTGATTTTCTCATTTGATAGCATTTATCTCTGAACTATGCCTCTGTGGCTTGGTGGAATTCTGCACCTTCAGTGGATATCCAGACTCATGTGCTAGGTAGGGCTAGGGAGCTCTGGTCAGTGCTCAACGGTGGGATGAGAGTCCAGGGTGAAACCTAATTTGGGCATGGTAGATTTCTATTGTCAGCAGGGTTGGGGTGAGGTTATGATCAAGTCTATTGGCAAAATTACAGCCTCACCTCCTCTCTTCCAAGGTGGTCAATGCCAAGGATTAGCCACCCACACAGCTGCATGAAGGTAAAAAGGATATGTGCAATTCTCAAAGTAAGCATCAAACTCTCTGCAATGACCTACTACAGACTATCATGGAGCTCTGAGCTTCTTATGCCTGATACAGTGGTTGCCCAGAGACCCAGCTATACTCCATGCCCTATTGTACAGTCACAGATATAGCACACATGGCGGACATGGTGACAGGGTGCATGAGATCTGTTCTCAGTCCCTCATATCTGCCCCATGCATGGAAAGAGAAGAGGTATTCTCAGAATCAGCTACCTGCTGGTGCTCCACTTTTGCAGTTTAAGTTCCAGGACCTGGGATAGGGTGCAGTGGGGTGGGGAATAGATGTGGGCACCTCACAGTCCTACATGGGTGCCTTGTCTCCTGTCAACCCTCCAGGGTATACTCAAGGTTATTGGGGAGTAGGGATTTTTTTCCTCTGTTAAAATCCCCTAGTCATGCACACCAGAGCTGCCAGAGTTTCTACTGGCATGAAGATGGCGCTTTCTCCCTATTGGTCACCAGGCATCCTTATAGGAGCATGAGGACAAAGAAATATGCTTTTCTTTTCTTTCCTTCTTTTTAATTTATTTGAGGTATTTCATATATACAGATTTAGGAACATATTGGTACTTCCTACCCTACTGTCCCTCCCACCCCCACTACTACTCCTTCCTTCTCCTCTTCCAATCCCTCTCTTAAATTTTACAATGATTAACTTTCAGTTTAATTTATATTCATAAAATTAAGAGACAACGGCTGTAAACAATCATTGAATCTCAATTTCACTTCTATACATTACATTTTTGTACACTATTAGTTACCATAAATCAGGGAAAAAATACGGTATTTGTCTTTTGAGTACTGGCTTATTTCACTAAGTATAAGGGTTTCCAGTTGCATTCATTTTATTGTAAAAAACAGGGTTTCATTCTTTTTTATGGCTGAGTAGTATTCCATAGTGTGCATGTACCATAATTTCTTTATCCAGTCATCAGTTGATGGACATCTGGGTTGATTCCATACCTTAGCTTTTGTGCATTTAGCTGCAATATTCATGAGGCTACAGATAGTTCACTATTCCATATGCTGATTTCATTTCCCTTGGGTAAATTGCCAGGAGTGGATTGCTGGGTCATATGGTAGATTCATTTTCAGCTTCCTTAGGAATCTCCATATTGTCTCCCATAATGGTTGTACTAGCTTACATTCCCACCAACAATGGATTAGTAACCTTCCCCTTCTACAGCCATGTGTGTCACTCTGAGAGTCACTGGTAAACTTGCTCTACCTAAGAAAGCTACATCCCAGCTGGTGGAACAACCCCACAAAAACCCTGCAACATAGGCTACTGGGACACCTACAGAAATTGTTGACACTGATTATAGTTGAATAAGGTATATGGAGACTACACTACTACACCCACCAGGAACCAAAGCCATGTAACCTACCCAACCAATATCCCAAGACAAATCTCTAAGAGAGTCTTTTACTAGAAGACCCAACCTATATAATTTAATATAAAATAAACATATCCACAAATGCACAAATTTCAATGCAGGTATATATAAGATGCATGAAAAAAAGTTATGACGTGTCTCCCAAGGAATATGACAACTCTTTTGTAAGAGATGCCAAAACAAAGGAAATCTGTAAATTGCCTAAAGAGATTTTTAAATAATGGATTTTAAGAGAAAACTTAAGAAGATACAATGGAAAAAGATAGACAATTCCATGAAATTAGGAAAATAATCCATTATATGACTAACAAATTAAGCAAAGAAATAGAATGTTTCAAGAGTGAAACATAAATATTTGAGCTGAAGAATCCAATAAGTGAAATTAAAACAAACAAACAAAACACAGCTGAAAGCTCCAACAACAGACTAGATCAAGTAAAAGAAAGAATTTGAGCTTGAGGACAGCTCTTTTGAAATAAAAGAGTCAGACCAAAAAATCAAATAAAATAAGAATTAATTAATAACTGTGAGTCTTATGAGACATCATTAAGTGAATATTTGCAGTATAGATGCAAAGAGAAAGGAAGGGGGAATAACATAGAAAATGTATTAAATAAAATAATAGCTGAGAGCTTTCCAAACCTTGAGAAAGATACAGAATCTAGATCTGGGAAGCTCAAAGTATCCCAAGCATATATTACCTAAGAATGTTCTATGTGACGCATAGTTAGCCAACTGTCTAAAGTCCTAGACAAAGAGATAATTCTAAAAACAAGAGAAAAGGGTCATGTCACACTTAAGTGAATCTTTATTAGATGAGAAACAAATTTCTCAGCAGAAACCTTACAGGATAGGAGAGGATAGGATGACATATTCAAATTCCCAAAGAAAAAGCTGCCAACCAGAAATACATCACTCAGTGACGCTATCCTTCACAAATAAGAGAGAATGTAAAACTTTCTAAAACAAGCAGAAAATAAGAGAATTCTTTACCACCAAACTAGACTTAAAAGAAATACTTAAGGAAGTTCTATCTCTAGAAAATAAAGGATGATAAACTGTCATTATGAGGACATGCAAAAGTATAAAACTCATTAATAGAGCAGATACACAAAGAGAGATGAAAGGATCAAACCTTATCCACACAGAAAATCACCAAATCACAAAGATATATAAGAGAAAAATAAAGGAACAAAGGATATACAAAAGAACCAGCCATCCCACTCCTTGGAATTTACCCAAAGGAATTTAAATTGGCAAACAAAAAAGCGGTCTGCACCCTAATGTTTATTGCAGCTCAATTCACAATAGCTAAGACCTGGAACCAACCTAAATGCCCATCAACAGTAGACTGAATAAAGAAATTATGGGATATGTACTCTTTAGAATACTATACTGCAGTAAGAAACAACGAAATCCAGTCATTTGCAACAAAATGGAGGAATCTGGAACACATCATGCTGAGTGAAATAAGCCAGTCCCAAAGGGACAAATACCATATGTTCTCCCTGATCGGTGACAACTGACTGAACACCAAAAAGGAAACCTGTTGAAGTGAAATGGACACTATGGGAAACGGTGACTTGATCAGCATAGCCCTGACTGTTAATGAACAACTTAATACATTATCCCTCTTAGTAGTTTTTTTGTCTGTTCTACTTAATATGACTGATTTAATTCTGTAATTAATACACAGTTATTCTTAAGTGTTGAAAATTAACTGAAATGTGATCCCTGTTAAACATAAGAGTGGGAATAACAGAGGGAAGAGATGTATAATTTGGGACATGCTCAAGCTGACTTGCCCCAAATGGTAGAGTTAGAAACATACCAGGGGATTCCAATTCAATCCCATCAAGGTGGCATGTACCAATGCCATCTCACTAGTCCAAGTGATCAATTTCAGTTCACAATTGATCATAATGAAAGGACTAAGAGTCAAAGGGAGCACATAAACAAGTCTAGTACCTGCTAACACTAACCGATGGAATAAATAAAGGGGAGAGTGATCCAACATGGGAAGTGAGATACTCAGCAGACTCATAGAATGGCAGATGTCCTAAATAGCACTCTGGCCTCAGAATCAGCCCTAAAGGCATTCGGATCTGGCTGAAAAGCCCATGAGAGTATTTCAGGCATGGAAAGCCAAGACACTCTGGCAAAAGATCTCTGTGAGTGAGATCCCAGTGGAAAGAACAGGTCTTCAAAGAAGGAGGTACCTTTCTCTGAAGGGAGGAGAGAACCTCCACTTTGACTATGACCTTGTCTAAACAAGATAAGAATTGGAGAACTCAGAGGGCTTCCATAGCCTTGGAAACTCATGACTGGAGCATAGGGAGATTACTGATGCCATAGACAGGAGTGTCAATTGGTAAAGTCAACAACAGGAGTCACTGTGCACTTACTCCTCATGTAGGATCTCTGTCCTTAATGTGCTGTGCATTGAGATTTAATGCTATAATGAGTACTCAAACAATATATTTCACTTTGTGTTTCTATGGGGGTGCAAACTGTTGAAATATTTACTTAATGCATACTAAACTGATCCTCTGTAAAAAAAAAAAAAAAATTATCAACTCCCAACTTGACTCTCACTGGGATTAAACATGACAATAGGTCTGATCTGATTCCATCATCATTTATAAAAAATCATCTATTATTTTTCACTTTATGTTTCTGTGTGGGAGCAAACTGTTGAAATCCTTACTCAATGTATACTAAGCTGATCTTCTGTATATTAAGATAATCGAAAATGAATCTTGATGTGAATGGAAGGGGAGAGGGAGTGGGAAAGGGGAGGGTTGTGGGTGGGAGGGACAGTATGGGGGGGGGGGAAGCCATTGTAATCCATAAATCGTACTTTGGAAATTTATATTCATTAAATAAAAGTTAAAAAAAAAAGAACCAGAAAAAAGTTAATAGAATAATAGTTGTAATACCTTACTTTTTTTTAAACTTTTATTTAATAAATATAAATTTCCAAAGTACAACTTTTGGAATACAGTGGCTTTTTCCCCCATAACTTCCCTCCCACCCGCTACCATCCCATCTCCCACTCCCTCTCCCATCCAATTCTCCATCAAGATTCATTTTCAATATCTTTATATACTGAAGATCAATTAGTATTTACTAAGATTTCAAAATGTTTGCACACACACAGAAACACAAAGTGTAAAGTAGTATTTGAGTACTAGTTACAACGTCAACTCACATAGTACAACACATTAAGGACAGAGATCTTACATGGGGAGTAAGTGCACAGTGACTAATGCTATCGATTTAACAATTGACATTCTTACTTATGGCGTCAGTAATCACCCTAGGCTCTTTTTTTTTTTTTTTTTTTTTTTTTTTTTTTTGACAGGCAGATTGGACAGTGAGAGAGAGAGACAGAGAGAAAGGTCTTCCTTTGCCGTTGGTTCACCCTCCAATGGCCGCCGCGACCGGCGCGCTGCGGCCGGCGCACCGCGCTGATCCGATGGCAGGAGCCAGGAGCCAGGTGCTTTTCCTGGTCTCCCATGGGGTGCAGCACCCAAGCACTTGGGCCATCCTCCACTGCACTCCCTGGCCACAGCAGAGAGCTGGCCTGGAAGAGGGGCAACCGGGACAGAATCCGGCGCCCCGACCGGCACTAGAACCTGGTGTGCCGGCGCCGCAAGGCAGAGGATTAGCCTATAGAGCTATGGCGCCGGCCTACCCTAGGCTCTTGTCATGAGTTGCCAAGGCTATGGAAACCTATTTAGTTTGCCAACTCCGATGATATTTAGACAAGGCCATAGTCAAAGTAGAAGTTCTCTCCTCCCTTTAGAGAAAGGTACCTCCTTCTTTGATGGCCCGTTCTTCCTACTGGAATCTCACTCACAGAGATCTTTCATTTGGGTCATATTTTTTTACCAGAGTGTTTTGGCTTTCCATGCCTGAAATACTCACATGGGCTCTTCAGCCAGATCTGAATGACTTAAGGGCTGATTCTGAGGCCAGAGTGCTGTTTAGGACATCTGCCATTCTATGGGTATGCTGTGTATCCCGCTTCCCATGTTGGATCGTTTTCTCCCTTTTTGATTCTATCAGTTAGTATTTGCAGACACTAGTCTTGTTTATGTGATCCCTTTGACTCTTAGACCTATCTGTGTGATCAACTGTGAACTGAAATTGACCTTTGGACGAGTGAGATGGCATTGGTACATGCCACCTTGATGGGATTGAATTGGAATCCCCTGGCACGTTTATAACTCTACCATTAGGGGTAAGTCCGAGTGAGCATGTGCCAAACTGTACATCTCCTCCCTCTCTTATTCCCACTCTTACATTTAACAGGGATCACTTTTCAGTTAAATTTAAATGCCTAAGAATAGTTGAGTGTTTGTTAAAGAATTAAACCAATAGTATTAAGTAGAACCAAAAAATACTAATAGGAATGAAATTGTAAATCGTTCCTTGACAGTCAGGACAAGTTCTAATAAAGTTATTGTTTCTCATAGTGTCCATTTCACTTCAACAGGTTTCCTTTTAGGTGCTAGTTAGTTGTCACTGATCAGGGAGAACATATGATATTTTTCCTTTGGGACTGGCTTATTTCACTCAGCATGATGTTTTCCAGATTCCTCCATTTTGTTGCAAATGATCAGATTTCATTGTTTTTTACTACTGTATAGTAATCTATAGAGGACATATCCCATAATTTCTTTATCCAGTCTTCTCTTGATGGGCATTTGGGTTGGTTGCAGGTCTTAGCTATCGTGAATTTTGCTGCAATAAATATTTAGTTGCAGATAGCTCTTTTATTTGCCATTTTTTTTTTCCTTTGGGTAAATTCCAAGGAGTGGGATGGCTGGGTTGAATAGTAGGGTTATATTCAGGTTTCTGAGCAGTCTCCAAACTGATTTCCATAGCAGCTTAGCCAGTTTGCATTCCCACCAACAGTGGGTTAGTGTCCCTTTTTCCCCACATCCTCTCCAGCATCTATTGTTGGTAGATTTCTGAATGTGAGCCATTCTAACTGGGGTGAGGTGAAACATTGTGGTTTTGATTTGCATTTCCCTGATTGTTAGTGATCTTGAACATTTTTTCATGTGCCTGTTGGCCATTTGATCTCCTCTTTTGAAAAATGTCTATTGAGGTCCTTGGCCCACCTCTTAAAGTGTTGTTTGGCTATTGTGGAGCTTCTTGATCTCTTTGTAGATTCTGGTTATTAATCCTTTATCGGTTGCATAGCTTGCAAATATTTTTTCCCATTCTGTTGGTTGCTTCTTCACTTTCTTGACTGTTTCTTTTGCAGTACAGAAACATCTCAATTTAATGCAATCCCAATAGTTGTTTTTTTTTTTTTTTTTTTTTTTGTTTTTTTTTTTTTTGGCTTTGACTGCCTTTGCCTCTGGGGTCATTTCCAAGAAGTATTTGCCTGTGCCTATGTCTTGCAGGGTTTCTCCAATGTGCTCTAATAATTTGATGGTGTCAGGTCATAGATTTAAGTCTTTAATCCATGTTGAGTAGGTTTTTGTGTAAGGTGTAAGGTAAGGGCCTTGCCTCTTGCTTTTGCATGTGGTGATCCAGTTTTCCCAGCACCATTTGTTGAAGAGACTGTCCTTGCTCCAGGAATTGGTTTTAGATCCTTGATCAAATATAAGTTGGCTGTAGATGTCTGGGTTGATTTCTGGTGTTTCTATTCTGTTCCATTGGTCTATCCATCTGTTTCTGTACCAGTACCATGCTGTTTTGATAACAACTGCCCTGTAGTATGTCCTGAAATCTGGTATTGTGATGCCTCCAGCTTTCTTTTTGTTGTATAAGATTGCTTTATGTATTCGAGGTCTCTTGCTTATGCATATGAATTTCAGCATCATTGTTTCCAGATCTGAGAAGAATGTCTTTGGTATTTTGAAATGCACCACATTGAATATATAAGGCACTTTTGGGAGAATGGACATTTAGATGATATTCATTCTTCCAATTTATGAGCATGGAAGATTTTTCCATTTTTTTGGTATCCTCCTCTTTTTCTTTCTTTAAGATTTTGTAATTCTCATCGAAGAGATCTTTGACTTCCTTGGTTAAGTTTTTTCCAAGGTATTTGATTGTTTTTGTAGCTATTGTGAATGGGATTGATCTTAGCAGTTCTTTCTCAGCTGTGGTATTGCCTGTGTATACAAGGGCTATTGATTTTTGTGCATTAATTTTATATCCTTTGCCAAACTCTTCTATGAGTTCCAATAGTCTCTTAGTAGAGTTCTTTGGATCCCCTAAATAAAGAATCATATCATCTGCAAAGAGGGATAGTTTGAGTTCTTCCTTCCCAATTTGTATCCCTTTAATTTCTTTTTCTTGCCTAATGGCTCTAGCTAAAACTTCCAGAACTATATTGAATAGCAGTGGTGAGAGTGGGCATGCCAGATCTCCATGGAAATGCTTCCATCTCTTCCCCATTCAATAGGATGCTGGCCATGGGTTTTTCATAAATTGCTTTGATTATATTGAGGAATGTTCCTTCTATACCCAATTTGCTTAGAGTTTTCATCATGAAAATGTGTTGAATTATATCTAATGCTTTCTCTGCATCTATTGAGATAACCGTATGTTTTTTCTTCTGCAGTTTGTTAATGTGGTGTATCACATTGATTGATTTGTGAACGTTGAACCATCCCTGTATACCTGGGTAAATCCCATTTAGTCTGGGTGGATGATCTTTCTGATGTGTTGTTGCATTCTATTGGCCAGAATTTTATTGAGAATTTTTGCATCTATGTTCATCAGGGAAATTGGTCTGTAATTCTCTATCTCTGCTGCATCTTTTTCAGGTTTAGGAATTAAAGTGATGCTGGCTTCATGGGAAGAATTTGGGAGGATTCCCTCTTTTTCTATTGTTCTGAATAGTTTGAGTAGAATTGGAATTAGTTCTTCTTTAAATGTCTGGTAGAATTCAGCAATAAATCTATCTGGTCCTGGGCTTTTCCTTGTTGGGAGGGCCTTTATTACTGATTCAATCTCTGACTTGGTTATGGGTTTATTTAGGCTTTCTATATCTTCATGGTTCAATTTAGATAGGTTGCATTTGTCCAGGAATCTATCCATTTCTGATAGATTTCCCTGTTTGCTGGCCTACAACTCTTTGTAATAATTTCTGATGGCTCTTTTTATTTCTGTGGTGTCTGTTGTTACATTCAGTTTTTCATCTCTGATTTTACTTATTTGGGTCTTTTCTTTTTTTAGTTAGTTGGGCCAATGGTGTGTCAATTTTGTTTAACTTTTCAAAAAACCAGCTCTTTGTTTTGCTGATCTTTTGTAATTTTTTTTTATTCAATTCTGTTGATTTCTTCTCTAATTTTAATTGTTTCTCTTCTCCTACTAGCTTTTGGTCTGGTTTGCTGCAGTTTTTCTAGATCCTTGAGATGCACTGATAGCTCATTTATTTTTCTGCCTTTCTAAATTCTTGATGTAGACACCTATTGCTATAAACTTTCCTCTTAACACTGCTTTTGATGTATCCCATTTACTTTTGTTGTTATCCTCATTTACTTCCAGAAAGTTTTTGATTTCTCTTTTTATTTCTTCTATGACCCACTGTTCATTCAGGAGCATTTTTTTCAATTTCCATGTGTTTGCATATGTTCTAGGGATTCCTGAGTTGCTAATTTCCAGCTTTGTTCCACTGTGGTCTGAGAAGATGCATGTGTATGATTTCAATTCTTTTGAAATTGCTCATATTCTATTTTTGTTACTTCTTTATGATTTTTACCTTATGTAATATTTTTTCTTTTCTAGCATGCTCTCAATGTACTAGTCATCTAGTGTTTTATAATCTATTCTTATCTCTTATTGAGTCCTTTTAAACTTTAAATTTATTTGAAATTTTGTGTTTTTTTTTTTTTTTACTTAATCCTCTATCATCCTTTGTCTTCCCTTCCTCCCTCTCTTTCTCCCTTTCTTTGATCTGTGTTATATATTGCTTCTTTTCTGATGGTTATATCTTTGGTTGGCGTCAGGTATTCTTAGAGAACCAAATGGGGAGAAATGGGAAATGATCTTGAGAGCCCCCTTACTTACTTGTTCTCTTTGAATTCCTCTCCAGATCTATCTTTTCTTTGCTATTGAGGCTCGTCTTCTCTCAGTTTAGGTATCAAGATGTTGTCGTAGTTATAAAGGAAGCTACCCCTTCCTCCATTGCCTTCTCTCACCTTCTAATCTCCATCACTGGAAAAAAGACAATAGAAAAAGATGGAAAGTCTGTGTAATTTTTCCCTTAGCTCTTCCTTCATGTCAGGTTTGTGGTGCCAAGCCAAGCCTCTAAGGAAACATTGTCTACTTTTCTTGGGGCTGGCACATGCCTATAGACGTAATTGCTGTTATCAAAAGAACATTGGGCAGTCCTTTGGAAATTGAGAGAAATCTACATCCTGCTAGAAGTACCAAAGCTAAGATATTAGGTGTCAATGCTTTTCCACATTTCAGTCAGAGTTGGAAGTTGGAATAGCTATTTTTTTCTTGAAATAATGATGCATAAACTGGATCAGTTTGTGTGTTTAGACATGGGTATTGGAGAACACTATTTATTTATTTATTTATTTGAAAGTCAGAGTTACACAGAGAGCTGGATTGGAAGTGGAGCAGCTGGGTCTCAATCCAGTGCCCATATGGGATGCCATCACTGTAGGCCAGGGCGTTAACCCACTGTGCCACAGCACCAGCCCCATGGAGAGCATCTTTTAAAAAATGAATGGAGGGGCCAGTACTGTGACCTGGCAGGTAAAGCTGCTGCCTGCAGTGCCAGCATCCCATATGGACACCACTTCGAGTCCTAGCTGCTCCACTTCCGATCCAGCTCTCGGCTATGACCTGAGAAAGTAGTAGAAGATGGCCCAAGTCCTTGGACCTCTGCACCCATGTGGGAGACCCAGAAGATGCTCCTGGCTCCTGGCTTCAGATTGGCCCAGCTCTGGCCAATGAGGCCATTTAGGGAGTGAACCAGTGGGTGGAAGACTTCTGTCTCTCTTTCTGTCTGCCTCTGCCTCTCTGTAACTCTGCCTTTCAAATAAATAAATAAATCTTTAAAAAAAAATGAATGGAGTGAGCCTGTCACATTAAGGAAAACAACTGGCAATATTTGTTGACAGTAATCAAATTCAAGCTTTCAAGAGAAAATTAGATTTTTGAAATCTTACATCCACTATTATGACTTGACAGCTTCCAAATAACTAAATACTTCTATGATGAGATTGTGATGATTTTAACAAGTATGATTTACTGAATATTGCATACTAAATTGTGTCAAGACTTGTAAGATTTACTTAACTCAATAAACTAATATTTTCCAAATAACCAATTATGCATTCTAGAAAATCATAAATGAGTAAAAATTCATTTCAGTGTGCAAGGAAATCCAATATAGATGGTGCACCCAAGAGGACATATGCCAACACTCTACTAGGTATATTGCTTTCCCATTGCCATTTTGCCCACATTTCTCATTCAGGTCACCAAGGGGACAAGCATCCACAGCTCTGAAAGATGGTTTCTTTTATTTCTTATCTCAGAAATGTTCCATGAAAATTTTAGGCACAAAATTGCCCCCACTAGATCCTAATAACCAACATTTCAGCAGGATAGAAAATTTCCTCTCTCAGAAACTGAGGTTTCAAGGATAACCTTTCACATGAAGCATTTTCTGATAGTGTGGATGAGTTACCAAACCATGAGCAGAAATGCAATATTTGAATGAATGTTGTTAAGTTAACATCAGTACCCTGAAGAGAGAGCAATAAGTTTAAATTCTTTTGAGCAATAATATATTAGGATGGCTACATTATGAAAGAATGTCTGAATTAGACAAAAGAAATTCATAAGATAAATGAATTTAAATTTTCTTCAATAAATATTTCCTTTTGAAAGTAACTTGTTTATCTGCCTTCCAATCACATTTTTTTCTTTTCCTAGTCTATTTTTATCTTTATTTTTAAATTTTACCTTCAAACAACCTTTTATTTAAGAAGAACACACTTCATGCATTTCATAAGTATGACTTTGGGAATATGGTGACTCTTCCCACCATATCTGCCCCCCCCACCCCTCCACCCCCTCCCTCTCCCATTCCAGTCCCATTCTCCACTAAGATCCATTTTTTATTAACTTTATACACAGAAGACTAACTCTATACTAAGTAAAAAGTTCAACAATTTGCACACACAAAAAAACTTCCTCAACATTTGAGACAAGAGCTGTTCAAAGTCATTGCATCTTGAAGTTAATTTCACTTCTTCTCTCTCTTTTTTTTTTTTTTTGAAACTTAAGTACATTTAAAGAAGCACCCAAGAATGATATGATACATCTTTTGGGAGCATTTGGTCATAGTTATAATACAGCTCTTTGAGGACAGAGGTCCTGCTTGGAATGTTAGTGCACAGTCACTCTTATTATTAATTTAACAATCAACACTTTTATGTATGATGTCAGTGATCACCTGAGGCTCTTTTGTTTTGGTTTGGTTTGGTTTTTGATAGGCAGAGTCAGACAGTAAGAGAGAGAGAGAGAGAGAGAGAGAGAGAAAGGTCTTCCTTCCATTGGTTCACCACCCAAATGGCCGCTACGGCCGGCACACTACGCCGTTCTGAAGCCAGGAGCCAGGTGCTTACCCCTGGTCTCCCATGTGGGTGCAGGGCCCAAGCACTCGGGTCATCCTTCACTGCCTTCCTGGGCTCCAGCAGAGAGCTGGACTGGAAGAGGGGCAACTGGGACAGAATCCGGCGACCGAACCGGGACTAGAACCCGGGGTGCCAGTGCCGCAGGCAGAGGATTAGCCAAGTGAGCCATGGCGCTGGCCATCCTGAGGCTCTTGACATGAGCTGCCTAGGCTATGAAAGCCTTTTGAATCCACAAACTCCATCAGTATTTAAATGTGGTATGCTCAACAATTAAGTAAGGAGGACTGAAAAGGAATCTTTGTGTTTATAAATTCTAGGAACAACTACAGACTCATTCAATGGTCACTTATAAATCAGAGCAATACCAAATTCAAAAGCTCAAATAGAATCAATTATCCTATAAAAATGAGACAAAATGGCAAAAGTCTTTATTTCCTTCCCTACAAAATATTTATAAAAAATGGGATGCTGTTTCTTTGGTCAAGCAAATAATTTATCCAGTGCATTCTTCACTACTGACATTGAGTATTACAGTATAAGAATGAACTTTACAACTTGTAATAGGCAAAATACATCACTTGTTCAATTCTCTGGAGTATGTATAACTCACTATTTCTGCCTACACATGTTTTCTCAGGGAAAAGATGTCATAAAGTCATAATCATTCTCAAGCGGAACAGGCAATATTTGCCAGAACACTTCCATACTTCTCTTTTGCAAGATTTCCTTCTCATGAGGAAAACATCATAGCTATCTCCCTGGAATCTACCCCAGGTGGTCGTGGACACTGTTACCTAGAGCTTGTACTCTACTATTCCTATGTCTCTTTAAATTGTATTTCCTCTTTTTAGATTCAAGGTATTGCCCAGCTAACTATAGACAAAAGTAACACAATGGACTGTTTTGAGAAAACTAAGTTACCTTTAAGACAATGTAACATTTGTATCCTATACACTCACCTGTACTGTAGTTTTATGAGTAAGACGTTAAGTGTGTAGTGACACAAAATTGGAAAGCCAAGGGGAACATGCTAAATTTGGGGGTAGGAGACTGTATGTATTGAGGCTCCACAATATTTATAATGAGGGTGAATTCTAAAACAGAAATTTAAATACATGAAAGGAAAAGTATTTCAACTTCATGGATTTTCCTTTGTTAATGGTTTGCCATTGGTGTAGACATTTTAGTGTCTACCAATTGCACTAAAGAGGCAGTGAGGATTGTCATGCATGTAAATGGTTTGTACTCTACTGTGAAAATCACCATGCTTGGGTAGTTTCCTTTGAACTACCAATTTCATTTGAGACTTCAAGAGGGAGAAACAATTATTTGTGGGAGATGTGAGTTTGTAGCATGTTACATACAGATAAGCTAAAGGAAATCTCCTGTTAGAATCCTTGAAAAACTCTGCCCAACACAGAAATGTCAGACCTGTGTCTTATTAATCACAGAAGGACTACATCTCCCAGGGTTAGTCAATTCCTAGAGGTAGTAAACAAATTTCTCAGGAGCACACTGACAACCAAGCCCATCAAGTCAAATGCAAACCAACTAATCAAGAGCCAATGCACAACTACCTCCATTAATGAGGCTCTCACATTCCAGTCTTCTATGTCCCCGTTCTAATTCTGGGGCCAGACACTATATAAGCAGTGAAAGCATCTATCCCCCAGAGTTTGCTGAAATTATTCAAACTACCCAATCTTAGACTTTCTTATCCTCCCTTGCCCATTCCTTCTCACAAACCATAATAACAACTTTTGCCCATAGTTCTCTGCTCTCTCTTTATCTCCTAACTGATCCAATTACTTTTCCATGTGGCCCCTATGGCATTGCATGATCTCTTTTCTTAGGATCTGTGAGTACAATAAACTACCATTCCAGTGGAAATTATCTCCTGATTTGTTGGCCCTACCATATCTAAATAATAATAAAAACTATATTCAGTATATGGAAAGAAACCAACCTGCTCCCTGAAACAGATGAACTCTGGGGTCCCTTATAACTCTAACATTTCTTCATTCTCCTACTTTGAAGAGAGCTTTGTGCTGTCTTTAAAACAGATATTTCAGTTATAGGAAGTCTTTAATGTCAAGGGTTTTCTGAATCAGAAGTTACATAAAAGGATATTACACAGAAAGTCTTGTGTAAGAGTCATTGCTTAAGTGGAGACAGGGGAACTGTTAGTCCTACTTTAGGAAATCTTTCTTTTTGTTCTATTATAGCTGAAAGATAAAAATTATCACAGTGTACCTTTTATGGACTCCTATTAACTTTTCTACTTTTCTTAGCCCTTTTTTTATTCTTTGTCTTTGGATACAGAGTAGTAGAAGGTTCCCTCCTAAAAATGTAATTGTTTAAGTTAGGGATTTTTATTGGAAAGAATTAGGAAAATATGGTACAATTATCCATTTAAAGGGTACATGGAGCATAAGACAAAACACAAGAAATATATTTCCGTATGTGAATAACTAGATTGGTAATTGGAATATGAATTAATATTTATTAAATGAATGAGCTAAATTCTAATCTACTATGAATAGTGTTTCTCTGTGTAGTCTCTGTGTAATCCATCATTTCACCGTTCCTCACCTTTCCTTTTTGTTTAAAAACAATTATTCCAACTTGTCTCCAAATAAGCTTCATAGAACTGCTATGAAGAATCATTTGACTTTCAAAATAAACCTGGAATTGCTTTCAGTTACTATAAAAATAACAGAGAGGATTATGTGAGGGACAAAATTACGCAAGCCTTTGTGTAAGGGAATAAACAAAGAAATGTATTTCAGTTCAAGAATCAGCACTGTTTCAAGCTGTGATAGAGTACCACAGTTAATTAAAATTAAGAAAATAATATTTTTTCAGAAATTTTTTTGTGAATTCTTTATTATAGCTGCTATGTTTGGTTCTGAAAAATGCACACACTAACACAACCTCTGGGAAGTCAGACAAAATGGATTTTTAAAAAACCCTGAAATAGGCCAGAACTTAAGGTGATGTACAGTTAGCTGGGCATTTAAGAACACACTGAAGAAAAGGCTCATCTTTCTCTTCCATATGAAGTTGCCAAATGAAACCTTCCAAATATCCTAGAGAAACAAAATGCTCTGACTCATTCTGTTTTCCTGTGACTTTTTTTTTTCCCCAGGCAGAGTGGACAGTGAGAGAGAGAGAGAGAGACAGAGAGAAAGGTCTTCCTTTTGCCGTTGGTTCACCCTCCAATGGCTGCCGCGGCCGGCGCGCTGCGGCCGGCGCACCACGCTGATCTGAAGGCAGGAGCCAGATGCTTCTCCTGGTCTCTCAAGGGGTGCAGGGCCCAAGGACTTGGGCCATCCTCCACTGCACTCCCGGGCCATAGTAGAGAGCTGGCCTGGAAGAGGGGCAACCGGGACAGAATCCAGCACCCCGACCGGGATTAGAACCTGGTGTGCCGGCGCCGCTAGGCGGAGGATTAGTCTATTGAGCCGCGGTGCTGGCCTCCTGTGACTCTCTTAAAATACAGTTTTTAAAATTGAAAATGGAAGAATGAAGGAAACAGATTAAAAGTCAGTTAATTTTGTGCAGAACAAAAATCAAGCTGTGAAATCTCTAGGCTATCATTTTATAAAAGGAATTTTTTAAAAAAATATACTCAATTTATCTTATGCCTTAATTCAAGGATGAAGGATCAATATTAAAGAATAGTGGTTCAGAGCTGCTCCTCAAGAAAGATATCTTTCTCTGTGCCTTACAGACATTTGAAAGAACACAAAACTTGCCTTCAGAACTCTCTCTTAAGCTGGAGAAACCACATTCATCTGGTTATTAAAAATCCCTGTCAATGGAAATTTTCTGCTCCTACCCTGCTAATTCCTGATATACAAAGGCAAGATGTTCAGAGAGTCCTTTAGGAGTAGAGAAAACTATGCATAAATTTCAAATTATTTTACACAAAAATAAATTCATATTAACTTGCTGTAATATGTGTCAAAAATAATCCAGTTTGAGGGATTAAAAAGGATAATGCACCAGTTTGAAAAGAGCTCCTATCAGAGCAACATGAATTGAAAAAAACTGAAGCAAGAACAAACATCAACTTTGTATTGACGCTTAAATATGATTATTAATGCGGTACAAAATTTTATGAGGATAATACTCCCAAATAAATCTATAATTTATTTACTGAAAACTCTTTTTAAGAAGCAATGAGATGATTTTGAAGATAAAGCCCACAGCAGCCATCCACATCAATTTGTAAGGCACAAAACTGTTGTAGCCAGATCATAGATAAGAGCTATAGACAAGAGCAAGTCTTTTAATTGAAATCTTAAACAGATGGAATCAAGATCATGAAGCATTCCTTCAAATAACTGTAACAAGAGATGAAAAATGGCTTCATCATTTTTCTTGACAATCATGAAGAAAAAGCACAATAAAAGCAATGGCTATCAACAAACGGAAGTGGTTCAGCTAAGGCAAAAGCAGATCTACTGAGAGCAAAGTTCAGGAAAACATTTTTTTTTTTTGTGGTGGTGGTAGCGGGGGTGAGATACTCAAAGGATTTTGCTGTTGGCTGTTGGTAAGCCCAAAGAAAAGTAACACGTGTTTACTATGAGTGTGTTTTCAGGAAATTAACCATAGCTTTAGCAGAAAAATGCCCTAGAATTCCTCACCAAAAAGTTTTTCTGAATATTACAAGGTTGCTACTCACTCCTCTCATCAAAGAAGAGAGATTTTGTGAGAACTTCAATGGGAAATCATTACTATCTTTAGTCTAGATTTGGCTCCTTCTGACCTTTTGTTTCCTAATCTTAAAAAATTTTTAAATGGAGCTCATTTTACTTTACTTTCATAATATAAAAAGGCTGCACTGAAATGGTTAAATTCCCAGGATCCTCAGTGCTCCCAGGATGGACTAAATGTCTGATATAATCACTTATAAAAGTACCTTCAACTTGATAGTGCTTGTTAAAAATTAAGTTTCTATTTTTATATTCAAATTACATTTTCCTATGAGCCTTCTGAAATCTTCTCAAATGAGTTTGGCTGTTTTTTTCTTGCTTTAAGGTCAACACAATTCTGAAAATCCTAAAGACCCTTCCCTCAAAGGCTAGATTCAGGTGTATGGTTCTCTCTGTCACCACCAGAATCTAAATTGATATCATCTGTAGGGCCAGGAATTCTGGGACATGAGAGAACAGGTAAAAATTAAAATATTAGGTGTACAAGTTGTCTTAAGTCTTTATTTATTTATTAATATAAGGGGAACAGGTTTCACATATTTCACATAAGCTGTTTTAAGAACATAATGATACTTCTTATGCTCCTCCCTCTTTATTTTTCTTTTACTTTTTGCAATGACATACTTCAATTTACTTTAAAATCACAATCTTAATCTTCCACTAAATGAGAAATTCAACAAGTAGTAAGAAGAAAAAAATCACACTGTTCCTTAGGAGTATAAAGAAGGGCTATAAACAATAATCAAATACCAAGATCCCAATTTCACTCATAGCATTACAGTTTTGTATATGACAAATCAGAGAAAATATATGATATCTGTCTTTTTGGTACTGGCTTATTTCACTAAGCATAATGGTCTCCAATTGCATCCATTTTGGTGTGAAAGACAGAATTTTATTTTTATGGCTGAATAGTGTTCCATTGTATAAGATACCATGTTTTCTTTATCCAGTCATCAGTTGATGGACATCTAGGTTGATTTTTTATCTTAGCTATTGTGAATTGAGCTGCAATAAACATGGGGGTACAGATCACTCTTTCATATGCTGATTTCATTTTCCTTGGGTAAATTCCTAGGAGTGGGATGGCTAGGTCACATGATCTATTTTAAAATTTCTGAGGGCATACTGTTTTCCATAATGGCCATGCTAGTTTAAATTCCCACCAACAGTGCATTAGATATCATTCGCTCCACGTCCTCACCAGCATTTGTTATTTTTTGATTTTTGGATGATAGCCATTCTAACTAGGTGAAATCTCCTTTCATTTTGAAGACAATATAGCTGAGTCTCAGAGCTGGGATTATACACTTGAACTTATCCTGAGACCTCTTCTGTAAGTAATCAGTTCTCACCCAAGGCTTTACGCCAGGCATTTCCTTAACCTTGATATTGTGAATGTCTCCTTAAGTCTTGCTAGAATGCTCCTCTGGTTGGCTGAGTTTGAGAAGATTAGAGAAGCCTTGTGGATACCAACTGATATTCACACTCGTGTTGTATAGATTTGAAAACAGAGGATTCTCTGAACAGATCTTTGTACAAGCTGTGGAGGTTATCTAAAATGCAAGATGAGGCATTAAGGTCTGGCATTCCCAAAGGCGACACCAAGTGATATGTCATTTGCCTTTTTACCCTTTTTTCTTTTCATTTGAAAATGTTTTATTTGGAGCAAGACTAAAAGGTAAAATCAATCATAGGCATCCTTTTTTATTTAAAAAAATTTTTTTTAAAGATTTTATTGGCCGGTGCCGTGGCTCACTAGGCTAATCCTCCGCCTGTGGTGCTGGCACCCTGGGTTCTAGTCCCGGTTGGGGCGCCGGATTTTGTCCCAGTTGCTCCTCTTCCAGTCCAGCTCTCTGCTGTGGCCTGGGAGGGCAGTGGAGGATGGCCCAAGTGCTTGGGCCCTGCACCCACATGGGAGACCAGGAGGAAGCACCTGGCTCCTGGCTTCAGATTGGCACAGCGCGCCGGCCATACTGGCCATTTGGGCAGTGAACCAACAGAAAAGGAAGACCTTTCTCTCTCTCTCTCTCTCTCTCTCTCTCTAACTCTGCCTGTCAAAAAAAAAAAGATTTTATTTATTTATTTGAGAGGTAAAGTTACAGACAGTGAGAGGAGAGACAGAGAGAAAGGTCTTTCCAAATGGCTGTAATGGCCAGAGCTGCGCCAATCCAAAGCCAGGAGCCAGGTGCCTTCTCCCGGTCTCCCACGTGGGTTCAGCGGCCCAAGGACTTGGGCCATCTTCCACTGCTTTCCCAGGCCACAGCAGAGTTGCATTGGAAGAGGAACAGCTGGGACTAGAACTGGTGCCCATATGGGATGCTGGCGCCACAGGCAGAGGATTAACCTACTGTGCCACAGCGCCGGCCCTGGCATCCATTTAAGAAAAAAAGTTATTTATTTATTTATTTGAGAGTTACAGACAGAGAGAAAGGTCTTCCATCCACTGGTTCACTCCCAAAATGGCTGCAACTCAGCAGATAGGAAGCCAGGAAGAGGAGCAGCTGGGACTCAAACCAGTGCCCATATGGGATGATAGTGCTGCAGGTGGAGGCTTAGCCTACTATGCCACAGCACTGGCCCCTCTAGTCCCTTATTAACAGACATGTAATCTTAGATTTTCATTGCTATATCTCTAGAACACATCACATATAGTAGTACTATAAGTCTTTAGTACTTAGTACTATAGACTCTTTGTAAATATTTGGTAAATGAATTAAGGAATATGTTTTGTGAAAAGGAATTGACTTTTTCTTTTAAACCACATAAATATATACACAGCAGATAAAACTTTGAACTATTCTAATCAGTAATGTCTAAGTTACAGACTATTGTCTTAAATTCTACCTCCTCCTCACGCATTTGAAAAACAAGTGAAGACTACTGTCTTCAATAGTAAGTCAGGGAGAGACCTGGTTTTATTCTATATTTATCTAACTCACTTTGTATAACCTTAGGAAGCTCCTTAACTCTGTGTCTTTTTCTTTCCCTCCCAGTAATTTCACCTGATTTTTGGCAGAAATAGTGAAAAGCAAAAGCACTACAAAAAGTTGGTAACGATAAATGTTCATTAAACTGAAATGAAAGGTAGCAGTTTAACCTCTTCCTCTAGACAAGGTTGGTCTAGAATGTTATGAACCCACATTACTGGCAGGGAAGAAGAAGACTAAAAGGGAAAATTAGTATCTCTGAGCTATCACTTTCCCATTTTCCTCTGCTGAAGGCCAAGTGAGCACATGAGAAATTCTGAGCAGCACCAATTTTGGATCCGATTTCTAATTTAGGAAATTTTCTCTGATAGTAGAGTGAAAATGGGTTGGAGTACGACAAGAAAAGTATACCAAATAGGAAGTTACTGGAGATTTCTTGATTATCTAAATAAAGAGGTGAGAAAAGGGCCAGAGAGGAAGAGGAACAATCATGTAGATAGTTAAAATACACAATCTATAGGATTTTTTTGTGGTAGTTTATGTTTGAGGAATGAGATAAATGGGCCTGAAATAAGCCTAGAGTAATTACCAAAGATGTAGGAATAAATCCATCAAGATTTCTAACAGAAGATCACAATGCCAATCATTATCTCCCTCTCACATGAGATACTGTACCTGTTGAGTCAGAGCAAATATAGGACTTATCAGAGGAAGTGGTAGGAAGTGAATAGCAGCATATCTAAGACTGGTCCCAGGGAGCCATTGCTCCCATTAGCTCTGAACTCTACAACAAGCAGTAGCTTCACTTAGAAACCTGCTAGAATTTGTTCTATGCTTGACTTACTGAATAAGAGAGTAGGAGTGGGACCCAGAAATCTTTTAACAAAACTTCCTGGTGATTGTTATTCACAATAAAATTGAGCACTGCTCTATACAGAAATAGACTCATTCATAATATCACTGAGAACTCAGGCAAAGTGAATACATAATCTTAAGCCTCTAAAATGGGGTAGTACTCAAGCTGAAGTGCAATTGGCTGGACATGTAAAGACCCAATAATGAAAAGGCTCACCTTTCTTTCCTACCTGAAAATGCCAAGTGAAACCTTCCAAGTTCTCAAGACAAAAAAGATGCCTGTGGGGCCAGTGCTGTGGCATAGTAGGCTAAGCCACTGACTGTGGCACCACCATCCCATATCAGCATTGGTTCATGTCTTGGCTGCTCCTCTTCTGATCCAGCTCTCTGCTATGGCCTGGGAAAGCAGTAGAAGATGGCCTAAGTGCTTGGGCCCCTGCACCAGTATGGGAGACCTGGAAGAAGCTCTTGGTTTCAGCTTGGCCCAGTCTTAGCCATTGTAACCATTTGAGAAGTGAACAAGTCGATGGAAGATCTTTTCTCTGTCTCTTCCTCTCTCTGGTAGTAACTCTGCCTTTCTAATAAATAAATAAAATCTTAACAAAAAAGTGACTGGAAAGTACAACTTTAAGATATTTGTCTTCAGGAATAATTACAAGTGTCAAAGAACAGGTACCAAGTTCTAATTCTCTACACAGCACAGTGGGACTAATAGAAAGGATAGGTTCTAGTGTTCTACACATCACAGTAGGGGTGATTATAGATCACAATAATTTCTTTGTATTTTCAGAAGAAACAGTTTGACTTCTTCCTTCCCAATTTGTATCCCTTTAATTTCTTTTTCTTGCCTAATGGCTCTGGCTAGAACTTCCAGAACTATATTGAATAGCAGTGGTGAGAGTGGGCATCTCTGTCTGGTACCAGATCTCCATGGAAATGCTTCCAACTCTTCCCCATTCAATAGGATGCTGGCCATGGGTTTTTCATAAATTACTTTGATTGTATTGAGGAATGTTCCTTCTATACCCAGTTTGCTTAGAGTTTTCATCATGAAAGTGTGTTGAATTTTATCGAATGCTTTCTCTGCATCTATTGAGATAACCGTATGTTTTTTCTTCTGCAGTTTGTTAATGTGGTGTATCACATTGATTGATTTGCGAACATTGACCCATCCCTGCATAACAGGGATAAATCCCACCTGGTCTGGGTGGATGATCTTTCTGATGTGTTGTGGTATTCTATTGGCGAGAATTTTGTTGAGGATTTTTGCATCTATATTAATCAGGGATATTGGTCTGTAATTTTCTTTCAATGCTGCATCTTTCTCTGCCTTAGGGATCAAGGTGATGGTAGCTTCACAGAAAGAATTTGGGAGGATTCCATCTTTTTCGATTGTTCTGAATAGTTTGAGAAGAATTGGAGTCAGTTCTTCTTTAAATTTCTGGAATGATTCAGAAGTGAATCTATCTGGTCCTGGCCTTTTCTTTGTAGGGAGGGCCTTTATTACTGTTTCAATTGCTGTCTCAGTTATGGGTCTGTTTAGGTTTTTGATGTCTTCCTGGTTCAATTTAGGTAGGTTGCATGTATCCAGGAATCTATCCATTTCTGATAGGTTTCCCTGTTTGCTGGCATACAAGTCCTTGTAGTAATTTCTGATGATTCTTTTTATTTCTGTGGTGTCTGTTGTTATGTTTCCTTTTTCGTCTCTGATTTTATTGATTTGGGTCTTTTCTCTTCTTTTTTTAGTTAGTTGGGCCAATGGGGTGTCAATTTTGTTTATTTTTTCAAAAAACCAGCTCCTCGTTTGGCTGATTTTTTGTAATTTTTTTGATTCAATCCTGTTGATTTCTTCTCTGATTTTAATTATTTCTCTTCTCCTACTAGATTTGGGTCTGGTTTGCTGTAGGTTTTCTAGATCCTTGAGGTGAATTGAAAGCTCATCTATTTGGTGCGTTTCCAATTTCTTGATCTAGGCACCTATTGATATAAACTTTCCTCTTAACACTGCTTTCGCTGCGTCCCACAAGTTTTGGTATGTTGTGCTGTTATCCTCATTTACTTCCAGAAAATTTTTGATTTCTCTTTTAATTTCTTCTATGACCCATTGTTCATTCAGGAGCATGTTGTTCAATCTCCATGTGTTTGCGTATGTTCTAGGGATTCCTGAGATGCTAATTTCCAACTTCATTCTACTATGGTCTGAGAAGCTGCATCGTATGATTCTAATTCTTTTGAATTTGCTGAGACTTGCTTTATGGCCTAATATATGGTCAATCCTAGAGAAGGTTCCATGTACTGCTGAGAAGAACGTAAATTCTTTATGTGTAGGATGAAAAGTTCTGTAGATATCTGTTAGATCCATTTGGGCTATAGTGTAGTTTAAATCTACTGTATCCTTGTTGATCTTCTGTCCGGTTGATCTGAAATTAAAGGAATACAAATTGGGAAGGAAGAAGTCAAACTATCCCTCTTTGCAGTTGATATGATTCTTTATTTAGGGTATCCAAAGAACTCTACTAAGAAACTATCAGAACTCATAGAAGAGTTTGGCAAAGTAGCAGGATATAAAATCAATGCACAAAAATCAACAGCCCTTGTAAACACAGGCAATGCTATGGCTGAGAAAGAACTGCTAAGATCAATCCCATTCACAATAGCTACAAAAACAATCAAATGCCTTGGAAAAAAACTTAACTAAGGACGTTAAAGATCTCTATGATAAGAATTACAAAATCTTAAAGAAAGAAATAGAAGAGAATACCAAAAAAATGGAAAAACTTCGATGCTCATGGATTGGAAGAAGCAACATCATCAAAATGTCCATTATCCCAAAAACAATTTAAAATTCAATGCGATACCAATCAAGATACCAAAGACATTCTTCACAGATCTAGAAAAAATGATGCTGAAATTCATATGGAGACACAGGAGACCTTGAATAGCTAAAGCAATCTTGTACAACAAAAACAAAGCCGGAGGCATCACAATACCAGATTTCAGGACATACTACAGGGCAGTTGTTATCAAAACAGCATGGTACTGGTACAGAAACAGATGGATAGACCAGTGGAACAGAATAGAAACACCAGAAATCAACCCAGACATCTACAGCCAACGTATATTTGATCAAGGATCCAAAACCAATCCCTGGAGTAAGGACAGTCTATTCAGTAAATGGTGCTGGGAAAACTGGATTTCCACGTGCAGAAGCATGAAGCAAGACCCCTACCTTTCACCTTACACAAAAATCCACTCAACATGGATTAAAGACCTAAATCTATGACCCAACACCATCAAATTATTAGAGAACATTGCAGAAACCCTTCAAGATATCGGCACCAGCAAAGACTTCTTTAAAAGACCTCAGAGGCACAGGTAGTCAAAGCCAAAATTAACTATTGGGATTGCATTAAATTGAGAAGTTTCTGTACTTCAAAAGAAACAGTCAAGAAAGTGAAAAGGCAACTGACAGAATGGGGAAAATATTTGCAAACTACGCTACAGATAAAGGATTAATAAACAGAATCTACAATGAGATCAAGAAACTCCACAACAACAAAACAAATAACCCACTGAAGAGATGGGCCAAGGACATCAGTAGACATTTTTCAAAAGAGGAAATCCAAATGGCCAATAGGCACAAGAAAAATGTTCAAGATCACTAGCAATCATGGAAATGAAAATCAAAACCACAATGAGGTTTCACCTCACCCCAGTTAGAATGGCCCACATACAGAAATCTACCAACAATAGATGCTGGAGAGGATGTGGGGGAAAAGGGACACTAACCCACTGTTGGTGGGAATGCAAACTGGTTAAGCCACTATGGAAGTCAGTCTGGAGATTCCTCAGAAACCTGAATATAACCCTACCATTCAACCCAGCCATCCCACTCCTTGGAATTTACCCAAAGGAAATTAAATTGGCAAACAAAAAAAGCTGTCTGTACCTTAATGATTATTGCAGCTCAATTCACAATAGCTAAGACCTGCAACTAACCCAAATGCCCATCAACAGTAGACTGGATAAATACATTATGGGACATGTACTCTATAGAATACTATACAGCAGTCAAAAACAATGAAATCTGGTCATTTGCAACAAAATGGAGGAATCTGGAAAACATCATGCTGAGTGAAATAAGCCAGTCCCAAAGGGACAAATACCATATTTTCTCCCTGATTGGTGACAACTAACTGAGCACCAAAAATGAAACCTATTAAAGTGAAATGGACACTATGAGAAACAGTGACTTGATCAGCCCTTGTCCTGACTGTTGATGTACAATTTAATACTTTATCCCTTTTAGTACTTTTTTTTTGTTCTAGTTAATACTATTGGTTGAACTCTGTAATCAACACACATTTATTCTTAGGTGTTGAAATTTAACTGAAAAGTGATCCCTGTTAAATATAAGGGTGGCAATAAGAGAGGGAGGAGATGTACAATTTGGGACATGCTCAATCAGACTTGCTCCAAATGGTGGAGTTAGAAATGTGCCAGGGGGCCGGCACCGCGGCCCACTAGGCTAATCCTCCGCCTTGCAGTGCTGGCACACTGGGTTCTAGTCCCGGTTGGGGTGCCGGATTCTGTCCCAGTGCCCCTCTTCCAGGCCAGCTCTCTGCTGTGGCCAGGGAGTGCAGTGGAGGATGGCCCAAGTGCTTGGGCCCTGCACCCCATGGGAGACCAGGATAAGTACCTGGCTCCTGCCATCAGATTAGCGCGGTGCGCTGGCCACAGCGCGCCGGCCGCGGCAGCCACTGGAAGGTGAACCAACGGCAAAGGAAGACCTTTCTCTCTGTCTGTCTCTCTCTCTCTCACTGTCCACTCTGCCTGTCAAAAATAAAAAAAAAAGAAATGTGCCAGGGGATTCCAATACAATCCCATCAAACTGGCATGTACCAATGCCATCTCACTAGTCCAAATGATCAATTTGAGTTCACAATTGATCACACTGATAGGTCTAAGAGTCAAAGGGATCACACAAACAAGACTAGTGTCTGCAAATACTAACTGATAGAATAAAAAAGGAGAGAACAATCCAACATGGGAAGTGGGATACACAGCAGACTCGTAGAATGGCAGATGTCCTAAACAGCACTCTGGCCTCAGAATCAGCCCTTAAGACACTCGGATCTGTTTGCAGAGCCCATGAGAGTATTTTAGGCACAGAAATCCAAGACACTCTGGCAAAAACAAACAAACAAAAAAAAACCACCTAAATGAAAGGTCTCTGTGAGTGAGATCCCAGTAGAAAGAACGGGCCATCAAAGAAGGAGGTACCTTTCTCTGAAGGGAGGAGAGAACTTGCACTTTGACTATGACCTAGTGTAAATAAGATTGAAGTCAGCAAACTCAAGAGGTTTCCATAGCCTTGGCAACTCATGACTAGAGCCTAGGGAGATTTCTGACGCCATAAACAAGCGTGTCAAATTGTTAAGTCAACAACAGGAATCACTGTGGGACACTCCTTATGTGGGATCTCTGTCCTTAATGTGTTGTCCTATGTGAATTAATGCTATAAATAGTACTCAAACAGTATTTTACACTTTCTGTTCTGGGTGGGTGCAAACTGATGAAATCTTTACTTAATATATACTAAATCGACCTTCTGTATATAAAGATAATTGAAAATGAATCTTGATGTGAATGGAATGGGAGAGGGAGTGGGAGATGGGAGGGGTGGGGGTGGGAGGGAAGTTATGGGGGGAAAGCCATTGTAATCCATAAACTGTACTTTGGAAAATTATATTTACTAAATAAAAGTTTAAAAAAATAAATAGATAGATAATTTAAAAAAAGAAGAAACAGGAGAGAGGAGCTTGAAGTTTCAAAACAAAGTAAAAACAAGGAAAAAGAAACATGAATTACATTATTTTGATCAGTATGCATTATTACATGTATTGAAATACTATATCCCATGAGTATATAAATAGCTTTAAAAACATTTAATGAAATTGAAGGGTAACTAGCCTCAGTTGATCATCACATACCAAGTATATGAATCAAATTATCACACTGTACTCCACAAATATTTGTAATTAAAATAAGAATTTTTTTACAAAAGAGGAAGCCTCTGTTTCCTCATTCTGAATTATCTTTGCTAGCTTTTCTTGTTTTTCTTTTTCTTTTATTTTTATTTATTTATTTATTGACAGGCAGCGTTAGATAGTGAGAGAGAGAGAAAGACAGAGAGAAAAGTCTTCCTTTCCGTTGGTTCACCACCCAAATGGCTGTTACGGCTGGTGCGCTGCGCCGATCCAAAGCCAGGAGCCAGGTGCTTACTCCTGGTCTCCCATGTGGGTGCAGGGCCCAAGCACTTGGGCCATCCTCCACTGCCCTCCCGGGCCACAGCAGAGAGCTGGACTGGAAGAGGAGCAACCGGGACAGAATCCAGTGCCCCAACCAGGACTAGAACCTGGGTGCTGGCGCCGCAGGCAGAGGATTAGCCTAGTGAGCCACGGTGCCGGACACTTTTCTTGTTTTTCTAATAACCCTAGTGACCTCTGCCTCCTGGTATCCATGCCTTTGGGAAACCACCTCCCCTCGAATGTAGGCAGAACTTGTGACATGCTTCTAATAGAATGTAGCAAAGGTGATGGGATATCATCACTTCCTTGGGTATGCTGTGTTATAGGTGAAAGGATTGTGCAGGTGAAATTAGTTCAGTTTGACTTTGAATTAATCAAAACGATTATTCTAGATGGGCCTGCCCTATTTAAGTAGCCCTTTAAAAGAGGGTTTATTTATTTCCTGAGCTCAGAGACTTCAGACAGTACACTCAATTTCCCATTGGCCCTAAAGAAGTACACCATCCTAAATTATTTAGATGTAAGAAAATGAATTTTGTCAACATCCACAAGGATGAGGGTTCCAAATCGTAGAGGACACTACCAGCTCCTTGAATGAAGTCTTGTGAAACCATAGGCAGAGGAACCAGGTAAGCTTTGCCTAGAATCCAGACCCATGGATGTTCTGCAATAATGCATGTTATTTAAGGCTGCTAAATTTGCATTAAGTTTTTAATTTAAGAAGTAATAGTTAATGAATATATTTTTATTCCCTATATTTCACCACCAACAATACCCACCCCTCAAATAATTGAAGAAGCAAGTATAGTGGAGGGAGAACAGGATAAGAGAGCAAGTATAAACCAAATGGAGCTGGTTTAAGTGCAATCACATCTTTACCTGTATCAAAAGTGTGGTACAGCTGGTAGGAAAAGGATTTCATATCATAATAGGAGCCTTCTATCTCTGTAAGGCTTTCAAGACATGTATCATTGTTCCACTAGGTTTGCAGCTTAAGATGTCAGCCAAAACTTTCTCTGATGTTCCAAAGACTTCTGAGACTTAGTTAAAAATTTTGAGCCATGTAAGTTCATTCTCATTTCATGAACTATACCAGGAAAGCTAGTTTGTTGCTTTGGAGACACTGAATTTCAATTTAAAGTGACATCAAATACTGCCAATACTCCCGTCACCAGTGCTTGGTTTCACAATCTGTCTGTTCACAGACACTGTGGTCACAGTCAGCACTATAAACACAGGCAATATAAACAAACCTCTGTGCAGACTGTGCAGTTTGGGCCCTGGCCAGTTCTTTGTATAAAAGTTTTTGCACTGTAAATAAGTCATCTCAGATAGCTTCTGGTAGTGTGTAGAGAGAAGAGAGATAAATAAACAGAGTGCTCATTTTTCTTCCACTGCATTTATTGAACAATCCCCCACATATCTAATACTGATCTAGCCATTGTGAGTTTATCAGTGAACTTGTTAGACATAATTTCTACTTTCATGGAGCTTATATTTTTTTAGGAAAGAGAAGCAACAACAAGACAGCTATGCAAGAGTTATAAAAAAGGAATTTAGAGTAAAATAAGACTATTTCAAGAAAGAAACAGGAATACAGGATATGGGAAATCTGATTGAGTAGGAGAAGTGCTTTGAAAAGGGCAACTAGGGGACTGGCACTGTGGTACAGCAGGTTAAACTACCACCTGCAACGCTGACATCCTATATGGGTCTCAATTCAAGTCCCAGCTACTCCACTTCGAATCCAGCTCCCTGCTAATGCATCTGGGAAAGCATGGAAAATGGCTCAATTTCTGGCCATTGCAACCATCTGGGGAGTGAACCAGCAGTGGGAAGTCGCCCTCTCTCTCTCTCTCTCACTCCCTGTCTCCCTACACCTTCTCTTCTAACTCTGCCTTTCAAATAAGTAAATATTAAAAAAAGAAAGAGTTGAGATATAGGGATTAAGATGGCAGAGTAGGGAAGCAGCTTACTGCTCTAGTCTAGGAGAAGATAATTGTTTTAAAAAATTGGAGAGAGTATAGTCTCAGAGAAGAGTCAGGGAGAAAATGGAAAGGGAATGCCATGCAAATTAGAGGGGCACAGTGAACCTATGTGGAGAGTGTGGACATACACAAATCAGGACCCCAGCAGCTGGGAGCTTCCACATCAGCTTTGAAGAGAGGTGAGACCAGACTGCAGCAACCCAAGCCACTGGCAATAAATCTTCAGGAAAATCCTGGAGGGAATCCAGATTGGATCCCTGTGGGGGATAGTGTACCTGCCATATTAGAGCTTGCAAAAAAAAGAGGAGGCATGTTTTTCTTTGTTTCTCCCAAATAAGCCTGCAATGGTGTACTGTAAGAAGCCAATAGAGAGCAGGATCCATTTTAGACAGCTTGTGTCTGCACCCAGCAACCAGCCAAACAGAAACTCCTGAGTCTGGCAGGGAGAACTGAAGGGGGGTTGGGTGCTAATGACTGTGGGAAGCTTGTGTGCCAGGACTGTGAAAACACTGAGACTGCAGGGCTTTGAAAACACTGAAGCTGCATGGGAAGAGTCAGGGTGTGGCTAGGACATTGGGCAGTCACTGTGGGAGGCTCCAAACACTGGCTGATCCCTGGTTCCCTTGTGAGGGACATTGCTGGGGAATCTGCTTACAAAGAGGACTGTAATCCTTGATGTAGTCCTTGTGGAAGTGTGGATGAATATTAGACCCACTGAGGCTAGTGCCCAGAAACTGGTCTCCTTTGAGGAGAGGAAATGAGCTGAGTCTACACCAACAGAACAGAAAAACCTCCCTTCTGATAAAAAAAGAGATGGAGATTTACCATGCCCAACCTGGGTGTCACCTTAACACTCACTTAACCTGGGAGCACTGAACAGCTCCCTGGCAACACACACCACACATCTCTTGGTATTCCCTGAAAGCAGATACTCCACTAATCAACACAGACATAATCTAAAGATAAAAGGCACCACAGTGAAAAACCAAAGAAAAAACCAGCAAGTATCTCCACAAATGCCAAATAATAAACACACCAAATCAAGAAACAAGAATAAGGAACACAACATGATGCCACCAAAAGAATATCACACTTCAATACTAGATTGTGAAGATGAAGAGTTTGAAGAAATGCCTGGAATAAAATTCAAAAATTTGATCATAGGATTACTTAGAAGTAATCAGAAGCAAATGCACAAACTAACGAAATCTGTACATGATATGAAAGAAAATTTGTCATACAAAACTGAGATCTTAAAGAGAAATCAAAATGAAATCTTGGAAATGAAGTAGTCAATAGAACAAAAATATGCAGTGGAAAGCCTTAACAACAAAATCAGTGGAGCAGAAGAAATAATATCCAACTTAGAAGACAAATCATAGGAAATTACACAATGAAACAGAATACAAGAAGAGGAAATTAGAAAATCAAAAAAACACTGTTGGGAATCTATAGTATACTATCAAACAAGCCAACATTTAGGTTCCAGGAGTTCCTGAAGGCGTGGAAAGAGAGGAAGGATTAGAAGGCCTTTTTACTGAAATTGTAACAGAAAACTTCCCTAATTTGGAGAAAGAAACGGACATCCAAGTACAGGAAGCACATAGAACTCCTAATAGAAGACCAGAAAAGATCTTCACCATGACACATTATAATCAAACTCACCACAAAAAAACATAAAGAAAAGATTCTAAAAAGTACATGAGAGAAATGCCAGATTACTTTAGAGGATCTCCAATTAGACTCAGAGCAGACATCTCAACAGAAACTCTATAGGCTAGGAGAGAATGGCAAGATATATTCCAAGTCTTAAGAGAAGAAAAATTTCAACCCAGAATACTGTACCCTGGAAAGATCTCATTTATACATGAGAGTGAAATAAAGACCTTGCATAACAAACAGAAATTGAAAGAATTTATCATTACCCATCCAGCCTTGCAAAAGATGTTCAAGGATGAGTTGTACATGGAAACACAGAAACAGAAACACCAGTAGGAAAGAAGGTAAAGGAATAAAATCTCCAAGTAAAAGTACAAAGGAAATCTAAAGTAAAAAATAGGAATTTTTATGGAAGAACTGCAGGGCCAAGTAATTACTTATCAATAGTCTGAATGTAAATGGCCTCAACTCACCAGTTAAAAGACACAGATTGACTGGATGGATAAAAAAGAAAAACTGTTAAAAGAGACAAAGAAGGGCACTATGTAATGATTAAGGGATCAATTCAACAAGAAGATGTAACTATTATAAACATATCTGCACCTAATTACAGGGCACCTGGCTATTTAAAAGAAATGTTAAGGGACCTAAAGGGAGACATAACTCAAATACAATATTATTGGGGGAATTCAATACCCCAGTTTCAGCAATGGACACATCAACCAGACAGAAAACAAGCAAGGAAACAGTACAGTTAATTAATATTATAGACCAAATGGACCTAATAGATATCTACAGAACTTTTCATCCTACACTTGAAGAATACACATTCTTCTCAGAAGTGCATGGAACTTTCTCTAGGATTGACCACATACAAGGGCATAAAGCATGTCTCTTCAAATTCAAAAAAATAGAAAACATACCATGCATCTTCTCAGACCACAATGGAATGAAGCTGGATATCAGTAACTCAGGATTCTCTAGAGCTTAGGCAAACAAATGGAGATTGAACAACATGCTCCTGAATGAACAGTGGGTCACAGAAGAAATCAAAATAGAAATTAAAAAATTTCTGGAAATAAATGAAGATGATAATAAAATATATCAAAACTTATGGGATACATTAAGAGCAGTGTTAAGTGCAAAGTTTATAGCAGTTTGTGCCTACATCAAGAAATTGGAAAGGCACCAATTACATTAACAATCATTGCATATCAAGGATCTTGAAAAACAACAACAAACCAGACCCAAAAATAGTAGGAGAAGAGAAATAATTAAAATTCAGGAAGAAGTCAACAGAATTGAAACAACAAAAAATATGGAAGACTAGCAAAATGAAGAGCTGGTTTTTTGAAACATAAACAAAATTGACACATCATTGGCCCAACTAACTAAAAAAAAGGAGAAAAAAAGACTCAAATTAATAAAATTAGAGATGAAAAAGGAACTATAACAATAGACACCACAGAAATAAAATGAATCATTAGAAATTACTACAAAGAGCTGTATGGGAAACCCAGAAGAAATGGATAGATTCCTGGACACATACAACCTATATAAACTGAGCCATGAAGACATAGAAAATCTAAACAGATGCATTATCAAGACAGAAACTGAATCAGTAATAATGACCCTCCCAACAAAGAAAAGCCCAGGACCAGATGGATTCACTGCTGAATTCTACCAGACATTTAAAAAAGAAATAACTCCAATATTTCTCAAGTTATTCAAAACAAGTGAAAGGAAGAGAATCCTCCCAAATTCTTTCTATGAAGCTAGCATCACCTTAATTCCTAAACCTGAAAAAAATATAACAGAGAAAGAGACTTGAAGACCACTTTCCTTGCTGAACTCAGACACAAAAATCCTCTGCAAAATTATAGTCTATCAAATGCAACAACACATCAGAAAGATCATTCACCCAGACCAAGTGGGATTTATCCCTGGTATGCCAGGATGATTCAACATTTGCAAATCAATCAATATGATACATCACATTAATAAACTGCAGAACAAAAACCATATGATTATCTCAATTGATGCACAGAAAGCAGTGGACAAATTACAATACCCTTTCATGATGAAAACTCTAAGCAAAATGCATATAGAATGAACTTTCATCAATACAATCAAGGTAATTTATGACAAACACATTGCCAGCATCCTATTGAATGTTAAAAAAATTTAAAGCATTCCTACTGAGACCTGGTAACAGAAAAGGATGCCCACCATCACCATTGCTACTCAATATAATACTGGAAGTTTTAGCCAGAGGCATTAGGTAAGAAATAGAAATCAAAGGATATAAATTGAGAAGGAGAAAGTCAATCTATCCCTATTTTCAGATGACATGATTCTATATAAAGAGGATCCAAAAGACTCCACTAAGAGACCTCTGGAGCTCATAGAAGAGTTTGGTAAAGTTGAAGGATATAAAATCAATACACAAAAATCAACAGCCTTTATATACATAGACAATGCCATGGTGAGAAAGAACTTCTAGAATCAATCCCATTCACAATAGATACAAAAAAATCAATCCCTGGAGCAAGGACAGTCTCATCAACAAATGGTGCTGGGAAAACTGGATTTTCATGTGCAGAGTATGAAGCATACCCTTACATTACACCTTACACAAAATTCCAATCAAAATGGATTAAAGACCTAAACCTATGAATAATATCATCAAATTATTAGAGAACATTGGGAAAACCCTGCAAGACATTGGTACAGACAAATATTTCTTGGAAAAGATCCCAGAGGAACAAGCAATCAAAGCCAAAATTAACAACTGGGATTACATCAAATTGAGAAGCTTCTGCACTGCAAAAAGAAACACTCAGGAAATTGAGAGGCAACTGACAGAATGGGAGAAAGTATTTGCAAACCATGCAACTGATAAAGGATTAATAACCAAATATATAAAGAGATCAATAAACTCCACAACAACAAAACAAACAACCCAGTTAAGAATGGGCCAAGGACTTAAACAGATATTTTTCAAAAGAGGAAATCCAAATGCCAACAGACACATGAAAAAATGCTCAGGATCACTAGCTGTCAGGGAAATGCAAATCAAAACCACAATGAGATTTCACCTCACCCCAGTTAAAATGGCCCTCATTCAGAAATCAACAAACAACAAATACTGGTTTGGATGTGGGGAAAAAAGTACTCTAATACACTGTTGGTGGGATTTTAAGCTGGTAAAGCCACTATAGAAGACAATATGGAGATACCTCAGAAATCTGAATATAGACCTACCATATGACCCAACCATCTTACTCCTGGGAATTTACCCAGGGTAAATTAAATCAGCATATGAAAGCATTATCAGCACATTCATATTTATTGCAGCTCAATTCACAATGGCTAAGACATTGAATCAATCCAAAAGCCGGTCAACCAAAGACTGGATAAAGAAATTATGGGATATGTACATTATGGAATACTACATAGAGGTTAAAACATGAAATTGGTCATTTGCAACAAAATGGATGACTCTGGAAAACATCTTACTTAAAGAAAGAAGCCAGTCCCAAGGGGACAAATACCACATGTTCTCCCTGACCTGTGATAGCAACCGAGCACCTAAAAGCCAATAAAGAGAAACTGACCTTGAGAAGCAATGTCTTGAACAGCCCTTGTCTTGACGGTCAAGGAACAGGTGTTTTGTGTGTGTGTGTGTGTGTGTGTGATACTATTTGTTGAATTCTTTACTTAACATAGCATTATACATATGTATATAAAGTCAATTGAAAATAGATCTCAGTAAAGAATAAGATTGGAGATAAGAGAGGGAGGAGGAAGAGGGGTTGGGAGCATGGGTGGTAGGGTAGGGTCAGTGAAAAGAATCACCATGTTCCTAAAGTTGTATAAAGCTGTATAGTTCTGCATACATTCCTACAGACTTAATTCTAAGGGTACAGTTTAAAAACCTGCCATGGTTCCCCAAATCCCCTTAAACCTGGTGATAAAAAAATACCATCTTAAGTATTAAAGTGACCATATGGATAGGATTAAGGGTCTGGTAATAATAAAAATTAGAATTTAAAAGGAGTGAATTCTCCAACATGGGAAGCAGTCCACACAGCTGACTCATAGAATAACAGTTGCTTTAAGTAGCACTCTGACCTCAGAATCAGCCCTTAATTCATTCTGGTCTGGCTGAAAAGCCTATAAAAGCATTTCATACTTAAATGGAAAGCCAAGGCACTGTGGCAAAAAATGTCCTACATGAAGCACCTTGGTGGGTGAGATCTCAGAGGAAAGAAGTGGTCGTCAAAGAAGGAGGTAGTTTTCTCTGAAGGGAGAAGAGAACTTACACTTTGCCTATGGCCTTGGCTAAATACTGATGGAGTTTGTGTATTCAAAAGGCTTCCATAGCCTAGGCAGCTCATGTCAAGAGCCTCAGGTGGTCACTGACATCATACATAAGAATGTTAATTGTTAAATTAACAAGTGTCACTGTATACTGTCTTCCTATGTAGGACCTCTGTCCTCAAAGAGTTGTATTATAACCATGTCTAACAGCTCCCAAAATATGTATCATTCTAGGGTGCTTATTGAAAGTTAACTTTCTTAGGAAAAAAAAAGAAGTGAAATTATCTTTAAGTTGCAATTACTTTGAATAGCCCTTATCTCAACTGCTGAGGAACAGGTTTGGTTTTGTTTTGTTCTGTTTTTTCCGTGCAAATCGATGAACTCTTTACTTAGTATAGAGCTGGTGTATAAAGTTAATTAAAAATGAATCTTAGTGCAGAATGGGACTGGGAAGGGATAGGGAATCTTCAAAAGTGAATGGAGTTGCATATTATTAATAAGCAATGCATATATTTCATTTTTTATACTCTAACATCTTTTTTTAATTTAATTGTTTTTTAACTTTTATTTAATGAATATAAATTTCCAAAGTACAGCTTATGGAGTACAATAGCTTCCCCCACATAACATCCCTCCAACCCACAACCCTCCCCTTTCCCACTCCCTCTCCCCTTCCATTCACATCAACATTCATTTTCGATTCTCTTTATATACAGAAGATCAGTTTAGCATACATTAAGTAAAGATTTCAACAGTTTGCTGCCACACAGAAACATACAGTGAAAAATACTGTTTGAGTACTAGTTATAGCATTAAATCTCAATGTACAGCACACTAAGGACAGAGATCCTACATGAGGAGTAAGTGCACAGTGACTCCTGTTGTTGACTTAACAAATTGACACTCTTGTTTATGGCATCAGTAATCACCCTATGCTCTAGTCATGAGTTTCCAAGGCTATGGAAGCCCCCAGAGTTCACCGACTCTGATCATATTTGGACAAGGCCATGGTCAAAGTGGAAGTTCTCTCCTCCCTTCAGAGAAAGGTACCTCCTTCTTTCCACTGGGATCTCACTCCTGGAGATCTTTCATTTAGTTGTTTTTTTGTTTGTTTGTTTGTTTGTTTGTTTTGTTTTTTGTTTTTGTTTGTTTGTTTGTCTGTTTTTTGCCAGAGTGTCTTGGCTTTCCATGCCTGAAATACTCTCATGGGCTTTTCAGCTGGATCCGCATGCCTTAAGGGCTGATTATGAGGCCAGAAGCTGTTTAGGACATCTGCCATTCTATGGGTCTGCTGTGTATCTCACTTCCCATGTTGGATCGTTCTCTCCCTTTTTGATTGTATCAGCTAGTATTTGCAGACACTATTCTTGTTTATGTGATCCCTTTGGTTCTTAGTCCTATCATTCTGATCAATTGCGAACAGAAATTGATCACTGGGACTAGTGAGATGGCATTGGTACATGCCACCTTGATGGGATTGAATTGGAATCCCCTGGTATGTTTATAACTCTACCATTAGGGGTAAGTCCGAGTGAGCATGTGCCAAACTGTACATCTCCTCCCTCTCTTATTCCCACTCTTATATTTAACAGTGATCACTTTTCAGTTAAGTTTCAACACCTAAGAAAAATGTGTATTGATTACAGTATTCAACCAAAAGTATTAAGTAGAACAAATAAAAAAATACTAAGAGGGATAACATATTAAGTTGTTCATCAACAGTCAGGGCGAGGGCTGATCAAGTCACTGTTTCTCCTAGTGTTCATTTCACTTTAACAGGTTTCCTTTTTGGTGCTCAGTTAGTTGTCACTGATCAGGGAGAACATGTGGTAGTTGTCCCTTTGGTATTGGCTTATTTCACTCAACATAATGTTTTCCAAATTCCTAACAGGGATCACTTTTCAGTTAAAATTTAAACCCCTAAGAATAATTGTGTGTTAATTACAGAGTTCAACCAATGGTACTAGAACAAAAAAATACTAAAATGGATAAAGTATTACATTGTACATCAACAGGCAGGACAAGAGCTGATCAAGTCACTGTTTCTCATAGTGTCCATTTCACTTCAACAGGTTTCCCCTTTGGTGCTCAGTTAGTTGTCACCAATCAGGGAGAACATATGATATTTGTTCCTTTGGGACTGGCTTAATTCACTCAGCATGATGTGTTCCAAATTCCTCCATCTTGTTGCAAATGACCGGGTTTCATTGTTTTTGACTGCTGTATAGTATTCTATAGATTACATGTCCCATAATTTCTTTATCCAGTCTTCTCTTGATGGGCATTTGGGTTGATTCCAGGTCTTAGCTATTGTGAATTGAGCTGCAATAAACATTAAGGTGCAGACAGCTTTTCTGTTTGCCAATTTCATTTCCTTTGGGTAAATTTCAAGGAGTGGGATGGCTGGGTTGAATGGTAGGGTTATATTCAGGTTTCTGAGGAATCTTCAGACTGACTTCCATAGTGGCTTAAACAGTTTGCATTCCCACCAACAGGGAATTAGTGTCCCTTTTTCCCCACATCCTCTCCAGCATCTATTGTTGGTAGATTTCTGAATGTGAGCCATTGTAACCGGGGTGAGGTGAAACCTCATTGTGGTTTTGATTTGCATTTCCCTGATTGCTAGTGATCTTGAACATTTTTTCATGTGTCTGTTGGCCATTTGATTTCCTCTTTTGAAAAATGCCTATTGAGGTCCTTGCCCCATCTCTTAAGTGGTTTGTTTGTTTTGATGTTGTTGAGTTTCTTGATTTCTTTGTAGATTCTGGTTATTAACCCTTTATCTGTTGCATAGTTTGCAAATATATTTTCCCATTCTGTTGGTTGCCTCTTCACACCCCTGACCGTTTCTTTTGCAGTACAGAAACTTCTCAATTTGATGCAATCCCAAATGTTAATTTTGGCTTTGACTGCCTGTGCTTCTGGGGTGTTTTCCAAAAAGTCATTTCCGGTACCTATATCTTGCAGGGTTTTTCCAATGCTCTCTAATAATTTGATTTTGTCAGGTCATAGATTTAAGTCTTTAATCCATGTTGAGTGAATTTTTGTGTAAGGTGAAATGTATAAATCTTTCCCCTTTTACTCTAACATCTTTTAATTCCATTTTTTCATGAACTTTTTGAAGCCCTCTTATTGTCCTGGTTCACCTGACAGTAACCAGCTATCATTGAGTCTCAACTAACAGTGAGATTTTTCTATTACTGAGACAAATGGTTATCAGGAGAAAACCATCTTGTTATTTTTTATAGGGAATTCTGGCTCAGTCGGCAAACATATTTTTTTTCCTGAAGTTGCTTAGCAGTGTTTTAAAATCAGTATCTTTGAGGTAGGCTTCCTGGAAAAAAATTTTATGAGGGAGAAGGTAACAAATTCCAAAAGATGTGTGTCTGGTAACTAGTGTGTTATATAAGGCCTGCAACTAGACTTGTCTCTGGCCCCCTGTTGTGCTGGGTAGGTTTCAGACCAGAGACATCGGAAGTTCCTGGGCCTAATAGAGCAGATGAAGGTAAGACTCAAAGAAAGGGCTTTAGATTCTTCTGTGTGCAGAAGCTCATACTGTGATACTGTTTTATGACTCTGTTCAAATACACAAATGGCCACCAGACCATGTAGTCATTCTCAGGGCCAGCACCAGGGGCTAGAAGAAGACGAGGTGCAGTATGCTATATTCCAAACGTTAAGAAAGGCTTCTCTAAGAATGTGATAGTCAGATTCAGACCTGAATAAAGGGAGGGGAGTAATTCATGTAGGTATCTAGAAATAAAACATTTCAGATAAAGGGATGAAAATACACAAACAACCCAGGGTTATAGAATGATCAAATTATAGGAAGTGGGCAGGTATGGCTGGGAATAGTAGGCAAAGGAGGAGAAATCAGAGGGTTGGCAAGTGTTCAGTCAAATAGGTCAGGTAAGCACACTGAGGGAAGGATTTGGGCTTATTATTTTTTGTGAATGAAATGGAAGTTATTAGAAATTTCTAAGGGGTGTGTATTACTCTGCTTTGTGCTTTTTTGGCAAAATAACTGACACAGCCTACTTAGGAAGAAAAAAGGTTATTTAGCTAAGATTTGGAGGCTCAAATTCCAGATACATGGCTCCGCCTAACTATGGTGAGAGCTATACTCCAGCCATGTGATACAACCATGGAGGCCTTCACCAGAGCTGAAAAAATTCAACTCCACCATTTTGAAACTCCAAATCTGTGAGCTAAACAAGCTTCTTTTCCCTATAAGTTATGTAATCTCAGGTAATTTGTTATGATAATGGAAAACTGCCTTATATACTACCCAAAACAATATAGAGATTCAATGCAATCTCTGTGTCCCTTTTCACAAATAGAAAAGACAATCCTAAAATGTATTAAAGACCCTGAATAGCCAAAGCAATCTTGAGCAAAAAGAAAAAAGCTAATCTGTCACAATCTGTTTTCAAATTATACTACAAAGCCATAGTGATCAAAGATGCATGGTATTGGGGTTTAAAAACACAAAAACTAAAAAAAAAAAAAAAACAGATTTATAGACAAATAGAATAAATTAGAGATTCCAGAAATAAATCCACAGTGACAGTCAATTGAATTTCAACAAAGGTGGCAAGAACATACATGAGGAAAAGCTAGGCTCTACAACAAATTCTGTTGGGAAAACTGGATATCCACATGCAGAAGAATAAAACTGGAGCCTCATCTCATACTGTGTGTAAAATCAACTCAAAATGGATTAAAGAATAAATATAAGATCTTTTGAGATTATAAAATTGCTAAAATAAAATATGGGGAAGAAAATTTGCAGATATTTGTCTGGGAAATGATTTTTTTTATAGGAACCCAAAGGATAGGTAACAAAAACAAAAACAGACAAGCAGTATTGAATCAAACTAAAAAGCTTCTGGATAGTCAAAGAAACCATCAACAGTGTAAAAGAAACAACTTATAGAATGGGACAAAATATTTGATTAGAGGTTAATATCCCAAATATATAAGGAACTGAAACAACCCAATAGCAAGAAAACCAATAAGCCAATTTAAAAACGGACAAATGAACTGAGTAGACATTTTTCCCCAAATTATAAATAACTAATGGTATATGCTCATGATCACTAATTATCACCTGTTAGAATGGCTATTAACAAAAAGACAAAAGAGAACAACTAATCATGAAGATGCAGAGAAAAAGGAACTCTTATACATTGTTGGTGGGAATGTAAATTTGTATAGCCAGAGTGGAAAATAGAACAGACTCCTCAAAACATAAAAAATAGAGTTACTGGATGGCCATTTGGCCCAGCCCAGTAGTTAAGACATCAGTTAAGATGCCCCATCCCATATCATCCAAAGTGCCTGTGTTTGAGTCCTGCTTCTACTCCCAACTCCAGCTTCCTGCTAATGAGCACCCTAGGAGGCAGCAGATGATCAGTAGCCAGGTCCCTGTCATCCATATGGAAGATGGGGATTGAGTTCAGAGCCCCAAACTTTGCCCTGGTCCAGTCCCATCTTTATGGGCATTTGAGGAATAAATCAGCTCTGTCTCAAATAAATAAAAATAAACAAATAAAATTTTTAAAAAGTAGAACTACCCCATGATCCAACAAACCTACTTCTTGGAATATACTCAAAAGAAATTAAATCAGTACTTCAAAACGATATCTACTCCCGTGTTCATTGACACATTATTCACAATAACCAAGATAAGTAATCATACTAAATGTCCAGTGATTTGTGAATGGATTAAGAAAATTTTGGACCCGCTGTGCTGTAGTGGGGAAAGCCACCACCTGCAGTGTGGGCATCCCATATGGGTTCTGGTTTGAGTCCTGGCTGCTCCACTTTCCATCCAGCTCCTTGCTACCATGCCTGGGAAAGCAGCGGAAGATGGCCCAAGTGCTTGGGCCCCTGCACTCATGTGGAAGATTCAGAAGAAGCTCCGAGCTCCTGGCTTTGGATCAGCCCACCTCCAGCCATTGCCACCATTTCGGGAATGCATTTCGGGAATGGAAGAGTTCTCTGTCTCTGTCTCTCTATCTGTAACTCTGCCTTTCAAATAAATAAATCTTTTTTTTAAATTTTATACATATGTCTACACACACACACACACACACACACACACACACACACACTGGAATATTATTCCATGTTTAAAATTAAGGAAATACTATCATTTACAATAATATAGGTGAATCTGAAGGATTCAGTGAAATAAGCCCGGTTCAGAAAGACAAATATTGCATGATTCCACTTCTATGCAGAATCTAAAATTATCAGGCTCTTGGAAGCATACAGTAGAAGGGTAGTTGCCAGAACCTGGCAGGTAAGGGAAATGGGGCAATTGCAGCCAAGCAATGTTGACTTACATAGCATAGATAAGTTCAGGAGATCTACTGTACAGCATGGTGGACACAGTTAATATCTGCATTGTATACTTAAACTTTGTTAAGACAGTAGATCTTAAATGTTCTCACCACACACAAAACATAGAACTCTATGAGGTGATAAACACATTAGTGAGCTTTATAATGATAATCTCTTCACAATGTAATCAGATTCCAAAACATCAGAGTTTTGGAATCAGTAAGCATACACAATTTGTATTTGTCAACTATATCTCAATAAAGCTAAAAAAATAGAATAAAGGGCTCACTCTGGCTGATCTGCAGAGAACGGACAATAGGATGGAAGAATAAGCAGGGAACTAAGAGTTTATGGTGGTGATTAAGACATGAGACTAAGATAATTTAGACTAGAGTATCTGTGGATACTGTGGGGGTGATCTATGGTGTTATGGCAGTTGATTGGATACTGGATAAAGTTTGGAAGTGGAATTTGCTGATAATTTGGCTACAGGAGTAAGAGGCAGCACTGAAGGATAACTCCAGGTTTGGTCATGTTGGTAGTAGGGTGTCTTGCTGCCTTCCTGGCACCATGTCTGTACACAATCACTCTTCCTCCCCTCCCCTCTTTGTTTTACTACTCTATTTCTTCCAATACCAAGGGCTTTCAGGTCTCTTTACACAAATATCTTAATGTGACCTATCTCCCACCAGGCCTGCCCTCTTTGACGTAGCCTATGAATCACCTGCATAATCACTGATTAGCTATTTTCACAAAAGGAAATGAGCAACAAGTTGATAATTTGAAAAAGGAGGGACTTTTTTTTAGCATGAACTATTTCATTTATTTTATCCTCAGAGCAACCTTTCTGAAAACATGACTAGTAAGTCAATACATCTGGGGTCCAACCCAAACCTGCCTGTCTCTAGGATCCACACTCTTTCATCTATCCCATGCCCTGGCACAGCAGAAGGGTGTGTAATGAATTTCTGCATGAAGAGGCTACCAAGGATTGGCTTTTTCTCTAGAGGTGCCTGAGAAAGAAAAAAAAGTCAGAATGCTACCTTAGAAGTACATTTGCTTCCAGGGTTTGAGATAATTTTAGGAATGACAATTTACTACAATGCTAAAATACCTATTTCAGAGTCTAGAATCCCTACATGTCCTATGGGTACAAAGTCTACTGCAGTTTGAGTCCCTTGGAATAGCCTGGTAGTAAATGATGAAAAATAAAGTTAGAAGTTTAATTTAGGTATTTCTTCTTTTTTCACCAGACTCCAAGAAATGTAGGCTTTACCATTCCTGGCACAGGCTTGGAGCTCATGCGCATCTTTTGTAATGTGATTGTACCCCATCACATCTATTCCAGATCCCTTTAACCTTCACCTTTGTCTATGGGTTTAGGGAAAGAATGGGCCATTAATGATGCCATCAACTTAACAGACCATGTCAACTTCTCCATTTAGGCCTATAAGACAAAAATCAGACCATCTGGATTTGCTAACTTTCCTGCAGCTATGAAGTTTATTCTTCCTGATTAGGAACAGGGACATTATGAGAGACAGGAAATGAGGAAGGCTAAAGTAATAAATCTCATCAAGGTAACTTTCAGTCCTGCAATTATATAATTTAATTAGAATAAGCTTATCTAATAATTAAGGGTATTAGTCCGTATTTGTTTCATTGCTTCAGAAAATTGTTTGTGCCACAGTATCATATACTAAAGTTTATTCATTATCATATTGGTAGTCAATCTACTTCTTTTTAAATTTTTTATTAATATAAAAAGGACAGGTTTCATGTATTTCACAGATAAGATTCTAAGAAAATAACCATGCTTTCCTCCCTCTCTTAAGACCATTTAGCCCAAAGCCTAGACTTCTCACTTAAAATCTCCTCTGGTTATTCAGTAATCTCCACAGAAATGTTTAAAATGCATGTAGCATCAACACATTTAAAACAGAACTCCTAATTTTCCCCTCAACTCTGATTCTCCCATGGTGAGTCTCATCTCCACCAACAATTCATCTACCTAGTTGCTTGAGCCAAAACCTTGCACTGTTTGATTAATCTATTTCCTATTCTCTTAAATGTATCCACAATACTTCTAATTCTCTCATTTCTTTCTTTTCCAATGTTCTCATGCATATCTACTGCTATGACTTTGGTTAAAATATCAGCATCCATCATATGGATTCAAATAAATTTAAATAATTTATTAATGGATTTTTTCCTTCTTGTTTCCCAGCACAGACCTCTCCCTACTTATAATGGTTTGTGTTACATTTCTTTTACTTCATGATGTTGAAAGGTATACCCATACAACTATTCTGTTTTTCACTTTCAGCATGGCATTAAATAAGTTATATGACATGTTCAACATTTTATTATAAAACAGGTTTGTGTTAGATGATTTTTCCCAGATGTAGTTCAGTGTAAATGTTCTGAGCACATTTAAGGTAAGCAAGGTTAAACAATGATGGGTAGGTTTGGAACATTAAGTATATGGTTTAGTTTTTTTTTTTTTTCGACAGGTAGAGTTAGAGAGAGAGAGAGAGAGAGAGAAAGATCTTCCTTCTATTGGTTCACTCCCCAAATGGCCACTACAGCCGGTGCTGCGCCAATCTGAAGCCAGGAGCCAGGTGCTTCTTCCTGGTCTTCCATCCAGGTCCAGGGGCAAAAGCACCTGGGCCATACTCCACTGCCCTCCTGGGCCACAGCAGAGAGCTGGACTGGAAAAGGAGCAACCGGGACCAGAACCCAGCGCCCATATGAGATGCTGGCACCGCAGGCAGAGGATTAACCAAGTAAGCCATGGAGCCGGCAACAACATGGTTTAGTTTTTAAATTTATTTAAGAGGCAGATAGGTAGAAGGAGAGGGGAGAAACAGAGAGTGAAGGAGCTGTTTACTCCCCAAGTGGCCACAATGGCCAGGGCTGGGCCAGGAATGAGGAGTGGCCAAGTGTTACACTACTACAGTTGTAATGACCTGTGATTACTTGGAAATTTGTTGTATGTGGGTGAAATGGTCATCTTCCCATTTGATTATTATTTATAGCCCTTGACTATATTTACACTAAACTTGTGCCTTTTTGCTTTTTAATATTGAACTCCTTATTAAGTGAAGCATTAAGCCCTTGACTGTAATCTAAATTAAAAATATGTTATCTCAAAAGCACAAAAAGAAAAGAAAAGAAGAGAGAGAAAGAGGCAGGGGTACAGGGATGAATGGGACAGAAGCAGACAGAAGAAAGGAGGGAGGGAGGAAGATGATATCATTAAATTCTTAGAATTGTATCTAATGCAAATCAAAACCACAATGAGGTTTCACCTCACCCCAGTTAGAATGGCTCACATTCAGAAATCTACCAACAACAGATGCTGGCGAGGATGTGGGGAAAAAGGGACACTAACCCACTGTTGGTGGGAATGCAAACTGGTAAAGCCACTATGGAAGTCAGTCTGGAGATTCATCAGAAACCAGAATATAATCTATGAACAATAATGAATCTGTTAAAATTAAGAAACTAAACTAAAATTTAATTTTTAAAAAAAGTTGTGAATCAGAAACTCAACCCAAGTCTCCCTCAGAGGTGGCCAAAACCCAATAACTTGAGCCATCACTGCTGCCTACCAAGGTCTGTACTAACAGGAGGTTTGAATCAAGAGTGAAAATGCTCTGATGTGAGACACAGGCATCTTTACCACCAGCCTAAACGCTCATCCTTGCATTTTCAACTTATGGTACATTTATCAGGATATAAGTCCACTGTATGTCAAATAGCATCTGTAGTTCATTCCCAACAGACAGGATTATCATGTCTTTCTATTCAAAACTCTACAGTGGTTTCTTGTCTTTCTTGGAGTTTAAGCCTATAAAGTTATAAGTGATCTGTCTCTCTCCTGTTACTCTTCTCATTCACGGTATACCTGTCATCCTGGGTTTCTTACTTGCTCTTGATTACAAGCCTCACACTGCCACCTCAGGGCCTTTGCACTGGTTGTTCCCTCTGTCTAGAAATAACCTTTTTTTACAAATTCCAAATATTACTTATTTTATTCAATTATATGTTCAATAGTTACCTTATCAAAGAGACCTTTCCTGATTACATTAATAGAAAATAGAAACACTTACTTTTCTATCTCACTAATACTGATTAATTTTCCTCCTAGGCATGTTGACTATTTGACATACTAAATATTCTGTTAGAAGGGAATAGTTATCCTATGTTGTTGGATGTGAGGAGAAACTCCTGTAGTATTATGACTATGAGGAAGAAGGTGATTGGCAGAAATAAAATTTGGAAGAGGTACTGGAGGAAAAGATTGTGGATTATGGTTTGTGAAAAAGAACTTTTACTCTGTGGTTAAGCTTAATGCTGCCAATGGCCTCCAGGGTATTTATGACCATGGGAGGGATATGTGGAAAAATAGGGAAAGATTTTCAAACTTACATCATTTGTATGTAAGATATGAGAAGTGGAAATTTCAATCACAACTTAGTTTCCCTCCAGCCTTTTCCACATTGAATTGAACTAACATTCCAACCATGTGGTTTCCCATAGAAGAGCAGATATTCCAACTGTAAGGCAATGCTCTGATTAGGGTGGCTCCTTACATTACTGTATTCTATTTTTATCCCCTTCTATGAAGAGTGGTGAGTTGTAAATGCCATAAGACATCACAAGTCCAGGATTTGGCATTGGGCCTGCCATGGCTCACCTCCAGATCCCTAGCTTCCCTAAAGCTACAAGCCTGGTTCTGAGATTATAAAAGCAACACTTTGGCAGCAACCACTTTGAAAATTTGCACCCAGACTGCAATTTCAAGGATTTGAGAAACCACAGAAATACTTTTCTCTTTCCATTTCCAAAAGTGGAAAAATAGAGGGCGTTTTGAAAGATAAAGATATTTCTGGTGAAGTGACTTCTTGACTAAGCCATACTAATACCACTAGATCAGACATTAATTGTCACAATCACCAGATAGGACAGTAAAGTAGAGAATTATGCTTTGTGTATCGCCCCCCTGCCTGAAGCCCCTTCCCCGGCTTTTCTTTCTGTATACAGGGTACAGTGACCATATGCTGTATTTTTTTCATTTGTCATTCCCTTCTGCAGTCAAAAGCTGCTCTTAGAAAACAATCTTATATAAGTGTTTTATTCTTGAGATTTGAGACTATTTACTTTGTCTTCTCTCTCTGCTTTAAAGTATGTTTTTTTTTAAAGTATGCTTTAGCTCTGCAGTATTGTAAAGGCCACACTCTGAGGCATCAGGAGAATGGAGGTAGAAAGCAGGAGCAAACTTAGTTGGGGAAAGTGAGGCACACAGAGAAAAACCCTGTCAGTGAAGCAAAACAGGAATGGGTTACCCTAGAGTCAGAGTCAGAGTCAGAGCAATAGGCAGTAATATGGGATCGGACATATACAAAATAATTCGGAGGTAAAGCCAAGATCCAAATGAGTAAAAGAAGGCCAAATTAATTGTGTTTGAGGTAAGACACAAAAAATAGGAAATGTATGTAATTTGTCTGAATGAATTCCCAGATTTTCAGTGAGGGTGGCAAGTGTGGCTGGAGATGGTTCTCTTTTGGAAACTGAAGACTTGTGGAGGCACAGGTGGACTTCTACTGTTCTGAGAACAAGCTCTTCACCAAGGTGTTTCTCTGTGAGAGGCATTATGCTAATGGATTCAGTTGGCTTATCTCATTGAAGTCTCACAGCTCTATGATGTAATATGTTTATTCCCATCACTAGTTCAAGCTCAAAGAGTTACATGTGTTACATTCAGGATTTAGATCCAGCATTGGCTAATTCTAAAGGCAACACCCACTCTGAACAGCCATATGTCCTCCATATGGTAGAATGTTGGATGAACACACAGCCTGTATTTGACATATAGCAACACTTCCCAAGTGAATGGAGTGAGACCTCCTCAAAACCCTCTCTCATGTAATGCTGTTTCCATGAGATTTTCAATAATCCTGTGATGCTGTGGATTCTGTGATGATAATTTATCTTTTTTCAGGTCTCAAAATTTAGTGAACTAGCCATGGCTTGCAGGATCTAGTCTCTGAAAAACTAACTCAGGACCAGATCTAATGTGCTTATTTTATTTTATTTATTTATTTTTTTGACAGGCAGAGTGGACAGTGAGAGAGAGAGACAGAGAGAAAGGTCTTCCTTTGCCGTTGCTTCACCCTCCAATGGCTGCTGCGGCCGGCACACTGCGGCCGGCGCACCACGCTGATCCGAATGCAGGAGCCAGGTGGTTCTCCTGGTCTCCCATGGGGTGCAGGGCCCAAGCACTTGGGCCATCCTCCACTGCACTCCCTGGCCACAGCAGAGAGCTGGCCTGGAAGAGGGGCAACCGGGACAGAATACGGTGCCCCGACCAGGACTAGAACCCGGTGTGCCGGTGCCACAAGGCAGAGGATTAGCCTGTTGAGCCGCGGCACCAGCCCTAATGTGCTTTTTAATCCAATCCAAATGTGCCTAAGGAAGGCAGTCTTCAATGAGTATAACCATAAAAAAACTATTACGAAGGCATGAGTCGTGACATTTATATTATAAATTTTGTCATCCCCTAATAACATGTCAGGCTGACTAAATTCACCACTGAGTTTCTGATTCCCCAACAGTATTCCCCTGGGGGATATATTGTCCAAATTTCTGAAGGGAATTCTAATAATTAGAACATACTGCCTAATTCTATTTCTAATTTCAAAAAACCCTATTCTGAAATAGATAGATAAGCACTGAATCAATACTTTTCTTGAATCCACTCATCACTCTCTTTGCTGACATTCATTTGCCTAACACAGAAGAGCATTTGACTTTGGGCCATGCCTTAAGACTCAACACTGAACAGGTCAGTCATTATCCGTTGGAAGCTGGAAAGTGGGAGCCACACTGTAATCAGATAATATCTGTAAGTTTCACAATACTTCCCAACAAGCTGAACTTTTCAGTCATATTTAAATCTTAGTCAAATACAAAAGGGCCCTTAATTTGTGTTGAAACTGCTCCTGGGTCCCATATAGATGAAGAAAATTCTTAAAGAGTTGAGCTTCCTGGTTATAATACATTCTGCTTCAATATGGAATAAATTTATTCCTACTGCTGCATATTACTGCTATGTATATAACTTTCACTTCCTGGAAAACTTTTCCTTCTACTTTGTTTATCTAATGCTTTTCTGCTTTTTTTTTAGCCCCAGTTCCTGTCTTCAGAGTTTCTCTGAAACTCTCCCTGGCACAAGGAGATCCTTAACCTAAAATCCCAGGGCATTCATTATCTGTGTCACTGTTGTCATGACTTCTTGGGTTACTTAAGTCTTCTCTATCTACCATACAGGAATATTTTTCACCTTTTCATCTTTGTATTCTTTTGTTTAGAAAAATGCCTAGCACATGAAAGCTATCTAGAAAATGTTTGTTTGATAATACAAACACATATTTCTCTATGAACTTATGATTATCAGAAATACAGAATAAATTTTTTGAAGATAAACACATTATAACAATTGGCATTTGGCCAGAGAATTTTATCCTTAGACCCAGGATGTGTGTTTTGCTTTTGTATATCCATCCACATCATGTGGTCAGCTTTTTTTCAGCACTGGTTCTATACATGGTAGTATATTACAGAAAGAGAGAAAGCAGCAAGAAATAAGGCTTATGGTTCCCAAGACTGCTCTGGTAGCTGATATTCTTGGGGAAGTGGTTTGTTGTTCAGTTCTATGGATTATAAAGGCACTACATATGACATAAACTAAGGAATTGGGTGAAAATCCTTCATGGACCATTAGCAGTTAGAACAAGATAAGACAATGGGCTCAAATAATAAGAAACATCAAGAATTTGTCACAGACACATTTTAAAGTCAAAATAAAAAGGTAAAATTAAACACTATATTTCATTCATCCCGTTACATATTATTTTATGTGTATTTCATATAAAAGTTATATGGAAAAATTGATATATAAAGAGCCATTTTACTTTTTGATATTACATCTTCAAAATCTGCCATGTACTTTGCATTGAACATATCTCAGTTCAGACTATCCACACGTCAAGTGTTCAACAGCCAGATTTGACTAACAACTATCATACTTGGCAGCATAGTTTCAGCCCACTGGTGCCAGTGGGTTTCTACTCCTGCTTATCTTTGGGCTGCTTCACCTTCATCCTTTGTTTTACCTTTTAGTCACCAGACGGCATGTGCAGCTGTTTGCAAGAATTAAAAATCCTTCACTGTAAATATTTTAAGCTGTTTCTTTTAATTTTTTTTTTTTTAAACCAGAGCCTGACTTTAAAAAGCATATTAGGGGCTGGCATTGTGGAGCAACGAGTTAATCCACTGCCTGTGATGTTGGCATCCTATCCTAACTGCACCACTTCTGATCCAACTTCCTGCTAATGCGCCTGCAAATGCAGAGGAAGATGGCCCAAGCACTTGGGCCACTGTCACTCACATGGGAGCCCCTGATAGAGTTCCTTGCTCTTGGCTTCAGCCTGGCTAAGCTTCAGCTGTTGTGGCCACCTGGGGAATGAATCAAAAGATGGAAGATTCTCTCTCTCTCTCTCCCTCTCTCTGCTCCGCCTGTCACTTCCACTCCCACCTTGTGTGTGTGTGTGTGTGTGTGTGTCTCCTTCACTCACTTTCTGTAACTCTGCTTTTCAAATAAATAAACCTTTAAACAATAAAATAAAAATTTAAAAGGTACATTGATAATGCCAAAGAATAAATACCAAAAAGTCATCCATGGGTTGATGGAAAAGGACAGTCACAGAAAACAAACTTTAGCAGCACCTCAAACCATGATTCCAAGAGAGCAATTTTGGCAATCAGACTTTTGGAATTATCAGTCATGCTGGGAAAGGTGTCTTGTACTCTTTTTAGCAAACAAACTTTCATTGAATTCTTCCTCCTTTCCTTCTTTGACTCCATTGCTCTAATTCTGTGCACACTTAGCAATCTGCAATTTGGCTTCCAATGTAGATCTGCCCACCAAATAAGAAAGCATTAGCTATGCAGATTAAAATGCCTAGCACCATTGTGACATAATCAGGCACCTGAATTCAAAGGTCTCTACTCAGCAGCATCTTGCTGCCCCATGGCAGACCCTGCAGAAGTCTGCTCTATTGCTTCCAGTAATAGACGTGACCTGGCAGGTTTTAACTCTGTGCTTGAGCTTTCCCTCTGTGAAATGAGAGGAGATGGATTTTATTCAACTTTATGGTCATGGAGAGCTGGAAGGATCTGTAGGTCTACTGGTCCAAATCCATAATTATGGAAAGGAAAGTAGGGCCCATGAGGATTTAAAAATTTTCCCATGGTCATGCAGCAAGTTAGTAGCAGAACAAAGATTATGACCCATGTTTTCTGCCTCTTAAAAGAGTGCTCTTTTATATTGTGTAGCATATTAGGCTATTGCTTAGATCCTAGACAAAATCTCAAAGCTATACTTATCTAACTTTAAGATTCTCCAATTCAGAAATTATATATTACTTAGCCCATAAACATATAAGTTTATTTGAAATTTTGTAGATAGTCTCACTTTGGGCATGAGAAATCAGGCTAGGATCTGAGATGCTGTATTTAATAGCATGGACATTTGAGCATAGTGTGCTCTGAGCAAGGTTGGTCAAAATACACTGCTTTCCCTCTTTCTAACAAAGTGTGATCCAACCTATCTGTTGATGGATGATGCTGAAAATGGGATGGAATTCATCTCAAATGCCAAGGATTCGGGGCCAGCACTGTGGCGCAGCAGGTTTAAAGCCCTGGCCTAAAGCACCGGCATCCCATGTGGGCACCAGTTCGAGACCTGGCTGTTCCACTTCCAATCCAGCTCTCTGCTAAGGCCTGGGAAAGCAGTAGAAGATGGCCCAAGTCCTTGGGCCCCTGCACCCACGTGCAAGATCCAGAGGAGACTCCTGGCTGCTGGCTTCGGATCAGTGTAGCTCCAGGTGTTGTGGCCAAGTGGGGCGTGAACCAGCAGATGGAAGACCCCCCCGATCCGTCTTTCTATCTGTCTCTGTCTCTGCCTCTCCTCTCTCCATGTAACTCTTTCAAATAAATAAATAAAAATAAAAAACCAAGGATTTTTTTTAACAAGAATTGTTTAAGATTGAAAGTAATATTTAAAATTGTATGGCTGGCACCACGGCTCAATAGGCTAATCCTCCGCCTGCAGCGCCAGCACATGGGGTTCTAGTCCCGGTCGGGGCACCAGATTCTGTCCCAGTTGGGGCACTGGATTCTGTCCCGGTTGCCCCTCTACGAGGCCAGCTCTCTGCTGTGGCCCGGGAGGGAGTGGAGAATGGCCCAAGTGCTTGGGTCCTGCACCCCATGGAGACCAGGAGAAGCACCTGGCTCCTGGCTTCGGATCAGCGCAATGAGCCAGCCGCAGCGCGCTGGCCACGGCGGCCAATGGAGGGTGAACCAACGGCAAAGGAAGACCTTTCTCTCTCTCTCTCTTTCTCTCTCTCTCTCACTGTCCACTCTGCCTGTCATTAAAAATAAAATTAAATTAAATTAAAAAAGAAAGTAACATTTAAGGTTGTAGGAAACAAAATGTAACAGGATTCATTCATTCACTCAGTCAGTGGATGTCTACTAGGCACCGGGTGAGGCAATACAGAAAAAACAGTAAGCCAAAGATTTTTAGTTTCTGCCCTTATGAAACTTAGATGCTGGTATAGAAGATGCATAATAAATAAGTGTCAGATTAAAAAATAATTATAGCCAGTGATAAATGAAAAGAAAATTAGCAGTTTGCTATGATAGAGAATACTTGGGCATTTACTTTGGGTGGGATGGCTTGGTAAGGTCCCTCTTGGATGACGATACTTAAGTTGAATCCTAAATGAAAAGATTAGTGCATGCCTTAAGGGCTGATTCTGAGGCCAGAGTGCTGTTTAGGACTTCTGCCATTCTATGGGTCTGATGTGTATCTCGCTTCCCATATTGGATCATTCTCTCCCTTTTTTATTCTATCAGCTAGTATTTGCAGACACTAGTCTTGTTTATGTGCTCCCTTTGGCTCTTAGTCCTATCATTATGATCAATTGTGAACAGAAATTGATCACTGGGACTAGTGAGATGGCATTGGTACATGCCACCTTGATGGGATTGAAATGGAATCTCCTGGTATGTTTCTAACTCTACCGTTTGAGGTAAGTCAGCTTGAGCATGTCCCGAATTGCACATCTCTTCCCTCTCTTATTCCCACTCTTATATTTAACAGCGATCACTTTTCAGTTAAGTTTCAACACCTAAGCATAACTGTGTATTGATTACAGTATTCAACCAAAAGTATTAAGTAGAACAAACAAAAAAAAATACAAAGAGGGATAACGTATTAAGTTGTTCATCAACAGTCAGGGTGAGGGCTGATCAAGTCACCGTTTCTCATAGTGTTCCTTTCACTTTAACAGGTTTCCTTTTTGGTGCTCAGTTAGTTGTCACTGATCAGGGAGAACATATGATATTTGTTCCATTGGGACTGGCTTATTTCACTCAGCATAATGTTTTCCAAATTCCTAACAGGGATCACTTTTCAGTTAATTGTGTTAATTACAAAGTTCAAACAATAGTACTAGAACAAAAAAATACAAAGTGGATAAAGTATTACATTGTACATCAACAGTCAGGACAAGAGCTGATCAAGTCACTGTTTCTCATAGTGTCCATTTCACTTCAACAAGTTTCCCCTTTGGTGCTCAGTTAGTTGTGGCAGATCAGGGAGAACATATGATACTTGTCCCTTTGGGTCTGGCTTAATTCACTCAGCATGATGTGTTCCAAATTCCTCCATCTTGTTGCAAATGACCGGGTTTCATTGTTTTTGACTGCTGTATAGTATTCTATAGAGTACATTCCCATAATTTCTTTATCCAGTCTACTGTTGATGGGCATTTGGGTTGGTTCCACGTCTTAGCTATTGTGAATTGAGCTACAATAAACATTACGGTGCAGACAGCTTTTTTGTTTGCCAATTTCATTTCCTTTGGGTAAATTCCAAGGAGTGGGATGGCTGGGTTGTATGGTAGGGTTAAATTCAACTTTCTGAGGAATCTCCAGACTGACTTCCATAGTGGCTTAACCAGTTTGCATTCCCACCAACCGTGGGTTAGTGTCTCTTTTTCCCCACATCCTCTCCAGCATCTATTGTTGGTAGATTTCTGAATGTGAGCCATTCTAACCAGGGTGCGGTGAAACCTCATTGTGGTTTTGATTTGCATTTCCCTGATTGGTAGTGATCCTGAACATTTTTTCATGTGTCTGTTGGCCATTTGATTTCCTCTTTTGAAAAATGTCTATTGAGGTCCTTGGCCCATCTCTTAAGTGGGTTGTTTGATTGATGTTGTGGAGTTTCTGGATTTCTTTGTAGATTCTGGCTATTAACCCTTTATCTGTTGCATAGTTTGCGAATATTTTTTCCCATTCTGTTGGTTGCCTCTTCAACTTCCTGACTGTTTCTTCTGAAGTACAGAAACTTCTCAATTTGATGCAATCCCAAATGTTAATTTTGGCTTTGACTGCCTGTGATTCTGGGGTATTTTATAAGAAGTCATTGCCGGTACCTATATCTTGCAGGGTTTTTCCAATGCTCTCTAATAATTTGATGGTGTCGGGTCGTAGATTTAAGTCTTTAATCCATGTTGAGTGAATTTTTGTGTAAGGTGAAAGGTAGGGGTCTTGCTTCATGCTTCTGCACGTGAAAATCCAGTTTTTCCAGCACCATTTATTGAATAGACTGTCCTTACTCCAGGGATTGGTTTTGGATCCTTGATCAAATATAAGTAGGTTGTAGATGTTTGGGTTGATTTCTGGTGTTTCTATTCTGTTCCACTGGTCTATCCATCTGTTTCTGTACTAGTACCATGCTGTTTTGATGACAACTGCCCTGTAGTATGTCCTGAAATCTGGTATTGGGATGCCTCTGGCTTTGTTTTTGTTGTACAAGATTGCTTTAGCTATTCGAGGTCTCCTGCATCTCCATAGGGATTTCAGCATCATTTTTTCCAGATCTTAGAAGAAGGTCTTCGGTATTTTGATTGGTATCGCATTGAATTTTAAATTGGTTTTGGGAGAATGGACATTTTGATGATGTTGATTCTTCCAATCCATGAGCATGGAAGATTTTTCCCATTTTTTGGTATCCTCTTCTCTTTCTTTCTTTAAGATTTTGTAATTCTCATTGTAGTGATCTTTAACGTCCTTGGTTAAGTTTATTCCAAGGTATTCGATTGTTTTTGTAGCTATTGCAATTGGGATTGATCTTAGCAGTTCTTTCTCAGCTGTAGCATTGCCTGTGTATACAAAGGCTGTTTATTTTTGTGCATTGATTTTATACCCTGCTACTTTGCCAAACTCTTCTATGAGTTCCAATAGTCTCTTAGTAGAGTTCTTTGGGTCTCCTAAGTAAAGAATCATATCATCTGCAAAGAGGGATAGTTTGAGCTCTTCCTTCCCAATTTGTATCCCTTTAATTTCTTTTTCTTGCCTAATAGCTCTGGCTAGAACCTCCAGAACTATATTTAATAGCAGTGGTGAGAGTGGGCATCCCTGTCTGGTACCAGATCTCAGTGGAAATGCTTCCAACTTTTCCCCATTCAATAGGATGTTGGCCATGGGTTTTTCATAAATTGCTTTGATTGTATTGAGGAATGTTCCTTCCAAACCCAGTTTCTTAAAGTTTTCATCATAAAAGGGTGTTGTATTTTATCAAATGCTTTCTTGGCCTTTATTGAGGTAATCATATGGTTTTTCTGCTGCAGGCTGTTAATGTCGTGTATCACATTGATTGTTTTGCGCACATTGAACCATCCCTTCATACCAGGGATAAATCCCACTTGGTCTGGGTGGATGATCTTTCTGTTGTGTTGTTTCATTCTATTCGCCAGAATTTTATTGAGGATTTTTGCATCTATGTTCATCAGGGATATTGGTCTGTATTTCTCTTTCAATGCTGCATCTTTCTCTGGCTTAGGAATTAAGGTGATGCTGGCTTCATAGAAAGAATTTGGGAGGATTCCCTCTTTTCGATTGTTCTGAATAGTTTGAGAAGAATTGGAGTTAGTTCTTCTTTAAATGTCTGGTAGAATTCAGCAGTGAATCCATCTGGTCCTGGGCTTTTCTTTGTTGGGAGGGCCTTATTTCAGGCATGGAAAGCCAAGACACTCTGGCAAAAACAAAAACAAAAACAACAACAACAAAAATCTAAATGAAAGATCTCCACGAGTGAGATCCCAGTGGAAAGAATGGGTCATCAAGGAAGGAGGTACCTTTCTCTGAAGGGAGGAGAGAACCTCCACTTTGACCATGGCCTTGTCTAAATATGATCAGAGTCGGTGAACTCAAGGGGCTTCCATAGCCTTGGCAACTCTTGACAAGAGCCTAGGGTGATTACTGATGCCATAAACAAGAGTGTCAATTTGTTAAGTCAACAACAGGAGTCACTGTGCACTTACTCCTCATGTAGGAGCTCTGTCCTTAGTGTGCTGTACATTGAGATTTAATGCTATAACTAGTACTCAAACAGTATTTTTCACTTTATGTTTCTGTTGGGTGCAAACTGTTGAAATCTGTACTTAATGTATGCTAAACTGATCTTCTGTATATAAAGAGAATCGAAAATGAATCTTGATGTCAACGGAAGGGGAGAGGGAGTGGAAAAGGGGAGGGTTGCAGGTGGGAGGGAAGTTGTTGGGGCGGGGGGGAAGCCATTGTACTCCATAAGCTGTACTTTGGAAATTTATATTCATTAAATAAAAGTTAAAAAAAAGAAAAGATTTGTGCAACTCCCTATAAGAGGAAGAAGCATTCTAGCCAGAAAGAATAATTACAAGTGTGCTGAAGTGATAAGTTCTGGAATCTTGACCCAGCACAATAAGCTGGAAAATATTGGAATATAGGTGGATTCTATTTTGTAGTAAAATAAAATGAGTTTGAATTCAGACTTGACTTATTATCAAATGTGGAAAATGTGTTCAGTAACATGCATGGACACAAGGAACGCTGTCTCACATGTGGTTTCCAGAGGTTTCTTGTACAGTGCCTGAAGGTTGTGACAGTGAAAAAAATAGAGTAAATTAGAAAACTAATTATATTCCAAAATTTAGAGCCCTAAAATAAAAATGAACATTCCATGTTAATAGACAACACTAATTGGCAACACTAACTAGACAACACTAAAATGTGAGAGCTCAAAGAGGGAAAAGGACAGTGATCACCTCCTCATCCTTCCTCTGATCCTCCATTAATATATTTCATGCTTAATAGTAATTGGAGAAGGTGACTTTTATTCTCGAGTTTTCATGGATAAACCTAAAACTTAGCATAAAACTAGCACAAGAGGGAGTAAGGGCTGGACAGCTCTAAATCAGAATCTCCTGGAAGCGTTTTATATAAGCAGAGATTTCCAGATACCTATCAGATCTATGAGTCAGAATATCTTGGAATGAGGACAATTATATATATATTTTTAAAGTTCTCTAATAAATGCACCCAGCTCTGGAAGCCACTGTATGCATTCTTAATAAAAATATGAGTAATAAGATATTATGTACTATATAATACTAATATAATAAGAATTATATATAATATATAGCAATTTTATATATATTTATGAAAACAATGCTCTATTCCTGTATATATTTGTAATTTTAATGTTCTATTAAGTTCCTGAAAACACTGAATTAGTAAATATTGATCACTCCTACTAGAAGTAATACAGGTTTAGGTTTCTGGGAGTCTCTGATCCTAACATTTTTATCAATAAATCAATATATAACAGTCTTCTGACTTGGGGATTAAAAATATATTTTCCAAAAGTCATATAGTTTATAAACCTTAAAGCCAAAATAAATCAATATATAACAGTCTTCTGACTTGGGGATTAAAAATATATTTTCCAAAAGTCATATAGTTTATAAACCTTAAAGCCAAAATACCTATTCTGTGATGTATCAATCAAAAACCCATGATCATAGAAATTATGCTGAATTGTCCCTCTCCCAAATATAGTGCCTCACACAAGTGTTTCTTGCTTTCAAAGATTCTTCCTTTTCTGGGTATAGTCAGTAGATGAATTCTATGTCCTCTATTTCAAAATGGTCACTCTTTTGATGAGTTGACTTATCTTGTCAATCATAATATGCTATCTTTTCACTGAAACACTATGGCTTATAACACTAAAGCAGCGACTATCCATAGGGTAAGTTTGCATGATGTTCAGCCCAAATATTTAGGACTTAATCGTTTAACAGGAAGGGTGATCAATACTATTGGAAAGTCTTCTAAATCTAAGGCATAGGTATCAAAGTTTATATCTATGCAGAGTTTGGAGTTCTGGAATTGGATTCCCACCTCTCTCCCCACCACTGAATCACAAATATCAATTTCAACATGATAGGAAATATGACATTCTGTTTTTTAAAATATCAACAATACATAAATATAAAAAGAATCACTACTAAATTATTATTTAACAGTTGAATGAAAAACGCACTTTATAAGGCACTCATTGCCATATATAAATTGTACTGGTAAAGCAATGAATGATTTTAAAATTTGAAATACTATAATTTTTTTCTCTCCAAATAAACACCATATGGATCTATAGGTCAATCATTAAATATCTTCAAAATATTCTGATACTAGCTTATTGAGAAAGTGTTTTGAATTACTTATTCTGCAAGAAGCACTAGTTTCATGAATGAACACAGAGTTTGTTAAGCTGAGAATTTGGAATATTTGTCTCCAGCAACTCACAACACATAATTGTTCAGTATTCATCAAGTATACTCTTAACACATGTCAATCTCCACTACAATAATAGCACTTAGCAACATGACATGAAAACAATGACTATCCCTATCCCTCTCTCCTTTTTTCATGAGGGTGTGCTGTTCATTTTATCGCTTAGAGGGATTTGCCAAGAACAACGACTACTCAAGGTGTTAGAGTATACTCAAAGGATAATCCAGATGCATCTTGAATTGACTAAAAACTATTCTTCCATGAAAAGATTATTTTTACCTCATGCCAAATGATGAGTTTGATTAAGGAACTTGATTGGATCATTAGAAACAATGATATGGAAATGATAGTTGTGCTTATCTTGTAATTTACAGCATGAATATATAATTATTCAGATTTTATTGAACCAAACGGCCAATTTCTGATTAAAATACAAATATTAATTTTTCATCCATTGGATTTTATTATTAAAGAAAACCCTGACTAAATGAATTGCTGGTAAAAACTGAACTGGAAAATTAACTTGCTAAGAATGAACCTTTTTGCTGTATTTTTAAGTTTGTGATTGGCATAAAAAAATGTTCCATTGGGTACAACTAGTAATTTTCTGTGATAATTCAGGAAATTCTCAAGAGATACAAAAAGAAGTACCGATTCTGAGGAGCAGGAGAGGAGAAAGGGTGAGTCCCTTATTTTGAAACAGTGTATTTATTCCAGGGAATGGGCAAGTGTTTTCGACCCCAAATAAGTTCCAAATAAATAAAAACATCCCAGTAGGATTGGATAAGAGATGAATATGTGTCAATAACACTGATATGCAGGAAAAGAGTTACTTTGGCTAAAGATTTTCAACAAGTACTCAGAATTTTTTCTCATAAGTGACTAGGAAACATGAATTTAGATGCCAATGAACAGATGAATCAGTATAGCACTAAGAATAACTTGAATTAGGTATATTAGAGATTGTATACTTTCATTTCCAAAAGAAAAGTAGAGATTTTCTAATTTCTCATGAGCACCTTCCACAGAGAACATTCTTTCCTGAAAAGTCTAATTAATAAGCTGAAGAGCTTTGCAAGGAAGGCAGGGAGATTTTTATACTTAGTATATGCCAGGTACAAGTGTGGAATAAGTCTTCGCAACTCATAGTTCACACATTTTATAAAAATAGTTATGAATGTTTTCACTTCCTGCCTGAAATGAAAACACAGTTTATGGAAAATTCAGATATTTATCAACTAATTAATATTAATTGAATATTAGTCAAACATGACTTAACCAACTTATCATTGTCTCATAAAAGTTTGGTCTTTAACCTAAAGATATGAAATAAATCCCTATAAAAGTAGAATCAGACTCCTGGGAGAAATATAAGTAAAATTTTGTAAACTTTATCCATGTTTTAGATTCAAATATGTGAAAAGTCCCAAAACTGGTACTGGGGATGTCCATGGAAACTGTGGCCTGGTAGAGGAGATAAATGAAAACAAATGTTTATAGCACTTTGGTTGATAAGATTTGCCAAGTGTTATGAGATCACATAGAAGGGAATAACTATGAGTTAGATAAGGGGAATCATTTAGTGTATCAAAGGATAGTTGAGCTTGGTACTAGAAACTGAATAGAAATTGAGTAGGTAGACAGTGGCTGGAGCACTTTTCAGGAAAAGGGAAAAACTTAATGTTATATTATGTCATGTTGAGTCATAAGGTATATGAGGGGCTGGCACTGTGGTGTCGTGGGCTAAGCCTCCTCCTGTGGCACTAGTTCTAAACCTGGCTGCTCCTCTTCTGATCAACTCTTTGCTGATGTGCCTGGGAAAGGAGTAGAAGATGGCCAAAGTGCCTGGGTCCCTGCACCCATGTGGGAAACCTGGAAGAAGCTCCTGGCTTCAGATTAGCCCAGCTCTGGCAGGAGTAGCCATTTGGGGAGTGAACCAACAGATGGAAGACCTTTCTCTCTGTCTTTCCCTCTCTTTGTCAGTAACTCTGCCTGTCAAATAAATAAATACATCTTAAGAAAAAAAAAAAAAAACAAGTGAATGAGGAGGAATAAAAGATGTGATTGAGTTAAAGGAAAATTATTGAAGGGTTTTATGTTGCATTGAGAAGGGCAGATTGTGAGTAACAAGAATGAAAAGAGAGGAAACAGTTAAGAGCTTAGTATACAAAGAGTATAAGTGATTGATATAGCTTTGCAGATGACACTCTGGAATTTATTTAATGAATATTTTCATACCACTTATATTGAATTCACCGATTATATTATTCCTATGGAAGTATCATCATCATCATCCCCCTTTTAATAGTTGAGGAGACACAGGCACAAAGAGAATGAGAATAAATGATAGCTTTAACACCTGTTTTCTTAAACACTATCCCTTATTGTATTCCAGGATAGGAGTTTTCATTCTATTGGCTAGATAACTAGGTAGATGATATCACCATTCATGGAGACTAGGAACACAGAAGGAATACCAGATTTCTTTCAGATGAGTTCAGAGCTGGAGAGCTCAGTTTTAGAGATGTCAATTTTTCTGCCCAATACTTTATTCAGGCCTAATCATAACATGATAGCCAACTATTTCTAGAGCCTAGAAACTTGGCTAAGTAACAATGTCAGTGATGGTCTAAATCCTCTTAGAGGATTGTGTATTTTAAACTGAATGCTGCGGCATACCAAGGAAGTTGATGAGGCCTGTGTACTTCCGAATACACAATTCTCTGTAAATCAGACTCCAACGGAGGAGCAATTCACTGAGAGTTGTATTACAGATACTTCTCGTGGAAGATTAAGAATATGCCATTCTTTCAATTTCTTTTCCTTCAAATTCCATTGCTAAGATAAAAGATATTTTACATTTTGTTGGGCACATTTTGAGCAAAAATCTTATCCCAAGAGTCAAGGAGTTAGGGTGATTGTTACAAAAATGATAAGTGAATAAAATATAGATGACTTTAATTCAACTCATATAAGACAGAGCAATGAATAAAATATCTTCTTACAAGAATTAAATTCAGCCAATGATTTTCCTCAAACCTTTAGATTCAACTTCTTTGCTGTCAGTCAGAATTATACAAAATATTTTAAAGAGGTGACTAAAGTCTATGATGCATGATTGTGTCAGATTTTTCTATTGGTTGTTACTTTGATTTTTTTTCCATTGCCAAAGTATAAATTTGGGTACAAGATAAAACAAAGTTCTGAAGCAAGTTTCAAATCTCTGGTATTGTTGAATTCTGTTCTTTAACATTTTGCCCCAGGATAGGAGGGAAATCAAACATTTCTCAACAAAAAGGTAAGTTTTGACATATTGTCTTGTCATGCAAGTGGGGACGGGAAAGGGAAAGGAAAGTTGCTTTATTTTTGAATAAGCATTGCTTGATGAACAATGGGACCTCTGGGAAGGTCTCTGGATTCACTTTCTGACTCTTAATTCTTCAAGATGCATCTAGTTTTCTCCAGGTTTCCATGATGTAAGGACTAGTTCAATAGTTTTCTTTTGACCTAGAGTAAAATGAGTTCTCCCTTAATTTATCCCAGAAGTTCACAAGTCAGGAAGTCAGAAAACCACTGCAGACAAACGCCCCTAAGTTTTTGGCAGAGTTTGTAGATTATATTAGGGGTATCTCTTTCCAAGTACAGGCTGTACCCATAACAGAATGATAGGCATGCCAAGCTACTCAAAATAGTCTTTCCAATAACCAACACATGGGTTTGTATTAAAATACTGTATTATTATCCTTGGAGAGGGTTAAGTGACTTTTCATTTTAGGTCCTACTTATGAAAGCAATGGATGGTATAAAATTTATAGAGTTGAATAAATAACCTGTAAATCCAATTCCATCTTTTCCTCTGGTCTCATGGACTGATACATTAGACTACATCCAAGTCATCTTCACCAGAATATCATAAAAACTTCTATCTTAACATGCCTAACATCTTCTCTGTAAGATACTCTTCCTCTTAAGAGTTTTTTTTTCAGTTAGTGGCATTATCAGGTATCCAAACCAGAAACCCAAAAGGATTTTTCAACCCTTCTGTTTTTCTGATTCTCCACAGCAAAGAAATAGCCCTGGCTTTATGTATGATCTTCTAAATACCTCTCAACTAGACTTTCTCTTCTCCATCACCATTGCCACAATTATTGCTTTATTTCAGGCTCACATTATCTCCTCTATGGACAATGGCAACTGCCCTAAAAGTAGTCTCGACTGTTTGCAGTTCCTTCATTCATTCTATCTTTTTCCCTCCAAAAATCTATGTAAGTGATATTTCTAAATCACAGTTTTAATCCCTTTCTCAACCAGTTTCCTTTGGTGAGTTTTAAAGTTTTTTTTAAGATTTATTTATTTACTTGGAAGTCAGAGTTACACAGAGAGTAGGAGAAGCACGCATGCACACACACACACACACACACAGAGGGTGGGGAGGGAGAGAGAGAGAGAGAGGTCTTCCATCTGCTGGTTCACTCCCCAGATGGCTGCAACAGTAGGAGCTGCGCCAATCCAAAGCCAGGAGCCAGGAGCCAGGAGCCTCCTCTGGGTCTCCCACGTGGGTGCAGGGGCCCAGGACTTGGGCCATCTCCTACTGCTTTCCCAGGCCATAGCAGAGAGCTGAATCAGTAGTGGAGCAGCTGTGTCTCAAACAAGCGCCCATATGGGATGTTAGCGCTTCAGGCCATGGCGTTAACCCACTGTGACACAGCACCAGCCTCAAATTTTTAAAGTTTTACACATGAAGGTCCAAGATCCTAAGAATGTCGCCTGAGAACCTTCATGATTTAGACTTTCTCAACCAAGTTCTCATCTTCATTTTCCAGTAATCAGATCTCAAGTTCAGAGACCATTTTAGGGCCCTGAATATTTCATACCTTTGTCCTTGTCCAAACTAGGTCAATTCCTTCAATATATACTGATTGGGCAACACCCAAAATATCTATGAATACCCCTCACACCTTATTTCTTTAGCTTAGGAAATTATTCAGGATTAATTCCATGATTGTAGTCATGCTGTACCCATATTTTCCCTCTCTGTTAAGTCTCTTTTTCCAGTACAGTTCTATAATCTATGTTTCTTCTTAAAATATTTCTCTTTTTTTTCACATCTAGTTCCAAACAGAAAAATCTGAAGGCAGATGATACTTTATCCCTACATTCCTTCCCTAAGTTCCTCATACTACATCTCAACAAGGGTATATCTTGTGGATGGCATGAGTCTATGCCTTTATAAAATGCCCTCTCATTCATCTACTAATTACAGATTTTTTTTGGGGGGGGGCCAGGCAAAGTTAGACAGTGAGAGAGAGACAGAGAGAAAGTTCTTCCTTCCGTTGGTTCACTCCCTAAATGGCCATTATGGCTGGCACGCTGTGCCGATCCGAAGCCAGGAGCCAGGTGCTTCCTCCCGGTCTCCCATGCGGGTGCAGGAGCCCAAGCACTTGGGCCATCCTCCACTGCCCTCCTGGGCCACAGCAGAGAGTTGGACTGGAAGAGGGGCAACTAGGACTAGTACCGGGGGTGCCGGCGCCACAGGCAGAGGATTAGCCAAGTGAGCCACAGTGCCGGCCCAGATCTTTCATTGTTCTTCCAAACCCAGCTCAAATGTTATCAACTCTGAGAAGCCTTCCAGTTGTATCTGGATTAAAATATTCTTTCCTACATGTAGCTCGGTATCTTATACAGATTTCTACTTTATTTATTAGTGTCTATTGTGTCATCTTAGGAAATATTTTTAAATTTGCTGTGCTTGATCTTTAAAACTGGGTAAATCAACTCAGGGTTGCTTTCTGTAAGTGCTTACTAAGAGCTGGTGGAAAGGATACTTCTATCCATAAGGGAGCCATATAAAGGTTTGGGATACATGCATTCCATGACTATTTTAGAGATCAGAAAGGCACTTTTATAATCATAAATTCCAGTTATCCAAGTTTAAAAAATTCTGGATCCAGACATAGTAGAATTTACATAACTGGGTCCTCAATTTCACAAAAATTCTTTGAAGAAAATGTTAGGAAAAATAGACAAACATTATAAATGCTTGTGAACGGATTTTTGTGTGTCCTGAACAGTAAATAGAATATTTACACTTTCAACTGGTTCAGTGAAGTTGTTCAATGAACTTAGGAGTTGTTCCCTTTTAGTGAAGTCATCTTGCATCTATAAACTGATGTTCCTAGATCAATAATTTATAAATAGTATACTTTTTCACAAATATATCCTACTATTAGGATTTCCTTTGTAACTCAAATTTCAGGAAGTAAAATGAGTATTATCCCAAGGCTAGTTTTGTTTTCCAAATGGAACAGTTTCAAAAAAACTTTCTCCCTATTTGAACATTCAGTGGCCATTCAATGGTCACCAGACCTGACCTCCTCAGCTTTTTCTCAGTCTATGTTTTTTTTTAAACTCTTTGCACTATTTGGCACTCTTAAAGCCCATTTTATTCTTTATGAAATATATTGCTCTTGGCTTCCACGGTGCTCAGCTATCCTGGTCTGGTCTGGCTCTTCTCATTTTTTATTTCTTTATACTATGCATGTGAGTTTTAAACTTTACTTGGTTATTTGACCTTCTGCTTTTTCTTTTCTTTATCTTGTCTATGTCCTTTGGATGGGTGGATATAGCCAAATCAATGTTTCTAACCCTGCTTCTGTTATAAGATCCTGTTTGGAATTTATTTCTGTCTGCTAGGTATTTTCATAAAGATACACCAATCATTAATTGAAACTCAATACCTATGTCTAAAGCCAATCACAAGCAACTCCTTCAAGAATAGATTCTATCTATGCTACTAATGCCTCATGTTTCAGTCATACAGGTTTTTGATTAATGAAGAAAACATAAGAAAATACCTCAAGTACATTTTTTCTCTGGTCATTTGGAAGGCAGATGGGGGATAGATCTGTACTTTATCATAATATTTACATTACTATTTGAAATGTGTATCATATACATGATTAAACTTATCTGGAAAGATATTCAACCTAAATAAGTTGAGAAAAGAATTTTTTAAGAAAATATACCTGAATTGGGGCAGGCGCTGTGGTGCAGTGGGTTAACACCCTGGCCTGAAGCGCCGGCATCCTCTATGGCTGCTTGTTCAAGACCCGGCTGCTTCACTTCCAATCCAGCTCACTGCTATGGCCTGGGAAAGCAGTAGAAGATGGCCCAAGTCCTTGGGACCCTGCACCTGCATGGGAGACCCAGAGGAAGCTCCTGACTCCTGGCTTCAGATCGGCTCAGCTCCAGCTGTTGCGGCCAATTGGGGAGTGAACCAGTGGATGGAAGACCTTGCGCTCTCTCTCGCTCTCTCTCTCTCTCTCTCTCTCTGCCTCTCTTCTCTCTGTGTAACTCTGACTTTCAAATAAATAAGTAAATCTTTAAAAAAAAGAAAATATACTTCAGTTTTTATTCTTTAGAGGGAAAATGTGAAATCAGAAAACTGAGGAACAGTTTTGTTCCCTTAGGTTGGCAATACTGTGCTGACTGGTTGGTTGGTTGGTTTTTGCAGCCAATTTTCACTATCAGTTAGGAATTCTTAGTTTTCTAAGACCCATTTCTAAGGAGTACCCTTTTGAGTTCCAAGTTCTTTAATGCCAATTTATAGTTAAAAGCTTTCTAATACAAGCATCTTAAGAGTTATATTTATAAAAACTTAAAATAACTATTTTTCTTGGATCTGCACTCAGCAAAGCAAACTCATCAATTTCTCCATGATCCTTAATATTACCCCACAAAGCTGCTATAAGGAGAGAAACTTCTTTGTTTGCCCCTGTTGAAGAAAGTGAGTAGACAAGTCTTCCACTACTCCTTAGGCCCACAAGTATCACATGTATAAATAAAACTCACAATTGGCTGAGCCATCTCATCTCATTGTTTAAACCTCACCCATGAGATGACTCAGACAGACTGTGTTTACTCAATTGCAAAAACTACATATTTTCAGAATGTAACAGAAAATGTATCAAGCCAGTTGTTGGTACTACAGAAGATAGGAAGTTCACATCAAGTCTACAGAAAGCAGATGGGAAGAAGCCAAGTTATTTCCAAGATCAAAGACTTTGGCTTCAGTTCCATGGGAGAAGGCTTTAAATTTTGCTAATTAATAGCTTCAGCATTACAAATGTACAAGGTCTTAAAGATGCCAGGGTAGCTGTAGAAGTTGATTATTGCTCTGATACATAAAAATCTATTTTTTCTTCTTTACAATTTTTTTTCTCCTACCAATAAAAACAAAGGGGTCAAAAACATGCCAAACAGTAATGAACTGAATGAGATGATGCCATGTAGGGATCATTTGAATGTTTGTGTGGTCTTTCAATTTTAATAATATTCAGATGCTCAGTTATTTTCATTTCTTCTTCTAGATTTCAAAAATACATCAGGAAAAGATGTGACAAGCCACTGGAAAATCTATCTGATGGTGAGAACTTAAGACAGCCACATTTGTTTCCTTCTTTCCCTCCCCTTTTATTTAGTTTCAGAATTCTTTTGAAATTTGCATAAAACAAATATTTCACAGTTCAGAGACATTTTTTCTAGAGTCTTCCTGTGCAAATTGCCAGAAAGTCTTGGCAAAGCTTACTGCTTAATGAAAAGTAGCACTATAGAGTGCTCTAGAATGTCAGTTACCATTGAGAGAAGGTCATCAACATTAAGTCTGTGGTTTCGAATCCTGCCTGAAATGGGGTTTGGATTTAGTTGATTGATTATCTGTTGCAATTCTGTATTCATACTTTAGTTTTAGTCTTGGACAGCATTTATGTTGGGAATTTTCTTGCTGTTATCCAAATAACACCTGTGGCTATTTTACTAAGAACCATTGATTTGGACAATCTGAAGAAAGGCCATAAACAGTCAATCCCCATTTCAAGCATGAACACAGCTTCTGAAGATTTCCTCTATTTTACTAAGCCTCTGCTTCTTATTAGAACCAATGACATCATTGAATTGTGTTTTCCAAAAAGCTGCAAACAAATTCATTTTTTATTATCTATTTGGACATCGGATCAGTCACAAAACAGTTTGAGTCACTAAGCTATTTGTTTTTAATATCTCATGCTATTCACGCATTTTGATTATTTTGTGCATTACCCCATGATGTCTTCATCAAGCATTTGAAACTCATTAAACTTCAGGTATTTTTGTTTTATAAAGTGAAAAAAGTCTGCAAGAGGCAATGTGTGGGAATGTGCTCTATCCAGGTAAGTATCAGTTGAAGAAACTGAGAGCAAACCATATCCAGAACCAATCAGTATTATTTTTAATCCTTAAAATATTTATTTTATGCTAATATGCTGCGTTGGAAAGTGAAATAGGTAACTTAATCACTAGCATAAAGCTATTGCTTTATGTATTTGTTTATTCAATGGATGATATATAATAGTGCAGGGATTCAAATGCCCATCAACAGTAGACCGGATAAAGAAATTATGGGGCATGTACTCTATTGAATACTATACAGCAGTCAAAAACAACGAAACCCGGTCATTTGCAATAAGATGGAGGAATTGGGAAAACATCATGCTGAGTGAATTAAGCCAGTCCCAAAGGGACAAATATCATATGTTCTCCCTGATCGGTGACAACTAACTGAGCACCAAAGGGGAAACTTGTTGAAGTGAAGTGGACACTATGAGAAACAGTGACTTGATCAGCTCTTGTCCTGACTGTTGATGTACAATGTAATACTTTATCCATTTTAGTATTTTTTTGTTCTAGTACCATTGGTTGAACTCTGTAATTAACACACAATTATTCTTAGGTGTTTAAATTTTAACTGAAAAGTGGTCCCTGTTAGGAGTTTGGAAAACATTATGCTGAGTAAAATAAGCCAATCCCAAAGGGACAACTACCACATGTTCTCCCTGATCAGTGACAACTAACTGAGCACCAAAAAGGAAAACTGTTAAAGTGAAAGGAACACTATGAGAAACGGTGACTTGATCAGCCCTCACCCTGACTGTTGATGAACAACTTAGTACATTATCCCTCTTAGTATTTTTTTTTGTTTGTTCTACTTAATATTTTGGTTGAATACTGTAATCAATACACAATTCTTTTTAAGTTCTGAAACTTAACTGAAAAATGATTGCTGTTAAATATAAGAGTGGGAATAAGAGAGGGAAGAGATGTGCAATTCGGGACATGCTCAAGCTGACTTACCTCAAACGGTAGAGTTAGAAACATACCAGGGGATTCCAATTCAATCCCATCAAGGTGGCATGTACCAATGCCATCTCACTAGTCCCAGTGATCAATTTCTGTTCACAATTGATCAGAATGATAGGACTAAGAACCAAAGGGATCACAGAAACAAGAATAGTGTCTGCAAATACTAGCTGATAGAATAAAAAAGGGAGAGAATGATCCAACATGGGAAGTGAGATACACAGCAGACCCATAGAATGGCAAATGTCCTAAACAGCACTCTGGCCTCAGAATCAGCCCTTAAGGCATGCAGATCCGGCTGAAATGCCCATGAGAATATTTCAGGCATGGAAAGCCAAGACACTCTGGGGGAAAAAAAAAAAAAACCTAAATGAAAGATCTCCGGGAGTGAGATCCCAGTGGAAAGAACGGGTCATCAAGGAAGGAGGTACCTTTCTCTGAAGGGAGGAGAGAACTTCCACTTTGACCATGGCCTTGTCTAAATATGATCAGAGTCGGTGAACGCAGGGGGCTTCCATAGCCTTGGCAGCTCATGACAAGAGCCTAGGGTGATTACTGATGCCATAAACAAGAGTGTCAATTTGTTAAGTCAACAACAGGAGTCACTGTGCACTTACTCCTCATATAGGATCTCTGTCCTTAGTGTGCTGTACATTGAGATTTAATGCTATAACTAGTACTCAAACAGTATTTTTCACTTTATGTTTCTGTGTGGCAGCAAACTGTTGAAATCTTTATTTAATGTATGCTAGACTGATCTTCTGTATATAAAGAGAATTGAAAATGAATCTTGATGTGAATGGAAGGGGAGAGGGAGTGGGAAAGGGGAGGGTTGTGGGTGGGAGGGACGTGATGGGGGCGAAGGCATTGTAATCCATAAGCTGTACTTTGGAAATTTATATTCATTAAATAAAAGTTAAAAGAAAAGAAAAAAGAAACTAAATGATAGAAAAAAAAAGAAAAGAAATGTACTGATGAATGAAAAGAACCTACATCAGTATTTTGGTACATGTAAGTGTTACACAAATATTGACTATCACGATTACTTTCTTGAATGTTCTGAATTGTGATCTATGTAGCTTTTCTGTTTCTTACTCAAGTATCAAAATCATGTGTTTACCCAGAAGAGTATTTGCTTCATCTTGGTTTACAAATGCACTGAGGATATAGTTGTTCATAATATTATTTTAGTTGTTATTTTATAATTGTTTGCTCTAATATAAATTCTACCCCTTCTTTCTGATTTTTCTTTTTATTTTTTGCTGATTAGCTTTACTAAAAATTTATGAATCTTACTGAATTCCAAAAAATCATATGGTTTCATTATCACTTGATCTTAGCCAAAAGGCCGAGAAGCGATTATGGTTTCATTATCTATTCTGTTCTTGGATTTCTAATTTTCAACGCTATTCTTTTATATAATGTGTATATATGTGTATTCCCAATCAGGAAGAATTTTTTTAGTTTGCCTTTTATTCAATTGAACATTCTATCACATTGTCATTAAAAAATATAGTCTATAAAAAAATAGTGCAGGGATTATGAGAGTAGAATCTTGCAAAGTCAAAGAGATAACATGGTTGGGTGTTTTGCTTGCTTATTTTTGTAGTATATGCTGTTGTTTTATCTTGCCTATACATTACCTCTATCCAAATAAGATCTTCAGTGAGTTTGGCAAATGGAGTGAAGAAATTGAGATAGTGACCTCACTTGAACCTGAAAAATCCAGAATGGGAGGAAATGGTTAATGGTATTTACTACTCACTAACCCCAGCAAATAGAATGATCCACACTAATATTTAGCCATGGTAGGGTCTGCCAGATTCAGCAAATAAAATTTTGGGATGCCCCACAAAATGTGAGTTTCAGATGAACAATGAATATTTTTAGTATAGGTTTACCTCATACAATATTTAACATATACTAAAAAGTGATTTTTTATTTATCTGAAATTCACATTTTTATGGGATACCCTGTATTCTGCCTGCCAGTCTTGTGAAGTAGAACACTGTTTTAGAAAGATTTTATAAAGATTTATTTATTTATTTATTTATTTGAAATGCAGATTTATAGATAGAGAGGGAGAGAAAATAAGGGGGGGAGTGGGAGGAGAGATATCTTCTATCCACAGGTTCACTGGGTCTCCCAGGTGGGTAGCAAAGGCCCAGGTACTTGGGTCATCCTTTGCTGCCTTCCAAGTTGCATTAACAGGGAGCTAGAATGGAAGTAAAGTATCCACTTGAATGGGGGCTCATAGGGGATGCCAGCATCACAGGTGGCAACTTAACCCACTGCTCTCCATCACCAGCACCAACATTTCAATTTTTATTGTAGTATTTACTTCACATCATTGGAGAAATCAAATAATAGCAAATATTATAAGGGATCCCCATTGTGGACTCCCACTTACCAGAGGCAAACACTTTCAATATGTTTTGCTGTTTCTCCTGGCATCATTTACTTTCGTACTTCTAAGTTGCATGCACAAACTGCAACTGCCATTTTAGATATTATTTGTTATGTTGATTTCTGTATATAAAAAATTAAGGGGGCCAGCACTGTGGCACAGCTGTTTATGACCCCCTCTGCAGTACTGGTATCCCATATGGGTGCTGGTTCAAGTCCTGGCTGCTCCACTTCTGATCCACCTCCCTGCTAATGGCCTGGGAAAGCAGTGGAAGATGGCCCAAGTGCTTGGGCTCCTGCACCCACATGAGAGATCCAGATGAAACTCCTGTCTCCTGGCTCCTGGCTCCAGTCTGGCCCAGCCCTGACAATTGTGGCCATTTGGGGAGTGAACCAGTGGATGGAAGATCTCTTCTCTCTCTCTACATTTCTGACTTTCAAATAAATAAATAAATCTTAAAATGTTTTAAATATTTTTAGTTTGATTTTATATGCAGAGAACCAACTCCATGTTAAGCACTGATTTCAACAGTTTGCACCCCCCCACACACACAACATATAGAGTACAGTTTGAGAACAAGATTTGCAATTAATTCTCATAGTATATCTCATTAAGGATGGAGGTCCTACATGAGGAGTGAGTGCACAGTGACTTCTGTTGTTCCTTTAACAATTAACACTCTTATTTATGACATCAGTGATCACCCGAGGGAAACTGCATTCATTAAAATAAATCTTAAAAAATAAATATAGCGGTCCCTCTTGGGAATTGGGATCAGTGTTAAAAGTAAAACAAAAAAAAAGTTTTAAATATTAGGATATAGGTCTCTTACACCCGTATATACACATAATTTCTTTCTCTGACCTCTCACCCATTTTCTCAATATATTTAAAAAATACAGTCTTCTCCCGAAAAGAGGAATATTATATCATTTCCAACATATAAATATGGTTTACAGAAGAATCACATGTGTATTTTATTTTCTTCTTTGTATTACTTTTATTTTCCCTGGAGTTAATAATGCTTAATTTTTCAATATTCATTCTTCCATGTACTAACTCTTAATTTACTTCCAAAGTCTTCCAAACAATTCTATAATCTTTTAAAAGTCAAACACAACAGAAAATCATAAGTTCCATTTTATTTTTCCCATAAAGATAGTCTTTCTGAAAACATCAGTTCTCTTGTTTTGATCTAGACTAGTTCCTATGTAAGCTTGATTGCCAGGTGTTATGGGACTTCTCTCAAGTCCCCCTTATGCTGGTAGAGTATATTTCTAGTACTTTCGGGATGAAGGGCATATGGGTGTTATCCACAGACTCCTGTATACCCCAGAGTTATTGCCATTCATCAAAAAGTCTGCACTGATGATAATATTTTTAGAATTGAAAGAATTTTTTAAAATTACCCTTTATTTTACAATTGAGGAAACTGAGGCTGAAGAATTAAAGTAACTCTCATTATAGTTATGTATTTATGAAAAATATAAGAAATTATTCTTGAAAAGAATACAGAAAAATCCACTCTACTGAACTTTGGTAGAAGCTTGCAATGCCCTAAACTATTAGGTTAAACAAGCAGAGGTGAGAAAGAGGATAAGCACAGATATCTCCATATTAAGGTAATTTGTTCCAACCTGCTAGCACAGGACATTCTCTTATAAATCCTGAAATGAATGTATTTACTGTTCATTGTCATTATTCACTTTCTTTCATTGATTAGTAATGAAAGAGAAATAGTAGAGCTTAGGATTTCTGGTGGCAACATCCATCTCTTTGAAATCAATTATAAGAGATAAAAATAAAAATAAATATCATTTTCTTTGAGAACTTACAACTCAAAGAGATAACAAAATTGTTCTCTTTTAAAGTCTTTTACACCTAACCAGTTTGATTCAACTAAAACCGTGATGTCTCTCAACATCAAGAACCTTTCAGTAAAATAGGACAAGGTACCACTGAGCATCTCTTCATTTTTAAGAAGAAAAGCCCAGCCTTATACAACAATAAAATGGTCTCTATCACATGTAAGGACCATAGAATAATAAAAATTTTGCTTCTATTGAGTATAATGAAAATAATGTTGGACAGGATAGTGCCTTTGTAATCCTTCAAATTGGACCATGGGCTGGGCTTGGGTATGGAACTAGAGATTTTACCATAAGGTAACAAAAGGATTTTCACAATTAATCAATAACATCAAATTTGAATACCAAAGAAATCTGAAAATTGTCTAGTACAACAACCATCCTTGTTTCAGAAGACTCTGCAATGGCTTGCACCTAGCTAATTAAAATAGACCCTGCTTTAGCATTGTTAATTTTCGCCTGCCCTGTTATGAAATCATTTCATCAATTCTTGAAGTGTTCCTGCATCTAGAATTTTCCTAGCTTCTGAAATCATGTGTCGAATCATTTGTAACCTGTTGAGAGCTACTGTGATCTTTCTTTAAGCTTAAAAAGAAATAACTCCAACCTGATGACTTCATCCTCAGGCAATTCTAGAAAAGAAGAAAGCTTAGAAGTAGAGAGAAGAAAGGCAGTTTGTTTTCTCCTGAGGTCTGAAACCATAATGGCATGTTAATTGAATCTGAATTTCTTGTTAACAGCTATTTCATTGGAACATTTTTGGGAACTGTATTAAGTTAATTATTTATAGGAAAGCAGGTGTTTTCTCATGTTTTTGTATGCACTATCCATTTTCCCTTTTTCTCTCTGAATAATTCATTCTCACAATATGCTTCTGACTTTTTACTTTGTAAATCTCCTTTATATTTAACAAATATTTGTTGAAAAATGTGATAAATACTTGAAGATGTTAGTTCCCCCTTCACTAAATGCTATTGGTGGCTTTATCAATAATAATTTAAGTCATAGAATAAACATTGCTGATCTGAGAGATGCTCATATAACTATGGTCTTTGCATTTGCACTTTATTTTAAATTCTATTACATAAAACAAAGTCTATGGTCCATGGGTGGGAAATAAATGGCCTGCGGGCAGTATAATGCTTGTGAAATCTTTTGGCCTGGCCCTGCTAAGGCACCTGCAGGTGGAACTCAGAATTAAATAAATCTACAGCAGGTTAATTTTTAAGCTGATAATTTTGTATGATCTGCAATGATGTTATCCAAATGCCTATATTTTCAAAAACTAAGAAAAATGCCTTTTATATTTACTTTTATTTTAAAGCAAATCTTGGGATCTTCAGTTCTCTGTAGATGAGAAGGAAGTTGAGACAGAAAAGTATGTCAAGTGACATGTAACCAGTCTAGAAGTTTCTGCTGCACAGGACTATCCATTGGTGAATAGTCTAAACTCTCTTAGAAGGTTTCAATCCCTCTGTACCCTGTGGAGAAACAGTGAGAAAACTAGTCCTAGGACTAGTCTTGGGGTCGGGGGAGAGAAGAGCAATACCATGAAGCTTCGCAGAAAGACTGTCCTTGTCCTTAGTCTCTTTCATCAGCCAGTCAAGCAAAGGAGCTGGCAGAAGGCCTTCAACAGACAAATTAATCAGGCTCTCTTAACAGGTGAGATACCCATGCTCATAATTTAAAACAATACCATGTGGGCAAGAAAGTAAAACTAAGAGTAACTGTGTGTGGTTCTTTGAACTGTAAAGAGTGAGAGTAGTCAATCTTTGAGGTCAGTGATGACTTGGTAGCCTCCTGTTAATTACCTTGGGAGAGTATCTTGGGCTTCTGAAGTTAAATGCTCCTCTGGAGCATATTTGGTCTGATTTACTGAGATATTAAGGATATTGTAAGTGCAAATTTTTCAACAAAGGGACTTCAAAAATTCATGGAAAATCAAATTAAATGATTTGTTTATTTTGGAGCAAAAAATTTGAACTCAATGTATATTATTTTCATAGTATGCATTTCAATGAACTTCTGAAGACACCTGTTTTGTTCCCTCCCCCATATAGGTTTGCCATTAATACCACACGTCTTCCAGAGCTTCCTAGTCTGAAGAAAAGCAAAGAGAGTCCCTTTATTGTTTTAGAAACCATCCTTTAAGAGTTCACTGACCACTAACTGTGACTGGCATAATACTGACAGCCAGTAAAGTCCCAGTGAAGTTTATTTTATCCCCATTATTAATATTTCAGTGATTCTTAAGATCCACAGTGACTCACTCACTTGTATTTTTATTTCCATGACCTCAACTAAGGAATTAAAAGTAATTATGCATTCTTTGGGAGGCTGTTGATGTTCTTCTTCTGGAATCATCTTATAGACTGAAATTTCTTAGATTGCTGTGTCATCCTGAAAAATAAATAATATGTGATTATAGTCTAGCATTTTTACAAAACTAACAGCTAGACATACTGCTGTTCCATTTGTTTGATTTTAGTATCAACAACAAAATGTCAGAAAATTCTGTCAAAGATATAAAACATGTTCTCACTGACTATGTGCTACCTTATACCTCTATTTCATAATTTTCAATAGTAGAGAATACATTTTATGCCCTTTTGTATGGTTTACAAGCAGTCTAACTTAGCGTAGTTAAGCCCAGATGAAGTTTCTTACGGAAAACATTTTTCTAATCAACTGTCTTGTTCTAGGCTAGAATAAAAGGAATATGAAGTTACTATGAAAGAAAGTTATGAACAGCAGGCTGAACAAAACTCTCTTCCATTCATAGCATTATTCACAACAGCTAAGATATGGAAACAACCTAAATGTCACTGATAGATGAATGGATACAGAAAATGTAAGTGAGTGAGCATGTGTGTCTGTGTGTAGTACAGCCTTTAACAACTTTTTGAAAAAATTTGCCCAAAACAGATGGACCTGGAAGAACTTATGTTACATGAAATAAACTAACACAAAGAAAACTATTGCCCAATGTTGTTTACATGTGGAATATTTTTTATTTTATTTTTTAATTTTTATTTTTTGACAGGCAGAGTGGACAGTGAGAGAGAGAGGCAGAGAGAAAGGTCTTCCTTTTCCATTGGTTCACCCCGCAATGGCCGCTGTGGCTGGTGCGCTGCAGCTGGCGCACCACGCTGATCCGAAGGCAGGAGCCAGGTGCTTCTCCTGGTCTCCCATGGGGTGCAGGGCCCAAGCACCTCGGCCATCCTCCACTGCCCTCCAGGGCCACAGCAGAGAGCTGGACTGGAAGAGGAGCAACCGGGACAGGATCTGGCACCCCGACCGGGACTAGAACCCAGTATGCCAGTGCTGCAGGTGGAGGATTAGCCTATTGAGCCACGGCGCCGGCCGCTTACATGTGGAATATTTTAAAAGGAGCCCAAATACATAGAAAGAAAATGAAATAATGATTACCATGGGCAGTAGGGGAAAAGAAATTAGAGATCTAGGTTAAAGGAAACAAAATAGCAGATATGTTAGATGAACAAGTTTAGAGACCTAACGCGCAACTTAAGGACTGAAGTTAATAGAATTGTTTTGTACTAGGGATTTTTGTTAAGCAGATTTTAAGTGCTCTTTTAACACAAAAAATTATTTTTGATATTATAGATACATTACTCTGCTACACTATAGTAAGCATTTTACTATGTACATAAAGGTACTTCAAAAATTCATAGAAATACATATCATGAAAAAATATGGATTTCAAAAGATTTTGCACCATAATAAACTTACCCTGTAATTTCATCTTTCATTAACTTAAACTACCCCCATATGTATCTCATAATGTTATGCTGAAAACCTCAAATATACACAATAAAATTTATTTAAAAAATATGTTCATATTAAAAGAAGCACTCAAGAAACTCAAGTTTAGTTGAAGTCACAGAGTATCAATATAAGCCAACTTAATATTCTCATATTATCAAAAGTTCAAACCCTAGATTCAAATATTAACTATTTCTAAGAAATGACTCTTAATGTGGGTGCTCAGCCTACTGTCAATCCTCCCAGCCAGGCTCAAAGTCAGTGGGTAATGTGGATTTTTGCCTCTACTAGAATCTCTGTATCACATGAGGACACAAGAGCCACTGCCAAATGTTGTCGTCTCCCCAGTGCTATCACCAGTATTGCTGAGAAGATGGTGTCCTGTCTTAGCCAGTTGCTGTGCATTTGTACAAGGGCTTCTGCAGCTGCTACTTAGGCCCAGAATGGCGCCCACCCTCTCTCAGCCTGGCACCAGGCATTGTTGTGGGGAGGATGGGGTGAGAGAAACGCGCCCCTTTTTCTTCCATTAGGTCCATAGGCACCAGATAGCCCCTAGGGTACCGCATCTACAACCAACTTATTTTTAACAAAGGAGCTATAATCAATCCCAGGAGCAAGGACAGTCTCTTCAAAACACAGTGCTTGAAAACTGGATCCCCACATGCAGAATTAAGAAACTAGAACTATATCTTATACCTTACACAAAAGCCCACTCAAAATGGATCAAAGACCTAAATCTATGACCTGATACCATCTAATTATTAGAGAACAGTGGGAAAATGTTGCACAACATTGGATAGAAAAACATTTCTTGGAAAAACCCTGAAAAACAGGCAATCAAAATCAAAATTGACAAATGGGATTACGTTAAACAGAGAAGCTTCTGTACTGTCAAAGAAACACTCAGCAAAGTTAAGAGGCAACCAATAGAATGGGAGAAAATATTTGCAAACTTTGCAAATGATAAGGAGTTAATAACCAGAATCTACAAAGAGCTGAAGAGATTCAACAATAAAGCAAACAATCTAGCTAATAAATGGGAAAAGACTTGAACAGGCATTTTTCAAGAGAGGAAATTCAAATGGCCTATAGACACTTGAAAAAATGCTCAGGATCACTAGCCATCAGGGAATTGCAAATCAAAACTACAATCAGGTTTCACTTCACCCCTGTTAGAATGGCTCTCACAAAGAAATCAACAAACAACAACTGCTGGAGAAGATGTGGTGAAAAAGGTACTCTAATCTACTATTGGTGGGAATGAGAACTGGTCCAGCCACTGTGGAAGACAGTATGGAGATACCTCACAAATCTGAATATAGACCTACCGTTCTACCCAGCCATCCCACTCCTGGAAATTTATTCAAAGCAAAAGAAATCAGCATATGAAAAAGTTATTTGCACTCCCATGATCACTGCAGCTCAATTCACAATAGCTAAAATATGGAATCAACCCAGATGTCCATCAACTAATGACTGGATAAAGAAATTATGGTATATTTACACCCTGGAGTATTAATCAAGGGTAAAAAAATGAAATTGTGTCTTTTGCAACAAAGTGGATGCAACTGGAAATCATTATATTTAGTGCAATAAGAAAAGTCCCCAAAGGCAGATATCATGTTTTCCATGGTCTGTGGTAACTAATAGAGTGCCTAAAGGGTAATGTTTTGGAGTGAAATGGACATTTTGAGATATGATGATTGTTTACAACTCTTGTCTCTTCAGTTGAGGAAGGGTTTTTTTCTTCATATTATTTGTTGAACTTTTTACTTTGTGTATGACTAACCATGAATATTAAGTAAACTGAAAATAGATCTTTGTAAACATTAAGAGTGGGAATAGGAGAGTGAGGAGGAAGAAGGGTTGGAGTGTTGGTGTAAGGGAGGGTTGAGTGGGAAGTATCACTATGTTCATAATGTATATATGAAATACAGGAAACTTGTATAACTTAAATAAAATTGAAAAAAAAAGAAAACACTCTCCATCTCCCTTCACCCACAGGTGAGTACAAAAAGACAGTTTTGGATTTTTTGCGGCGTGCTTGTTTTTCTGTTCTTGGTATTCCTTATCTAGGGCACAATACATTCTAAGTTCCTCCTCCCACTACCTCCTTGGGGTGAGTCACCAAGCTGGAATTACAGAAGCAGGCCTTTAATAGAGTAATTTAGGAAGAAAAGGAAATTATTAGCATAAGGGCATGTAAGAATTATGTTCTTCTTGATGCGAGTCACTTTCAGCAATATGAAAAGTCTAATAGTTCTGAAGATGCTTGATCCCAGTTGTTAATCTATGGGGAAAGGAAAGAATATGAGTCTGCCTGAGTAATTCCCAACTCGAGACACTGTTAGCTCACATGCATCCATGCAGGAGGAAATCCCACGGAGACAGTTCCCAGGGAACTGAGGACAAAGGCTGAGGAAAGTAAACAGGTTTCCTAATGTTGCAGAGACTGATGCATCTAAACAGGTGTGAAGAGAGCGGTTCTTCATAGAGAAGGGATTCCAGCATCTAGAAGAGGGGATACCACATAGAGATTAGAATGTAGGCCTATTTCACCAGAAGAGCTTCTGGGAGACAGAAAATAGAGAGGATCAGTCACTCATCCTTACACACACGGTTGATGTACAATGTAATACTTTATCCATTTTAGTATTTTTTTTGTTCTAGTACCATTGGTTGAACTCTGTAATTAACACACAATTATTCTTAGGTGTTTAAATTTTAACTGAAAAGTGATCCCTTTTAGGAATTTGGAAAACATTATGCTGAGTAAAATAAGCCAATCCCAAAGGGACAAATACCACTTGTTCTCCCTGATAGGTGACAACTAACTGAGCACCAAAAAGGAAACCTGTTAAAGTGAAATGAACACTATGAGAAATGGTGACTTGATCAGCCCTCACCCTGACTGTTGATGAGCAACTTGATATGTTATACCTCTTAGTATTTTTTTTGTTTGTTCTACTTAATACTTTTGGTTGAATACTGTAATCAATACACAATTCTTCTTAAGTGCTGAAACTTAACTGAAAAATGATTGCTGTTAAATGTAAGAGTGGGAATAAGAGAGGGAAGAGATGTGCTATTCGGAACATGCTCAAGCTGACTTACCTCAAACGGTAGAGTTAGAAACATACCAGGGGATTCCAATTCAATCCCATCAAGGTGGCATGTACCAATGCCATCTCACTAGTCCCAGTGATCAATTTCTGTTCACAATTGATCAGAATGATAGGACTAAGAGCCAAAGGGAGCACATAAACAAGAATAGTGTCTGCAAATACTAGCTGATAGAATAAAAAAGGGAGAGAACGATCCAACATGGGAAGTGAGATACACAGCAGACCCATAGAATGGCAGATGTCCTAAACAGCACTCTGGCCTCAGACTCAGCCCTTAAGGCATGCAGATCCAGCTGAAAAGCCCATGAGACTATTTCAGGCATGGAAAGCCAAGACACTCTGGTGAAAAAAAAAAAAAAAAAACCTAAATGAAAGATCTCCGGGAGTGAGATCCCAGTGGAAAGAACGGGTCATCAAGGAAGGAGGTACCTTTCTCTGAAGGGAGGAGAGAACTTCCACTTTGACCATGGCCTTGTCTAAATATGATCAGAGTCAGTGAACGCAGGGGGCTTCCATAGCCTTGGCAGCTCATGACAAGAGCCTAGGGTGATTACTGATGCCATAAACAAGAATGTCAATTTGTTAAGTCAACAACAGGAGTCACTGTGCACTTACTCCTCATGTAGGATCTTTGTCCTTAGTGTGCTGTACATTGAGATTTAATGCTATAACTAGTACTCAAACAGTATTTTTCACTTTATGTTTCTGTGTGGCAGCAAACTGTTGAAATCTTTACTTAATGTATGCTAAACTGATCTTCTGTATATAAAGAGAATCGAAAATGAATCTTGATGTGAATGGAAGGGGAGAGGGAGTGGATAAGGGGAGGGTTGCGGGTAGGAGGGATGTTATGGGGGGGAAGCCATTGTAATCCATAAGCTGTACTTTGGAAATTTATATTCATTAAATAAAAGTTTGAAAGCAAAAATAAAATAAAATAAAATAAAATAAAGGAAAAAAAAGAAAGTTATATTTATTAAATTGAAGCTTTTTATAAAAAAAAAGAAGTGGAGAAGCCAGGACTCAAACTGGCGCCCATATGGGAGGCCAGCACTGCAGGCTTGGGCTTTAACCCACTATGCCACAGTGCTGGCCCCAACTACTTCACTTTTAGCACTCAGATCCAAAGTATTGTCATTTCTCACCAGATTTTGACAATAGCCTATTTCCCTGCTTTCATTCTTGCCCTCTAAAGTGTATTCTCAACAGAATAGATTGATAATTCTTTTTGCTTTTATTTGATGGGCATATAATTAGACATACTTAAGGGGTACAATGTTTAACACATGTATGTGTACGCTGTGAAATGACCAAATTAGTGATTAGTGTACCTGTCACCTCACACATCAATCATTGCTTTGTGGTGAGCACATGAAACACCTTCTAGCAATTTTGAAATATATGTTAACACTAACTAGAGTGACCCTACTGCACAGAGCACCAGAGCTTGTTCTCCTATCTTACTGTATAACTGTACTCTTTGACTAACTTATCCCCATTGCACAAATCCATTTCTATTCTCCACCCTCTGGTAACACTATTTTACTCTTAACTTCTATGAGATCAACTTTTTTACATATAGATCAACTGTTTTATAATAGATCAACTCTTCTACATATCAGTGAGATAATGTGGTCTTTATCTTTCTATGGCTGGCTTATTTAACTTAACATAATGCCCTTTAGGTTCATCCATGGCACAGGATTTCAGTATTTTAATGGCTGAATAGTATTCCATTATGCATATTTATCACATTTTTTTATCCACTCATCTTGTTGATTAACACTTCAGTTGTTTCCAAACCCTGGCTATTATGATAGTTCTGCAAGAAAGATGGGACTAAAAATGTTTCTTCAACATTCTAATTTCATTTCCTTTGACTATAAATCTAGTACTGGGATTGCAGAACAATAGGATACCTCTATTTCTAATTTTCGCTGTTAAATATAAGAGTGGGAATAAGAGAGGGATGAGATGTGCAATTTAGGACATGCTCAAGCTGACTTAGCTCAAACGATAGAGTTAGAAACATACCAGGGGATTCCACTTCAATCCCATCGAGGTGGCATGTACCAATGCCATCTCACTAGTCCCAGTGATCAATTTCTGTTCACAATTGATCAGAATGATAGGACTAAGAGCCAAAGGGAGCACATAAACAAGAATAGTGTCTGCAAATACTAGCTGATAGAATAAAAAAGGAGAGAACGATCCAACATGGGAAGTGAGATACACAGCAGACCCATAGAATGGCAGATGTCCTAAACAGCACTCTGGCCTCAGAATCAGCCCTTAAGGCATGGGGATCCGGCTGAAATGCCCATGAGACTATTTCAGGCATGGAAAGCCAAGACACTCTGGGGAAAAAAAAAAAACTAAATGAAAGAACTCCACGAGATCCCAGTGGAAAGAATGGGTCATCAAAGAAGGAGGTACCTTTCTCTGAAGGGAGGAGAGAACTTCCACTTTGACCATGGCCTTGTCTAAATATGATCAGAGTCAGTGAACGCAGGGGGCTTCCATAGCCTTGGCAGCTCATGACAAGAGCCTAGGGTGATTACTGATGCCATAAACAAGAATGTCAATTTGTTAAGTCAACAACAGGAGTCACTGTGCACTTACTCCTCATGTAGGATCTTTGTCCTTAGTGTGCTGTACATTGAGATTTAATGCTATAACTAGTACTCAAACAGTATTTTTCACTTTATGTTTCTGTGTGGCAGCAAACTGTTGAAATCTTTACTTAATGTATGCTAAACTGATCTTCTGTATATAAAGAGAATCGAAAATGAATCTTGATGTGAATGGAAGGGGAGAGGGAGTGGATAAGGGGAGGGTTGCGGGTTGGAGGGACGTTATGGGGGGGAAGCCATTGTAATCCATAAGCTGTACTTTGGAAATTTATATTCATTAAATAAAAGTTAAAAAATATATATATAAACAAACAAAAAAAAAACAAAAACAAAAACAAAAAAAACCAGGACCCCACTAAAAAAAAAAAATGTTACATGGGGCCGGCACTGTGGCATAGCAGGTAAAGCCTCTGCCTGCAGTGCCGGCATCCCATGTGGGCGCTGGTTCAAGTCCCTGCTGCTCCACTTACTATCCAGTTCTCTGCTGTGGCCTGGGAAAGCAGTAGATGGCCCAAGTTCATGGGTTCCTGTACCTGCTTGGGAAACCTGAAAGGAGCTCCTGGCTCTTGGCTTTGGCTTGGCGCAGCTCTGTCGCCACCATTTGGGGAGCAAACCAACAGATGGAAGACTTTCTCTCTCTGACTTTGCCTCTGCCTCTCCGTAACTCTTCCTTTCAAATAAATAAATAAATAAAGAGTATGTTACATAATTCTATGCTGACAATGAAAGACAATGTAATATACCTATATAAACTTAAGAAATTAAAAACACTTAAAAATCTTCCCATTGAGATAACTGAAAACCTAAATAGTTTTATTAGTGAATTCTACTAACCATTTAAAGAATAGCATAAATGTATTTTCAGAGAAAGGGAATAATCAGATGCCTTCCAACTCATTTTAAAATATCAATATACACTGATGACATAACTTAATGAGTAGAAAAAAGATAACAGAACTATAGTTTAATTAAAAACCCACAACTAATATATAATAAATAAAATCCAGAAAATAATAAAAACAAAATATGAATCAGGTTTTTTTCTCTTTATCTTTTCTCCATCTGCTCTACTGTTGAGGTTTGTATATTCATGATGGCAGTTATCATCCTTTCACTTCTAATGTAGGACTCCTGCATTTCTTGTAGGGCTAATTTCATGAAAATAAATTCAGTTTTTGCTTGTCATGCAAAGTTTTTATTTCTCCTTCATTTCTGGAGGATATATTTGATGGGTATAGTATTCTTGGTTGGCAGGTGCTTCTAATTTTGTTTTTTTTTTTGTTTCTTTTTTTCTTCTTAGGGTTTTGAATATTCTATCCCATTCTATCCTGTCCTCTGATACTTCTATCATTAATCTATTGAGGATTCCCTTATAAGAGACTTCATTTTTCTTTTTGCTATTTTTAGAACTTTGTTTTTGTCTGGTAAAGCCACTAAGGAAGTCAGTTTGGAGATTCCTCAGAAACCTGAATATAACCCTACCATACAACCCAGCCATCCCACTCCTTAGAATTTACCCAAAGGAAATTAAATTGGCAAACAAAAAAGCTGTCTGCACATTAATGTTTATTGCGGCTCAATTCACAATAGCTAAGACCTGGAGTCAACCTAAATGCCCATCAACAGTAGACTGGATAAAGAAATTATGGGAATGTACTCTATAGAATACTATACAGCAGTCAAAAACAATGAAACCCGGTCCTTTGCAACAAGATGGAGGAATTTGGAAAACATTATGCTGAGTGAATTAAGCCAGTCCCAAAGGGACAAATATCATATGTTCTCCCTGATTGGCGACAACTAACTGAGCACCAAAGGGGAAACTTGTTGAAGTGAAATGGACACTATGAGAAACAGTGACTTGATCAGCCCTTGTCCTGTCGATGAACGACTTAATATTTATCCCTTTTAGTACTTTTTTTGTTCTACTTAATACCAATGGTTGAAACTTTAATTAACACACAATTATTCTTAGGTGTTGAAATTTAACTGAAAAGTGATCACTGTGAAATATAAGAGTGGGAATAAGAGAGGGAGGAGATGTACAATTTGGGACATGCTCAGTCGGACTTGCCCCAAATGTTAGTTAGAAACGTGCCAGGGGATTCCAATTCAATCCCATCAAGGTGGCATGTACCAATTCCATCGCACTAGTCAAAATGATCAGATTCAGTTCACAATTGATCATACTGATAGGTCTAAGAGTCAAAGGGATCACATAAACAAGACTAGTGTCTGCTAATGCTAACTGAAAGAATTAAAAAGGAGAGAATGATCCAACATGGGAAGTGGGATACACAGCATACCCATAGAATGGCAGATGTCCTAAACAGCACTCTGACCTCAGTATCAGCCCTTAAGGCATTCACATCTGGCTGAAGAGCCCAGGAGACTATTTGACTATTTCAGGCATGGAAAGCCAAGACACTCTGCCAAAACAAAACAAAAACAAACAAACAAAAAAAAAACAAAAAAAAAAAAACCTAAATGAAAGATCTCTGCGAGTGAGATCCCAGTGGAAAGAATGGGCCATCAAGGAAGGGAGGAGAGAACTTTCTCTGAAGGGAGGAGAGAACTTCCACTTTGACTATGACCTTGTCTCAATAAGATCGAAGCTGTCAAACTCAAAAGGCTTCCATAGCCTTGGCAACTCATGACAAGAACCTAGGGAGATTATTGATGCCATAAACAAGAGTGTCAATTTGTTAAGTCAACAACAGGAGTCACTGTGCACTTACCCCCCATGTAGGATCTCTGTCCTTAATGTGTTGTCCAATGTGAAATAATGCTATAACTAGTACTCAAATAGTACTTTACACTTTGTGTTTCTGTGTGTGGGTGCAAACTGTTGAAATCTTTACTTAATAATGGTAAATTGATCTTCTGTATATAAAGAGAATTGAAAATGAATCTTGATGTGAATGGAATGGGAGAGGGAGTGGGAAATGGGAGTTTGCGGGTGGGAGGGAAGGTTTTTGGTGGGCAAAGCCACTGTAATCCAAAAGCTGTACTTTGGAAATTCATATGTATTAAATAAAAGTTAAAAAAGAACTTTGTTTTTGATCTGCATTGTGATGTAATATACCTTAGATAATATCTTTTTTGGTTAAACCTATTATGCTCCCTTGGGCTTCTGAGAAACAGATGTCTACAAGTTTCCCAACATATAGAGTTTCCAGGAGTTATTTCATTGAACAGATTTTTTTCTATTCCTTTTCCTTTCTCTTCTATTCAATAAGTCTCAAAGTCTTCTTTGCTCTTTTAAATTTTTTTATATTTCATTTTTTCTTTCCTGTATCTCTCTCTCTCTCTCTCACTGGGTTTTTTTAAAGGATTAATTAATTTTTTTTAAAGACAGTGTTACAGACAGAGGTAGACACACACACACAGAGAAAGATATATATATATGTATGTATATATATATATATATATATAAAGAGAGAGAGAGAGAGAGAGAGAGAGAGAGATCTTCTATCTTCTTGTTCATTCCCCTAAATAGTCACAATGGCCATGGCTGTGCCAGAACAAAGCTAGGAGGAGCCTGGAACTTCATCTGGGTTTCCCATGTGGGTGCAGGGGCCCAAGGACTTGGGCCATCCTCCTCTGCCTTCCCAGACACATTTAGCAGGGTGCTGAATCAGAAGTGAAACATCCAGGACTCATATTGGTGCCCCTATGGGATGCTTACATTTCAGGTGGCAGCTTACCCCATAGTGCCACAATGCCAGCCCCTGACTATTTTTAAAAGGCCTGTCTTAAAACTCGCAACTTCTCCTGTCTACTCAATTCTATTGTTGAGGCTCTCCATTGTATTTTTAATTTCATTCATGATTGGTTGTTATTTATCATCTCTACCTCTTTGTAAAATGTCTCATCCATATCATGAGTGTTCTTCATAATATTGAATTGTCTATATTCTCCTGAATCTCATTAAGTTTCTTTAAAATCATTATATAGAACTGTCTAACAAATTCATTGATTTCCCTTTTTTTGTTCTGTTTCTTGAGAGTTGTGTTAATATGGAGGCATTATGTTATCATATTTTTTCATTTTCCTTGCGCCTCATGATTAGTCACTGTACAATGAGTCAGTTGCTTATACCAATTTAATAGGATAGCTTTTGGTGTAAAAGACTTGCTGTGGGGCCAGCGCTGTGGCTTACAGGTAAAGCCGCTGCCTGCAGTCCCACCACCCCATATGGGTGCCAGTTCGAGATCCACCTGCTCTACTTCCAATCCAGCTCTCTACTGTGGCCTGGGAAAGCAGTAGAAGATGGCCCAAGTCCTTGGGACCCTGCACTTGGCTCCTGGCTTTGGATTGGCACAGCTCTGGCCTTTGCAGCCAATTGGGGAGTGACCCAGCGGATGGAAGAGCTCTCCTTCCCTCTCTGCCTCAACTTTTCTCTGTGTGTAACTCTGACTTTCAAATAAACAAATAAATTTTGCTGCAATGTGTTCTTGGGTGCTAGTTGGATATGCTTCATTGTCTTTGGTTCCAGGTATGTATTTTAATACAGTGTTCATGTAGTTTCCTCAGTTATAATTAATGTTAACAATATCTTTGGCCGGTGCCGCAGTTCATTCAGCTAATCCTCAGCCTGCGGCGCCGGCACCCCACGTTCTAGTCCCGTTCGGGGCACCAGATTCTGTCCCAGTTGCTCCTCTTCCAGTCCAGCTCTCTGCTGTGGCCCAGGAGGGCAGTGGAGGATGGCCCAAGTCCTTGGGCCCTGCACCTGCATGGGAGACCAGGAAGAAGCACCTGGCTCCTGGCTTCGGGCCGGCACAGCGCGCTAGCTGTAGCGCCATTTGGGGAGTGAACCAACGGAAGGAAGACCTTTCTCTGTCTCTCTCTCTCACTGTTTAACTCTGCCTGTCCAAAAAAAAAAAAAAAAACAAAAAAAAAGGCAAACAAAACAAAAAACCAAAACCAAAACCAAAACCAAAACCAAATCTGTAGAATCTCAGTAGCATAGGTTACAGGAGTTTGAGGATTGCATTGCCTTTTGGGTTGAAGCTCCCTTTGATGGAGCAGATTAGTTGGCAGCTCTGGGTATGGTGTAACTGGCTAAGAGTATGAAGTCTGTGCCAGTTTTCATGAGTTGTGTGAGGATGGGGTCACCCCTGTGGATTCAGTTGGGTATGGTGCAACATGCCCCATAATATGGTTGGGTGCCTGTCAGTATCTGGGTGCTGTACAGGAGTTAGGCCACAATAGTCTGCCCAGATTGGGCACCCTCAGTGTATGAGGGTTACACAGGTAACTTTACAGGTCTTCCAGGTCTTATCTGCTGAGGATGTTCTATCCAGCCTCTTCTTTCTGAGGCTAAAGGTAGGTGGGCAGAAATAAGCATCTTTTTCTTAGGGCCTCAGTGGGCTTAGTTGTTTTTTTCCCAAAGTTTATTTTTTTATTTATTTGAAAGACAGAGTTACAGAGGAGGGAGACACAGAGAGAGGTCTTCCACTCACTAGTTCACTTCCCAAATGGCTACAACAACTTGGGCTGGACCAGGCTGCTGCCAGGAGCCAGGAGCTTCTTCCAGGCCTCCCACATGGGTGCAGGAGCCCAAGTACTTGGGCCATCCTCCACTGCTTTCCCAGGTGCATTAGCAGGGAGCCGGATTGAAGGGGAGCAGCCAGGACACGGACCGGCGCCCATATGGGATGCTGGCGCCGCAGGCAGAGGATTAAACTACTGCGCCATGCGCCAGCCCAGGTTCTATTCTAAAAGCAGTAAAGAGGGTCCTGGAACTCTGGTGTTATTTTTACTTTAGAATTTGATGTCTTAGGAAAAGAGATAAGAGAGCTTGTTTCTCCCAGGGTCAATTTTAATCTTCCCAAAAGGATCCTCATTGGGCATGGCTATGTCATATACCCAACTGTAGATAAATTATTCTATCCAAGATAATTGGCCAGCCTGGGAATGAAATTGTTCTGATGTGGGAGAAGCAGAGCTATGTGATGAGCAACAACTCCAAATGAAAATATGCTGGACAAGCTGAAAAATTAACACTCAATAAATGAACATGTGCACTATATCCTAGTTTTCTGGGGAGTCATGTGTCAGTTTTTTGGTCATTTCAAGGAACTATTTCTGATCTATCATCCATTTTAGAAAATTTTTCTACTCCATTAAATATATAATCTTTAATTATGTAATCTTTACAAATCCCTGCTTTCTCTCTTCTTTTGGTTTAGTTTGTTATTTAAAAAAATCCAGTTGCATCTTAGTTTTTCATCTTTTTTTTAAAAATAAAAACATGTATCATAGCCTAACATGTTTTGATATCTTGTATATTCAATATTTTATTCATAGATTCATAAACTATTTGGTTTTTTTCTTTAGCTCAAGAAAATTTTATTTGTTTTGTAAATTTCTGAGAGAGAATAAATATTCTGTGCTACCCTTTTGTAGTAATTTCTAATTTTACTACATATTGGACACAGAATGTGAATTCTGAAATTTTTACTTACTAGAATTTATGATTTACCACATGATGAAAGTTTTCAAATTTTCTAAGAATGTTTGCACAGTCCAGACTCTGTTTGATGTATGTATGTATCATTGCTTTATTATTTTTCATTTTTGCCTTCAAATATCTTTTTCCTGTCCGCTTGATCCACCAATTTCAAAAAGTAATATGTTAAAGGACACTCTGAATATTTGAAGATTTAGTTTCTATAAATTTCTCTTTGTACTTCTAATGACTTTTGTAATACACATTATGTGGTTATGTTATTTGACACTTAGACATTCATGCTTATTATACCATCTTTGTTACATTTAATCATCTTTTTGAATTTTATTCTGATTTAAAAAATTATTTATTTATTTGAAAGACACAGTGTGTGTGTGTGTGAGAGAGAGAGAGAAGGATCTGCCATCCACTAGTACATTGCCCAAATGCCCTCAACAGATGGGGTTTAGCCAAGCCAAATGCAGAATATAGGACTTCAAATTATCTTCTCCATAAAACATGGTTTGTTAAGACCAGTGTGTCATTTGCAGCAGGCAAATAATATTTGGGGGGTAAAAGAGAACATAATTAAATTGGAATTATTGTGTTTTTTTGTCTTGGATATATTGTAAAGTATCATTTATATAAAAAATTTCAAAGTAAAACATTTCTCTATGGCTTAACTTGGTACTTGTCCAAATACAAAGACATACTTGGTAAGAATTAGAGATGCACAATGTAATATTTTCATATTAGTTTTTAAGGCCCTTTACCATATTTTCTTTTTTTGGGGAAAACTTTTATTTAATAAATAAAAATTTCGAAAGTACAACTTTTTTATTATAGCGGTTTTTCCCCCCATAACCACCCAACCACCCGCAAACCATCCCATCTCCTACTCCCTCTCTCATCCCATTCTTCACTAAGATTTTTAACTATCTTTATATACAGAAGATTATTTTCAAGAATACAAACAGAACTCAAATCCTGTTTCTTGCCTAACTCACCAATATATTTCTTGGTGGTGTTGAAAGGGTTTGCCTCAGAGGAAGTAAAGAAAGGGGAGGGACTAGTTGTCTAGGCACCAACTACCTCAAGTCAGGAAATCTCTCCTTTTCCCCATATCAAATCTGCAACTGCATTCTATCATCCGCTGGGCTGGACACAGCTGTGGCTGTTGCCAAAATGAAAATGGAATCTAGCCATAGTAGGATTTCATATTCTCTAGAGCTGCTGTTCCTCTGGACATTATTTTCAGAAGTACAACATTGCACAGCAACTTACTTTTTTGAAATAGCTTATAAAAAATTTAAAATCCTTTTTTTCCTTCTAAATAAAAAGACTAATGTACAAGTTTTCAGTCCATTACCTTTGCCTTTGGGATATCTTTATCTAAATGGAAATGAGAGAGCATGATTATTTGACCTGGCTTTCTTCCATGAAAACATTTTTTCACTACAGAAGATAAATTACATTTCACGCTATTCATAACATAGCAGCCTATTTGACACAAGAGTCTTCAAAGTGAAAGACTGGTGAATTCTTGTTAGTTTGGCTGTTCAATTTAGGTCAACCAACATTCTCTAACAGCCTACATTTATCAGGCACAGTGTCAGATACAGGTGACAAAGTGACAAGTAAATCATGGTTCCTACCCACAATGAGTTCACAAATCAGTTAGGAAACAAATGCAAAACCAATAATAACTCCACAACATTGTTTATTATAATGGAAATACTATGTCCAGTGTTTTGTATAAGAAGAAATTTTTGACTTTCACTGAAAGTATAGAAGACATCAGAGAGGAGGTACTGGAGAATCACTGGCCAACAGAGAAAAGAAGCATATTTGCCAGATAGAGGACATAGACAGTGCGAAGGCACAGAGGAATGACATATATGTTGTTCTTCAAAATCTCAAAGGAGATGAAAATGTTTTACGCATAAGGATAATGGTAGCAGTCAATGAGGCTAACACAACAGTCTGGGGTCAGGTCACAGAGGGACTTCATTCTCTAGAATGTTAAGCAGGGGCAAACACTTGGCCTAGCAGTGAAGACACTGCTTGAGATGCTCACATCCTGTATCAGAGTGCCTGGGTTTGAGTTCTGCTTCCATTCTCCATTCCAGTTCTCTGCTAATGCACACCTTGGAAGGCAGTAAGTGATGGCACAAATAGTTGGGTACCTGCCACCCACCACCCATACGGGGGACCCAGATTGAGTCCCAGGATCTCTGCTATTCAAATTAAATAAATAAATAAATAAATAAATAAAGTTTTTTTTAAAGTTTCAAGCAAAGGATTATATGGGTAATATTGCAGTTTCTGGATTGCTCTGGCTTGGGACAAGCTAAATTAGAGGAGGATGCTAAAGAAGGCAAGAAGATTGATTAAAAAGCAATGTTTCCCTCAGGCTAAAATCTCTTAGCCTCATACACATACTCATTCTCATCATTGTCCATTCCCTTTCTTACATTCTTCTCTTCTATTTTATCACTGCCTTTCTTCCTTCAATTCCCTATAGTTCCCCTTTATATTTTATGTAACACTATAGAAATTTTAGAACAAATGCTTTTATATATCCTGCATCATCTCACAGTCAATATGGCTAAGCTTCAAAAGCAAACTGGCAAGAGAAGAGTTAGCATAGCTCATTGAAACAATATGTAAAGTTTTTCAATTATAAATATCTTGGAGAAGGTACTGTTGAAGAATGTATCTGGTAGCTTTTCTGCTGGTGGTGTTTGTTTATTTTAAAATGCTTATGTAGTATTTTTGAAAGGCAGAGAAAGAGAAAGAAAGAGAGATCTTCCATCTCCAGGTTCACTCCCCAGATGAATGAAACAGCTGGCACTGGGCCAGCCTGAAGCCCAGAACCTGCAACTCATTCCAGGACTCCCATATAGGTAACAGGGACTCAAGGAATTGAGCCATCACCTGCTGCCTCCTCAGGTGCACACTAGCTAGAAACTAAAATCAGAAGTGGAGCTAATACTTGAACCCAAGCACCCTGATATCAATGCAGGTCCTAAGTGATATCTTAACTCCTAAGATAAAAGCCTGCCTTGTTGGTTCTGTTTAAATGATGGCAGATTAGATAGCAGAGCCTGATAGGTTTTCCCGATGATAATAAACAGTGTTATGGATTAAACTGAACTTGACTCCCCAAACTCATATAGACATTTAAACTCAGATTTTCGTGTTAACAGTTAATGGATTAATGCTAATGGTTGATGGGTTAGAGTGAAGACCTGAAGTAATCACAGTGGAAAGGAGGTAGGACCAACGGGAAATCTGTAGGTCACTGGGCTTGCCCATGGGAACTATTTCTCAGAAAAGGGTTTTTTATTTAAGGCAAGTTTGGCCTATCTTCATTCTCTGCTTCCCGGCTCACCACGTGATCAATCCTCCACACACACTCTGCCATTGTCCGCCTCTACCAGTTGCCAGACTAATGGGATCACCTGATCTTGAACTGTGAACCTTCAAAATGTAAACCAAAACAAACTTTTCTTCCCAAGAAGTTTCTTTCAAGTATTTTAGCTAAAGTGACAAAAACCTAATTAATACTAATAACAAAGAACAAAGTTTCTCATTATTAATGACCTGCTTGTGGCTTATCATGCCCTGCAGACTTGATTGACTACAGGTCCTTGGCCAACCAAATATAATCTGACACTAGTTACTCTTGTTGTCTGTATCACAGGTAATTCCTCTGTACACTTCTGTATGGATAAGCTGACTTCTTTGTGGCCTGCTCCATATCCAAGGCATCGGTTCATGGTAGAAAAGGAGGAGACACCTATAGTGGAGGAGTTGCTCCATTTTTAAACATGTAGACAAGCCACAGTCCAGTCTGACCAGTTAAGGTAAAGGACATTGAGGAGTATAAGAAAATTGCAAAAGGATCCCCAGATAGATAGATAGATATAAACAAATCTGTTAAAAATGATTTGTACTTCTAAATGAGGTGTTACTCTTAGTATATATGAAATCCAGGAGAGGGGGATGTGAGGAATTTGAAAGACTATAAAATGTTTATTCAGGTTGGTCTTGTGGCGCAGCCTGCAATGTTGGCATCCCATATTGGAACACTGGCTTGAAACCTGGCTGCGCCACTTCTGATCTAGTTCATTAGTAATGTATCTGAGGTAGCAGCAGAAAATGACCCAAATGCTTGGGCCCTGGTCACACATGTGAGAGCGCTGGATAGGATTCTTGGCTCCTGGCTTTGGCCTGGCTCTTGGCTTTGGACTGTCACAGTCCCTGTCATTACAACCACCCAGGGAGTGATCCAGTGGATGAAGATCTATTTCTCCTCTGCCTCTCCTTCTTTTTCTGTTACTCTGTCTTCAAGATAATTAAATTAATCTTTTAAAAAGTGATTCTTTAAAATGTTTTTGTGAGAGGTAGGTGTTTGTTGCAGAATAAGGTACTACTTGGGACACCTACATCCTATATCATAGTGCCTGGTTTGAGTCCTGCCTCCTCCACTTCTGACCAGCTTCCTGTTAATGAATACCCTGGGAGGCAGTAGATGATGGGTCAAGAACGTGGGTCCCTATTACTAACATGGGAGTCCTGGATTGAGTTCTGGGCTCCTGGCTTTGGCCTTACCAAACCCTGGCTGTTGTGGGCATTTGGGAAGTGACGTAGTGGATGGAAGATTTCTGTTTGCTCTCTTTTGAATAAAATGAAAAGGATAACTAAAATGTTACAAAAGTTTTTATCAAAACATTTTCATTTACTTGGAAAATTTAAATGTACCAGAAAGAGTGTGGAATATCTGTGCTTGTGAGAAGAGAATGTGTTTTTTTTTTTCTTTTAGACTAAGAAACACTGCTCTAATCTGCCCATATAACATACAGTGAATAGAAAGAAGCAAGCAAAAAGAATGAAGATCAAATCTAATATCTGATACGATAGTCTGAGAGGATTCTTTCCTACATTATGCCGGAGACTTTTCCTTTATAGTTAAAAATAAGTGGTCCTTTGACTAGAAACTTATTATCCCTTAAAAGAAATATTCAGAAGGGCACACCTTTGAAATTTTGATATATTACAAAACAGAGTTAAAACTGGTTTATTATAAGCAATAATATATAATAAAATGTTTAAAGTCTGTTTGCAAAGAACATTGTACATTTTCTAAGTAGGGTTTGGCTTCCCTCTTTAATCATAAAATGTACCTCCATCTTAAAAGTAAATTTAGGATTAAGAATTACATTGTGAGAAGAGGGCCAAAGATGGTGGTATAGCAACAGAACGTCCCAAGTCACACAGGGAATAGTAGTTGATAAGCAAAGGGGATACAAGCCGCTGTCAGAATTGCAAGTTCACGGAGTAGCTCAGGAGTTCAGCAGACTGCCCAGGTCCACGCTTAGGGAGCGAAGAGGAAGGGAAAGCGGTGGAGGCACAGTGAAGATGCAGCAGAGAGGCCTAAGGAGGAGCATGGCGCCACCCACTCCCCACAGAGAACCAGGTAGAGACTGTGAGTCCATGGAGCTGTGGATAGCAGCGGCGGGGAAGTCTCGTGCACTGCGTTTGAAGCTCCCAGTGGGAAGAGGGAGAAATTATAAGAGGGACAAACAGAGAGGTTGGGCACTCCACGGCCTGTCTATGTCTCCTGCCTCCCACAACCTGACCTATAGCCAGGGAGAGAAGCCATATTGTTTACATTTTCGTGTGCAAGCAGGGTGCTGCCACGTTTGTCTCCTGTGCACACAGCCATCAATTGCAGGGGCCACCTCACAACACCCCACACCCGGGAACCAAATCACAACATTTCAGAGTGATTTCCTTCCCACCACGCAAGCTGTACAACAAGGAGTAGTCCTAAATTGCAAAAACAGAAGCTTGTTAAATGAACAAGTGAGAAGTGAGCCCATCCCCAGTAGGCGGGACTTAGTGCCCCAAAGTCCTGGTACCCACCTCCATCACAATCTAGAAATAAACAGGGCTCCAGGAGGCAGGGCTGCATGCTTCCACTTGCAGCCCACAGACACATAGCAGAAGGAAATTATAACACAGATACAAATTAAAATCAGCCAGAAATGCTGAAGAACAAAGGAAAAATCCTTAATAAGAATAAGGAAGAATTTATGAACTTGCCAAAGGAGCAATACAATTCTTCAATAATGGAGGCTGAAGAAGAAGAGATCAAGGATTTGCCAGAAAAGGAATTCATACAATTAATAGCCAGATTACTTAGAAGCATTCAGAAACAAATTCATGATCTAAATGAAAAGCGCTCCCAAGAAACTGAGATTTTAAAGAGAAGCCAGAATGAAATACTGGAAATGAAGTATTCAATAGACCAAATTAAAAATGCAGTGGAAAGTCTTAGCAATAGAATAGATGAGACAAAAGAAAGAATATCAGAACTAGAAAACAAATTTCCAGAAATAATACAGTCAGACCAAATGTAAGAAGAAATTAGAAAATTAAAAATCATGGTTGGGAGCCAGTGCTGTGGCTCGCTTGGTTAATCCTCTGCCTGTGGCTCCAGCATCCCATGTGGGTGGCAGTTCTAGTCCCGGTTGTTCCTCTTCCAGTCCAGCTCTCTGCTGTGGCCCGGGAGGGCAGTGGAGGATGGCCCAAGTGCTTGGGCCCCTGCACCCACATGGGAGACCAGGAGGAGGCATCTTGCTCCTGGCTTTGGATTGGCGCTGCTGAATAATATTCCATTTTGTATTTATACCACATTTTCTTTCTCCATTTATTTGATGATGAACACCTTTGTTGATTCCAAATTTTGACTACTGTGAACAGTGCTGCTATAAACATGGTGGTGCAGGTATCTCTTTGATACATTTCGTTCAAGTCTTTGAGGTATATATCCAGTAGTAGGATTGCCGAATCATATGGCAAGTATATTTCCAGTTTTGTTTTTGTTTTTTAAGAAATCTCCACAGTGTTTTCTACAGTGGTTGCACTAATTTACATTATCACCAACAGTATATAAGTGTTCCCCTTTGTCCATATCCCACGTCCTCACCAGCATTTGTGACTCTATGTGTTTTGGATCTTAGTCATTCTGATGGGGTGGAATGATAGCTTATTGTTAAGGTTTTGATTTGCATTTCCCTTATGGCTAGTGATGCTGAGCATTTTTTTCATACATTTGTTGGCCATTTGTATTTCTTCTTTTGTGAAGTGCCTATGGAAGCCCTGTGCCCATTTCTCAACTGGACTGTTTGGCTTTTTGTTACTGAGTTTTTCAAGGTCTTATATATTTGGGATATTAACCCTTTGTCAGATAGGTGGTTTGTAAATATTTTTCCCATTCTGTCAGATGTCTCTTCACTCTACTGATCTTTTCCTTTGCTGCGCAAAAGCTTCTGTGTTGGATATAGTCCCATTTATTTAGTTCTGCTTTTGTTATCTGTGCTTTGGGATTCTTGTTTAAGAAGTCATTCCCTACACCTATGTCTTGGAGTGTTTCCCAAATGTTTTCTTCCAGCAACTTTATAGCCTTGGGTCTTAAATTTAGGTCTTTGATCTACCTTGAGTTGATTTTCTATCTGGTGAGAGGTATGTATCTAATTTCATTCTTCTATGTACATACACCCAATTTTGCCAGTATCATTTGTTGAAGAGATAATCCTTATTCCACTGGAGGGTCGAAGCACTTTTGTCAAAAGTCAGTTGGCTGTATGTATGTTGATTCATTTCTGGGCTGTCTACTCCATTCCATTGATCTATGTATAGTTTTTTATGCCAGTACCATGCTGTCTTACTTACTTTAGCTTTGTAGTATGCTTTGAAGCCAAGTACTGTGACGCTTCCAGCTTGATTTTTCTTGTTCAGGATCCCTTTGGTTATTCTGGGTCTTTTGTGATTCCATATGAATTTTAGGATTGCTTTTTATAATTCTGTGAAGAATGTCATTTGTATTTTGATAGAGATTGCACTGAATCTGTAGGTTGCTCTAGATAGCATAGACATTTTAATGATATTGATTTTTCCAATCCATGAGCAAGGAATATCTTTCCAATGTTTTGTGTCCCTAATGATTTCTTTCATCCATGCTTGAAAATTTTCATCATATGGATCCTTTACTTTGGGTAAATTTTCCTAAATATTTGATTTGTGTGTGTGTGTGTGTGCATGTGTCTACTGTGAGCAGGATTTCTTTCTTGATTTCTCTTTCTGTAAGTTCATCATTATTATGCTGTTTTGGTATGCTATTTTGTAAACTGCAAATTTACTGAATTGATTTACCAATTCTAACAGCTTTTTAGTGAAGAGTAGGTTTTTCCATTTACAACATCATGTCATCTGCAAACATGGATAATTTGACTTGCTCTTTTTCAATTTTAATGTCTATTTTTTCCTTCCCCTCCATAATTGCTCTTGCTAAAACTTCCAGTACTATATAGAGTAAGAATGGTGAAAGTGGACATGCTTGTCTTGTTCCAGATCTGAGAGGAAATGCTTTTAGCTTTTCCCCATTCGATATGCTATTGGCTGTTAATTTGTGATAAATAGCGGCCAGCGCCATGGCTCACTAGGCTAATCCTCCACCTGCGGCGCCAGCACACCAGGTTCTAGTCCCGGTTGGGGTGCCGTATTCTGTCCTGGTTGCTCCTCTTCCAGTCCAGCTCTCTGCTGTGGCCCGGGAGGGCAGTGGAGGATGTCCCAAGTGCTTGGGCCCTGCACCCACATGGGAGACCAGGAGGAAGCACCTGGCTCCTGGCTTCAGATAGGCACAGCACGCCAGCCATAATAAACCAGCCGTAGTGGCCACTGGGCGGTTAACCAACGGAAAAAGGAACACCTTTCTCTCTGTCTCTCTCACACTGTCTAACTGTGCCTGTCAAAAAAAAAAATAGCCTTCATGATTTTGAAGAATGTTCCTTCTATACTTAATTTGTGGAGGGCTTTTATCATAAGATGGTGTTGAATCTTATCAAGTATTTTCTCTGCATCTACTGAGATGACCACAGGGCCTTTATTCTTCATTCTATTGATGTGATTTATGACATTTATTGACTTGCAAATGTTGAACTACCCTTATATTTTTGGGATAATTCCCACTTGATAGTAACATATGATCTTTTTTATATAATTTTGGATTCAATGTGCTAATATTTTGGTGAGTATCTTTGCATCTATGCTCATTAAGAATATAGGTCTGTAGTTTATTCATGTCATGTCTTTGGTTTTGGTATCAAAGTAATTCTGGCCTCATAAAGAGTTTGGCAGAGTTCCATCTTACTAAAAAATTTGGAATAGTTTGGAGAGTACTGGAGGTACTTCCTCCTTGAATGTTTTGTAGAATTCAGTAGCTCCCAGACTTTTCCTTGATGACAGACTTTAGATTACTGCTTCAATCTCATTGCTTGTTATGGATCTGTTTAGATTGTCTGTATCTTCTTGATTTAATCCTCGTAGGATATATGAATCCAAGAATTTATCCACTTCTTTGAGGTTTTCCAGTTTATTAGCATATAGTTCTTCCTAGTAGTTTCTTAAAATCCTTCATATTGCAGTGGTTTCAGTTGTAATGACTCCTTCTTCATCTCTAATTTTATTTATTTTTTTCTTTTATTCTTATTAGTCTGGCTAGAGGTTTATCTATTTTGTTTATCTTCTCAAAGAACCAACTTTTTTGTTGATCTTTGCCTCCTGCTGATTCTAGGTTTGGTTTGTTCTTGCTTTCCTAAGTCTTCAAAATGTATCATTAGATCTTCAATTTTAGACATTTCTCTCTTTTTAATGTAAGCACTTAATGCTACAAACTTGTCTCTTAATACTGATTTTGCTGCAGGGATTCTGATATGTTGTTTTCATTTTTATTTATTTCAAGAAAGTTTTTTTTTTATTTCTTCAATGACCTATTGATCATTCAGTAGTATGCTGCTTAATTTCTAAGTATTTATAGTATTCTATTGATCTTGTTGATTTCTAGTTTTATTCCTGTATGGTCTGAGAAGATACCTCATATTATTTCAATCTTTTTAAATTTGCTGAGTCTTAATTTCTGGTCTAAAACATAGTCTATTCAAAGTGTTCCATGTGCTGATGAGAACAATAGGTGTTTTGTGTCTGTTGGATGAAATGTCTTGTGTGTATTGGGTCTATTTGCTTGATAGTGTGTTTTAACTCTGATGTATTTTTATTGATTTTATGTCTGGATAGTCTGTCCATTGATGACAGAGGAATGTTAAAGTCACCCACAATTACTGTATTGGAGACTATCTCTCCTTTTAGGTCTAATAGTATTTTCTGTATAAATCTGGTCTTGTATTGGGTACATAGATATTTATGATTTTTTTTGTTAAATTGAAACTTTCATCAAAATATAATTTACTTCTTTATCTCTTTTTACAGTTTTTGATGTCTGTTTTATCTGAAATCAGGAAAGCTACACCTGCTTGCTTTTGGTTTCCATGTACCTGGTTTACCTTTTTCCAATCCTTCATTTTCAGTCTGTGTATATCTTTGTGAAGTGAGTTTCTTGTAGGCAGCTTATAGTGGGGTCCTGGTTTTTTGTCTATTCAGCCAACCTAGGTCTTTTTGTTGGTGAATTTAATCCATTTACATAGTATTGATAGATAAGAACTAAGACCTGTAATTTTGTTGATTGGATAATGACGCTACCTGCTCTGTTAGTGAATTTGGTGGTGTCATGTGTTTTCATGATGTTTAACTCCTAATTCAGGATGCCCTTCAGAATTTCTTGTAAGGCTGGCCTGGTGGTGGTGAATGCTCTCAGTTTTTGCTTATCTGAAAAATATTTCTCCCTCACTTTTAAAGAAGAGTTTTGCTAGATATAATATTCTTGGCTGGAGGTTTTTTTCTTTTAAGACTTTGAAGATATCATACCACTCTCTTCTGGCCTGTAGGGTTTCCACTGAGAAGTCTGATGTTAATCTAACTGGTTTTCCTTTATATATAACTTGATGTTTTTCTCTTACTGTCTTTAGGATTCTCTCGTGTTTAACTTTTGAGAATTTGATGATAACATGCCTTGAAAAAGACTTTGGTTGAGTCTGCTTGGAGTTCTTTGAGCTTCTTGTATCTGAATGTCTACTTCTCTGGGAAATTTTCTGCTACTTCATTTAGTAGTTCTCGATGCCTTTTTCCTTTTCTTCTCCTTCAGGAATACCTATAATACAAATATTCAGTCATTTAATGCTATCCAATATTTCACACAGACTTTCTTTATTCTTTTTAATTCTTTTCTCTTTATTTTTGTCTGGTTGGGTTATTTCAAAATTCTTGTCCATGAGGTCAGAAATTCTTTCCTCCACTTGGTCTATTCTGCTATTAAAGTTCTCACTCATATTCTTTATTATACTGATTGAAACTTTAATCTTAAAAATTTCTATTTGGTCTTCTTAATGAGTTCTATCTCCTAATATTTTCACTAAGGTCATTAATTGGTTTCCTCATTTCTTTTTTTTTTTTTTTTTTTTTTTAATTTTTGATAGGCAGAGTGGACAGTGAGAGAGAGAGACAGAGAGAGAAAGGTCTTCCTTTTGCCGTTGGTTCACCCTCCAATGGCCGCCGCTGCAGCCGGCGCACCGCGCTGATCCGATGGCAGGAGCCAGGATCCAGGTGCTTTTCCTGGTCTCCCATGGGGTGCAGGGCCCAAGCACCTGGGCCATCCTCCACTGCACTCCCTGGCCATAGCAGAGAGCTGGCCTGGAAGAGGGGCAACCGGGACAGAATCCGGTGCCCCGACCGGGACTAGAACCCGGTGTGCCGGCGCCGCAAGGTGGAGGATTAGCCTATTGAGCCACGGCGCCGGCTCTCCTCATTTCTTTAATCTGCCTATCTGTATTCTCTTGCGTATCATTGAGTTTCCTTACAATAATTATTTTAAATTCCATATCTGCCATTTCATACATTTCCTTTAGTTCAGGACCTAGTTCTAGAGGAGTATTGTGTTCTTTTGGAGGCATCATGCTACCTTGCTTCTTCATGTCTCCTATGTCCACGTTGACATCTGCCCATCTGGGATATTTGTCCCTTCTTCTTTATGGAGAAGATTTGATTGTAAAAGAGTTCATGGTTTAGCTGGTATGCAGGATATTACTTGGCTTGTTCCTTTGACTTTGGTTTTAGGTTAGATCAGGAATGTAGTTTCTGAGTGATTTATCTTGTCTTAAACAATGCCAGCTGTCTATAAGTGACACAGTGGAGTAGTCTGCTGCAGTTTGGAGGGACAGCAGTATGGCTTTGAGTTGAATAAGGGTTTCCTGGGGTGTTTATCTTTGGTCCACAGAGAGTTTATGGTCAGTTTTCCTGGCAAATGTGATAGCCAGGGCCTTGTTCTTTGTGCTGAGGAAGACAGGTGTGGCTTCTACCTTGTCCTACTGGCAAGCCTGATTGATGCCAGAGTTTACGGCACCAACTTCTGTGGCTCTAGGACTGTGTGATATATATGGACCCTTCCTCATGTCCTGCTAGAAAATTCCAGCTGGCTTGTAATACCAATAGCTCTAGTTTGAACTGAACCCCATTTTGGTCCTACAGGGCAACCACAAGGTATACAGGAGATTTTACTCTGGAAGGTATGAGTTCAGAGAAGTAGAATGCAGGTAGGTTTTTCTCTATGTCCACTGGCTAGATTCCAGTGGCACCATGGATTTAGAATGAATTGTTACAGTCCTAGCTTTGTATAGTAGGATCTCCCAGGGTGGAAGAGGATATTTTGTGGGCTGCTTCTGGTGTTCACCCCCAGAAGCTAAGGCAAATCCTCCTGGCTCACATAGAGTGCATGAGGGTAGCTCTGGGGTTAATGCCCCAAAAGTTTCACAGTTGCAGGTTGCAAAGGATCTGTCCTTTTTCCCACACATTGCCCTGACTCTGACTATGATGCTGGTGGGAGAACAGAGGCACACTGTGTCACATTTTTGCTGCTACAAGCCTGGCAGTTACTCAGAACCCAGTCAGCTATCCAGGCTGAAGTAAAAGTCAGGGGTTGACTGTGGAATTCCCTCTCAGCTAAAATTGCCAGCAGCAGGGAGCACAGAATTTTGGTCCTATCTTGACATGGTAAGATGGTGGCTGGCAGTACCACACACAACTGGCGGCAGCACTGTCTCTGTCTTCTATTTGTCCCATGGAGTCTTTGTGGTTTTTTGTTGTTGTTGTTTTTGGTGGTAGTGTTTTTTTTTTTTTTTTTCCTACTTCTTTGCAGAAAATTTGTGTCAGCCGGACCCCTGGAAACATAATCCTTCTTTTGTTCTTTTCATATCCCAGATCAGTTTAAGTTAGTGTGGCCATACCCTATTCAGCCATCTTGGATGTCCCAAGAAGTAAATTTTAAAAATGTCAAGTATCCAAAGATCATCAGTTCAAACAGGATATTTACTTCTCCCACGAAAATATACACTTTTAACAAGACAGGACTGGCAATGAATGGTACCTGCTCCCACAAGAAAGAATAACTTGGGAGAGATGAGGAAAATAATGGCTATATTAAGCAACATAGATGATTTCTTTAAAAAAAATAAATGTTTTTACCTAAAAGCAGGAAAATCTGTTTGTATAAAGAGAATGTTGGTGCTTCAAACTCTCGGACTGATAAGCACATGAATCAAGACATCTATATATAAAGGTAGAAAAAGGAGCAGCTTTTTATCCAAATTAACCTGGTGATGAGAGAGTGACTGGCCATCGCTTAGAGTCAGTTTTCCACCATCCCATAATTAAGACTTTACATGTAGAATTATACCCATACTATGCCTTGCATTTTGGGGAAGCAAAATTTGAAATAGCAATTTTTTAAAATATTACAAATACATGGATGTAAAAGGCAATTTGTAGCAATTTGCAAACTCACTTCAATAAGAAATGTCCTATGCATTTTTAAATATTTATTTATTTGAAAGGTATGGAGACAGAAAAAAAGTTCTCATCCACTGGTTACTCCTCAAATGCCCAAAATGGCTGGAGCTGGGCCAGCCTGAAGCTGGGATCCAGTAACTCATGCCAGCTTGAAGTAGGCAGGCATACTGGTTAAAATCAATTAGGTTTGTGAGCTGGAAGACCATGCCTTCACCACACCCCATGTGACCTCATGCCCCTACGTGGCCACACCTGGGTGCCCACCAGCCAATCAGGTTGATTAACCATTCCTCTTTGGAAGTGGGTTAAAAGCCCTAGGCTTCCTGGCTTAGATGCTCCTCCACGTGGCTGGTTCCTGGTTCTCGGTATGAACCCAGATTTACCTCTCTCTTAGATAAAGCTCTCATTCTCAAGTGCATCTTTCCCACTAAATAAAAGCCTAAAATGTACCATGCTGCCTTGTTCATTTGTGCCGGTATTTAGAATTCTTCTCTGAATATTAGGCAAGAACCCTCTCGGGCTTATTAATATCGGGGATTTATTAATAAACATGTGGTGATATCATATGGCACCCCAAATTCCAGTAGCGTATGTGGCATCCCAGATGGCGCTTCTGGAGAACTTTAAGGGGCCATATTGCTGTATAGATTTTAGGGGGTCATCTCTGAAATCAAGCTCTCACACTTAGGTGGCAGGGACTCAACTTCTTGAGTGAGTTCCTGTGGCCTTCTAAGCTGTACATTATCAGGAAGCTAGAATTGGGTGTACAGTCTGAACTAGAAACCATGTAATTTGATATGGGATGTGGGTGACTCAACCAGCATCTTAGCAGCTAGGCCAAACTGCCACTACATACTCATTTTTAATGTGCACAGTAAATGTAAAGACATAATATAGTTTGGCATCACTGCTTCCACGTGTTCGCTCCCATCCAGCAGCCATGGCACAAGCCCTGACCCCTACCATCAGCCCCCAGACTGGCAACACAGTTCCCCCACCCTCATGCTGATGTCAGCTGTGAGAGTTCGTGCTTAAGCATGAAATCAGGCCTCTCTGGAGACATTCAAACAGGTTGGACAACCGCTTTTCCAGAACAGAGAGGAAACTCATGCATCAGAGAAGGTGACTAATAAACATATGAAAAGAATATGGCTGGACAAATACCAGAACCCAATCAGATAAAACAGTTCAAAGAATTTCTTGGAACCTACAATAAATTTACAGAAACCTGCTTCATGGACTGTGTTAAAGATTTCAGAAGAGGCCAGTGCCGTGGCAGCTTATTTGACTAATCCTCCGCCTGCAGCACCGCCCCCCCCGGGGGTGGTGGTTGTAGTCTCCATTGGGGCGCTGGATTCTGTCCGGGTTGCTCCTCTTCCAGTCCAGCTCTCTGCTGTGGCCCAGGAGTGCAGTGGAGGATGGCCCAAGTCCTTGGGCCCTGCACCGGCATGGGAGACCAGGAGAAGCACCTGGCTCCTGGCTTCGGATCAGCACAGCATGCCTGGCCTTAGCAGCCATTTGGGGGGTGAACCAATGGAAAAGGAAGACCTTTCTCTCTGTCTCTTTCACACTAACTCTGCCTGTCAAAAAAAAAAAAAATTACACAAGAGAGGTAAAGCCTGAAGAGACTACCTGTTCAGAACATTGCTTACAGAAAGAATATCCATGAGATTTCAGGAATATCACATCCAGCAGAATGAAGCACTGGCAGCCAAAGCAGGACTCCTTGGACAACCACAATAGAGAAGTCCTGAAGGATGGACTTTGCAATGAAAGATTGCCAGCAGGTGTTGCACTGAAAATGGGGATTCATCTGATAGAATACCTGAATGCAGTAGGAACCATGACAAACTATCTGTCATGCCTGTCTAGCAAAGGAAAACCACTGGAGAAACAAATACTGTTGTTTACCAGGAGTGACAAATAGGTCTTACTGTTCAATGAAAATAATAAGATGCAACATTTTGTTGAGGCTTTAAAATTTAGCAGCTTGGTCACTTGACTAGAAAAATAAACCATTGTTTCTTCAATTGTGACTGTTAATTTTAAAGTAAAATATGTGTTCAATCATGTGAAATGTATTAAAAGATTATTGCTCAAAGTAAAATAAATGGAAACATCACCAAGCAGTTTTTTAAAGAAAAAAAAAACATAATATAAGCAACCTTGGGGAAAAATGTAACTAGCATAATTCCAACTTTCTTGTAAATTATAAAGGCTATCAGCTATGAGTATTTTCTTATAACAACAGAATTAATGACTAGATAATGGAAAAAATACACAGCTACTAAGTTTCTTGATATAGAGGTTATGTGGCATCCAGTTTAACTATTCTGAATAGTTGCTTCAAGTGACGTTAGCTGGACTGCTCTTCTGGTTGCATCCACCTATTGGCTCAGATGAAACAGAAGGTTGGAAAAGGCCTTTCTCACTTGTTTGGGTGCCAAGATGCTATTTGACAGAAATACTCAGTGTCTCCCTTTAGAGCCTTGCTTTCCTTTCAGTAGCTCGAGGGACTTGACACATAATCCTTCTCTCCAGTAGGATATCCTGAACTTCTGAAGTACCATGTCCCCAGTTTTAAATATCCCCGTGCACTGATTTCATCTGAGAACTAAAATTAATTTATTTTGGAATTGCTTCTTAACTCCCATTGTTAAAATATATTAAGGTGTCCAGACTTAAATTTGGAAAACATTTTTAACTACAAAAATATTTCATAAAAGTAACAAAGACTTCTATTTTTTAAATTTGAACAATATGTTTTCAGGGAACTATGTGTTGGAAGAAAAGAAGAAATTCATTCCTCAAAGATTATAAAACATTAGGCCACTTGTTTCCTCATTCCTTCCTTCTTTTTTTAAAAGTATATTTTATTTGAAAGGCAGACAAACAGAGACAGATATGGAGAGACAGAGATATTTTCCACTTGCCATTCACTCCCTAAATGCCCACAACAGCTAGGGGTAGGCCAGGTTGATATCAGGAGCAGGGAACTTAACCCTGGTCTCCCATGTGAGTGGCAGGGACTCAAATACTTACGCCATCACCGGCTGCCTCCCAGGGTATTGTATTAGCAGGAAGCTGGAGTTGGGAACAGAGTCTATATTCAAACTCACACCTGCCCCCTTTCTTGTTTTTCTCTTTCTCCTTCCATTCCTCCTTTTTCCTCAGTTTTCTCCGTCTCTCTTCCTTTCTCCCTTCCCTCCAAAATACTTTAGTATAAGAACCTATTTTGTACTAAAGAATTAAAGATTTCTCTAGAATTTGCTAAAACATTTAATGTCACAATAGCAAATGTTCAATAACATAAAAAGAAAAATATAAAAAGAGAAGGAAAAATGTATCTCTGTGAAAAAGAAATCCTCTAAGTGACAAAAGATTAAATCACCTCTGAGAATGGGATCTCTAGAATTGTTTGGGTTTTGCTTTAGAGTCCATTTGACTGAAAAAGTCATTAAGGTAACAAAGCAATTTATTTCTCAGATTCAGAGTGATTATAAAATTCCAAAATATACTATCAATTAAAAAAGAAAAAAATCATAAACAATTAAGAAATTTGACCAAATAATTTAGATTCAATTTGCAGCATTTCTGGAGATATATATTTGTTTGAAAAAAAAAAAAAACTATTGACCATGATAATAAGATTAAGAAATTAAGTGATTTGTGCTCCAGAGTCAATAAATATTCTGTTTGGATTTTTATTTTTGCCAGTAGAGAGCCAGGTGTGATCTGTACTTTCATTTAGAATAAACATATTTCTCCAGCTAATAAATAAGTAACCTTTATTTAAAAATTACAACCAAAATTTTTATTTGTTTCTATTTTAAAATTAACCATTGCTTGTTAAATATCCATGGATATTTGTTGTAATTATAATGTATTTCATTAATCACATTAATCATAAATAGATATTAAATTTGTTTAACTTACATTCATATTAAAATATAACAATTTTTCAAAGCTTTTACGAAGTCTAGAGGAATGTGAAATATATAGATACAACATCTTCTTATAAACTCATAGCACATCTAGAATAGTTTGAAGTGTTCTTTACTAATTTCACCAGTCAGCAAAATATTCTTCACATGTTATATGATCTCTGGGCAAAGATAAAAGCCCAAGGTGCCACCAGCAAAACATGGTCCCAGGTTTAAGATACATGAAAGGTTTAAAGACCCTTTGTAAAGACTTTTGGCCTTTTATACTAGAGAATCTTAGGGGCATTTTCTGATTCTCAGCACAAGGTAGAGGAGCATGATATCGCCAGATTTACAGATGTAGCTTTTTATCTAATGCTGTGGACTAAACTGATACAAAGACTCACAGAGTTTAAGGAAATTGTATGCATAAAGACATGGATAAAAGAGAACAAAGCAGTTAGGTATTTAAGGCCTCAACTCTCTACAGGTCTTTTCTTCCTAAGCTTTGTTCTTAAATCTTCTTCTACAATCAAAAAGATTGCCAAAGCAGTTATATATTAGAACATAACAAACCACCTCAAAATTTAATGGCAAAGAACAATGGCTTTTAAATCTCTCACGTTTCTGTGGATCTGACTAGAGGTTCTTCAGGCCCAAATGATGTCCCCACCTGAGGTCACTCGTGTGGCTGTATTCAATATTCACTAACTAAGCTGAGCTCCGAGACTAAGTTGAGCTAACTCAACACTGCACTCATCTGTTGGGGCTTTAGTGCTTTCCACGGGTTGAATGACTCCTACCCCCAACTTTATTTAGGTTCTAATCCCCACTGAGATGGTATCTGGAAGTGGGATCTTTGGGTTGTAATTAGGTTTCTAGATGCCATGATGTGAGGCCCCTGTGATGAAATCAGTACTCTCATAAAAGGATGAAGAAACCAGAGCTCTCCATCAAGTAAGGACACAGCAAGAAGACAGCTGTCTGCAAAGAAGGAAAAGAGTTCTCACCAAGCACCCAACCATGCTAGCATCCTGATCTTGGACTTTTAACCTTCCAGCCTCCAGAAATGTGAGCAATGAATTTCTGTTGTTTAAGCCACTCAGTCTGACATTTTCATTATAGTAGCCCAAATTAGGAGAGTGCTGTTGGCTAGGGAATCTCACTTCTGCCTTATGTAGCCTTTCTCTTCATGTGTTGTAACTAGGAATTCTCCACACGGTCCCTCTGTACAGGATGGCCTGGAATTCTATTATGATGGCTCAGGAGAGTGAAAGTGAAAACTGTCATACTTTACTTTCACTGTGTTTTATAGGAGAAAGTAAGTTGCAAGGCCATAACAGATTGAAGGAGAAGGGAAATGGACTTTATCCTCTGAAGATACTACAAGGACACACACTTCTGTGTGTCCAAGAAAGAAGGGGAATTATTTAGGAGTTATTTTTGAAAACTATCTTTCAAGGATCACCATTTGGCCACAATTTTTGTCCCTCTCACATGCAAAAAATACACTCATTCTGTATCCTGAAATTTTCACCCCATATGACAAAAGGTTAAATTCAGGATATCAGCAGCTAAATCAGGTACAGGTGTGGAGAAAACGCCTTGTTATCCTCAGGTACAAATGCTTAGGTGTAGTTTTCCAAGTGCCAATCTTGAAAGAAGTGAGGTTAGCAAGGATGGGAACCAAAGCACCTGCTGTTGTTTCCTAAGGAGACACTGCCAATCACTTGGCAAGTATAATTGCTTAGTAACTCTTCACTTCTAGGGAAGCCAAGTCTTTTGGTATATATTTGGTCAAAACAGCAGACTCATTGCAAGCATTACACGAATAGAGAAATTTAATAAAGGAATTGGGACTCACCCAAATGTGGGTGTTACTAGGAGAGTTAATGTCTGGAAGGCTGCAGCAGAGGAGGATTAGAGAAAACAGTCAATAACTAGGCCAGCACAACACACTAACAGTACCTATGTTAAAATAAGGATATTTGAAACATGGAATTATATGGGAAAATGTTAAAAAATTGTTAAATCTATGTGTGCTTGTTGAACTGTATACTTTCCCATATTTGAAATATTTTAAAATAAAAAATATAAAAATGCAAAAAACAAATTTTAGTGCAAAAAAATTTAGAAATCTGTGCTTATGAGATGTCTCCAAAAAGTTGATGGGGCTGGTGAGACACATTGGATTAAGCCGCCACTTCTGATGCTGGCATTTCATATCAGAGTGTTGATTTGAGTCTACTATTACAATACAGCTACATAATAAACAGTTATAAAACCAAGGGGAATAATAACCCTTCTTTGTTCATATCTAGAATCTGACAGGGGTTACATGACTGATAATCCTGGCTATGATCATTCACATATCTGGAAGTTGGTTGGTTTTGTCAATAGAGACATGAATCAGTAGGGTGGCCAGGACAACCTGGCTATGCTCCGTGGGTGTCTCATCCTTACTAAGCCTGTTCTTATGTCAAGAGCAGAAGCACAAGTAGAAATACACTAGGTCTCTGGAAATGTATATGTTCCAGAATCAGAGTGAGTAGGTACTTCAAAGGAACCTTAAAAAGGACCTTGAATAGAAGGAGGAGTAAAAAATTAGGGCCATTTTGCAATGTGTCATACAAAAGAAAAACAAGGTAAGGACAGACAATTCATTATTTTAACAGATATTATCATCTTCTTAAGGGAAGAACTTGAGATTCTATCTGTACATAGTTATAAATTAGGCTCTTAGGAAGTATATGGGTTATCTTTCTTACCCCAGCTGTGTGATGAGGGGCAAATGTGCAATAGGAATATTCCTTTTTTCTCCTTCTGTTAACTGTTATGTGTAATTGAGTTGCAGAGCCAATTAAATGGCAATATAGTTTGGCTCAGGAAAGTCCAAATTTAGCCCTGAGAAATCCAACTTTGGCCCTGCTTAAGTCAATTCAAGCCTTCATCTATTCTCAGGGCCAACTTCTAAACACGAAGACATCTATTTTGAATTCAATCTTATAAAATATTGCTAAGTAAGCAAGCTAGTTAATTTGGCTCTATGAGGCTAACAACGTTCAAACCTTCCATAATCCACATTCCTTTTTATGAACAGTATAATAAAATGGTAAACTCACTGAACCCAAAGACATCAGAAGTTCTAGACTAGGTATTACCACTAACACATTGTATGATCAGCAGTTTACTTAACACTTACTAGTCAGTTGCCACATGTATATTACCAGGAATTGCTCTAAAATACAATATTCCAAATGTCTTATTTCCCTAGGATGTTAATTGGTGTTAACATATTTACATACTCAAGTACATTTAGGACACGCTAACTTAAATGAAGTTCAAAATGTTAATTGGTTCCATGACTTTTTTAAAACCTTTAATATGCTGTATGTTTTGAATCTCCAAGAGAGAAATCTATGTGTGGCAAATACCTCATCAAGAACTCTTTTTTTTTTTATCCCCATAAAGCATGTTCTGTGTACCACTGCACATACCTTGGGAAACGACTGTTGTTTCTAGCATCCAAATGGTTGAATTTATCAGAGTCCCAAAAAGAAGCAGAAGGAAACTTCAAATGCAAACATATGAGAAGAATGTAATAAAATTCCTGTTTACAAAGGTATAGGGCAGGATTTAGGGAAAGCAACCAATGGTAAAGGAGGGGGAGCAAGGACTTCAACCTAGACAGAAACCTGGAATAATTGCATGGGAAGCTAAATGATGCCTGACAGGATAGAATTCAGTAGACAGACACAGACAATGCATGGCAGGAGGGGAGCCAAGGAAATGAAAAAGACAATTTTATCTACCTTTCAATTTCCAATCTCCTGCTGGTGCTTCTCATCTGTTGAACCAGAGAGAAGCCAGAGGGAAAAGGAATCTATCTCAAAGAGCAGAAAACAGAACGGAAAAGAGTGGAGAGTGGACCCAGAGAGGCACAGGGAAGCTATCACAGAAGGCTCCATTAAATGATGTCACTATTCAATTGTTTTTTTTTTTTTTTTCCCTCCACTCTGCTTTCTATCACTAGCTTCATGTTAAATCAAGCTCTTTTCACCTGGTAGCATACACTGCTACAAGCAGTTCTTGGTTTAATCGTTCTTAGTTTACACTTCTAAATAAAAAGAGTAAACACATACAAGCACAGCACTTACTATATTCTAGGCATTGCTGAAAGCCTCTTAGAAATACATTCAGTTAATCCTCCTAATAATCCTATAAGGTAGCTACCACATTAACCACCTTTTATAGACGGACAAACTGGTAATATGGTTGGTGAGTAGAAAAGGGAGAGGTGAGATTTAGGTTCAGGCAGTTTAGCTGCAGAGGCTGTGCTTTTACAAATAATTCTCATTGCCTGCAGCAGCCATACTACTTATAAAACAGGATGCTGGTGCTCTGGGATCATGTGTTCATCCTCAAATTGATCACTGTGGTTAGGAAGTACTGGGCACTTATCTTGCTACGCTGGGTCATTGGTCCACTCCTATGGCAGGGCACAGTTTTTTTTTTTTTTTCTAACTCTTTCTCTCTTTTTAAGATGTTATTTACTTATGTGAAAGAAAGAAAGAGAAACAGACAAATAGATCTTCCATCCTCTGGTTCATTCCCCAAACAGTTGCAATAGCCAGGACTGATTCAAGCCAAAACCAGGAGCCTGGAGTTCCATCTGGATTGTCCACATGTATAGGAGGGGCCCAAACATTTAGGCCACCGTTTTCTGCTTTCCTGGGCACATTAGCAGGGAGCTGGATCAGAAATGGAGTAGCAGAGACTCGAATCGGCACTCTGATACGGATGCTGTCATCAAAGACTAGGGCTTAACTGGCTGTGCCCCAGTGCTTGTCCTGGCAACATAATTATTAGCAATTTCCCCTTAAAAAATATCAGGCAGATGTAAAAGTCAACAAATGTTCATCACGGGCAGTGTAGACTTAAAGTAACAGCCCTAACCCCTGAAGCTCTAATTATAGTTCTGTCTATATTTGTCACTAACCTCAAGGAAGTCAATTATTACTCTCTTTCAGCAAGAAGATTCTGATTCCACTTATCCCTAAATGGGGTGGTGAGTATAGGTGAAAAGACACAATTACCTCTAAACAAATATGAAATGATTCTTATTAGATGTGTTATATCTAATTACATAGATAAAACACATAATTAAAATGTAATAAACTGAAATGTGCTAAAATTGAGCAAATAACTTCTGAAATAAGTTATTCAGTCTACACTATCTATGAGAAATTCCCTTAGATATAATTTCCTTTTATAAAAACTTAAGGTAGGGGCTGGCGCCGTGGCTCACTTGGTTAATCCTCCGCCTGCAGTGCTGGCATCCCATGTGGGCGCTGGTTCTGGTCCTGGCTGCTCCTCTTCCAATCCAGCTCTCTGCTGTGGCCCAGGAGGGCAGTGGAAGATGGCCCAGGTGCTTGGGCCGCTGCACCCACATGGGAGACTGGGAGGAGGCATCTGGCTCCTGGCTTTGGAACAGTGCAGTTCCGGCCATGGCAGCCATTTGGGGAGTGAACCATCGGAGGGAAGACCTTTCTACCTGTTTCTCTTTCTCACTGTCTATAACTCTACCTGTCAAAAAACAAACAAACAAACAAACAAACAAAAAAAAAAAACAAAAAAAAACACATAAGGTAAAATGAATGAAACTGGTACTTTTTAAGTAGTCTTATAGGCATTATTTATGATTTTTCTTAAGAATAAACAAAGCACAACTATAAGTTTATTGATTTTAGCAAAATAAAATGACATAGGTAGCTTATTAAACACTAATGTATAAGTTTTTTTGTTTCTTTATCTCCAGAGCATTTGGCATTCTTTATCAGCTGGTACATAAAAGAGTAGAAAAATAAAAGATTGTCATATTGTCCTTTGTATTTCTCTTTTAATATATCAGTGTGGTAGTCTACTAAAAAGTAGTAAATGGCTTCAATTGTGGAAAGGAAAGTGTCTGGCTTTCCTTTTTGATGGCGCCAAAAGCAAGTTTTTCTTGTTTTCAACTCAACTTGTAACAACCCTGCCAAAAAAAAAAGGAAAGAAAAAGAAAAAAAAAAAGAAAAATATAAATATTTCTTCTTAAGCAAAGGGCATGGAACAATAATAACAACTTCTTTTAATTATTGAAAGAATTTGCTATTTTAGGAAATACAGATAACTTTCTTCATTCTCAATTCCAAACAGGGTATTTTCTTAAATTCATAAGGTATAAACAGAAGGAATTTAAGACACAGTATGATGTATTACTCAACACTGGTCTAAGGAGCTAAGAGCATTCTGAGTTTCTGTGTTGACACTGATTTATAAGAGATGAAACATAACTTACAATATATAAATCTTAGATTTTATAGAAATGGATTAAAAATAATTAACATTTAAGATACTCATTTCTTTTACCCTCTATGAATCTTTTTTAATTTTAACCCAGGATAGGGTTAAACTCACCAATTTTCAGAAGGGTTTCATTTCCTTGATACAGTAACTTCAAAAATATTCCAATGCTCATAAAATGGCCCATGCTACTAGTAAAAGTTTACTTTTAAATTATCACTTTTAGGCTATATCTTCATTAATAGAACTAGAGCTGTATCTTTAGCTCTGTCATACCTATACAGTAGAGCCCCAAAACACACAAACAGCTAGAATATCTTACACTTCTAAACGTAAAGAGGAAATGGTTAATGAACTAACAATACTATCATCTCTTATAAAGCAGCTGTCAACACATATACCCAGAATGCTATTAGCTCCTTTGACCAATACTGACACTTAAATTAAAATTAAAGCTATTTGTTATACATTTTAGCATACTTTATTTTTAAAGTGAGAAATGTTGGGGAGAAGGTAGCATCATCAAAATTGGTCCAATGACCAATTTGGAATCTCTGAGTGGTCAATTGCTTCCTATCGTCATACCCTACATTTACACCAAAGCTATCAGAGAAATGTAGCCAACAGTGGTAAGACATAAATACATATGTTATGATATTAAGAGATATGGAAAATCAAGGGTCTAATAGGAATATGTGGGGGACAGAAAAAAAAGAATAAAGATAGCATTTAAAGAGATAACACCTCTGACTTTTTCAGAAATTGTTTTTTAAAAGGCAAAGCCATATAGACACATGAAACATAATATATCTCAAATAGCATAAATACAAAGAAATTAGTGGCTAGATACTTTATATAATAGTATAACTGCAAAGCACTAAGAATAAAGAGATTTTAAAAATATCCATTGAGAAGGGACAGATCATATGTAAAGGAAGGTAAGTAGGATAATAGGAAACGTTTCATTAGCAACAATAGAATATTGAAGATGGCATAATAATGTCTTCCAAATGTCAAAAGACAATAGTGGGGCTGGCACTGCGGCATAGTGGGTAAAAGCTGCTGCCTGCAGTGCCAGCAACCCATATGGGCGCTGGTTGAGTCCTGGCTGCTCCACTTCCAATCCAGCTCTCTACTAAGGTCTGGGAAAGCAGTAGAAGATGGCCCAAGTCCTTGGGCCTCTGCACTAGTGTGGGAAACCTGGAAGAAGCTCCTGGTTCCTGGCTTCGGATAGGCACAGCTCTGGGCATTGCAGCCAATTGGGGAGTGAATCAACGGATGGAAGACCTCTCTCTCTCTCTCTCTGTGTGTGTGTGTGTGTAACTCTGACTTTCAAATAAATAAATAAATCTTAAAAAAAAAATAGCTGGCTAGCTAAAATTACATGCCTAACAGAATAATACAAAGAAAGGGTAAAAAACATTAATAGACAACACACCAATAAAACCCAGTTAAAAGAACACTAACGATAACATTGTCAATAAGGAGGAGGCTGAAACAAGCTCAAGTGTACAAAGTCCCTAAAGTGTTTAAAGCAGAAGTTAAAGACAGTATTGTTTGCCTTTCAATATTTTTTGTTTTAATTTAAGAGGCAGAGAGAGAGAGGTAGCAAGCTTCCATCTGCCAGTTCACTTCCCAGATACCTCAACAGCCTCCCAGCTGAAACCAAAACTAAAAGCCAAAAACTCAACCCAGATCTCTCATTGGGTGCTAGGAACCCAATCTCACGTAAGCCATCACTACTGCCTCCTATGATCTGTATTAGCAGAAAACTGGATACAGGAGCCAGAATATAGGAATCAAACCCAGGCACTCTGACACAGGACACAGGCATCTTAACTGCTAAGCCAAATGCCTATCTCTGGGTCTGAAATTTATCAAGGGACATATGTGTATTTCTCTAAAAGAATTGAAATAGGAATATTAAAAACTGGAGCAAAACAAAAGTTAATTCAATCAATGGAAAGAAAAAAATGGTAAAAAGAAAACCAAATAGATATAAAATTAAGATGGTAGAAACAGAAAATATATCAATATTCACAGCAAATACAAATTAAACTTGCCATTTAAAATAAATAGATTATCAGACTGAAACATGAGAAGGATGTTCTCTATAGAACTTCCATTCAATATTTTAATGGAATTCTTATAGTAATAAAGAATACATTAATTAGATTTATAAGAACTGGAAAGGAAGAAATACAACAGATATTAAATGAGAAATCAATAATTTCCAATAATAATTAGTAGAAACTTAGCATATTTAAGTAAATTTAAACGAAACATAAAAAGTACTTAACATATAAACTGATAAATTCTGGCCCAGTGCTGTGGCGTAGTAGGCTAATCCTCCACCTGCGGCACCAACATCCCATATGGGTGTCCTAGCTGCTCTTTTTCCAATACAGTTCTCTACTTATGGTCTGGGAAGGTACTGGAGAATGGCCCAAGTGGTTGGGCCCCTGCACCCTCACGGGCGGCCCAGAAGAAGCTCCTGGTTCCTGGCTTTGGATTGGCTCAGCCCCAGCTGTTGCAGACAATTGGGGAGTCTCTCCCTCTCTCTGTAACTCTCTCTCTCAAATAAATAAATAAAATCTTTTAAAAAACTGATATATTTTATGAATATTTTTCTCAAAATTTATCATAAAGAAATTAAAAAGATGAGCCACTAACTCTAAGAAGACATTTCAAAGCAATCTGTATTTCTGGAATATATAAAGAATTCCTACAAATCAGCCACATAAAATCTTAGAAAAATGCGCAAAGGTATTTCACAGAATGGGATGTGTATATGACCAAATAAATTAACAAAACGATGCTCAGTCCAATTAATAAGTAGAAAAACAAATTAAAAACACGAGATACCATTTTATACGTGTTAGATAACAAATTAGACATATCAGATAACAAATTAGACATTTGACAAGTAAGTAAAAAGGATTATGGACTGATGGACGTCTTACACAATAATAATGGCAGTATAAATTTATAAACCCTGGGGCCGGTGCTGTGGCACAGTAGGTTAACGCCCTGGCCTGAAGTACCAGCATCTCATATGAGCACCGGTTTGAGACCCGGCTGCTGCACATCCTATCCAGCTCTCTGCTGTGGCCTGGGAAAGCAGTAGAAGATGGCCCAAGTCCTTGGGCCCCTGCTCCCGCGTGGGAGACCCAGAAGAAGCTCCTGGCTCCTGGCTTCGGATTTGCGCAGTTCTGGCTGTTGCGGCCAATTGGGGAGTGAACCAGCGGATGGAAGACCTCTCTCTCTCTCTGCTTCTCCTCTCTCTGTGTAACTCTGACTTTCAAAGAAACAAATAAATAAATCTTAAAAAAAATTTTATAGACCCTGTTTAAAACTATTTGTCATTATCTTATAAAGCTGAAAATTCATACTCATTAACCCAGCAATTAGATTCCTAGATACATTTGCTAGAGGAGCTTGCACACACATGAGAATGTTTGTAGTAGACTATTTGAAGCAAAAACTAGAAATAACCCAAGTGTATCATCAACAGGAGACTAGATGAACTCATATATTCCCAGTCTGATGTTTTACGGCAGTCAAAATGAATAAACTAAAACCATAGTCATGTGACAATACAAATAAATTTTGATAACTTTAGGAAGCAAGTCCCAAGAAAACTTACAGGTGAAAATAAAGCAAAACTAAATAATATATGGCTTATGAAAAATAATGTACATAGTACTGCTAGAATCTATAGAAGTAAAAGAGGGACAGGTGTTTGGCCTAGCAGTTAGGACACAGCTTAGAATATTTGCATCCCTTAACTGAGTGTCTAGATTTAAGTTCCAGCTCCACTTCCAACTCCAGCTTCCTTTTGGTGTGTACCCTCAGAAGCAGCAGGTGATGGCTCAAGTAGCTGGGTCCCTAACAGCCAGATAGGAAAACTGGAATGAGTTCCCAGTTCCTGGGTCAGTCTGGTCTACCCTGGACTACTGGGAGCATTTGAGGAGTTAACTAATGGATGGGAGACCTCTGACTGTCTCTTTCTGCCTTTCAAATAAATAAATATTTTTTTTAAAAATTAAGATAAACAATTAGGAGAATAATTGTTGAGAGAAATGATAATGGCTTAGGGAATGAGAACACACAAGTAACATACTATTCTGGTGCCTGGGTTCTTAACTATTTGTTATGTCATTATCTGTAAGTTAATATTCAATATATTCTTTCATATGTATAATTCCTTATAAACATATAGCAAAAAAAACCACCAAAAACAAAAACTAAATCATTGCCTGTTTTTAGTCACAGGACTGGGTCTAATAGATATCCAACCAGTCCTTCCGACTAGATTTAAAACACAATCTAATCATGTCAGTGACAGGCATACAATTTTTTAATGATGTCACAGTATCCAAAGAACAAATTCTTCAGGCATGACATTCAAGGTCATTCATAATTTGAATTTATTACTGTCTTTTCTCCTACTGTTGTCATATATGAATGTATTCTAGGCCACAGTATTAAAGTATTTCAGTTTCTTGAATGCAAATGTTTCCATACTCATGCATACAGCATTCTCTTGGCCTGAAATGTCCCTCCCTCACCACTCCATCCATCAAGATTTGAAAAGCAATAGCAACTCCTCTGAGAAATCTTTCAGAGGATGCTGCACTGCATCTAAAGCACACTATATTTTCTGATTTGTTTACCTGTTTTTCATGATAGATTATATAACAGAAAGCTCTCACTGCTTCTCAATAATCATTTTCTCTCTCTCATAATAATAAAATCACAATTGTCTTCACCATGGCATGTGTCTAGCTAAAAATAATTTTCCTGACTCCCTAACAGCCAAGCTGGTCATTATGAACTAGTTCTGGCCAAAAGAAGGGAAAATGAAATCTACTATGCAGAACCTAGCCTTTTTATTTACTTATTTTTTTAAATAGAGAACACATATGGTTCTTTGCTCTTTGTTTTTCCTGGAATAACTATGTGGATCCTCAGAAACTAGCAGGTGTCTTGTAAGCATGAGGATGAAAGCAATGGTGGATGAGGAAACCAGTTCTTTTTTTTTTTTTTTTTACACATTATCTTTTTCATCAGATACATTTGTCTTTTTGTTTAAGATTTAATTATTTATTTGAGAGGTGAAGTTATAGATAGAGAGACAGAAAGACGGAGAGAAAGGTCTTCCAACCACTGGTTCACTCCCCAAATGGCTACAACAGCTGGAGCTGAGCCAGTTCGAAGCTAGGAGCCAGGAGCTTTTTCCAGGTCCTGTGGGTGCAGGACCCAAGCACTTGGGCCATCTTCTAGTGCTTTCCCAGGCTATAGCACGGAGCTGTATTGGAAGAGGAGCAGCCAGGGAAAAGAATTGGCACCCAAGTGGGATGTTGGTGCCAGAGGCAGAGGCTTAGCCTACTAAACCCCAGTACTGGCCCCAAGTTCCAGTTCTTAATGGCATTGTAAAACTCCTATAGCAGGCCTGCATTTTCCACCTTTGGACTTTTACATGTGAAAAGTAAAGCTGTTACTTGTCCAAAAGATTCTAGGAAGAGTTTCTATTATATGCAAGTGAATACAACCCTAACTATAGCCACTGTGATCAACCAGAAGGTAGAGACTTACGTTATTCTCCTTTTTACCTCTCAAATCTAGGACACTGGCTGTCCAGGGAGAATGAAGCAATCATAAAGCCATTCTTCCTTTAGGTATTCTAGCTAGGTATTTTGAAAACATTTCATCTTGAATAATTTGGATTTAAATACATGCAACAGTTTTGATTTTGTTATTGTTAATTATAATCAAGAGGTAAAGGCAGACATTTGAAAATATTTTAAGTAATTAGCACAACTAAAAGTTTTTTCACCTTATGATTTTTTATTTCTAGATTTCATTTCATGTATAGCCTCTAAACATGAAATCTGTCTTGGGTATGAATCTTGTGTATCTTTCTGAAAAAGAAAAAGTGATCTTTGGACTAAGTCTGATAATCAGTGATTTGTTTTCCTGGCTTAAACATAAAAGTTTTCTCCAGGTATTTATTTTTTCTTTTCATTTAATTTCTCTAGTCATACATGAACATGTTCTTGTTACAAAAGATAAATAAAGAATACAGATAAAGCAAAAGTTCCTTTAGGTAATCTCATCTCTCTGTTCTAGTCTCATTCCCTTCTCTAACAATGTCAGTGATGCTTGATACGTATTTCTGCTACACTTTACACGATATTTAATAAACATTATATAATTAAAATGTTAATGGAGGATTTTGACATTACCAACATAATTCCTAGAAAAACAAATTAAGAAAAACTACCAAATTGTGTCTGTTTCCTATGACACTTGGAATATGTTCGAAAATGTTTGCTATAAAAATGAAGCTTCAGTGATTAAGTAATCCAACCTGTTTTAAAAATTTGCTTGGAAGTACAGAAGAATCTTTTAAAAGTATTAGAATGTACAGACAAGGTATTATATAGAAAATTAATATTTATTTTTAAAAATTCAACATGTAACTTTTTTCTTGCTAATATTTCTAAGAGTCAGTAACTTCATAACAAAATAAGTAAAAAATTTTAGCAGTACAGATTTAAAGCAGACATTATAAATGACTTTCCTGCCAAAATCATTGCGTGAATTTATTCAACTGCAAAATGAGACTAAAATATTTTACCTACTCCCCTATGCTTGTTGAAAGAACTGAATGAGGTAGTACAGACACTCTCTGACCTAAAATAGTTTGCCTTCAGAATTTTTTAGCTTTACAATGGTGTGAAAGTGATATGTATTTAATAGAAACATTACTTCAAATTTTGAGTGTTGATCTTTTTCCAGGCTAGCAGTATGCAGCACCGTACTCTCGTGATACTGAATAGTGAGTCTCAGCGATCACGATAGGAAATAACCATATGCTGTGCTGGATGGTGTTGCTGACACTGCGATGTTCTGCAAATCAGATGTATTTTTTTTTTTTTTTTTTTTTTTTTTTTTTTTTTTTTTTTTGACAGGCAGAGTGGACAGTGAGAGAGAGAGACAGAGAGAAAGGTCTTCCTTTTGCCGTTGGTTCACCCTCCAATGGCCGCCGCTGCAGCCGGCGCACCGCGCTGATCCTGGCAGGAGCCAGGAGCCAGGTGCTTTTCCTGGTCTCCCATGGGGTGCAGGGCCCAAGCACCTGGGCCATCCTCCACTGCACTCCCTGGCCATAGCAGAGAGCTGGCCTGGAAGAGGGGCAACCGGGACAGAATCCGGCGCCCCGACCGGGACTAGAACCCGGTGTGCCGGCGCCAAATCAGATGTATTAAATGCATTTTTGACTTAATTATGTTTTCAACTTAGTATTTGCTTATCAGGAGGTGAACCCATCATTAAGTAAGGAGCATCTGTAGATGACATAGTGAGTATAATTTAAGCAATAATTATAATACGAACAAGTATTATATTGAAAATTGTATCAATGCAGTTAAATGAGGGGACAGCTGGCTTATAATTTTAACAAATTACAATCATGTAACAATTAATAATATGGGCTCCTCCCAACAAAAAGAAAACATCTTTAATCCTGCATTCTCCCAGGCTTCCTATGCTGAATCTCCAAAAATCTTGTCACTCTTCACTTACCGGTTTTTTTTTTTTTTTTTTTATTTAAAAGTCAGAGTTATGCAGAGAAAGGAGAGGCAGAGAGAGAGCGAGCGAGGTCTTCCACCCGCTGGTTGACTCCCCAGATGGCTGCAACAGCCAGAGCTGCGCCGATCCGAAGCCAGGAACCAGGAGCTTTTGCCGAGTCTCTCACGTGGGTGTAGGGGCCCAAGGACTTGGGCCATCATCTACTGCTATCCCAGGCCATAGCAGGGAGCTGGATAGGAAGTGGAGCAGCCAGGACTCAAACCAGCGCTCATACGGGATGCGGGCACTGCAGGCGGCGGCTTTACCCGCTATGCCACAATGCCGGCCTCTCACAGTTTTTAAGTTTACCTTTGGTTATTACATCAGGCACTAAACCTTCCAGTGTTTTACTTTGACACTGGTAAAAGACCTAAAGCATTTCACTATAAAGTCTGATAAAAATAGTATATGTAGCTTTACATTGTTAAGGGAATTCTTAAACTCAGCATGCACAACAATAAAATAACAGACACATAATTTTCAGTACATTATACTTGACAGTTCAGGCTGAGGTTAGAATTAATCATCTCAACTTAATCTCATCAAATAATAAATTATTTTAAACTCTAAGCTTTTTAGCACAGCAACTAAAGCAGCCTCCTGGGATGCTGGCATCCCATATGGGCCCCAGTTTGTGTCCTGGCTACTCCACTTCTGATCTAGCTCCCTGCTAATGGCCTGGGAAAAGCAGCAGAAGATGGCTCAAGTGTTTAGGTCCTACCACCAAATAGGAGACATGAATGAAACTCTTGGCACCTGGCTTTGGCCTGGCCCAACCCTGGCCTTTGTGCAGTCTGGGAAGTAAACCAGCGAATGGAAGATTCCCCCACCCACCCCCCCTTTTCTGTCTCTCCTTCTCTCTGTAACTCTGACTTCCAAATAAATAAATAAATCTTTTTTAAAAATTGAAAAAAAAAAAAAAACACTAAAGCCAAACAGGGATTGTTTCTTGTGGAAGCAACTTGGCTTACTCAGAGACTGATACTTCATATATACAGAAGTTATATGTAATTATGTGTGGATCCTTAATTATTCTCTCTGGTGCAATGAGAAGCCAGAAGGGGCAGGGATTGAAGTAAGGCATACAGTAAAGCCTGCCTCTAGAAATCTGTTTATTTTAAGACTTTGAAGGGATTAAGAAATCTCTTTTAAAATTTTTGAATAGCACTTCTATGTGGATTGGAAAGGAATAACAGAAATCTTTTGTACAAATCTGATTTTAGGCAAGCCTGAAGCACAAACAGATTTTGAATAGTACCACAATAATTCCTTTTATAGTTTTTAAAGGGTTTTCACTTATGTTCTTTCATTTGATCTTTTCAATGACCAAATAAGGTAATTATAAAGAAAAATCTTCAAACTGAGGAGTAACTTGCTGCTGTAAACATCCAAGGGAATGTGGCAGGCAGTACTCCTTGTCACTTTCAAAGGGCAGGGCCTTAGGGTAGTTCCTTTTCTACCAAACACCAGCAACAACATTTTTAAAGGTTCTATGCCCTGTAGTAACTCCCACTTCACACAAACACACAAGCACACACAATTAGATTGGCAAAGCAACCTTACTAATGTGATAGCATCTCAGAGGTACAAATTATATAAATTAAACTAGCTAAGTCTAATGTCAGTTCTTTTAGCTGGTGACTAATTAACACAAATCAAACTCCAAAAAGTGTCAGAAACTTTCTTTTCAAGATTATGTACATTTTTAACTCTAGCTTGATAGGAGCTCTCCCAGGCTGAAACTTTTAACAACTACTTCCTGCCATCTCATACTTGATTCACAAACAAAGCCATCAAATAGCTAGGAATAAACCTAAAATTTTTAGAGGAACAACTGAGAAAGCCTGAAGATCTAAGTAAGGAGCAAGAGAAGAAAAGAGGCAATATGTTCTTCATATTATGAGGTGTTACTTGGCAAATAAAGTAACTCTTTTAAGCCACCAAGGTTCTCAATCTACCAGAAAAAGAGACACAGATAAAAAAATAAATAAATAAATAAAATCTCTTTGTAATGTTAAATCTCACTTGAAGCTATCCATGTGAACTCATGATATATATTTATTTTTCTTGGCTGTCTACTGAGGAAATAACATCTGAAGGGTAACAAGTTTATTAGATCTTAGGTTCCTAATATCATTTCCAACCAAAAGGAACCACAGTCCCTTAAAACCTTATTGATTTCAGGTCTGGAACAGGTAAAAAGTACAGGTATACTTGGGACATCCTTTTTTTTTTTTTTTTTTAATCAGAAAGACTAATGAGGCAATGCCACAAGGATTTCAAGGGTTCTCACTGGCAAATTTGAGGTAATTTGAGCATCAAAAGAACAGAACCATTAAAAAGCATATTGAATTAAAAAGAAAACCTGTAGGACTACAGTTTACAGTGATCTAAAAAAGGGGCAGGAGAAGGGAGAGAAAAGAAAAACAAGAAAAAAAAGAAAAAGCTTTTTTAAAAATATTAATATAAGAATGATAATTATAAAATGTAGAAGAAATAAGACTCCTAATTAAAACCTCATCATTTTTAAGTTTTCAGTGTGATCTTTGATTTAGGCAGGAATCAATAAATACCAAACCCACTCAGTGAAAAGCTGTTGGGAAGCAGTCCATAGTCTCAAAGCATCACTCTATAGATTATTACTAATTACAAAGAGAAAAACAAAACTACATAATGGAAAGATCTGGCAATCATCACTTTAATCAAAGTTATCACAAATAATGAAACAATCTGTATTATATGCCTCCTGATTTTATATAACAGTAAGTATACAACTTTACTTAGGAATTGGTTAATCATACAATTTATCATCTTAATAATTCATTTCTGAGAGTGAAAGGGCATGCTATTAATAACTATACAAAAACAACAAATATTAACTGAAATTGCCATAGACAATTCTGGATTTGCCCTTACCTATTGGCACCTTAACCAAAAATATTTAATTTTTATTTATGTATCTTCACTTTATTTGAAAAACAGACAGAGAGAGAATGAGAGATCTTCTATCTGCTAGTTCCCTCCCTAAAAGTACACAATAGCCAGGCTGGGCCCAAGCTGAAACCAGGAGCCCACAGTTCCATTTGGTCTCCCAAGTGGGTGTCAGGGACTCAAGTATTTCAGCCATTACTGCTGCTTCCCAGGATGTACCTTGTCAGATAGCCAGATGGGAAGTAGAGTGGCTAGAACTCAAATTAGGCACTCTGATATGGAATGTGTGTGTCCCAACTGGTGACTTACCCACTGCATCAAACACCTGTCCCTAGCTAAAAATATTTAAACGGAACCTAATTATGATGAAATATTTAGATTATTGATCTGACCTCTTTAAAAAGATCTAAGCCATGAAAACCAAGAGATTATTCTAGATTTTTAAAATACCAAAGATACATCATAAAAAAGGTAAATGTGTGGAGGTCAAATGCTGAATCAAGAGAAAAAAATCTACAAGAGATAGTCTTTGATCAGTTAAGGAAATCTGAATGCACACTTATACTGGACAATACTTACAGAACTTTCACTAACTTTTAAGAATGATGTTATTATGTTTATTATGCAGAATATCCTTATTCTTAAAAGATGTATACCTAAGTATTTAAAGGTATAGTGCTACAAAGCCTGCAACTTACTTTCAGATGGTGCAACCAAAATTTTATAAAATATAAATACATATGTATAGATATGTATAGATATTCAATGCAATCCTTTCAATTTACGAGTAAGTTTGAAGTTCTTAAACATAAAACTTGCTAGAAGAGGAATAACCCAAACACATTTTTTTCCTTACCTTGAAGTCGCTCATCAGTCAATATTTTGTTTGTTTGGTTCCAGGTACTATCTATAAAAATTATTTTTTTCAGTGTCATGTCTTTGCACTTGCTGTCAATCAAATCACAGTCCTCCAGTTCTTCAGTTTTTTTGCGTTTAACAGATGGCTTGTCAGGGTCATCATTTTTACCTCTAATATTATCTTGAATTCTTTTTTGCAGATGAAAAGAAATATCTTTTATGGAGACTGACTGAGGTCCAGGAAAAACAAGTACAACCTAAAACAAAGAGACTAATGTGAGCGGTGTGCTATTATTATCTTCAAAATGAATTCTGACTGACTTAAAACTTCAAGAAAAATAGGCACTGAATGTCTGGCAGGAAAAAAGCAATGGGTTGGTATTTCTTTAGTATGTATGGTAAAGTTTAGGTTTTACCATTATATAATCATAAAATACTACCTAAATGCATGATTTATTTCAAAATAAGTCTCTCACTGATTTACAGGGCCATGTTAATTGTACCTTAAATAAATAAAATATATAATATTTAATAAAATATAAGGCAAAGTACATGATACTTTGTAAAAGAACACTACAAGGGCAGGCATTTGGTACAGTGTTTACGATGTCACTTGGGATGCCCACAACACAATTCAACATGCCTAGGTTTCAGTCCTGGCTCCACTCAAGTCTAGCTTCCTGCTAATGTGTACCCTCTGAGGCAGGAAGTGCCGGCTCAAGTACATGGGTACCTACCACCCAGCTCTTGACTTTGGCTTGGCTTAGCCTAGGAAATGGTCTCTCTCTCTCTCTCTCTCTCTCTCTCTCTCTCCTGGTTTTTACTTGGCTCACTCTAGGATATCTCTTACCACCACCTACCTACTTCCCACCCCCCAACCATGGTTCTGCTTAACTCAGCCTAGGAGATCTCTCTCTCTCTTTCTCTGCCTCAAAAATATATTTAAATAAAGTAAAAAAAAAAAAATAGTGCAAAACTTCTCAAGTTTTAAATGCCATTTTCATTTATATGATAAGGATAAAACAAATGATTCAGTGAATACTGGTGAGGAAATGGTGTAATGAGCCTTTACACCATTGGTGATAGGAGAGTGAAACAGCATGACCTTTCATGAAAGCAATATGACAATTTAAATGAAGAGTCTTAAAATGTTCATACCCTTGGCACAGTGATTTCATTATGGGAATCCATCTTAATAAAATAATCCTAAATATATATACACTCACAATAAAGAATATGTTGTATAGAATGTACTTTTCTTATGGAATATTAAAATGAAAAATATAGCTTTTAAGGAAAAATTTAAAAAATTATGGTACCTCCTTTCAGCCCCCTTTCTGAGATCTTATACTGTTGGAGCCTTCAATGACTAAACAGTTCCTGACACAATACAGCTACCAAATAAACATTTGTTAAATGTACAAATACTGATAGAATCATGCATATTTTATCCCTCACACTTCTCCCTATTCCCCACATTTTCTTCAATGTGCAGGTACATTTTTAAATTTTTTATTTGAGAGGCAGGGAGACAAAGAGAGAAAGCATGAGAGAAAGAGAGCTCCTATCTGCTAGTCCACTTGCCAAATGCCTGCTAGAGCCCAGGTATAGGCCAAGACTCAAGCCAACATCCAGGAACTCAAGCTAGATCTCCCAGGTAGCTGGCAGGAACCCAACTACTTGAGCTATCACAACCACCTAAAAGGGTTTGCATTAGTAAGAAGCCAGAGATGGGTATCAAACCCTGGCACTCTGATATGAACGTAAGCATCATAACTACTAGGCCAAACACCTACCACATATATACAATTTTGAAAAAGTCAACATTAATAAAAACAAATACATAATAAATAAAATTAAGAAATAATCTTGAATTTTTAAATTTCAAAGTTATAAAACTTCAAATTTTCATAATACATTCCTATACCTACATAGCAAAGTCCAGGGCTTCTTAATTTTCTTGGATTATAATCAAGGTTCCCCTAATAGAACCTATCACTGTATTTATTTAAACAATGTAAACAGCATACAGCTGACCAGAGAAAGAAATGCAAATATAATGACAGATCTAAAACTGAGACTATAAAAAGTCAATATAGATAGAGACAAGAAGAAAGAAAGAAGGAAAGAAAGAGAGAGAGAGTGAGAGAGAGAGAGAGAGAAAGAGGCAAACCTTACAAAATCTTTCTGGAATAAATGAATGTGTTAAATTTGTTTCCAGACTGACCACACCAATAAATGGTCCCCAAGGGACCTAAATAGATTCAAATGATTGTTTTAGAAGCATCCAAGGTCTAAATTTTTGAAATCTATTGTAAAATCAGTTCTTACCAAAAGACTAGCAATATCTCACCAATATGAAAATTTCAACTCTGTGAAAACCAATTAAGAATCTAACAATTGGCCGGCGCCGCGGCTCAATAGGCTAATCCTCCACCTAGCGGTGCCGGCACACTGGGTTCTAGTCCCAGTCAGGGCGCCGGATTCTGTCCCGGTTGCCCCCTTCCAGGCCAGCTCTCTGCTGTGGCCCGGGAAGGCAGTGGAGGATGGCCCAAGTGCTTGGGCCCTGCACCCCATGGGAGACCAGGAGAAGCACCTGGCTCCTGCCTTCAGATCAGCGCGGTGCACTGGCCGCAGCACGCTGGCCGAGGCGGCCATTGGAAGGTGAACCAACGCAAAAGGAAGACCTTTCTCTCTGTCTCTCTCACTATTCACTCTGCCTGTCAAAAAAAAAAAAAAAAAAAAAAAGATTCTAACAATAGGCAAGGAAGACCTCTGAAAGCCAAAGGAAATTTTACAAAGGCTATGTACTAAAGCTCTTTAATTTGGGAGAATTCTTGAAAATTCTTCCAATTCAGTCTTTCTTTCATTCTTTTGGAGAAATTTCAACAATATTTGTAATCTACTTTTCTAGTCTGCATCCATTTAAAGCATGCATATGTAGTACTGGAATGAGAATAAGAAGGAAGAAAGTAAAAGCATGCAAAGTGATATCAGCAGTGTAAAAGAAATAAGGCAGAAAACTAAAATGAACAGAAAGACTCAAAATAGTATAACAATCCAGGATCATCTGACCTTTGAAGCATTAATAAAATAAGCTGTACCATTTAATGCTACATGAGCATAACACTAGGCTTTTAGGAAAAATATTGAATTAAAATAAGCTCATAAAAGCAATGAATTTTAAAATTCATTTTACAGTCAAATGTGAAAATCTATAAAAAATAAGCAGCCTACTTCATGGTCCTTTTCTTCATATTCTGGAATACAAGGATATGTGTAAATGTTTACAAATTCAGGTGCTAAAAGTTTTGCATGTATAGCTGTACTTTTGCCATCTGTTTCATTTGGGTGTTTAATGATGTCGATCTTCAATGGAAGCTAAAGTAAAACAAACAAAAAAGGCAAATGAACAAAAAAATCTAATTTTTATATTAATAAAATGGTCTTTAAAGCTAAATACCAAGCTCACAATGAGTCCCATAGAAATACATATGGTTTGAAAGGCATATTTTTCTAGGCCAGAATTTTAAGAATTATGAATGTCATAAAGCAAACCCAAGTTCTTCTTCAGGATTGTTAATTATGCAAGAAAACAACTATTGTCAACTTTCTTAACATAGAACCCCTTTTAAACAAAGCTCCAATGTCATTTTCATTTAAGTTATATAGTTATTAAGTCCAAATCCTAACATTTCTGTATCTGTACCGATAACAGTTTTTATAATTCTGACCAACTCCTAGTTTGTTTCCTTTATGCTATTTTAAATGGAAAATTAAGTTTTGGGAAAAGCTTCAGCTCTAAATTTCAAACTGAAGTTCCATTCTTTGTATGTCCTTTCCAATCACAGGCATTACTCTTTGTTGTGAACATCATGATCTTCACCAGCACATTTTAACAACACCAATCAAATTATTATCAATTGAAAAAAAAAGTAACAGAGTAAGTCTAAAAGGCATAATCTTCATATCACAAATAACTCTCTGCAAAATCATCTTGTCTTGAACAGTTCCCTTAAAGTTTCAGTACTTGTTATGGATTATGTTCCATCACTGTGAAAAAACTGGATTCCTTGAATTAAGATTCTTCTAGTATCTCACTTTATTTGGTTTAACTTTCTTTATAATGCCTACACAAATCCTGCACTCAGCCATGAATATGAAAATGAATGCTGAGACATATTTTTTCCACTATATATGTAAGAAATTCTCCTGAGATAGGTTCTTCACTGCAGATTTAAATGTCCTTTTATTAGGTACTATCTACCACCTCCAATCCCTATTCCCACACTGAATAGAGAGGATTCTAGGAATTTACCCTGGATCACACAGCTGTTTTGTCCTGCAGTTCAGAACTGTTTTTCTTGAGCTAGACACTGCATATAATTTAACTGTTATGATACAATAAAATGAATCACATATTATACCCTTGAGCCTATCACCACAATGAAGACAATGATCTGCAACTACCAAAGGTCTTCTGTTGTTCCTTACTTCCCTTCTCCCCATCAACCAATGCCTCCAGTCCTCAGGCAGCTATTGGCCTGCTGTGATTACAGACTGACTTTCATTTCTTATGAATGAAATCATATAATATGTACTCTTCATCTGACTTCTTTCATCCGGAATATTAAGATTCATCTACGTCACTGTATACATCACTAGGTCTAAAATTACTGTTAAAAGGTATAGTGCTGCATGCTCCTAAATAATGCCAATTTCATGTTTTTTTTCTTTCTGGATAATTATGTGGGTACAGAAAGATCCTAGCTTACAAATAATTACCTCAGTTTTAAATTAGAGTTTAAAATACCATATCTCCTACCCTTTCCCTCTGGCCTAGTGATCATTTATAGGTTAGGGCCAATTATTTCATATCATCACACCAACTTCTAGTTGTAGAAAATTTACTATGTAAGTAGGCAGCTTTCAAGTGATTTTACACCAGTCTACTTCTGTCTGAACTCTACTTTAGACGTCCCTCATGACAATTAGTTTCAGCTGACACTATACTCTCCCGCCCCAGGGTCTCTGAGTGTCAGGTCAGCATTTTCTTAGTCCAGAGAAGGTAGAGAAAAGGAAAGAAGAAAAAGAAAGCAGACCATGACAAGGTATTCTATTACTAAAAAAATTAAATTTCTTATAAGATTGATGATTAGAGCTGAAAATTCTAAAAGCTATCACTAATACTCAAATCAGGTGGCTATCTTGAAGGACAGGACTCAGTGCTATTGTTACCAGATTTTACAAATCATATACACCTATTTTTAAAATTACACAATAAAGAAAGTATTATAAACTAAAATCTACAAAGTATAAGACAATTACGCAAAATTTGTACCCCTGAAACCCAATCCAGGTATCATCAGTTCTCTGTGTTTAAGCCTGAGGTTTCTGACACTATAAAACCAAAACATGCAAGCAAATCAAATATGAAAATTGTATCTGTGTGTGCTAATTCACACATCATGACAGAGAATGGAGTAACAATGTTTACCAGAGGACAGTTTGAATAGAGATATTCTATTTTCAAACATGTACAGACTATCCATTTGTTCTATTTTCTGGAAGTGAATGACCACAAATCTTTTTGTTTAGGATATCAAAATGCCTTTAGCCAGGAGACCCCAACATTTTCCGAAATAATTATCAACTTTCCCACAAAGAAAAGAAAGCCTTTTTAAACTAGCCTTTTAGATTCTAATAAAACTGGAGGTTTTTTTTTTTTTTTAACCTCCTGATTTTTTCTCACTTTTCAGAAAATCCCCAAGTACCTTTTACCTTTACCTACGCATTTTACAAGGCTTTTATAAAACTATATTCTGCATTAAAATGTAAGTATTTAGAATTTGTCCCCTAGACTAAAATTTAAACCTAAGAAGGACTTACTCATTATATAGCCATGCTCCCTTCCCAAGTAGGCTACATAAAAGCAAATGCTAAAGGGTTTGTTAAACAAACTTCAAGTAGACATCAGAAAAAAATACTTTGTAGAGTTTTTATTACCATTAATATATATGAAAGATTGAATTTATATATATAACAGATTGAGTTTATATATATATATATATATATATATATATATATATATAAACCAATAAAAAAGAAGCACTAGAAGAGGCACTGTGGCATAGGGGGTAAAGTCGCTGCCTGCAGGGCTGGCATCCCATATGGGCACTGGTTCAAGTCCCAGATGTTCCACTTCTGATCCAGCTCTCTGCTATGAGCTGGGAAAACAGTAGAGCATGGCCCAAGTCCTTGGGTCCCTGCACCTGCATGGGAGACCTGGAGGAAGCGCCTGGCTCCTGGCTTTGGATCGGTGTAGCTCCAGCCTTTGTGGCCAATTGAGGAGTGAACCAGAGGATGGAAGACCTCTCTCACTCTCTTTCTGCCTCTCTTTCTCTCTCTGTGTAACTCTGACAAAGAAAGAAAGGAAGGAAGGGAGGGAGGAGAGAGAGAGAGAGAGAGAGAGAGAGAGAGAAAGAAAGAAAGACAGACTATAGAAAACCTTGCACAATCCAGACCATTTCGAGTCAAACATTTACATAGGGTTTTGAGTCATTTCTATTAAACAGTGGACATTAGTACACTGATTTGAAAAATAACCTACTGTTAACTTATATGAAAATATCAGTTCTGTAAATATAAAGGTATTTCAAAAAGTTCACTAAAAAGAATTCAAAGAAAAATTTTGGCACAGAAAACTTTAGGAACCATGCACAATTTTTTTCATAATATACATTTTCCATGAACTTTTTTGAAGACCTTTAAATTATTGACTTGCATTATTCTTATCTGCAACCCTTTCTGAACAGAACACTTCTTAAGATAAAATTTTAATGGGACACTTCCTTTATGTAACTATGATATGAACCAAGACAGAATAATTCTATGTATACTTCAAAAACTGTACTCTGAAATATAACAGTCCTTTAATCTCAAGGTCTTGGTCCTCCTGAACAAAATGAAAAATGGCTGGGCCATTGCAGCCAGTTGGGGAATGAACAGCAGATGGAAGATCTCTCTCTCTCTCTCTCTCTGAAACTCTGCCTTTCAAATAAATAAAAATAAATCTTAAAAAAGAAATAGTCTTGATAAGCAACAAAAAGTAAAAAGTTAAGCAACTGATTCAAGTCAACTTTTAAATCTGGTTTTAAGTCACTATAATTATAATATAGCCCAATGAATAGGTCTAATCTTTTTTCTAGTTTAGCTTAGTTTTGATGACTGAGATCTAGTACTCCTCCCCATATAGGATTGAGCTAAGTCACAATAGCTTGAAAAAAAAAGCTCCTTAGGTAAGTCTATAAACTTGTCTATTTAGTATTCACTTTTTAAACCAACGTATCTCAATTCTATTTCTGCGCACTTTTTTTTAGATTTTTTTTAATTTATTTGAAAGGCAGAGTTAGAGAGGCAGAGACAGAGAGAGAGAATGAGAGAGGTCTTCCATTCACTGGTTCACTCCCCAAATAGCTGCAACAGCTGAAGCTGCGCTGATCGAAAGCCAGAATCTTCTTCCTTCGGGTCTCCCATGAGGGTGCAGGGGTCCAAGAACCTGTGCTATCTTCCACTGCTTTCTCAGGGCCATTAGCAGGGAGCTGGATGGAAAGTGGAACAGCCAGGACTTGAACTGGTGCCCATATGGGCCATATGGAATGTCAGCACTGTGGTGCCGGCTTTACCAGCTACACAACAGCACCAGCTCTGTAATAGTCATGTTTACAAAACACTTTTTCTATAATGTAAATAAACTATAATCACTATTTCAAAAAGTAATTGATTTCATTAAAAATTAGAAACACCATTCATTTCAGACCCAAGTGTTTTTACAGAGCTAAGGAAAACAAATAGGTTTAGTAAAATATAGGATAACAATTTCACTAACAATTTGTTTTCATACTATCGTTTCTCAAGCTTATCAATCATATCACAGCACAAGTATATGAAATATAGTTGTTGCATCTATTTCCCTACTATCAAACAAGTAAATTTCTTACTAACCTTCACAAGTGGAATCTGTTCAACAGGTACATTTTCAACTGGGACACAGCACGTATAGCAGTAAAACATTCTGGATCCACCGCATTTGCGACACTTTGACCTCCCACTTTGCTGAGCTTTTTGAAGAACATCTTGAGATGCTAAACATAAGTTTTGAAGGGGATCTTCTGAAGCTACAGAAGCAGTTTGTGACTGTTTTGTCTCCACAAATTCTGAGTTATTTTCTTCAAATTTAAGTGAATTGAGAGACATTCTTCATTTAAACTAAATGTAAATATTTACTGTTAAAAACATTTATTACAGGTACACTGTAAAAAAAAGAAAAACTAGGAGATAAAAACAAAAGACATTTTAGTCACTGTCTCTATAAATAAAACCACACAATTCACACTGTGAATTTAATATTTAACAATATTAAGAAGTTTCAGAAAACCACTAAATTGCATGCTTTTAAATATAAAAGTCAGTAGTCAAAACAACAAATAACAGTTCTCCTTTTGGGCCTTTCTGTACATAAATTGGAAATGGCACTATCTTAGAAAAGTTATTTCAAATACAAAGTTTGGGTACTGAAAATCTACTTTTTAAAAATTCTTTTTGTTCCAGAGATGGCAATTTTATTTCCTAAGTACTAAAAATTCAATGATTTCATGTTAGTATTAGCCAGGAATATATTTAAGCTGTTAGGCTCTGATTCTGAATTGACTTCACATAACATCAAATTTCATGCTGAACTCTAATGAAAAAAAGCTTCCAGAGAAATCAGTAAAATTTAGTGGGAAGTGTTCCAAAAGATATATTCCTCTTTAACTTAAAATGTGTGTGTATACTAAAAAATAAGAGGCATCTACTACCACTTACAATTTGTAAAACATCCCATAATTGAAATGCCTGATCTTAAAAATTATAAAGCGTTATAGAATGACATTAGTGTCCATTCATTCTAAGGTTTTATACTATCCAGGTCAGCGTTGTGGCACAGTGAGTAAAGCCACTGCCCGCAGTGCCAGCATCCAATATGGGTGCTGGATTGAGTTCCAGCTGCTCCGTTTCCAATCCAGCTCTCTGCTATGGCCTAGGAAAGCAGAAGATGGCCAAAGTCCTTGGGTCCCCGCACCCGTGTGGGAGACCCGGAAGAAGCTCCAGACTCCTGGCTTCGGGTTGGCACAGCCCCGGCTGTTGCAGCCATTTGAGTGACCAGGGGATGAAATTCCTCTCTATCTCTGCCTCTGTGTCTCTGTAGCTCTGTAGCCTCTGTGTCTCTGTAGCCTTTCAAATAAATAAATAAATCTTAAAAAAAAAAACAACAGAATTTATAATGCCTTTTAAAAATACACACCATTCAGATTCTGCAGTACACGAGATAAAGTAGTAAAATCACTTTCCCACTTAATATTTTCTTAAGGGTGAGAGCTGCAAAATTTTTTATTTGAATTCCCTTGAAACATGATATCTTTCAAGGGAGAAAAAAGACTGGGCCTGTTGATTTGATATGCATTCCACAGCTATAAAACAATTTTTCTGTTACAAAGCCTTATGGCACTGTGATGTTTAACTATGATGCTCCAGGCACTTTACAAGAAGATTTCTTTGGTCTTCCAAATGAAAGTGAACAGAAAGTCCAGAGAGACAAAGAATCCAACACAACTTGCTAATAAGTTAGAGATACTAAGACTGTAAATCCAAGAGAGCTTGAGACTCAAAGAAAAGATGCCATCATTGAAGCGAAAAATGCACTTGCCAAATTTACCCCGGGAGAAAACCGAAATACGTATACTATATTTTTTGCTGTTTACTAATTAGGTGGAGATTTACATTTTGGGTTGCTCAGAAAAATGGATATGTGAAAACACTAGTCCAATCCCTTCTTTAAGCCTCACAAATGGAAAATAAATTCTACTTCTGACCACAATTCTAAATCACCAAACTAAAAATGGCTTCTATCTCTGTGGACATGTCTTCAATGCTTACAGATTAGGAAGCTGTTGCCTTTCCTTGAGTCTCAGATCCTTTTAGGAATCATAAAAACATTAGTCCTTATTCCGCAAAAATACATATCCAAACTCAATTATTTTTTACACAATTTCAAGTGTTTTTCACAGGTCTCCTAGAATCCACCTACGGATACAGGCAGAGAAATCTTGAGTAAGAAAATTCATTTTCAGTACAGAAGTAACCCTACAAGTTTGGGGAAAGATCCTATTAATCTCCAGAAACCAGAGCTATCCTCTGTTGGCCAACAAAGTGCTAACTGTCTCAAGCCAATAGAAGTCTTATAGCTGCACTTCGTGCGCTAATTAAATTTCACCTATAAAAACCTTGTTTTGGGTCTGTTCTGTTGTTGCCTGAAGTTTTTACATAAAAACGCTTTACAGCTTTAATAGTCTTAAATTATTCAGATCACAGGACTCATCCTAAGAATGAAATTGGACAGGTCTAATTCAATGTGACTTGATTCCCCAGGCTATTCCCGTTAGCAATTTAGAGGGTTTGCCTGTATCACCAAAGAGCCCACACATACTGGGGCTTAACAACGCAGTTCCTGTGGATGTCATGGAAATCAACGTGGTGGTCTGACATTTAACAGAAAACTACTGGTTTCTACAGTTTTCTAAAGCCCTCAAAATACATTCTTCCTAAGATGCCTCAGAAATATCACCCTGCACTTCACTGGCCTTATGTTCTTATGTTCAGATAACTAAATGGATATTTGTTAAGGCTTATATAAATTAATATCCTCTACAAAATCAAAATAACACAAATACCTGTGAGGCAGTGAAATTCAGGGAAATGTTTTTGCCTCCTCTCCCTGCCTCACCTACACACTCTCACCTATGGCTGAGGTGGCCACATAGAAGAGGCCAGCAGTTATAATACTGCAGCTCCCTTCAAGAGTCTCTGACACCATATGATCACAGCTTCTGTCCTGACCTACCCAACAGCCTGTCTTCAATGTGTACCAATCATTTGTTGCAGTTTTGTTATTCAAAACCTTCAAGGCTTACTTATTAACATCAAATATGTGTGGGGAAATACAACTGAAGTCCTGGGAGTTAAAAAGACAGAAAACATAAAAAGACTATTCTTAGGGAACTATCAAATAGTTTTAGAACCTTGATGTTACATCCATCATTCTGCAACTTAGGCTAAAAACAAATTTTTATTCCTCTTTCTACCCAATTTCCCCCAAAAACTAATTAAAGACACCAAGCTGCATCAATTTTATCCTGCATAGAACCTTGTATTTTCAGTCTCAAAGTCAGGACAGTGATTCAGTTCCTAATAACTCATGGATGGGTCAGGACACTCTCTTACACCTCCTTACCTTTGAGCACTTATTATTGGTTCCACATATTTGACATGGAAAAATACACTTAATTTGGAGGTACCTTTGAGTGAGGCTGTCCCTCCCAGGAGATTCAACTGTGTAAAAGTAGAATTCTTTCTTGATCTCACCTATCCCTTAATCTAATGCACTTAGAATTCAACAAATACTAATGAAATCAAAGCCATTTTGAGAAATGACTCTGGTACACACCTTGCTGCTTAAGTACCTGAAAAACTACCTTCATGGGCTATCTGGAGCCTGGCACAAGTGGCAGCCTGGCAAAACATTTTTTGTTTTTTGTTTTGCTTTACAAAACAGCAGAAACCGTTCTTTGCTTTTTAATTCGGTACTAGATAAAATCCACTTCAAATTTTCTTTCTGGAGTATTTTTAAGAACCTAGTGCCATAATATAATCACATCCAACATCCATTGTCCGAAATCTAAGGTATCAGCTACATATATAAATATATATGACATATAGGACCATATATGACATATATATGACAAATAGGCCCTCCCACAGCACCCACTGATAGGCTTATAGACGACTTGCTTTATTTTTTTCCTCGTACACTGGACTTCAGTCCTTACATATTGTGATCTTAAACCAGTTCCCAAATTTATTACACTAACTCTGTAGAACTGGCGCCCGAAAAAATGTTAATGTACTTCCTTCCTTATCTACATTCACAAGAAATAATTCAGACACAACAGACTCCGTTGCTTATTATGTAGCCACAATATTAATATTTTAAATACATCGCGTGGCATGCCTATTCCCACAACTGTACTGGACTTCCGAGATGACTGACCCTTCACAAACCACTCCAAAGACAAAAAAAAAAAAAAAAAAATGGAGTTTCTAGGAGTCTGAAGGAACACTTTCCTTAGGACAGAAAAATCCGAAAATCACTGTTTAATTTTTTTTTTGAGGAAAAATCTGTAAGCTTTTTTTCCGAAAGGGCCCGCTAGATCTTACAAACCCAAGATGCAGGGACCAGGGCTGCCCTCACAGGCGACAACCAGCGCGTCCTCCGCTGGCGCCCTGTTCAGGAGCGTCCACTTCCCGCGGCCGCGCGGCTCGGGCCAGACCGCTGAAGCGGCGCGCAGACCCGCACGGGGGATGGGAGTGGGATTAATCACACCTGCACAGCTCGCGGGTTCTCGCGCAGCTCCACGAGTCTTCCGCCTCCCGAGCCCGAGGCGCGCGCCGGGCCGTGACCGCGCACGGACCGAGCGGAGCGCTTTCCGGGAGACACCCGAGGGAGGAGCTAGGCGGTTGCCGCGGCGAAGGTAACTGACGGGCGGCGGGGCGGGGTTAGACGGGAAGTCCCGCCTCCGCCTCTCTCTCCTCGGGCCCTGTAGCCCTTCTGAGAGACTCTGTGGGAGCCGGGCTTGGGCCGCTGGGGCGAGGCCCTCACCCCGGCCGTCCTGGCGCAGAGCTCGCTCGAGGCTGAATGGGACATCAAAACGGGAACGCGGTGCTGGGAATGCATTCTCAAGGCTTAGTTGCAGTGAGCTGTGAACCAGTGCTGACCCCACTGAACACTGACCATTTTACCAATCCTCGGTGTATTTACATTGTGAGAACTTGGGTCTGTTACTTTTCTGTATCAAGTGTTTCATGTGCTACGCAGTGCTGAAAGCTACTAGAAAAATCGAAAGATTATACTATGGAGTTTGCCCTTCTGGATATAAAAAGCAGCAAAAGCGAAGTCTTTAACCAGGAATAGTTCACAGCCATTTTCTCTCTTTTTTTTTTAAACTTAAATCTTAAGTTTTATCAAACTAGTTTGCACAGACTAAAAAGTAAATTATATATTTAATTATTAGCGTGTGGGGTTGTTATTTGTAAGGAACCAGTTACTCCAAAATATGTCAGCTTGAAATGACCATTTTATTATATTCGTGAGCTGTATGGTCAGTGGGGCACAATATGTTGGCCTTTTTTATGGTAACAACTGGTGAGCCTAGGCATGCTACCAGAATTCCTGTTTACAACTCCTCCATGTGGCCTGGGCTTCCTCCCAGAATGGCAGTAGCACTGTCAGACTTCAGTTTAGACCCTTGTCTTCAAAAGGAGTATTTAAATAAACAGGGCAGAAACTGCATGTGCTTTTCTGACCTAACCTCAAAAACTAACAGTTTGCTTTAGTCCATTTTTTATTGTCACAGTTTTGAAGGGCCAGGAGCACGCACTGGCTTATTCTTGGCTTTCTTGAGGGTCTCGTGGCAGATGGCATCAGGATATCAGGAGTTCCTACAGCAGAGATAAAGAGACAGGAAGTCATATTTAGCTATTATAACCCACACTTAAAGGAACCAACTAACTTTCTAAGACCAGCATTACCCAGGGCAATGACCAGAATGAACTAATCACTTTCCAGGAGCCCCCACCTCACCCACCACCACCACCACCTCCACCATCCCTTAAAAGTTCCATGGCATCCCAAAATCCACACACTGATGACCAGATGTCCAACATATGACCCCTTGGAGGACACGCTAAGCTACATCCAGACCATAACATGGTGTCAGTTTCTTTAGCTTCTTTCCCTCACAAGTCCTGTCCAGATTTTGGAGAAAGACAAAAGTCCTACTTCTCAAAAGATTAGCAAAGACTTTGTAGCCATTTAGGAAAAAGAAAAAAACTGACAGTGAATTTACTGCTTTAACTGAATTCTCGCAAAAGATCCATTGTGATTGTTGCTAGTCAGATGAAAAAGGTTGACTCAAGACTCATGGATTCAGGTTTATTTTCACTGGTTCTGTAGCCTTCTAGAACTTAGGGTCTGTAACTTCTCTGACAAGATAGAAAGTGTGGTAAATTATACAAGAACCTGTGGAGGTCAGCTCTAAAAATAGTACATAAATTGTGCCACATTCCAGTTCAGAATGTAGTCCCAATACCTCTCACTGTAACTGTAAGGTAGCCTGGAAAATGTAGAGGAATATATATATATATATATATATATAGGTGAGTACTATCAATTTGTCACATTCTAGGTTTTAAATTAAACCCCATAGTATTCAAGCCCTTCACTTGGTTCTTCTCACCAAAGGAAAATCCCTTAACAGCTTTTAATATGTCTTCTGTTATTTACTGTTTCGAAATATATTATAATTTCTTGAGTTTTTAAATGTCAGACATTATCCATTGGTTTTCTCTTGTGGAAGGCAATGGTGTTGTTCTTTTATAATACTACCCCAAGCATGTGAACATTTCCTCTCTTCCAGTTCTACACTCTTCTTGTCTCTCCGTCTCTCAATATAGTGATATCATAGTTTGGGTCAAATCAATTTTTAATATTATCACTAGTAAGTCTAGGTCAATAACATTCAACCCCGAACCACATAGTATACCATAATTATATTAATAAAACTTTTCCTTTCTCTTAATAACTACTGTATTTTGTGTATTCATTAGTAATCTGTTCTTCAGAGATTCTGAAGTGATAAAGCATAAAAATCAAATACATCAATCAATAAAGCAGTTTTTTTGTCCTTATAGATATTCCTGAGAGCATTATAACATTTAGTCAATTTAGGATGATTGATTTCACAGATCCAACATTGTTATACTGTGTTTAGATTCCTTTTTCTTTGTTTAATTCTGTGTGTTATGAAATATGCCCTCTAGTATCTTCCTGAGAAACATAAATGGAAGCATGGGAGAAAATTAATAACCTCCCCTTACAAGATGTCCACATTCTAGTTTCCAGAACAAATGAAAATTTTATATGGCAGAAAAAATCACCTATGCACCTCAATGTCTTGAGGTGGAAAAATTACTCTATTATCTGGGTGAGGTCTCCTAATAAGAGAGAGACAAGAGGTCAAAGAGGGGAGAATGCTCCAGACTTTGAAGTTACAGGAAGGAGCTATGAGGAAAGGAATGTGGGAAATTGCTAGAAGCTGGAGAAGGGAAGGAAGTTGACTCTGCTAGAGTATCAGGAAGGAGCATAGCCCCACAGACCCACTTTAGACTTCTGACCTCCAGAACTATGAGATAACGATCTTGTGTTGTCTTAAGCCACTGTGTGTAATAATTGGTTACAGCAGTAATATGAAAATAACACAGAAATAAATGGGGATTTTTAAACTACCTTGCAAGAAAGATGCAACAGATTTAATTAATGATTAGCTTAAATTTGAATTTATAGATTGAAAGTCATTTTCCTGCAGAATCTCCTAAATTCTTATATTTTTCCTCTGATTCTTGTTTTTCTTAAACATTTTTCTTCTAAAATTTCTTCAGTTTTTGTTCCATAACCTTTTTTTGGAGTATTTAATTTATATCCATTATGTGTACTTTACATTTTGTATTCTCTATTTCTTTATATCATGCTGCTTTTGTTTCAAGAATGCCTTATCTTATAGCACTTTAAGTATCTTAAAGACTGTTTTGAAGTTTCTTTTTGTTCCCCACATTGTCTGTATACAGCTGGATTTTATTCTTAGCTATTTATTTGGGTTTCTATTTTATATTTTTTATCGTAAATACTTGGTAGTCCTTGCTTCAATTTATATTGACGAATAAGAATTAAAGTAAAGACAGAATCTTCATTGTGTCTGAACAGGAATTGTCAAGCATTCACTTTCTTAGTTTATCACTGGGAGTTTCTCAAACATCTATAAGAGAAACAAGACTAATAAAGATAAAGGGAAAAATCAATGAAATTGATGTTATATGTGCACTATCGAGAAATCTAAGAAGGCCAAACTTGGTTCTTTGGAAAGACTAATAAAATTGGTGGAACTTGAGATTGATCAAGACATAAGTACAAATATCAAAAGTTTAAAAACATCATCACTGACCCTACAGATAGCAGATAAGAGAATATTAAGTGTAAAATACTTATGTCAAATACTTGATAATTTTTATTTCCTTGAAAAATAATTTACCAAAATGAATATAAGTATTAATAGAGTATCTGCATGACATTATATTAATTTTGATAAACTGTATCTGTATTAGTCTGCTCAGACTGTCAAAATATAATAGTAGACTGGATGACTTAAACAACAGAAATTTTTTTTCTCATAGATAAAGAGACCAAGGCTCCATCAGGGTTGGTTTATGATAAGACGTTTCTTCTTATATTGTAGGCCACTAACCTTGCACCAGGGCAACATAGTGAACATAATGAATTAAATAATAGTTGAAAACTTCCCAAGCCTTGAAGAGATATAGACATGAAGATATAGGAAGCTCAGAGGAGCTCAACCAAGACTCAACCAAAAAAGACACTTTCCAAGGCATTTTATATCCAAAGTGCTAAAATTTTAGGACACAGAGAGAATCTTAAAGACAGAGACAAAACATTAAGTCACATATAAAGGAAAACCTATTAGACTAATAACAGACTTCTCAACAGAAACCCTACAGGCCAGAAAAGAGTAGGATGATACAGTCAAGGTCTTGAAAGAAAAAAACCTCCAGCCAAGAATATTATATCCAGTGAAGCAATCCTTCATGAATGAGATAGAAGTAAATTATTTCCCAGACAAGAAAAAGCTGAGAGAATTCATCTCACCATGCGAGCCTCACAAGAAAGCCTGAAATGAGACCTACGTTAGATGTAACCTTCATGAAAACAAAACAGTACAAAATTCAATGAAAGAGCAAATGCACAAAAGGGAAACAGAAGGGTATCCAACCTTATGGCAGAAGGCTACCAAAACACAAAAATGATAAGAAAGCAGAAAGAAGTGGAGAATATGTAAAATGCTAAGCAACAAACAAAGGGATGTGGGGTTAGTGCTTACCTATCAGAATTAGCATTGAATGTGAATAGATTAAATTACCCAAAAGATTTAGTAGATTAAAAAAAAAAAAAGACCCAGGTATATACTGTCTACAGATAACTCACTTCACAGGTTAAGATACACATAGAATGAAAGTGAAGGGTTGGAAAAAGATATACCATGCAAATAGAAACCAAAAACAAGTTAGAGTAGCTATATAGTCACATAAAACATACATTTCACATTTTTTAAAATGTGAAAAGAGAGAAGAACATTATATATTGATGAGGATCAACTCAGGAAGATGTAATCATTATAACTGTATATGCATTCAACACAAGACCACTCAGATGTGTAAAACAAATATTATTAGACCTAAAGGGAGAGACACAATCCAATATCATTGTAGTAGGGAACTTTAACACCACAATGTTATAGACATATAATCTAGACAGAAAACTAACAAAGATACGTCAGATTTGAAATATACTATACAGCAAATGGGCTTAATATTTCACCCAACAGCTAGGCTAGACCATATATTAGGTCACAAATCAAGTCTCAGCAGGTTTTTTTTAGGGGATGAAATCCTGGTTTTATTTATTTGAAAGGCAAAGTTACAGAAAGAGCTCTTTCATCTGCTGTTAACTCCGCAGTGGGGAACTATTTATTACCCTCAATAGTTTACTATCTAGTTAAAGCTTAACAAGCAATTTGAATTGTCACATAGCAACAACTTATAGAAACATTTACCAAAAGGCCTGATGTCTTCTATAGATTTTAAGAATACAAGAGTACATATATTTGGAAACATTTATCTTTCACACTTACAAACTTATTTTTTAACAATTATAGTTAAATTACCTAAGAAACTAAAATATTAGATATGCATGGTTACTATCTTAAGTCATGATCTTCCCAGAGAACAACTCTAGAAGCTAAATTTGACTTTATAGGAGTCAATGAACATTGTATCATACCTTTACCTATGTTATTTGTTTTTAGGTTGATATAATAACTTTATAATTCCAAATATCTAACACAAATAGATATAACTTTTGCTTAATCAGCAAACCGAAACACAAACATGTGAAGCACTCTGAAAACATCTTTAGTTTCTTTTTACCAACGAATTTAAAACAACCTCTGAAAACATCTTTAGTTTCTTTTTACCAACGAATTTAAAACAACCTATCTATCAGAGATTTATCCAAGTATTTATGTAACACAAACCAAAAAAACTATTTTGGGTTAATTTAATAGTTTTAATTTATATGAGTGCCCTTTTATCTATAAGTCATTTAGAACAGACCTCTTAACAAAATTTTGCATGTAGATACAACATACAGCATGTACACAGTTATAATGCATTCATAACATACATCACAGGACAGAACAGTAAAGCAGATTCTGTTAACAGCTTTTGAAAATCTTTGACTTCTTTTAAAAAACAACTATCAATCAATTAGAATCACTTCTTGCTCTTAGTTACCTGAATTAACCATACTTTTTTTCAGTTGGAACCTGAAGGAAAAAAAAAAAAACTTTACTTGAGCATATAGTTTGTAAAATAACTGTAGTCCCAGTAATTGAATTAGACATTTTCACATGTAAAGAAAATAATATCTTTATTTCAGATTCTGTTAGCACTCTAACAGAGAAATGTTTTTGTTTATTATGTTTATAGTTTCTTGCTCCCCACTGTCAATTTTATCAGGGGCATCTGTAGGAATTTATACAGGTTTTAAGGGATCAGAGTCATCCCTGAGCCTGTGCTCTACCATTGTGGTGAGGGGGAGTCAAAGCTCTGCAGAATTTTTTAAACTAGGAGGGCCTCCTACCATATCTCCTTGGGCATCAATTACTGTAGACACAGCAATTGCAAGGTTTAAGGTATTTACCAAATTTCTAATAAAACCTCTCTAACTGCAGAATAGCATAACAGGTAGGGATCCATTTAACAGCCACCTTTCTTTAAAATCCAACATATATGTAGACCACACAGTATTTCCATAGGACATCATTTCCTTCTTAGTCATAGGCTATCACCTGTAAGCTGCCCAATCAGCCAAGATGCAACCTAGGAGGTTTTTGGATAGAACAGAAATTGAACTGCTCTTGTTTAACCAAAGAGAAAGAAATTCTCACATAACCAACCAACCAAAAGGGTACTATACCAAACCAAATCAAAATCCTCCTTGTAGAGGAACTGAGGTAAAAGTCTTAGAATCTTACCTCCTGCCAACTCAAAAAACTAATGTCATGAAGCCCAAACAGCAGATAGAGAGGATTCCCAGTGTGCACTTACCCAATGCGACTTACTCAGACTTAGAGTCCATCGGCTCCTTACCCATTTCCTCATACCAACAATGCTTTTATAGATAGCTAATGCCTCAGTAGGGAGAGAAGACAATTCCCCCACAGAAAGTGCTCTCAGCAGCTGCTTAAAGTGTCCCTGGAGTCCCATTCACAGGGTCAGCTCACCATAGCAACTCTGGAGTGGGGTACAAGTGGCCATTGCCCTTCCTTGCTGGTATGCGAGTGTTAGGCTACTTGAAGAATACACCCCAACGATTATTTGTTACCAAATAATCGGGCCCTTGCTGTTCTCCACTTGCATAGCCAACTCATCAGAGATAAGCATTGGTAAAAGGAAAGGATTCATTTCAAGAAGCCGACATCATGGGGAAAGAGATATCTCTTGATTCAAAATGTGCTCTTAACCCAAGTCTCAGCAATTTTTTTAAAAACGAAAACATGTGTTTTTTCAGACCACCATGGAATAAACTAGAAAGCAATAAGTACAATAGATGTTTTCAAACCAATGGAAATTGACCAAATGCCCCTGAATCACCAATGGATCATTGGAGAAATTCAACAGAAAATCAAAACTTTTCTTGATTCAAATGAAAATGAAAATTAAACATATCAAAAGCTGTCAGATACAACAAAAAAAAATTGAGAAAGTAAATTTATGCTAATAAGTGCATATTTAAGAATATACAAAGATTTCAAATAATCTAATGATGCATCTTAAGGACTTAGAAAAGAAAGAACAAACCAAGCCCCAAATTAGCAAGAGGCAAGAAGCAATAAATATCAGAGCAGAAATAAAACCCAAAAGTTAAACAGAATGAAAAGCTATTTTTTGAAATGACAGACAAAACTTTAGCTATATTAACAAAAAAGAGAAAAATTTGGGATGATAAAGGAGACATTGCAATTGATTACCACAGAAATAGAATCATAAGCCGGCGCCGTGGCTCAATAGGCTAATCCTCCACCTTGCGGCGCCGGCACACCGGGTTCTAGTCCCGGTTGGGGCGCCGGATTCTGTCCCGGTTGCCCCTCTTCCAGGCCAGCTCTCTGCTATGGCCAGGGAGTGCAGTGGAGGATGGCCCAGGTGCTTGGGCCCTGCACCCCATGGGAGACCAGGAAAAGCACCTGGCTCCTGGCTCCTGCCAGGATCAGCGCGGTGCGCCCGCTGCAGCGGCGGCCATTGGAGGGTGAACCAGCGGCAAAGGAAGACCTTTCTCTCTCTGTCTCTCTCTCACTGTCCACTCTGCCTGTCAAAAAAAAAAAAAAAAAAAAAAAAAAAAAAAAAAAAAGAAATAGAATCATAAGAAACTACTTTGATTAACTATGTGCTGGCAAATTTAAAACCTCAAGAAATGAATAAATTCCTGGATATGCACAACTTTCCAAAATTAAATCAAGAATGTATAGAAAATCTAAACAGAACTATAGCAAGTAATAAAATTTAAAAAGTAATTAAAAATATCCCATCAAAGAAAAATATAGGGTCCAGCATTATACCACTCTTTGTGGTGCCAGCTATCCCCTATCAACATCCCTTAACCTAGGTGAATCCATTGTCTGCTTCCAACCCAGCCTTCTTACTATGTTATTGGAAATGCAGCAGGTGATGATCCAAGTGCTTGAGCTCCTGCTGGTCTATGGAAGGAGGAGGAGGATGGAGTTTCTGACTCCTGGCTTCAACCTGGCTTAGTCCTGGCTGTTGCAGCCTTTTGGGGAGTGAATCAGTGGTTGTAAAATCTCTATATCTCTCTATCTTTCCAATAGCCAAGCCAAAAAATAAAAATAAAAAAAAATCAAGGAGGAGCCATCACAATACCTGATTTCAAAGTATGTAACAAAGCTATGGTAATTAAAAAAGCAGTGTGGTACTTGAATAAAAATCCACACATAAATCAATGGAACAGAATAGAAAACCCAGAAATTAATTCACATACATAAAACCAACTGGGTTTTTCACAATGGTGCCAAGAAATTTATTATACAAGGGATCTTTTCTTTAGATTTATTTTATTTATTTGAAAGGCAGAGTTACAGAGAGACAGAGAGAGATCTTCTATCCGCTGGTTCCTTCCCCAAATGGCCACAATGGCAAGGGCTGGGCCAGGTCATAGCCAGGAGCCAGGAGCTCCATCTAATTTCCCATATAGGTGGCAGGGTCCTAACTACTCGAGCCATCATCTGTTGCTTTTCCAGGCATGTTACCAGGGAGCTGGATTAGAAGCAGGGTAACCGGGACTCAAACAGGTACTCAGATATGAAATGCTGGTATCCCAGTGGGAGCTTAACCCACTACACCACAATGCTGGCTCTTCTATTTTTATTTTAGTCAGAATACATACTGTTAAATTTAAATTATTTTGACATTTTTAGGTTAAGTTGTTTGATAATGTTCAAATGTTTTTCATCCTTTCTGATTTGTGTCTACGTATGTACCTGATTCACCAATTATTCAGAGAGGTTTGTTAGATCTCCAACTGTAATTGTGGTTTTGTCTATATTTCCCTTTATTTTTTCAATGTCTACTACATTTATTCTAAATTATGCAAACACTTTCAGCACTGGTGTGTCTTCTTAATGAACTGACATTTTTTTCACTATAAAACATGTTTATCAACGTCTGGTAATACTCCTTGTCTTGAGGTCTACTTAGTACTTAGTATGATGATAATATAGCCATGCCAAATTTCTTATGATTAGTATACTCATAGACCTATAATATCCACTTGTTTCTTTTTTAGAATTTCTAATCATCTTGAAATATATAATAACTTTATGCACGATTATCCAACCTATGTTGTAAAAATCTTTAATATATTTATGGTAGCTATTTCAAAGTCCTTGGCTGCTAATTGTAACTGGTTTCTGAGTTAATTGGGTTATGTTCACAGTGTTTTCCATGACTTAGGGTCCTGTTTTCCTCTTTCTTTGTATGTCTTATTTATTGTGTGTTTACACATTATGTAGAGAAGCTTATAGAAGCTGAAACTTATTTTTGCTTGTTTTCAGAGAAGACAAGACCTTTCCTTTCTTTGGTATTTAGAGTCTGACCTTTTAGAATCCTCTGGGAGTTGAGCTGAGTTTAAGAATTTACAATAGCTTTAATTAGATTAACTTCACATGTGATTAGCTCAACCTCCAACCTCTTTCCCTCAAGGTCACCTCTTATATCTTTTGAATATTTGAGCTTGATGTAGGTTGGACTGAAGTTTTAGATAATGTTGGTTCAACGTTGGGGTCAACTCTGTTAAAGTTGTAGAATCTAATAACTGGAAAAGTATGGTCCTGTACAGTTTCTCTCTTTTCATATTGTCCTCCACTGCCACTATCATAAAAAAAAAAAAAAAGTGGGGTTTGGAGGAAGGGAAGAAGGAATTGGCTAAGTCATTTGTGTTTACATTTGTATATCTTTCAGATTCCAGTTTGTTCCCCCAAATCACTTATGTCTAAGGCCTTGCTGATTTCTCTTCATCTCTGCAAAATTGCTGCACCATGGCAGGCCAGCAGAAACATCAATGGATGGCCACAGGTGGCTCACAGGTAAGGAAACTGCCACAGCATTATGGTTGCTTATAAAGAGCTTGCTTGTTTCTGATTTCAAGTCATCAAGGCTTCCAAGGAAGGGTCAGGTTATGGGCTTGTGACTTCTACATTTAGGATAGAATCTCATGCTGAAAATGACCCCTTGCCCCTGATTTAATGCTCTTGTATTACCATCTTTAAATTCTTAATGATTTTTGAATAAAGGACTCTGAATTTCCACAAATAATGTAATTAAGCCTGCTTAGTAACATCCACTATTTTTCACTAACCTCACAGAGAAGTATGCTTTTTATTTTGTCTATGTTTCTCTTGCATTCTTCTATACCCTACCAAAAGTAGAAGTCTGTTTAAGTTATGCCTAGCCTCCTTTTAGCTTTATCCTGAAAGATAAAGAATTTTACATTGAAATTAGCTGGAATTTTTTTATACAAATTTCAATTCCTTAATTCAATTTTTCTAATTCCCATTAATTGAAATTTGTCTATTTTTCAATTCTTTGTACTAGAAGTAGTTTGACAGCCATTATAAGAAAAAAAAAGTCAACATCTAAATTGTTTTAATTAGGGTTTTTTTATATTCTGGGCATCTAAAACTATACTGCTAGGGCTTCTGCCCCTCATGTGGACAGTGACTGAGGAGCCATGTGCGAGAGAACCAAGGAACCTCATTGAACCCTAGGAATGCCCTTGATGCATGACACTGATAACATCCACTGCAGTGAAAGGACCACAATGTGACATCCAACTGAAATTAATGCTGAAATAATCCACCAAACTGATAACTAAAGAAACATCCTCAGCAAAAGCCATCAGTCCATGAAAGCCACCCTTTAAAGTCATCCACTATGCTGATGTTCAAGTAGTAGTCCAGGGACATAAGAAGTATGAACAAATAAGATAATATAAGACACCAAAAGGAACATAGTAATAATTTAGTATAAAAATATAAACAAAGGGAGATTGATAAAATGCCTGATAATGAATTTAAAAGAAGTATTGTAAGTCTAAACAAAGAGATACAAGAGAATATAGATAGTTAAATGAAATTGACAAATTCAAAAAAATGAGATCTTTTTCAAAAAATATTTATTTATTTGAAATTCAGAATTAGAGAGAGAGAGAAAGACAGAGAGAAATCTTCCATCTGCTGATTCACTTCCCAAATGGCCACAATGGCCAGAGCTGGGCCAATCCAAAACCAGGAGCAAGGAGCTTCTTCTGGGTCTCCTTCATGGTTCCAGGATTCCCAAGGACTTGGACCATCTTCTTTCACTTTCCCAGGTGCGTTAGCAGGGAGCTATATCAGAAGTGGAGTAGCCACGACTCTAACTGACACCGACATGGGCTGCTGGCACCGGAGTCAGTAGCTTTACCCATCATGCTAGAGCACCAGCCCTCAAAGTGTTAAAAAAAAGAATGAAATATAAATCTTTAAGAACTTAGTAAGTCAAATAAAAAACACAATTAAAACCTGTCAACAATAAATCAGATCAGTTAGATGAAGCAGTATCTTAACATGAAGTCAAATTTTTTGAAATATCTCAGACAAAAAGCAGAATGGAGACAACCTCAAAGATTGTTGAGATACAATTAAACAAAACAATATTTGCATGCTTGGGACCCCTGTGGGAAAAGGGAAAGGCACAGAATAATCTATTGAATAAAATAGTAACTGAAAACTTTCACAAACTGGAGGAAGATGAGGACATCCAAGTACAGAAGGTTCATAGGATTCCAAAAAGACATGGTCAGAAAGTACCAATACTATGACACATTACAGTCATATTCACAAATTTACACCAAAAACAATTCTAAAATTTATAAGAAAAAAGCACCAGGTCACTCTTAAGAAATTCTCCATTGGATTAACAGCAGATTTTTCAACAGAAACCTTATCTGCCAAGACAAAATGGAATGGTATATCCAAGTTCTGAATGCAAATAGCTGTCAACCAAAATTACTTTACCAGTGAAGTTATCTTTCATAAATGAAGGTGAAATGAAGACTTCCCATTACCAGCATACCAGACTTAGGATACTTCAGCATGTCCTATATATAGAAGCAAACACAGCGAACATCATGAAAATAGGTGAAAGCATAAAATCATCTAGAAAAAGAACAATGGACATTCAAAAAAAAACCAAAGAAATATTTAAAAACAAGACTAAACTATTACTTATCAATAATAACTTTGAATGAAAATGGATTAAATTCCCCAATTAAAAGGTACAGACTGGCTGAATGGTTTTAAGAAACAATGTACTCTGGGGCCTGCACTGTGGCACAGTGGGTTAAAGCCCTGGCCTGCAGCACTGGCATCCCATATGGGTGCTGGTTCGAATCCCAGCTTCTCTATTTCTGATCCAGCTCTCTGCTATGGCTTGGGAAATCAGTAGAAGATAGCCCAAATCCTTGGGTCCGTGCAACCATATGGGAGATCCAGTGGAAGCTCCTGGCTCCTGGCTTCAGATCGGTGCAGCCCCGGCTATTGCAGCCGATTGAGGAGTGGGCCAGCAATTGGAAGACCTCTCTCTCACTGCCTTTCCTTTTCTCTCTGTAATGCTGACTTTCAAATAAATAAATAAATCTTTAAAAATTTAAGAGAGACATGCTGAATATTACTAGTCATCAAGGAAATGCAATTCAAAACCACAGTGATGTACCATCTTATTCCAGTTAGAATGGCTTATAAACAAGAAGAAAAAAGAGGCCGGCTCCATGTTTGCAGAAGGGTAATATTCTCCCTGTGGCACCGGCATCCTATAAGGGCACTGGTTCTAGTCCCGGCTGCCCTTCTTCCAATCCAGCTCTCTGCTATGGTCTGGGAAAGCAGTAGAAGATGGCCCAAGTCCTTGTGGCCCTTCACCCTTGTGGGAAGCTGGGAAGAAACACCTGGTTCCTAACTTCAGATCAGCGCAGCTCCAGCTGTTGGGGCCATCTGGAAGGAAGACCTTTCTCTCTGTCTCCCCCTCTAACTCTACCTTTCAAATAAATAAATAAAATATTAAAAAAAAAAAAGAAAAAAATAAATGAGGCAAGGATGTGGAGAAAAGGGAACCATTGATACACTCTTGATCTTAATGCAAATTAATACAGATATGGAGAACAGCATGGAAGTTCTTCTATAAACCAAAATTAGATGTATCAATCATCTATCCCTTTTCTGGATATGGTTAAAAGGAAATTAAATCAATGTATGAAAGAGACACCTGGTACTCCCATGTAGGTTGCAGCACTATTCACAATAACCACTATATGGAATCAACTTATGTGTTTGTTGATGGATGAAAAGGTTAAGAAAATATGGAATATATGCACAATGGAATATTGTTCTGTGATAAGGAAAAGAAATTCTGACAAATTCATGAAAATGAGTGGAACTGGAGATCATTCTGTTAAGTAGAACATGGATGTAATGGGTTCTGGTGTCTTGAAGCACAGTACAGTTCAGTGACTATAGATATTGATACTGTATTATGTTCTTTATAAAGGACTGGAACAGAAAAGCTGGTGGGCTCTAAAAACAGAAAGATAAAGAAATAAGAAGGCTAATTGCCTGGTATGATCCATTTATATTGTGTGTATGTGTTGAACTATTGCACTATTCTCCTTAAGAATTTTGAGTTGTACATTAATCCAAAATTTAAAAATAAATTTAAAATGCACATGTAAACTGCTAGTTCCATATAACTAAATTATCCCTGAGGGTATTTATTGAACATTTTCTCTGTCTGTCTCCAAGCCTTTCGTGCACACTGTGTCTTGTATCCCTCACCCTCCTCAGTCTCGCTAGCACTAGGGAGCCATGTTTTTGTAAAATTTTCTTGACAACTCTATTCATCTTTGCTCCTGTCTGAACACTTATTTGCTATAATGGCTTCCACAGATACCCTTCATTGTACTGTTATTGTATTGCCAGTTATAAATTTAGTTAGAGCCATTATATATATCAAACAATATTGAGAATAAAATATTCTTTCAACCTTATATATGAATTTTTTCAGAACATAGCCCTGTGGTTTTATAATTTTAGCTGTTTTATTTATTAATGTAAAATATATTTTTATAAAGAAAAATGAGGTGTAATCTATCCAGCTATGTCATTGTGAATATTAAGTTACTAGACTTCCAAAATTCTTATTTTCACTTTCTTTTCACTGGTTTTTCATTCTCTAGAAGTGTTTTCATTATTACTTCTCAAATAGCTATACATTTCTGACATTCATCTACTAATTTACTCTTAATTTTTGCATACTGTAAGTACTTCTTATGCACTGACTATGCCACAGCCACTGTGTGAAATTTAGACAGTTCAGCCATGATTACACCATAGTCTCTGTGTTCTTACTCATATGAATCTGCTCTATGTTACTATGCAGAAACATCTGGGGAGTCAAAGAAGGCTTCCTGAGAAAAGTGACTTTTAATTTGATACTTAAAGTAAGAGTTAAATATATAAAGAAAGAATTGGAGAGATGTTGGGACTGAGAAGCTTCTAAGCAGAAGGAAAAATGTGTACAAAGTCTCCAAGGCAAAAATGACCAAGGTGTGGTCTCCATTAAAATTAATGTGTGTAATAGTGAATACATTTTCAATTCACAATAAAACTACTAATACAAATGATACTATTACTTATTAGACTGAAACATCCTAATATTTAAATTGTAAGTTAAATATTTAAATTATATTCACCATGTCACCATGCCTTTCTAAAATAATTCATCAGCAAGAGGAATTTATTATTATATTTTTGGCCATGGATTTATTATGGACACCATCCACAATGGTTCTAAATTTCTTGGAACTCTTGTAGGAATTTTAAATGAGGACATTTAGCAAGATTCATGTGAAGTTTTTCTCTAGGGGCAGTGTGTAAGAGAGAAGGGTTTTGCAAAATTTGGTTTGGAACTTCAGAATTTAAAGTTATCTATGTTCCTTTTCAAAGCGCAGGGACCTTATAAATGGAATATTTTATAATGTATTACAGCTCTGAAAATTTTAACCTAGTAGAGTATCAAATTTAAATAAATTATATATAAATATTATGAACAACCTGAATTTATGCCAATGAGCAATGTTGATTTTATTTCATTAGAAAATGCAAGAACCTCCAAAAAGCATTGAAGAATTCTTAAAGCTTCAAAACTGTGTAAGTAGAACATCCTATTTTATATGCCAATACATCCTTTAAAAATACCAGTATTTTGAAGTATAATATGAAGACCTAGAAAAGATTTTAAGAATAGAAATTCAAAAAAATATTTCAATTAGGGAGGTGTTTATCAATATTAATCTCCCTTCAGTAGGATCTATGTTGTAGCCATTCCCTCAAGGCAATGCTTAATTATTTTTCTTACATTTTAAAAGCTCTAGCCCTATAGAAACATTCTGTGTAGTTTTTGCCAATGTAAGATTTTTATCTTATATATTTACACCTTGAAGACTGACAGGTGCGCTTACCTCATTTATCTATGATCCATGACTAAGATTTAATGTAATTTGTAGAGGTATTCATTAATATTCCTTGACTGTTGAATCACAGTGAAGTATCTCTCATGTTGAAAGCTCCAACTTCTGTCAATATTTGCAACTACTGACTTTGTCTGGAGTTACTAGATTAGCTAAAGAGTTTTCCCTTGTCAGGTTTGTTTGGTATTGAGGAGTGTCAAGTAAGGGCCAGGATAAAGATGTTAGTGTGGAAGTCAGGAGAAAAGGTAGCTTTTTAATGAAGAACATTTGAATTTGTGTGAATTGGGTATACAAATAATTTGTATTTCTTTATGCTTAAATATAAACAGAAGCATAATTTGATATAACAAAACCATTGACAATTTGATTTCAGAAATAATTATTTTGAACATGTATTCTCTGTTCTTATATCTATTTAAATAGATTTTCCCCCAATGTTTTGGAAAATGTTGTGTCGTCCCTTTATAGGTACAAATAGAAAATGAAAACATTCCTAGCCTGCAAAAGTTTATTTCAATCACTGTGATAGAGCCAAATATTCATAGTACTTTTGGGACAAGCTTTTTGCAGCTACTTTGTTTTAAATAGTGGTAGAGATGTCCTAAAACTTAATTACAATGTTTATGGTCTTTTTAATATTGAAGGGAAGGGATTATAGTTAACATTAATCTCTGGCCATTGCAGTCATTTGGGGAGTGTACCAGCAGATGGAAGACCTCTTTCTGGCTCTACTTCTCTCTGTAACTCTTTCAAATAAATAAAATAATTATTTAAAAAAGTAAGAGACTTTTAGATAATACCATGATTATACCTGTTTCAGGACCCATGATTTTTAGGTGAAAATCTTTGATTATTTGAAGTGGAAAGCTCAAAACTCCTCTGTTTAAATTGAGAATGTAACCAATCAAATCAAGATGGTAGGTGTGTGCCAGACCTGACTAAATATAGAATAAAATAAAAATCAAAGTGAAAATCAAAACACATGTCATTTTAATTATATATGTTAGTGTATCATTGTATGCAAACAGCATATTTATATTTGTGTTTTCAAAGGCTCTATCTAGGGGTTAATTTTCTGGCATAACTATTAACACTGCTGCCTGCAGCCATGACATCCTGTGTGGGCATTGGTTTATATCCCAGTGCTTAAGCCCTTGCTATCCATGCGGGAGACCAAGAAGAAGCTCCAGGCTTAGTTCTGGCTCTACCCTGGCGATTATGGCCACTCGGGGAGTGAACTAGCTGATGGAATACCTCTCTGTCTCTCCCTTTCTCTGCAACTCTGACTTTCAAATAAATAAGTAAATCCTCCCTCCGCCTTTTTTTAAAAAAGGCTCTATCTATAACCTGCAATTATTTACACTTATAATTTGATAACACATTTCATAATTTATGGGTTTATTTTAAATATATTTTATTGTCTGTGTTTTCCAGCCAAATACTCAAATTCTGTAGTTATTTTATCAAGGCCTTTCCACATCTGTGCATTGCCAAACTATTGGATATTTGAGATTATCCAGGAATAGAATGACTAGATGCTGGCCGGCGCCGTGGCTCACTAGGCTAATCCTCCGCCTTGCGGCGCTGGCACACCAGGTTCTAGTCCCGGTTGGGGCGCCGGATTCTGTCCCAGCTGCCCCTCTTCCAGGCCAGCTCTCTGCTGTGGCCAGGGAGTGCAGTGGAGGATGGCCCAGGTGCTTGGGCCCTGCACCCCATGGGAGACCAGGAGAAGTACCTTGCTCCTGCCATCAGATCAGCGCAGTGCGCCAGCCGCAGTGCACCGGCCACGGCGGCCATTGGAGGGTGAACCAACAGCAAAGGAAGACCTTTCTCTCTGTCTCTCTCTCTCACTGTCCACTCTGCCTGTCAAAAAAAAAAAAAAATGACTAGATGCTTAATAGTTTGTTTGCTGGACAAAGTTTTTGTGTATAGTCAAGTAAGAAAGAAATAATCTACTGATTCATTTAGGAAATTCTTTTAGTACCTTCTATGTACAAAGCATATAGACATTTATGATATGTCAGTGAATAAAACCAAAGATGTCTACCCTCATGAAGCTGTTATTATTTTAGAATTGAGGCATATTGTAAGGAAATAAATGAATAAAACACAAGAGAAGTGAAAAATATATCCTAAACTGCTTATGACTTTTTGAAAAGATTATTTTATTTTCTTCTTTGCTTATAAACTACAAAACTGGAGGTATATGTATAGTAGTGTGGTCTTTTAGAACAGAGTAGTTCGGTGTTAGATTTCCTATGTTCAAACTTTGACCCTGCTGAAGCAATAGAACAGAATCTGCAATATACATGTTAGCTGTTGGTTTCTTAAAAAAAATATTTCTTTGACAGCAGAGTTAGAGAGAGAGGGAGGGAAGGAGAGATTGACTGACAGGCAGACAGATCTTCCATCTGCTGGTTCACTCCCCAAATAGCTGCAACAACCAGGGCTTGGCCAGGCCAAAGCCAGGTGCCTGGAGCTTCACCTGAGTCTCCTACATGGGTTCAGGGGTCCAAGCACCCGGGCCATCTTCCGCTGCTTTCCTAGGTGCAGTAACAGGGAGTTGAGTCGAAAGGGGAGTGCCAGGACTCAACCTTGTGTTCATATAGGGTGATGGTATTACAGGTGGTGGTTTAACCTGCTGTACTACAGTGCTGGCCACCATTAGCCATTAGGTATTTTTTATAATTTATCTTTTGTCACATGATCTAAAGACCTCCCTTTTTTGCCACTTACTATCCATTTCTAAATCTCTTTTATAATTGTAATACTTTCCTCTCTATCTCTTGTTATAGATCTATGTACCTTTTTATTTCAGTAATTTGTATACTTTGATTTCTTGCTTTATCAGTTGTTACATTCTTCCCAAGTTACTCACCCTTAACTTTATTGCCATTTGTTTCTATTTTTATATTTCATTTGTATAGCATGCTGTCATTCTTTTTTTTTTTTTTTTTTTTTTTTTTTGACAGGCAGAGTGGACAGTGAGAGAAAGAGACAGAGAGAAAGGTCTTCCTTTGCCGTTGGTTCACCCTCCAATGGCTGCCACTGCCAGTGCACCGCTGATCCGATGGCAGGAGCCAGGTACTTCTCCTGGTCTCCCATGGGGTGCAGGGCCCAAGGACTTGGGCCATCCTCCACTGCACTCCCTGGCCACAGCAGAGAGCTGGCCTGGAAGAGGGGCAGCTGGGACAGAATCCAGCGCCCCGATCAGGACTAGAACCCGGTGTGCCAGCGCCGCAAGGTGGAGGATTAGCCTAGTGAGCCGCGGCACTGGCTGGCATACTATCATTCTATTTCATCATTGTCACCTCTATTATCCTATTCATTTATTTATTTTGTGAATTTTTGCTACCTATTTATCAGGTATTTTTCTGGGTATATAGATACAGGAATGAGTAAAACAGGCAATAATTCCTATCCTTGTGAAGTTTATATCACCCTCACACTTCAGCCCCATTTCTTTCATATTGTCACACTTTTTATTCCTTTTTACTTCTTCAGATATTAAAGGTTGGTTCCAATTCCTTTCTTATCTATATATCACATTTGATCTTCAATGTTATTTACTTCTTATTCTAAATCTTCTTCTTTTTTCTTTCATAAACTTATCTAGTAGCACTTTAATTCATCATTTTATATATCATCAGTGCCAGTTTTTGTTAAGAGACTTACTAGGTTTGTAATCCAGATCTGGGAAGCACTTGGGTCCACATTGTTATTTTTCTCAGAGGATCAAACTATTTTATAATAGAATTATTATTTCAACTCCATTATCTTTACTCAGGGAATAGCCTGTTTTATTTTTTTTACTTATCCTTCACTCATTCAAATCTCTCCTTATATAGAAGCCTAAGAAAAGGGAAGAAGAGCTAACTAATAGTCACTTCTTCCTCCAACCCTAGTCATGCTTCTTAATTCTTACTTTTATTGGTTACTTCCACATGCCTGTGAGGTACAGGATGTGGGTGAAGACCTAATATTATATTCCTTAAGTGAAATCATTCTCCACATTTCAGGAAAGCCCTTTTGTCCATCTACTCTTCCTTCGCCATCTCTAGTTTTGTACTAGGATATAGTAATTTGGCTTCTGCCCCTGTCAAAGTTAATTGTTCCAGTTAAAAGAAACATAATAAATACATGGCTGATTCTTGTTCACTTACTTTTTTTTTTTAAAGATTTCTTTATTTGAAAGTCAGAGTTACAGAGAGGCAGAGGCAGAGAGAGAGAAATCTTCCATCTGCTGATTCACTCCCCAAATGGTTTCAACGGCCGGAGCTGCACAGATCCAAAGCCAGGAACCAGGAGCTTCTTCTGGGTCTCCATGTGGGTGCAGAGGCTCAAGGACTTGGGCCATCTTCCATTGCTTTCCCAGGCCATAGCAGAGAACTGGACCAGAAGTAGGGCAGCTAGGACATGAACCAGCATCCATATGGGATGCCGGCACTGCAGGTGGCAGCTTTACCCACTACACCACAGCACCGGCCCCACTTACTTTGTTTTTAATAAGGCAATTGTTCTACTGGAGTCACTGAAGAACTTAGTGCCAAAGTGGAATGGGGAACAGAATTTTCCAGTTGAATTCTTTTCTTCTTTTGGACTTTGAATCCACTTATTTCCTTTAAATTAATGTGATCTCTGTGGACTCTGGATGCTTCATCCTTTGTAATGCTTTTTCCCCTGAAACAGTAAAGACCTGACTTTTGCCTCACGGTTCACTTGCTTACTGGCTCCTAGGTGACTCTTGTTTGCCTTCCCTTGGTCTGGCTATAAAATTTACTTTTCAGACCATATTCTATTCAAAGAGAATCTAGTTGAAGGCAAAATGCAAATGAGGAAAAAAAAGGAAAGTAGAAATATGAGAAGAGGACAGCTGATTATGACTTATCAGAAAATATTATTTATTCCAAACCATCGTAGGCTGGCCTTTTGATAATACATCCAAAAAGAATCTAGTGAAAGAATCAGGGTTTATGACCGGTGCTGTGGCATAATGCGTAAGCTGCCACCTGCAGTGCCAGAATCCCATATGGGTACTGGTTTGAGTCCTGGCTGCTCTACTTCCAATCCAGCCCTCTGCTATGACCTGGGAAATCAGATGGCTTAAGTACTTGGGCCCCTGCACCCACGTGGGAGACCTGCAAGAATCTCCTGGCTCCTGGCTTCAGACCTGCCCAGCTCTGGCTGTTGCTGCCATTAGGGGAGTGAACCAAACTCTTTTTCTCTCTGCCTCTCTGTTACTCTGCCTTTCAAATAAATAAATAAATAAATATTAACCAAAAAAAGAATCAGGGTTTATTTAAACATCACTTTCTAAGTATTAATAGTTTTGGAATCCAGGTCACTCTTTGTTTACCTTGTTAATATAGCAAAGATAGAGTCTCACTGGTAGAGTTTCAAGATACTTTATTCATGAATAATCATAATACAGGTTGAATATTCCTTATACAAAGGACTTGAGACCAAAAATGCTTCAAGTTTTGAACATTTTTAGATATTTTCATTTATATAATGTGATATATTGGGGATGGGACCTAAGTCTAAACATTAAATTCATTTATGTTTCATATATACCTTACACACACAGACTACAGTTAATTTTGTAAAAAGATTTAAATAATTTTGTACATGAAACAAAGTTTGTATATATTGAATCATCAGAAAGCAAAGGTGTGACTTTCTTAGTCACCCAAGAAGACGATCTGTGATTATTTGGTATCACCATCATTCCTCACTCTGAATTTATATGCTATTAATAAGAAATAATTTTATAACTATTCTCATGTAAGTACTTAATGCTAAAAAATATGACATAGCATAATGCAGTGAAAAATGAATGTGTTCACAGTAATAATTAAAAGGCACAGTAGCATCACCAGAATACCTGTATCAGATGCTAATCAACAGGCCAACAATCACAGGCTTCCAATCTCTACCTACAATGCTGCATTTTGGTTAAAAGGTATATTGTACACAGCATTTTTACTTTATTTTTTTCAGTTTAGAAGAAAGATGAGAATCAGTTCAATGACCAGTTCCCTTAGGCATAGACAGCCATTCTGCTGAATGGCTTTTTGAAATGTTTCCTCCAAAGTCATGTGCCTTGTTAACAATAGATTTTTTGTCTTAGAAGCCTGTCTGAAGGGGAGGGTTGCGGGTTGGAGGGACGTTATGGGGGGGAAGTCATTGTAATCAATATTCTGTACTTTGGAAATTTATATTCATTAAACAAAAGTTAAAAAAATCACAAAATAAAAATAGTTAGCTCTGAAAAAAAAAAAAACTGAGACAATTTCTTGTCCTGTTATGAATTCATGCTTCCATTGTCCTTCAGTAGTCCCATCAGTTTGACCATGCCATCTAGAGACACTTTTCCTGCAGTGTTAACATCATCTTCATTGTCACAACCATCTTGATTCAGAAATTTTTGGTGTATTTCATCATTCATTAGTGAATGAATACTGGAGTCTCATTCAATGTTAAAACCTCTTTCAAGATCCACTTTTTTTTAGCTCACTCATGGACTCAAGTTGTAATTCTTTGTATACATAAAGAAGTAAAACATCATAACTTACAGAATCCTTTGAAGTCACTATGTTGTTGGTCAACATCACTAAACTTTGACAAAGGAGGTAAAATCCATCCCTGGAGCAAGGATATTCTCTTTAACAACTGGTGCTGGGGAAACCGGACCTCCACATGCAGAGTATGAAACTAGACCCATACCTTACACTTTATAGAAAAATACTCTCAAATTGGATCAAAGACCTAAATCTATGACCCATCAAATTACTAGAAAACGTTGGGGAAACTCTGCAAGGCATTGACATAGGAAAAGACTTCTTGGAAAAGACCCTGAAGCAAAGGCAGTCAAAACCAAAATTGATAAATGGGATTACCTGAAGCTGAAAAACTTCTGCACTGCAAAAGATGCTCTCTGTGAAGTGAAGCGGCAGCTAACAGAATGGGAGAAAATATTTCCAGGCCGGCGCCGCGGCTCACTAGGCTAATCCTCTGCCTAGCAGCGCCGGCACACCGGGTTCTAGTCCCGGTTGGGGCGCCGGATTCTGTCCCAGCTGCCCCTCTTCCAGGCCAGCTCTCTGCTGTGGCCAGGGAGTGCAGTGGAGGATGGCCCAGGTGCTTGGGCCCTGCACCCCATGGGAGACCAGGAAAAGCACCTGGCTCCTGCCATCAGATCAGTGCGGTGCACCGGCCACGGCGGCCATTGGAGGGTGAACCAACGGCAAAGGAAGACCTTTCTCTCTGTCTCTCTCTCTCACTGTCCACTCTGCCTGTCAAAAAAATAAAAAATAAATAAATAAATAAATAAAATTAAAAAAAAAAGAAAATATTTTCAAACTATGCAACTGATAAAGGGTTAACATCCAGAATCTGTACAGTGCTCAAGAAAGTCAATAACAAAACAAACAATCAAGTTAAGACATGGACAAAGAACTTGAATGGCCGTTTTTTTAAGAGAGGAAATTCAAATGGCCAGAAGACACTTGAGAAAATGCTCAGGATCACTAGCCATCAGGGAAATGCAATTCAAAACTCAGTGGGGTTTCACCTCACTCCAGTTAGAATGGCTCTCATACAGAAATCAACAAACCATAAATGCTAGCGAGGATGTGGGGGAAAAGGTACCCTGGTTCACTATTGGTGGGAATGTAAACTAATGCAGCCACTGTGGAAGACAGTATGGAGATACCTCAGAAATCTGATTATAGATGTACCATATGGCCCAGCCATCCCACTCCTGGGAATTTACCCAAACCAAAAGAAATCAGTATTTGAAAGAATTATCTGTACCCCCATGTTCATTGTAACATAATTCACAATAGCTAAGATATGGAATCAACCCAGATATCCATTAACTGTTAACTGGATAAAGAAATTATGGTATATGTACACTATGGAGTAGTCCTCAGCTGTAAAAAAAAAAGAAAAAATTGAAATCCTGTCTTTTGCAACACGATGGACACAACTGGCCACCATTATACTTAGTGAAATAAGCCAATCCCAAAAAGACAGATGTCATATGTTTTCCCTGATACGAGGTAACTAACAGAGTAGCTGAAATGTAATGTATTAGAGTGAAATAGACATTTTGAGATTTGATGATTGTTTCTAGCCCCTGGCTATTCTGTTGAAGGATAGTGTTTTTTTATTTTTTTCCTTCATACTATTTGTTGAACTCTTTACTTAGTGTTGGGTTAACTATAGAATCATTAAGTAAACTGTAAAAATTATGAGTGGGAATGAGGGAGGGAGGAAGAGAAAGGGTTGGAGCATAGCTAGAAGGGAGGGTAGGGGAGGAAGTGTCACTGTGTTCCTAAATCTGTATTTAGGAAATATATTAAACTTGTGTAACTTTATAAAATGTTTACAAAACCATTCAAATAGAAAAGGGATATTTTAAATTGTCTTTGTTTGTAGATGAATGTATCCTGACAGCTCATTGTGGATCAGCCCATATGAATCAAGATATGTGATTATGAAATGCCAGACATCTAAAGTAAATGTTTGGAATTCAATGGGTAAATAAATGCTGCTTTGGGGATATTTAAAAATAACAATCACATTTATGGTAGTAGCATAAAAATAAATTTAACCAAGAATATAAAAATCTGTACACTGAACACTATTTAAAAATTGATGAAAGAAATTGAAAATGATGTAAATAAATGGAAAGATAATCTATGTTAATGGATTCAAAAACCAGAATTGTCAAAATGTCCATTGTACCCAAACTAACCTACATGTTCAGTGGACTAAATATTGAAATTTGAGTTTGTTTTTTTTTTTTTTACAAAACTAGGGGAAACAAATCTTTTAATGTATATGGAACCATTGAAGACCTTAAATTATCAAAACAAAAGAACAAAGCTGGAAGCACCACACTATTTAAGACATATTACAAAAGTATAGTAATCAAGGCCCGGTGCTGTGGCATAGCAGGTAAAGTCACTGCCTGCAGTGCTGGCATCCCATATGGGCACCGGTTGGAGTTGTGGCTGAAGAGAGCTATGGCCTGGGAAAGCAGTAGAAGATGGTCCAAGCCCTTGGGCCCCTGTACCCTTGCAGGAATACCTGGATGAAGCTCCTGGTCCCTGCCTTTGGATTGGCCCAGCCCCAGCCATTGTGACCAATTGGGGAGTGAACCAGTGATGGAAGACCTCTCTCTCTCTCTCTCTCTCTGCCTCTACTTCTCTCTCTGTGTATTTTTTCAAATAAATAAAATAAAAATCTTTTTAAAAAGTATAATAATCAAAACAGCATGATAATAGCATAAAAACAGACACATTGGCCAACAGAGTAAACTATGTGGCCTAAAAGTAAATATATGTATTTATGTTCAATTGATTTTTGACAAAGGTGCCAAGCCCACAAAATGGAGAAAGGACATTTTCTTTAATAAGTGATATTGGGATGATTGTGTGTCTACATGCTAAAGAATGAAATGCAGGGGAAAAAAAGCTCAAAATAGATTAAAGATTTAAAGTTAAGATATGAAAATGTAATACTACGAGAAAAGACATTGCTGGAAAACTCCATGACATAGGTCTGTACAATGATTGTTTTTTTGGGCTGTGGCACCAAAAACATGGGCAACAAAAGCAATGATAGGCAAATGGGATTTCATTAATCTGAAGACCTCTGCATGTCCAAGGAAATAATCAGCAGAATAAAGACACCACCTGGAAAATTGGAGAAAATATTTGAAAACCATACATCTGATAAGGTTCAAAACATGATATCTCTGTTAATATTCAAAATATACAAGGAACTCAATAACTCAATAACCAGAAAACAAATAACTCAATTTAAAAATGGACAAAGGACTTAACTAAACATTTCTCAAGGGAGGATATGCAAATGGCCAACGGGATGTGAAAAGATACTCAAAATCATCAGTAATTATCAGGGCAATGTTAATTAAAACCATAATTAGATATTACCTCACATCTGTTAGAGTGGCTATGATCAAGAGCTGATATTGTGGCACAGAGGTTTAAGCCACTGCCTACAATGGCAGCATCCCTTATGAACTCTGGTTCACATCCCAGCTGGCCCAGCTTCTAATTCCATTTAGGGAGTGAACCAGCTGATGGAAGATACCTCTCTTATCTGTTTCTCTGTGTCTTTCTGTAACTCTATGTTTAAAATAAATAATAACATAAATCTTTTTAAAAAAAGAATGATCAAAAAGACAAAAAAATGGATGTTGATAAGTATGTGAAGAAATGGCAGTCTTGCAGTAGGAATGTAAATTAGTCTCGCCATCATGAAAAATAGTATGGATATTCCTTGGAAAATTAACAACAAACCTACCATCTGATCTAGCAATCCCACATCTGAATATATAGCCAAAGGAAATGAAATCAGTCTGTCAAAGAGATATTTGTACTCCCAGCATTATTCAGAAGAGTCCAGATTTGGAATGAACGTAGATGTTCATCAACATATGGATGGAAAAACAAATGTGTATGTTTGTGTATATATAAGTGGAATATTATTCAGCATTTAAAATCATGAAATCCTATTATTTTTATAAAATGGATGATCCTGAAGGACATTATGCTAAGTGAAATAAGCCACACATAGATGATTGCTACCTGTTCCAACTTACATGTAGAATTTCAAATTTCAAATTTTCATAGATTGAATTTATAGATTGAATAAGTTCTGGTGATCTATTGGACATAATGGTGACTGTAGTTAATAACATATAACACAGTTGAAAATTACTAACAGAGTAGATCTTAAATGTTCTCACTACAAAAAAAAAGTGTGTAATGTGATGGCTATGTTAATTAGCTTTATTTTGGTAATCATTACGCATAATATCATATGCATAATATCACATGAATATCACAGATAGGCCCAATGTTTGCTTGTTACTAATACAACTTAAAAAATGGAAAAAATTAAGAATAAATAAAACTAAGCCTCCAAATCTTCCTTCCCCCACTAAAACAATATTGAAGAACTATTACAGATTGAAAGAGAATAAAGAGACATGAAACCTAAATGCAATGTATGATTCTGAACTAGATTTTTTTTCTATAAAAGGTGTTATTGGTTCAATTGATGAAACTCAAATACAGTCTGAAATAAAATAGGAAAAACACACCAATGCTATATTTGTCTACTACCTGTTATTAGAATGAAATATTTGAGGGTGTGTACCTTGTATTTAGCTCACATTATTGGAAGTTGAAAGTCCAAACAGTAAGGTGCTGACTCTGGTGAGGGCTCCCCTAACTGATTCACAGCACCAGAGATGGCATCATTGTGAAAGTGCATGAGACAGGCAGCGAGATCATATAGCAAGATAGTAAATCAAAGAGAGAAATGGGGAGGAGCTATGTGTACTTTTTCGTAACAACCCCTTTGTGAGAACAAACCAGGATCCTAGGAGAACTACATCAATTTCTTTTAAGGGTAGCACTCTCAAATGATCTCCAAATAGTCCCACCTCTTAATGGATGCACTGCCTCTTAACATCACCACACTAATGACCAAGTTCTTATACATGAACTCTTTGGGGAACAAATTATAGTTGGTTCAAATGTCCTGATTCTTATATTGTTATTATGTAGGAAAATGTTTATGTTTTTTATAAATAGATGTTGAAATACTAAAGGATGATTGAGCAATAAAGCAGCTTTCTTATATTGTTATTATGTAGGAAAATGTTTATTTTTTTTATAAATAGATGTTGAAATACTAAAGGATGATTGAGCAATAAAGCAGCTTATCCTCAAATGATTCAGAAAAAAATGTAAGCACTAAAATGTTCAGTAGTTTGTGATTATTTCAAATTTTTTTTTTTTAATTAGACAGGTAGAGATATAGTGAGAGAGACAGAGAGAAAGGTCTTCCTTCCATTGGTTCACTTTCCAAATGACTGCTACAGCCGATGCTGCGCTGATCCAAAGCCAGGAGCCAGGTGCTTCTTCCTGGTCTCCCATGCGGGTACAGGAGCCCAAACACTTGGGCCATCCTCCACTGCCTTCCCGGGCCACAGCAGAGAGCTGGACTGGAAGAGGAGCAACCGGGACTAGAACCGGTGCCATTATGGGATGCTGGCACCGCAGGTGCAGGATTAACCAAGTGAGCCACGGCGCCGGCCCCAGATTATTTCACATTTTAAAAAAGAAAATATACCAGCTGGCGCCGCGGTTCACTAGGCTAATCCTCCGCCTTGCGGCACTGGCACACCAGGTTCTAGTCCCGGTCGGGGTGCCGGATTCTGTCCCAGTTGCCCCTCTTCCAGGCCAGCTCTCTGCTATGGCCCGGGAGTGCAGTGGAGGATGGCTCAAGTGCTTGGGCCCTGCACCCATGGGAGACCAGGATAAGTACCTGGCTCCTGCCATCCGATCAGCGCGGTGCGCCTGCCGCAGCGCGCCAGCCGCGGCGGCCATTAGAGGGTGAACCAACGGCAAAGGAAGACCTTTCTCTCTGTCTCTCTCTCTCACTGTCCACTCTGCCTGTCAAAAAATAAATAAATAAAAATTTAAAAAATATAATAATATGAAATAAAAATCTTAATTTTAGTTGTTTTGACTTTGAATTCTACTTTCTCTTTCATATTGTTTTCAGGATTGTTGGCCAAGGGAAATCTGTTTTAAAGATCATGATAAGTGGGTACACATTATGAAAACTATAAAAGAAGATAGTTCATTTACTTCAATTTATTCATATCTATGGAAAACTGTCCCTCGAATAGATGAGGCACACATGTCAATGGAGTCAAGATTAAGTGAATGTTCCGTTCTTCTGAAAAACCATGCATCCAGAATATTTGAGTGGAATGACATGATTTCCAAAGCAAGTAAGCATTTTTTAATGTATGAGTGAAATAATGGTCAGTTCTGTGCTTGTGTGTGTGTGTGTGTGTCTGTGTTTCTATGTGCATTTTCATGAAGAATAAAATACTAAGGTAGAAAATATCTTGAAATGATAAGAAATTATTTTTTTAAAACATCTTCAACATAAAATGTCTAATACAGATTTTTAACTGAAATAAACTTGTGGTTTTGAAGAAAGTGTTATTACTTCAAGAAAGCCTGAAACAGTTGTAAACTTTGTTAAACTGCAGTCGAGGTAGGGGAATGCCAGGAAAACATGATTGTATCAAGATAACTATAAACAATTCAGCAAGGATTGGGATAGAAGGAAACAAGGACCTAAAACTTGTAAGAATATTTAGTATTCATTATGCAGTAAATGAATTAGTGAGAAGCATATCTATAACTAACAACAGTTTTTACTTCTTTTTAGTACTTGTATAATTTTTCTCTTATCTAATTATGTTGATACTTCCAGAATAGTATTAAATACTATTGGTGATTCTTGTCTTATTCTTGATTTAATGGGAAAATATGTAATATAGAATCTTTGAAAGTGATAATATCAGTTAAATAAATTGATTAGTTATATTTAGATATTTAATTTGCTGTTTTAGAAGAAGAATTTTTAAATTCTGAGAATGTATTTAAATACATTACTATTAAATTTACTATTTAAAATTTTCTTATTGACATTTTTAAAGATTATTTTATTTATTTGAAAGGCAGAGTGAGATAGAGAGAGAGAGAGAGAAAGGGGGGCAGGGGAGGGAGGTACACAGAGAAAAATCTTCCATCTGCTGGCTCATTCCCCAAATGGATGCAATGGCCATAGCTGGGCCAGACTGAAGCCAGGAGCCAGGGGCTTGATCCATCCTCTGCTGCCCTCACAAGTATATTAGCAGGGAGCTAGATGGGTAAAATGTTCAGTAGTTTGTGCTTATTTCAAATTTTTTTAATTAGACAGGTAGAGTTACAGATAGTAAGAGAGAGACACAGAAAGGTCTTCCTTCTAATTAGTCTTCCTTCTAGCAGGGGGTGAACCAACGAAAGGAAGACCTTTCTCTCTGTCTCTCTCTGTCTCTCTCTGTCTATAACTCTACCTGTCAAAAAAATAAAATAAATATATATATATATACACAAACATTATCTCCACGTTCCATTATTGCACAAACTTTAAAGTACCCTCAAACATATATATCTGTGTATATGTACATACATATATTTATATATATATATACAATTAATGTTGTAAAGATACCTATAAGCAAACAGCAAAATATGAATGTATCCCTTCATACCTTCCTCCTGATTAAAATAATTTAAATTTGTAGTCTTAAATATGTAAATACCAAGCTTGGATTTAAGTCTACAATATCTGATTTCAAAGTCCCATAATCTTTCACTGGGCCATGCACAACATTTCTTCACTTATTGATTTAAGGTAACCACGTAAAACCCAAATGTAAGTGACTGACATATTTGAAAAACATGGACTTTTTCAGAAGGGAAGGATTGAGGTAACACTTTAGATATAAGAGTATGTGCCTAGGGCTTGCACTGTGGCATAGTAGGATTAGTCTCAACCTGTGGTACCAGCATCTCCTACAGATACCAGTTCATGTCCTAGGTGATCTTCTGATCCAGCTCTCTGCTATGGCCTGGGAAAGCAGTAGAGGATGGTCCAAGTGCTTGGGCCCCTGCACCCTCATGGGAGACCTGGAAGTTGTCCTGGCTCGTGTCTTCAGATCTGTTCAGCTCCTGCCATTGTGGCCATTTGGGGAGTGAACCAGTAGATGGAAGACCTTTCTCTCTGTCTCCCTTCTCTCTGTCTATAACTCTACCTCTCAAATAAGTAAATAATTCTTTAAAACAAAAAATTAAAAAAAGAAGCACACTATATTAGTTTTTTTGTCACTTTAACTAAAATAACCAAGGAGCTTCTTGATAAAGAAAAGCTCTATTTTGACTTTCATTTTGGAGGTTCACAGTTCAAGATTGGGTGGCACCATTTGTTAGGCATCTGATGGAGGTTGGCAGTCATGGGTATTTGCAGAGGAATGATCACATGATGCACCAGGAAGCAGAGAGAGACACAGAAAACACACTCCACTTACATAACCAATGCTCTAGAGAAAATTACCTTCTGAGGGCATACCTCCAATTACTAAAGACCTTCTACAAGCCCACCTTCTCAGATGCTATAATTAGATCCAGTCTCCACCCTTAATCCATCAACTATTAACATAAAATTTTTGGGTTTAAACATCTCCCATTAGATTGGGGAGCTAAATCCTGTTCAGTCTGTAAGAATACTATAAATATGTTACTTGGAACATGATATTTCAGAAAAGCAAAGCAGAATATAAGAATTCTGATTATCCATTCAACTAAGAGTGTGTCTTGCATTGTACTTATTAAAATAACTAGTTGAATTCACTAAATGGTTTCATATATAATTTCTTTAAATTGTTTAAACTTTTCCTCAGTTTTATAGTATATGTATGTGTGTTGTGAATTCTTATGTTTTGTAAAGGTGCTTACGAAAAACTGGGAAGATACAAGACATTTGTAAAGAAGTTTGATAGGAAAAAGAAGATAATGGTATGGTATTTATGTTTCTATCATCCTTAAAGATTATATTTACACAGAAAATGTAGGCAATATAATTCCACAGATAAGCACTACAGTTTTGTAAATTTTCTTTTAGTCTTTTGTATTCTATCTATCTCTGTGTTTTTAAAATAACTGAACTCTTTTTCCCACACTTAATATGAGAGTACTGGCATCTTCATATAACTACAAGTTATTTGAAAAATTATTTTAATGGTTAAATATTCCATCATCTAGGTATTTGATAATTTATGACAACTTATATGTAAAATGCACGTTCTATATTGGTCATTTTCCTTTAGAAACAAATTTAACTTGAAACAAATTTTTCATGATCTTTGAGAATTTGATTAAAATTATAATAGAATTTTTAATTACTGTTAGATATTTAGAATTTTTGAAACTACATTCTAAAATTATATTAAAGCTATGAAAACTTTGTCACCACAAGTCTGTCCACCTCATTTAATGTTAGTTTTTTTAATTTTTGAAGTTTTTTAAATTTCAAAATAACTTTTTTTGAAGATTTATTTATTTATTTGAGAGGTAGAGTTACAGATAGAGAACGGGAGAGAGAGACAGATCTTCCATCTGCTAGTTCACTCCCCAAATGGCCGCTGACCAGAGCTGAGACAAGCTGAGATGATCCGAAGCCAGGAGCCAGGAGCTTCTTCTCGGTCTCCCATGTGGGTGCAGAGGCCCAAACACTTGTGCCATCCTATACTGCTTTCCCAGGCAATAGCAGAGAGATAGATGGGAAGAGCAGCAACCAGGATAGGAACCGGCTCCCATTTGAGATGCCGGCACCACAGGCAGGGTCTTAACCTATTACACCACAGCGCCGACCCCCAAAATAAGGCAGAAATACAGAGAAAAGAAAGGAGGGAGGAAAGAAAGAAGCGGGGGGTGGGAGGGAGGGGAAGAAAAATCTTCCATCCACTTGCTCACTTCCCAAATGGCTGCAAAAGGTTGGATTGGGCTTGACTAAAGCCTGGAACCAGGAGCCAGGAGCTTCCTCCGTGTCTCCCATGTGGGTGCATGGACCCAAGTACATGGGCCATCTTCCACTATTTTCCCAGGAGCATTAGCAGAGTTGGATCAGAAGGGAAGAAGCTGAGCCTCAAACCAGCACCCATTTGCGATGTAGGCACTGCAAGCAGAGGATTATTAAACTTTTGTGCCACAGTGCCAGCCCCTCAAAATAACTTTCATTCTTCATTCATCATTATGACTAAGGTAGTCATTTTAGAAAATTTAAAGAAATAAATGTATAATCACTAAAAAAGAATTGGCATTATAATTCAATCATTTAAGATAAAAATGTCTCTCATTCTGACTACTTAAATTTTCATTTATCTAAAAAACTAAGATTATATGTTACTTATCATTAAATGTATTGTGAGATTTCTATCATATATATTCTATATTCTATCATATATCTATAACATTTTAAAAATGTGTATTTCATAAATAATCTAATTCAATAGCCATTTTGTTGGACACAGGTTGGATTTTTTTAAGAAAACTTTTATTTAATAAATATAAATTGAAAAGTACAACTTTTGGATTATACTGGTCTTTACCCCCATAACCACTCTCCCACCTGCAAACCATCCCATCTCCTACTCCCTCTCCCATCCCATTCTTCATTAAGATTCATTTTTAATTATCTTTATATACAGAAGATCAACTTAGTATATACTAAGTAAAGATTTCAACAGTTAACATCCACACAGACACACAAAGTACAAAGAACTGTTTGAAGACTATTTTTACCATTAATTCTCATAGTACAACACATTGAGGACAGAGATCCTACATGGGTAGTAATTGCACAGGGACTCCTGTTGTTGATTTAACAATTGACACTCTTATTTATGACGTCCAATCACCAGAGGTTCTTGTCATGAGCTGCCAAGGCTATAGAAGCCTCTTGAGTTCGCCAACTCCAATCCTACTTATACAAGGTCATATTCAAAGTGGAAGTTCTCTCCTCCCTTCAGAGAAAGGTACCTCCTTCCTTGATAGCCTGTTCTTTCCACTGGGATCTCACTGAGAGAGATCTTTCATGGACGCAGGTTAGTTTTCATGTTCCAGCTTTTATGAAGATATTTGGAGTTAAAGATTGCACTTACCCATGATTATTTAATAAATTTATTTAATAAATTGATCAAAGTTATGTTCCAGCTTTTATGAAGATATTTGGAGTTAAAGATTGCACTTACCCATGATTATTTAATAAATTTATTTAATAAATTGATCAAAGTAGAACCAGTTGAAAGAGAAAATCTGGAAACCTTAAATTGTTTTCTGTAAAGCTACCTGAAATTTTTTAACAACATATTTGTGAATGATCCCTTATCTACTGCCTTGCAGACATTAAATATTATCACATTTTTAAAGTTTACAAACTTAATAGACAAATTTTTTATAAATTGTTTACTTTGGGCAGAGCCAAGGTGGTGGAATAGTGAGGGCGCGCACCGATAGTCCAGGAAAATTTAGTTTAATAAAAGCGGAGTTACGGTAGCCTCAGAAAAAGGATCAGGAAAAAAAATTGCAGAGGAAAATCTTCCGGAGCTAGTGGCAGTAACTCAGAGGACCTACTGGAAGAGCAGAGTCGCCCACCGCACGGAAGCCGAACCACAGGAACCGCAGAGTCTGAGCGCCAGTGCAGGAAGGGGAGTCGATGTGACACAGACACCAGCGGGGAGAGGAGGGATGCCCAGGGCTCCAAGTCCACACATCGGAGCTGGAAGCAGAGGTGAGCTCAGGAACCGGAGACATTGGCACGGAAATGGCAGACAGAATTTTAGAGGGAAGCAGGCTTTGAAGCGGGAAAGTTCAACAGACTACAGGAGACAAGGGAAAAAAAAAAAAAGGTGAGGGCATACTGGTACAGACAAGTTCCTCTCTCCACCAAGAGACAAAGAGCTGGGATATACATAATAAAAGGGGAGAGTTAAGGCTACAATTCAGTAGCCTAGGCAACCCAGTGGGAGTCCGCAGGAGAAACCCAGCCTGCACAGACTCTTTGGGTAGAAGCCAGAGATCTGAAGCTAAATACCATCCATTCTGCTCAACCTTGCAGTATTACTTACCTCCTGAATAAAAAATAAAATAAAATAAAATAAATGAATAAATAAATAAATAGAGATTTACCACGCATAACCTTTGCACACCTGTAACCCTGAAGAACCAAGCAGAGCTCTCAGGCCACACCCATCTCAAGCCTCCAAGGCTCCTCCAACAGCAGGCAGTCCACTTAACACAGACATAGTATATAAAAAAAAAAAAAACACCTCACAGTGAGGGAAAAAGAATTAACCATGCCAAGCAATAAACACAGAAATCGAGGGAACAAGATCAACGATGGCACTATGATGCCTCCAAATAAACAAAACACCCCAAGCCAAGAATATAAAGATGATGAGATAGAAGAAATGCAAGATACGGATTTCAAAAAATTTATAATAAGAACATTTAAAAGTTTTCAAAAGCAAATCCTTGAACTACAGAAATCCTTATTGGACAGGATTGAAAATCTCTCTCGTGAAAATGAAATTTTAAGGAAGAATCAAAGTGAAACGCAGAAACTAGTAGAACAGGAAAGTGTTATAGTGAAGAGAAATCAAAATGAAATGAAGAGCTCAATAGATCAAATGACAAACACATTAGAGAGCCTTACAAACAGAATGGGTGAAGCAGAAGAGAGAATATCGGACTTAGAAGACAGAGAACAGGAAAGGATACAGTCAAACCAAAGAAAAGAAGAGGAAATTAGAAATCTAAAAAATATTGTTGGGAATCTACAGGATACTATTAAAAAAACCAACATTCGGGTTCTAGGAGTTCCTGAAGGCATGGAGAGAGAGAAAGGATTAGAAGGCCTTTTTAGTGAGATACTAGCAGAGAACTTTCCAGGTTTGGAGAAGAACAGAGACATCCTAATACAGGAAGCTCATAGAACCCCCAGTAAACATGACCAAAAGAGATCCTCACCACGACACGTTGTAATTAAACTTACCACAGTGAAACATAAAGAAAAGATCCTAAAATGTGCAAGAGAGAAACGTCAGATTACTCTCAGAGGATCTCCAATCAGACTCACAGCAGACTTCTCATCAGAAACCCTACAGGCTAGGAGGGAATGGCGAGACATAGCACAGGTGCTAAGAGAGAAAAATTGCCAGCCCAGAATATTATATCCTGCCAAGCTATCATTTGTGAATGAAGGTGAAATAAAGACCTTTCATAGGAAACAGAAATTGAAAGACTTTGTGGCCACTCGTCCGGCCCTGCAAAAGATACTTAAAGATGTGCTACACTCAGAAACACAGAAACACAGCCATCAATATGAAAGAAGGTAAAGGAAGAACACCTACCAGTAAAAGAGCATGGGAAGCTCAAAGCATATATTAGAACTTATCTTGGGCAAATGGCAGGGCAAAGTCACTATGTATCAATACTCACATTAAACGTGAATGGACTTAACTCTTCAGTTAAAAGACACCGATTGGCTGACTGGCTTAAGGAACAACACCCAACTATTTGTTGCCTACAAGAAACACATCTCTCTAACAAAGATGCATACAGACTGAAAGTGAAAGGTTGGAAAAAGATATTCCATGCCAACAAAAACCAAAAAAAAGCAGGTGTAGCCATCTTAATATCGGACAACATAAACTTTACCACAAAAACTGTTAAGAGAGACAAAGAGGGACACTATATAATGATTAAGGGTTCAATTCAACAGGAAGATGTAACTATTATAAATGTATATGCACCAAATTACAGGGCACCAGTTTATTTAAAAGGTATGTTAAGGGACTTAAAGGGAGACTTAGATTCCAATACAATAGTACTGGGGGACTTCAATACTCCACTCTCAGAAATAGACAGATCAACAGGACAGAAGATCAACAAGGAAACAGCAGATTTAATCCACACTATTGCCCAAATGGATCTAACAGATATCTACAGAACTTTCAATCCTACATCTAAAGACTTTACATTCTTCTCAGCAGTGCATGGAACCTTCTCTAGGATTGATCACATACTAGGTCATAAAGCAAGTCTCAGCAAATTTAAAAGAATTAGAATCATACCATGCAGCTTCTCAGACCACAGTGGAATGAAGCTGGAACTTAGCAACTCAGGAAACCCCAGAAAGTATGCAAACACATGGAGACTGAACAACATGCTCCTGAATGAACACTGGGTCATTCAAGAAATCAAAAGAGAAATCAAAAACTTTCTGGAAGTAAATGAGGATAACAACACAACATACCAAAACTTATGGGATACGGCAAAAGCAGTATTGAGAGGCAAGTTTATAGCAATAGGGGCCTATACCAAGAAATTGGAAAGACACCAAATAAATGAGCTTTCAGCTAATCTCAAGGACCTAGAAAAACTGCAGCAAACCAGACCCAAATCTAGTAGGAAAAGAGAAATAATTAAAATCAGAGAAGAAATTAACAGGATTGAATCCAAAAAAAAATTACAAAAAATCAGCCAAGCCAAGAGCTGGTTTTTTGAAAAAATAAACAAAATTGACACCCCATTGGCCCAACTAACTAAAAAAAGAAGAGAAAAGATTCAAATCAATAAAATCAGAGATGAAAAAGGAAACGTTAACAACAAACACCACAGAAATAAAAAGAATCATCAGAAATTACTACAAGGACTTGTATGCCAGCAAATAAGAAAATCTATCAGAAATGGATAGATTCCTGGACACATGCAATCTACCTAAATTGAACCATGAAGACATAGAAAACCTAAATAGACCCATAACTGAAACAGAAATTGAAAGAGTAATAAAGGCCCTCCCAACAAAGAAAAGCCCAGGACCAGATGGATTCACTGCTGAATTCTACCAGACATTTAAAGAAGAACTGATTCCATTTCTTCTCAAACTATTCAGAACAATCGAAAAAGATGGAGTCCTCCCAAATTCTTTCTATGAAGCCAGCATCACCTTAATTCCTAAGCCAGAGAAAGATGCAGCACTGAAAGAGAATTATAGACCAATATCCCTGATGAACATAGACGCAAAAATCCTCAATAAAATTCTTGCCAATAGAATACAACAACACATCAGGAAAATCATCCACCCAGACCAAGTGGGATTTATCCCTGGTCTGCAGGGATGGTTCAACATTCGCAAATCAATCAATGTGATTCACCACATTAACAGACTGCAGAAGAAAAACCATATGATTATCTCAATTGATGCAGAGAAAGCATTCGATAAAATTCAACACCCTTTCATGATGAAAACTCTAAGCAAATTGCGTATAGAAGGAACATTCCTCAATATAATCAAAGCAATTTATGAAAAACCCACGGCCAGCATCCTATTGAATGGGGAAAAGTTGGAAGCATTTCCACTGAGATCTGGTACCAGACAGGGATGCCCACTCTCACCACTGCTATTTAACATAGTTCTGGAAGTTTTAGCCAGAATCATCAGACAAGAAAAAGAAATTAAAGGAATACAATTTGAGAAAGTAGAAGTCAAACTATCCCTCTTTGCAGATGATATGATTCTTTACCTAGAGGATCCAAAGAACTCTACTAAGAGACTATTAGAACTCATAGAGGAGTTTGGCAAAGTGGCAGGATATAAAATCAGTGCACAAAAATCAACAGCGTTTGTATACACAAGCAATGCCATGGCTGAGAAAGAACTGCTAAGATCAATCCCATTCACAATAGCTACAAAAACAATCAAATACCTTGCAATAAACTTAACCAAGGACGTTAAAGATCTCTATGATGAGAATTACAAAATCTTAAAGAAAGAAATAGAAGAGGATACCAAAAAATGGAAAAATCTTCCATGCTCATGGATTGGAAGAATCAACATCATCAAAATGTCCATTCTCCCAAAAGCAATTTATAGATTCAATGTGATACCAATCAAGATACCGAAGACCTTCTTCTCAGATCTGGAAAAAATGGTGCTGAAATTTATAATGAGACGCAGGAGACCTCGAATAGCTAAAGCAATCTTGTACAACAAAAACAAAGCCGGAGGCATCACAATACCAGGTTTCAGGACATACTACAGGGCAGTTGTAATCAAAACAGCATGGTACTGGTACAGAAACAGATGGATAGACCAATGGAACAGAATTGAAACACCAGAAATCAACCCAAACATCTACAGCCAACTTATATTTGATCAAGGATCTAAAATCAATCCCTGGAGTAAGGACAGTCTATTCAATAAATGGTGTTGGGAAAACTAGATTCTCACGTGCAGAAACATGAAGCAAGACCCCTACCTTACACCTTACACAAAAATCCACTCAGCATGGATTAAAGACCTAAATCTACGACCTGACACCATCAAGTTATTAGAGAACATTGGAGAAACCCTTCAAAATATTGGCATAGGCAAAGAATTTCTGAAAAAGACCCGGGAGGCACAGGCAGTCAAAGCCAAAATCAACTATTGGGATTGCATCAAATTGAGAAGTTTCTGTACTTCAAAAGAAACAGTCAGGAGAGTGAAGAGACAACCGACAGAATGGGAAAAATTATTTGCAAACTCTGCTACACATAAAGGGTTAATAACCATAATCTACAAAGAGATCAAGAAACTCCACAACATCAATCAAACAACCCACTTAAGAGATGGGCCAAGGACCTCAATAGACATTTTTCAAAAGAGGAAATCCAAATGGCCAACAGGCACATGAAAAAATGTTCAAGGTCGCTAGCAATCAGGGAAATGCAAATCAAAACCACAATGAGGTTTCACCTCACCCCGGTTAGAATGGCTCACATACACAAATCTACCAACAACAGATGCTGGAGAGGATGTGGGGGAAAAGGGACACTAACCCACTGTTGGTGGGAATGCAAACTGGTCAAGCCACTGTGGAAGTCAGTTTGGAGATTCCTCAGAAACCTGAATATAAGCCATCCCACTCCATGGAATTTACTCAAAGGAATTTAAATTGGCAAACAAAAAAGCGGTCTGCACCCTAATGTTTATTGCAGCACAATTCACAATAGCCAAGACCTGGAACCAACCTAAATGCCCATCAACGGTAGACTGGATAAAAAAATTATGGGATATGTACTCTTTAGAATACTATACCGCAGTAAGAAACAATGAAATCCGGTCATTTGCAACAAAATGGAGGAATCTTCAACACATCATGCTGAGTGAAATAAGCCAGTCCCAAAGGGACAAATAGCATATGTTCTCCCTGATCGGCGACAACTGACTGAATACCAAAAAGGAAACCTGTTCAATTGAAATGGACACTATGAGAAACGGTGACTTGATCAACATAGCCCTGACTGTTAATGAACAACTTTATTCATTATCCCTCTTAGTAGTTTTTTTTGTCTGTTCTACTTAATACGACTGGTTTAATTATGTAATTAATACACAGTTATTCTTAAGTGTTGAAATTTAACTGAAATGTGATCCCTGTTAAACATAAGAGTGGGAATAATAGAGGGAAGAGATGTACAATTTGGGACATGCTCAAGCTGACTTGCCCCAAATGGTAGAGTTAGAAACATACCAGGGGACTCCAATTCAATCCCATCAAGGTGGTATGTACCAATGCCATCTCACTATTCCAAGTGATCAATTTCAGTTCACAATTGATCATAATGAAAGGACTAAGAGTCAAAGGGAGCACATAAACAAGTCTAGTACCTGCTAACACTAACCGATAGAATAAATAAAGGGGAGAGTGATCCAACATGGGAAGCGAGATACTCAGCAGACTCATGAATGGTGGATGTCCTAAATAGCACTCTGGCCTCAGAATCAGCCCTAAAGGCATTCCGATCTGGCTGAAGAGCCCATGAGAGTATTTCAGGCATGGAAAGCCAAGACACTCTGGCAAAAAAAAAAAAAAAAAAAAAAAAAAAAACCTAAATGAAAGATCTCTGTGAGTGAGATCCAAGTGGAAAGAACAGGTCTTCAAAGAAGGAGGTACCTTTCTCTGAAGGGAGGAGAGAACCTCCACTTTGACTATGACCTTGTCTAAACAAGATAAGAGTCGGAGAACTCAAGGGGCTTCCATAGCCTTGGAAACTCATGACTGGTGCATAGGGAGATTACTGAGGCCATAAACAGGAGTGTCAATTTGTAAAGTCAACAACAGGAGTCACTCTGCACTTACTCCTCATGTAGGATCTCTGTCCTTAATGTGCTGTACATTGAGACTTAATGCTATAACAAGTACTCAAACAGTATATTTAACTTTGTGTTTTTATGGGGGTACAAACTGTTGAAAGCTTTACTTAATGTATACTAAACTGATCTTCTGTTTAAAAAAAAAAAAAAAGAAGAAGAAATTATCAATTCCCAACTTGACTCTCACTGGGATTAAACATGACAATAGGTCTGATCTGATTTCATCATCATTTAAAAAATCATCTATTAATTTTCACTTTATGTTTCTGTGTGGGAGCAAACTGTTGAAATCTTTACTTAATGTATGCTAAACTGATCTGTATATAAAGAGAATCGAAAATGAATCTTGATGTGATTGGAAGGGGAGAGGGAGTGGGAAAGGGGAGGGTTGCGGGTGGGAGGCATGTTATGGGGGGAAGCCATTGTAATCCATAAGCTGTACTTTGGAAATTTATATTCATAAATAAAAGTTAAAAAAAATTGTATACTTTTACTAATGAAATTGAATTGTTTGGTTTTTATTAGTTCTTTTATTTCTCTTATTGTGAATTACTTATTTATGAAATTTTACTATTTCTGAGCTTTTCTCTTTTTATTTCTAAAAGCTATTTATACTTTAAAAATATTGACCCAATCAGTGACTTATAAATATTCATGTCACTCTCTCTTTTCCCTTTTTAGCCCAAAAATCTTTTTTGATTAGAATTTTATATTTGCATGGATATACTATTTTTATTGAAATTTTGTTTTAGTGACATGATATTTAAGAAAATTAAGTATAGTGGCCAGCGCAGTGGCTCACTAGGCTAATCTTGCACCTGCGGCGCCGGCACACCTGGTTCTAGTCCCGGTCGGTGTGTCGGATTCTGTCCTGGTTGCCCCTCTTCCAGTCCAGCTCTCTGCTGTGGCCTGAGAGTGCAGTGGAGGACGGCCCAGGTACTTGGGCCCTGCACCCACATGGGAGACCAGGAGGAAGCGCCTGGCTCCTGGCTTTGGATCGGCGCAGCATGCCGGCTCCAGCGGCCACTTGGGGGGGTGAACCAACGGCAAAGGAAGACCTTTCTCTATGTCTCTCTCTCTCTCTCTCTCTCACTGTCTAACTCTGCCTATGCAAAAAAAAAAAAAAATTAAGTATAGCACAAGATCATAGATATAGTCACATGTGTTCTGTATTATTCTCAAATATTTATTTTTTCTATTTGATTCTTTATTCCATCTGGTGTTTGTTTTTGTGTGTGTACTATACGGGAACAAAATATAAGAATATTATTTTAGGCCTATCAATAAATTTGCATGATTTTTTTCATGTAAGTTCTGTACATTCTCTATTAAATTTTTCCATTGATGTTTTAAATTTTCATTACTAATGCCAACTAGATAGTTCTTCTATTATTTTATTAAATCAGTTGTGTTAGTATATATAATTTTTTTGCTGTATGAGTATTATTCACCAATATTAGGTATTTCTCATCACCAATATTAGTAGAAAGGATACTAATTAGAACTTTGCAATTAAGTATAACTTTAAATAGTTAGATAGCTATATTCTTTAAGGTTAAGGAAATTGATATTCCTAGTTTATTATACTAAAGATATCTAGACATATTATGGATGTGAATATGAATGTAGATGGGGTATCACTGTCCTCAAATCTTAAAGAAAGCTGTGTGATTTGAAAGGGAAAGAGATTAAGTCAACTATGCTGACAGGAACATAGCAGATTGTATTAACAGCTTTTCAGAAATGGAAGCATTTCATTTTCTTAGATTATACTTTTTAAATTCATTACTAGAGTTTATTGGCTTTATTTAGTCAGGGATCTCTATTTGGTAAGATTTACTTATGTTTTCCCATATTCTCTTTGGTTGCTTGGGGTATCAAATTTATACTAACCTCAGAAAATGAAGTCCTTTGCTTTATCTTTCTTTCTATTACTTCATAGAAATAGGGACAACATTTGTTCTTTGAATGTTTCACTAAAATTTCCTGTGAACTTTCATTGATTTATTTATTGTTTGTAGAAAAGCTATGTGGAAATTAATTACATAAATATCTGCCTTGAATGTCAAAACTTAATATTGAGTGAATGAATCAAGTTACCAAATAATATTTACAGTAGATATATCATCTATTTAAGATTTAAAACACATGAATCTCTGTTTTATTGTCTGTGTGTGTATGTATATGTGTACATAGTTAATAGAATGGAACATATAGAAACCAAAAAAGGATAATTCCAAGATGGGGAATATACTAATAGAACTAGAGATCATAAATTTTATATTTTGTTATATTTAAACTTCTTACTTATTTTAAAAGTGTGGTCTTGATTCAAGTGCTAAAATGTCAACAAGAATGTGTTCTAGGCTATGGGAATATGGAAACAACTGGTATTTATATTATTCATAAAAATGTTCTGGTTTCTTTTTATTTTCAAAAGAAGTTTTAAAAGTCTGACCAATTTTATCAGATGAATTTTTAGCTACTACTTAAAAGACCTTTAGATGAACTATACTAACAAAATTTTTAAAAATTATTCTTTATGTTAAATAAAAATGTGTTACTAGATTTGATTTGCAGGATTTTGACACATAAAAATGTTTTAATTTTGAATTTTTAAATGTTTTCCAGCTTTCAGATATAATGATGACAAAGAAGAATATAGAGGTATTTAAAATTTCTGTTCTGACACATTATATGTCAAAAGTATTATGTGGGGGCTAAAGTAATGTACACAATATGTATATAGCTATAAATACAGGTAGAGGTCTCACGGGAGAGAGTTGGAAGCAAGAATAGAAGCTTTCTGTTTGTGCCTAGTCCATATTTCTTTATACATAGTCTAGGTAAAATTCTTGGTTATTTGAGTATGTATAAAATTATTTCTAAAATATTTTGTTTGGCTTTTGGATTTGGCATGGGGTATACAAGGACTTTTAAGTTTCAAGAAGCAGAAAATATGAAGATTTTTCTTAAATTCAATGTAAAATCTTTTACTTGTTTTAGTAAAAAGAATTTAAATAAATTTGTTAATTGAGTGATATTTAAATATTTGTCCTTTGTAGTCATATGAGACTACTACACTGTGAGTAAAATAATAACTACTCTATGATGTTTCTTTTTTTAGGGTTGTAACTTCCCAGGATTCAAAACAAATGAACTTACTCAGCTACCCAGACATTTGGATGCTGAACGAATTTATCTTTTTGTTTTACAATCCCGAAACTATGATGTATGTAAATATTATCTTTAGGATCATTGTATAATAAAGTTAAGACTATAATGAATCAGGCCTTTATTTAAAACCGTGATAAATTAGCTGTTAAAAAAATTGATCCTTTGGACATTAAATTTGTTAGTAAAGACCAGTGATGCTCATTCCTTGATTACCAGAAGAGAAAACATTAGACTCTTTGTTACATTCACAGGAGTCTGAGGTTGCTAGTGTGTATGGGTTTGAAAGAGTAACAGGTGGTTTTTACTCTCTGTTCCTACTCTATCAGCTCAGGATATTTCAAACTTGCTAATTTTGACCCTGAAATAACTGATGAGAGCACTTCTCTGCAATCCTTTTGTTGTTACTTTTGAGCCTCCAAGTGTCCTGAGGAGTTGGGTAGTATCCTTAAAAAATAACCAAATGATAGAAGATTGCATATAAAAGGTGGGAGTATTAATGGCCAATGATTATCAGGGGTAAAATGGGGGTGGCTTATTACTGGTAAAATTGTTTATTTTACTCTAAGTATTTTAATTTTCTACTTTTTATGTTCATATGCTTCATATACATTTTTTAAAATTTATTTGACAGGTAGAGTTATAGACAGTGAGAGAGAGAGACAGAAAGGTCTTCCTTCCGTTGGTTCACCCCCCAAAATGGCCACTACGGCCGACGCTGTGCCAATCCGAAGCCAGGAGCCAGGTGCTTCCTCCTGGTCTCCCATGCGGGTGCAGGGGCCCAAGCACTTGGGCCATCCTCTACTGCCCTCCTGGGCCACAGCAGAGAGCTGGACTGGAAGAGGAGCAACCGAGACTAGAACCCGGTGCCCATATGGGATGCTTGTGCCACAGGTGGAGGATTAACCAAGTGAGCCATGGCTTTGTCCCCTCATATACATTCTTTAACATTAAAAGTACTAAACCTGGGGCTGGTATTGGGGCACAGGGGGTCAAGCTGCTGTTTGCATCACTTACATCCCATATCAGAATGCTGGTTTGAGTCCTAGCTGCTATGCTTCTGATACAACTTGTCACTAATGTTCCTGGGAAAGCTTCAGAAGATGGCCCTAGTCCATGGATCCCTGCCACCCACGTGGGAGATCAGGATGTAGTTCCTGGCTCCTGGCTTTAGCCTGTTCAAGACCTGGCAGTTGTGGCCATTTGCAGAGTGAACCAGTGGAGAGAAGGTCTCTCTTGTTCTCTGGCTCTTCTCTCTCTGCTGCTCTACCTTTCAAATATAAAATAAATAGATCCTTTTTTTAATTCTTTTTTTTTTTTTTTTTGACAGGCAGAGTTAGACAGTAAGAGAGAGAGAGAGAGAGAAAGGTTTTCCTTCCGTTGGTTCACTCACCAAATGGCTGCTACGGCCGGCGCACCGCACCGATCCAAAGCCAGGAACCAGGTGCCTCCTCCTGGTCTCCCATGCGGGTGCAGGGCCCAAGCACTTGGGCTATCCTCCACTGCCTTCCTGGGCCACAGCAGAGAGCTGAATTGGAAGAGGAGCAACTGGGACAGAATCCAGCGCCCCGACTGGGACTAGAACCCAGAGTGCCGGCGCCACAGGCGGAGGGTTAGCCTAGTGAGCCGCGGCTCCGGCCTTAGATCTTTTTTTTAAAATACTGAACCTAAGTTGAAGCTATTACCAGTTGTACTGTTTACTAAGTAGGATATTTAAAAGAAATGCTCTCCACAGATTAGGTGACAAATTTCTTGTGATATGTTTGCATGATATACTCTGTGTAGACTTGAGATAAATAATTGTCTTGCTATAAAAGTTGTCTGATGTTGTGTGTGTAAACTTGTATTTGAGGAGTAGGAATTTGTACCAATGGATTTCATTAGAAAAATATTGCATTCTACTGAGTCTGGCATTTATAAACTTTGGTGAATAAGAAAAAAAAAATGATCAGTTGAATATGCCTATTTAAGCAAAAATGTATAGTCTTTGTCATTACCAATATATTTAACCTTATGTACCAATTTTGATCAATTTCCATGACTGTTGATCCTTGTCTTTAGTGGAAAAATGAAGAAATTATGTATCTTACATTTTTGCTATTGTTTCTCTATCCTTGTAATAGCAACTATTCATGTATTATTATTGAACATATGAAATATGGTTCATGCAACTAAGGACCCCAATTTTTAATTTTATTTCTTTTAAATTATAAATAAAACTAAACACTATTATTTGCTTCCATTATTGAAAAACTTTAAATTATGTTGGAACACAATTACAGTCATATATTTTAGAATGTCTATATAGTGATCTGGTGTTTCTGATGAAAATGTATTCAAAACAAGATGTGTTATAAATATGAAATATAAACCATCTTTCAAAGACCTAGTACCAAAAGGGTAGAAAATATTTCATTTGGTTAAATAAAATGTCTTCAGGATTAATTTCACCTTTTACTTTTTCAATGCGGCTACTAGAAAATTTAATATAAATGAGTGATTCCTGTTAAATTTCTGACAGTGCTGGCCTATAATCACTGAATACATACTATTTTTTTTTTTTATTTTTGACAGGCAGAGTGGACAGTGAGAGAGAGAGACAGAGAGAAAGGTCTTCCTTTGCCATTGGTTCACCCTCCAATGGCTGCCACGGCCGGTGCGCTGTGGCCGGTGCATCGCGCGGATCGAAGCCAGGAGCCAGGTGCTTCTCCTGGTCTCCCATGGGGTGCAGGGCCCAAGCACTTGGGCCATCCTCCACTGCACTCCAGGCCACAGCAGAGAGCTGGCCTGGAAGAGGGGCAACTGGGACAGAATCCGGTGCCCCGACCGGGACTAGAACCCGGTGTGCCGGCGCCGCAAGGCAGAGGATTAGCCTAGTGAGCCATGGCGCTGACCATACATACTCTTTTTAAAGCCTATTTATGTTAAAATATTTTGTGATTTTTAAAATTTGATTTTTTTTTCCACAGGAAAGAGTTTTTAAAACCTGGAAGATGTATTTTCTCTCAGAAGCCTCCATTGCTCTTTTGCATGACTCTTTCTGGTGGTGGTTTCTCCATAAATTTAAGGTGAGTGGAATTTTAAGTTAATTTTTAGCTTAATTAATTTTTCTGTGGAAGTAACCCTGACAAAAGCTTTTTTTCTGGATTGCTTCACAGAGATTAGTTTTTAAGCATCCCACACATGTTAGAAGTCCTCTTGAAGTCTAGAGTTCTTTCAGGAAACAATAATTTATATTTCGAAGACTCTAGATCTTCATTAATCAAAAAAATGGTTAGTGAAATTAAGCATTACAGTGTGTAATGGAATTAGAGATTTACTCATTACAATAATGGACTTGTGAACACTGAATAGAAGACCTATTGCAAATAAGTGACATTGAAGGAAATTCCATTTGGCAAAGATTTTACAGATTAAACAATGGATCTTAATTGATTCAGAAACATCAAGATTCTGAATAGGACTAAAAACACAAGGAGAGGATCATCTGGGAAAAAAAAAAAGAGTGGAAATGCGCACCATGTGAGCTAACAGTGTTTGACTAGAAGAACCTTACTATTGATATTGTAGTATCTTTAATTTTTTGAAAAACTGTCCTTTGGACCTTGGCTCACCAAAATTTTTAGAAAGATGGAAAGTACATTATTTCTACCCGTATGACAACAATAAAAATATATATAACCCAATAAGTCACAGTGTTTTGAACCTATCATACACAGTAAATAATCAAACAATGAAATCAGGAACAAAGAGAATAATTATATAATGATAATACAGTCAATTCATCAAGATGTTATAATAAAGTTATTTATGTACATACCTAATAAAAATAACTCACAATGCATCTAATAAAAATGTTAACACTTCAATGAGAAAACAACAAATCCATAAATATGGTTGAAGATTTCAGCTTCTTACTCTCAATAACTGATAGACTATCTCAAAACATCACTAATGTTATAGATTGGTATAGAAGAATTTAGCAATATTATCAAACATCTTATCTACAACATTTATTTATATTTGATTATTTTTTTAAATGTAGAATTAGAAACAGACAGAGATTTTCTATTCACTGTTTCATTCTCCAAATGCCTACAAGAGCTAGAGCTGAACCAGGTTGAAACCAGGAGCCAGGAATTCTATCCAAGTCTCCCAAGTGGGTGGTGAAGGCTTGCTGCCTCCCAAGCTGTGCATTAATTAGCTGGATGCTAGAACTGGAGAAAGAGCTGGGATTTAAACCCAGGCACTCTAATATGGCATGTGAGTATCCCAAACAACATAATAAACTGCTGTGCCAAGTTCGTTGTCCAACCAATGACATTTATTTTTTTTTAATTTAAAAAAATGTTTTTTGACAGGCAGAGTGGACAGTGAGAGAGAGAGAGAGAGACAGAGAGAAAGGTCTTCCATTGCCGTTGGTTCACCCTCCAATGGCCGCCACGGCCGGTGTGCTGCGGCCGGCACATCCTGCTGATCCAAAGCCAGGAGCTAGGTGCTTCTCCTGGTCTCCAATGTGGGTGCAGGGCCCAAGGCCTTGGGCCATCCTCCACTGCACTCCCGGGCCCAACCAATGACATTTATTAAACATCCCTCTTGTGTTAGTCCCTTTTATGCTACTAAAACAGTATACCAGGGGCCAGTGCTGTGGCATAGCAGGTAAAGCCACTGCCTGCAGCGTTGGCATCCCATAAGGATGCCAGTTCGAGACCCGGCTGCTCTTCTTCCAATCTTCTTCCAGATCTCTGCTATAGCCTGGGAAAGCAGTAGAGGATGGCCCAAGTCCTTGGACCCCTGCACCCACATGGGAAACCCAGAAGAAGTTCCTAGCTCCTGACTTCGGATCAGTGCAGCTCTGGCCATGTGGCCATCTGGGCAGTGAACCAGTGGATGGAAGACCTCTCCCTGCCACTGCCTCTTCCTTTGCTTCTGCCTCTGCCTCTCTGTAACTCTGACTTTCAGATAAATAAATAAATCTTTTAAAAAAAATAGAATACCACAGACTAGATCATTTATACTGAACAGAAATTTATTGATCCATAGTTCTGTATTCTGGGAAGTCTGACTGAGGAAGCAGCATCTGTCAAGGATTCCTAGCTGCACCACCCCATGGAGATATGTAGAAGTGCAAGACTGGGAAGAGAGAGTGAAGAATTGAGAGAAAGAGAGGGAGAGGGAAAAGGGGAGAGAGAAAGAGAGAGTAGGTATCTCACTCCCACATAAATAACCTATTTCCTTGATGATGGCATTTATCTATTCATGAGGTCAGTGCTGCCGTAACCCACATAATTCCCTTTAGACTCTACCTCCCAACATTGCATTTTGGTGATCAAGTTTCCAACACATGAACTTTAAGGGACACATTCAACCATGGCACCTACCAGCAACAACAAATACATGTTTCTCAAGAACATGTTAACCATTTACCAAGATAAACTACATCCTGAGCTAGAAAAGCACCCTGATAAATTTATAATAACTCAACTCATATAAAGTGGATTTGAAGACCAAAATGGTATTATAGATGAGTAATAGTGAGATTTCTGGAAATTCCCCTAATATCTAGAAACTAAATAAAACATTTTTCAGTAAACGTGGGTCAATCCAAGAATCAACAGTGAAATAAATTCTTTTCAACTGAATGAAAAGGAAAATACAGATTAAATTTTAGGGACAGTAGCTAAAGCAGTCTTTAGAGGCAAACTTGTGGCATTAAAATTCCTATTTTAGAAAAAAAAGACAAAGTTCTCAAAAACTATGACCTTAGCTTCTACCTTGAAAAGCTAGAAATACATGAAGAAATGAAATTGAAGGCAAACAAAAGAATTAAATAATAATAACTAGAAAGGAAACCATTAAAAATAAATACGGAAAAGAAAGAAGAATTGCAGATCACTCTTTTCATATGCTGATTTCATTTCCTTTGGATGAGTTCCCAAGAATGGGATGGCTGGGTGATACGCTAGATCAGTTTTCTATAATGGTTGTACTAGTTTAAATACCCCCACCAACAGTGTATAGCTATACCCCCATGTTTATGGCAGTTCCATATGTATATATATGTATATGGAATTGCCATGTATATATATGTGTGTGTGTGTATATATATATATATATATACACATATACATGCACACATACACGCAATGGTATACCACATAGCCATAAAAAGAATGAAATCCTGTCTTTTACAACAAAATGGATGCAAAATAGAAAGCATTATGCTTAGTGAAATAAGCCAGACACCAAAATATAAATATCTTATGTGATTTGTGGTAGCTAATATATAGAATACAAAAATGTAATACATATGAGTTAAGTTGACATCTTGAGATTTGTTTATTGCTTATAGTCTTTTCTATACTCCTGAAAAATAGTGGTCTTTTCTTATTTTCTACTCATTGAATTATTTATTTAGTGGAGGATTAAGCCTTTAATCATAAACCAAATTTTAAATATTTTATCTCAAAATTTAAAAGAAAAAAGAGAAAGGAATGAAGAGGGAGGGTGGATGGGGGTATCATTACTTATGTGCTTAAAATTGCACATATGAAAATGCACTAAATCTGATCTCTTTATACAAATTTAAAAAGAAGAAAAATGAAGCCACATATGCTTGCTTAAGGGATAAAATTACTTTGGTATCCAAAATTGAAATAAAATATCTCAATTATTAGAGAAGACGAATAACAAGAAGAAAAGGAGCAGGAAGAAGAAGGAGGAAGAAGGAGGAGGAGGAAGACAAGAAGGAAAAATAATTAAATAAAATCAATGAAGTAAAAAACTGGTTATTGGAGAATTCTAAAAAGTAATACAAAAGGAATTTGAAGGTTGTGTTTCATGAGAGTAACTATAGCAAAAACAAAATCAAAATACAGTTCAACAATGTACTTAGTTGACTTGAGTCCCTAAAAGTCTATGGAAAAAAAAAGGCATGCCTATTTGCCAGCTTAAATTCTATATATCACCATTTCAACTAGCCTTTTGAAGATGCCAAGCTATCAAACAGAAATTATAAGACGTATAAAGAAGGAGCAAATAAAGTCAGAGATGAAAAAGGAAATGTAACAACAAATACCACAGAAATAAAAAGAATCTTCAGGAATTACTAGAAAGAGCTGTATGCCAACAAATAGGGAAACAGAAAAAGTGTAGATTGCTGGACACATACAATCCACTAAAGTTGAGTCATGAAGACAGAGAAAACCTAAACAGACCAATAACCAATGCAGAGATTGGGTCAATAATAAAGACCTTCCTAATAAAGAAAAACCCGGACCAGATGGCTTCATAACTGAATTCTACCAAACATTTAAAGAAGAACTAATTCCAATTCTTCTCAAGCTATTCAAAACAATTGAAAGGGAGGGAATTCTCCCAAAATCCATTTATTAAACCAATATCACCTTAATTGCTGAATAAGAAAAGGATACAATGGAGAAAGAGAACTATAGACCAATATCCCTGATGAACCTAGATGCAAAAATCCACAACAAAATATTAGCTAATCAAATCCAACAACACATCAGAAAGATCATTCATCCAGACCAAGTGGCATTTATCTCTGGTATGCAGGGATGGTTCAACATTTGAAAATCAATGAATGTGATACATCACATTAACAAACTGAGAAACCAAAAAAAGATTTTTCATTAGATGTAGAGAAAACATTTGATAAAATACAACATCCTTTCTTGATGAAGACCTTAAGCACTTTGGGTACACAAAAACATTCCTCCACACAATCAAGGCAATCTGTGACAAACACACAGGCAGCATCTTATTGAGTGGGGAAAAATTGGAAGCATTGTCACAATGATCCAGAAGCAGACAAGTTTGCCTACTCACACTTGCTATTCAATATAGTCCTGGAAGATTTGTCCATTAGGCAAGAAAAAGAACTCAAAGGGGTACAAATTGGGAAGGAGGAAGTCTAATTATCCTTTTGTAGATGACATGATTCTATAAATAGGGGATCCAAAAGACTCAACTAAGAGACTATTGGAGCCCAAAAGACTCAACTAACAGACTACTGGAGCCCATAAAAGATTTTGGTAATGTGGCAGGATATAAACAACATGCATAAATCAATAGCCTTTGTATACCTAGACAATGCCATGACTGAGAAACAATGTTTAAGATAAATCCCATTCACAACAGCTACAAAACATTAAATACCTTGGAGTAAATTTAACCAAGGATGTCAACAATCTCTATGAAGAAAATTATAAAACATTAAAGCAAGAAATAGAAAAAGACACAAAAAATGGAAAAATATTCCAAGTTCATTGATTATAAGAGTTAATATCATCAAAATGTCAAGACTACTGAAAGTAATTTACAGATTCAATGTAATCCAAATCAAGATACCAATGACATCCTTCATAGATCTATAAAAACTGATGTTGTGGCCCCTAACTACAACTTCCTGCAAATGCAGACCCTGGAAGACAGTGGGAGTGATTCAAATAATTGGATCCCAGCCACTCTTAGGGAGACCTGGATTTAATTCTCAAATCCCTGCTTGAGCCCCATCTATTGTGGACATTTGGAAGTGAAACAGCAGATGGAGTTCCCTATCTCTGTCTGTACTTCTAACTCTCTAATGAATTAATTAAATAATTTAAAAATGGGCAAAGTACATTATTACTGCAAATCTGAAAAATGGTATGGAGTCTTCTCAAACTAAAAATAGAAATAGCATGTTATCCTGAAATTCATCTCTATATATATCCAACAAAATTGAAATTGATGTGTTGAAGTAATACCAACCTAGCTATGTTCATTTAAGCATTATTATAAGCTTACAAGAAATGAAATCAACCTAAATATTTAAAAGTGAATAAATAAAGAAAATATATAGATATATAGGTTTTTCCAAACTTAAAAAAGAAGGAAATCTTATTATTTGACACAACATGGATGGAATTAGAGGACATTATGCTAAGTGAAGTAAACTAGGCACAGCAAAATATGTATTTGCGTGATCTTACTTATATATGGAATCTAAAATAGTTGATCTCATAGAAACAGAAAGTAAAAAGGTGGATAACAGAGGCTGGGACAGGACAATAGGAGGAAAGGGAAGATATTGATAAAAGGCTGTGAAGTTTCAGTTAAGACTAGGATTATAAGTTTTAGTGCTCTATTGCACTGCATGATTGCAATTAATATTGTATATTTCTTTTTTAGTTAATAAAGTGATTTTTTATTTCCGTAAGTAATACACAAATCCATTCTCATAAAGCCACATTTCCCATGGAGACAGAATACGGGTCTGGGCCAATGTATGCTTGCCTCCAAATTCACACTTTCTCCACTACCTGTGACATATCTGCCTCACTATTCCAGTTGTTAGCTCTGAAATGTTCATTTTTTTATATCCTCCATTTAATACACTAAAAGGAAGTGATTCTTTGGAACAAGCTCTACTATTAAGTCTCATGATATAACTCTTTGGGGACAGAGGTCCTTCATGGGAAGTTGGTGCACAGTGACTTTGTTGTTTGTTTAACAAATAGCACTCTTATGTATGACATCACCCAAGGATCTAGTCATGAGCTACCTCAGCTGTGGAAGACTTTTGGATGCACTAGATCGACAAGGCCATAAGCAAAGTGGAAGTTCTTGCCTCCCTTCAAAGAAAGTACATCCTTTTTTGTTGGCCACTTCTTTCCACTGGGATCTCACCCACAGAGGTTCTTTATGTAGAATATTTTTTTGCCATAGTTTCTTGGCTTTACATGCCTGAAATGCTTCCCTTTGCTTTTCAGCCATACTGTAATGCCTTAAGGGCTAATTCTGAGTTTGAAGTGCTATTTACAGTGATTGTACTTCTGTGAGTCTGCTGTATGGACTGCTTCCCATATTGGAGCCTTTACTCCTTTTTAATTCTATTATTATTTCCAAACACTTAGTCCTATTTATATGATCACTTTAACACTTGATCCTATCTGTATGGTCACATTGCCACTTAATCCTATCCATTTGATCTCTATAACACTTAAGCTGTTATTTTTACCAGGCAGCTTAAGCGAATTTGAGATCCCATGGCAAGTTGTTAAGCTGTACCCTTAGAAGTAAGTCCATAGGAATGTATGCAGGACTATACTGCTTTGCAGTTACAAACTTAATATAATTCACAGTTACAACTTTAGGATCTTGGTAATTCTTCCCACCATACCCACCCTCCCACCACACTCCCACCCCCCTTTCTCTTCCCTTTCTTATTCTCACACTTGTTGTTTACTAAGAACAATTTTTAATTATCTTTATACATATGGTTAACTCTATCTTAAGTAAAGAGTTCAATGATTAGTATGAAAGAAAAAAATAAGGAAAATATTATAAAGGAAAAGAAAATAAAAAGAAAAATATAGAATAAAAAGCTATTCCTCAACAGTCAAGAGAAGGGCTATTCAAAGTCATTGCTTCTTAAAGTGTCAACTTCATTTCTATACGTTGCCTTTTAGGTGCTTTATTAGTTATCACACGTCAGTGAGAACATATAGAATTTGTCCCTTTGGGACTGGCTTATTTCACCAAGTATGATGTATTCTGGGTTCATCCATTTTGTTGCAAATAACCATACTTCATTTTTGTTATGCTGTGTAGTATTCCATAGTGTATCCCGTAACTTATTGACCCAGTCTTTAGTTGATGGGCATTTGAATTGATTCCATGTCTTTGGAATAGTGAATTGAGCTGTGATAAACATGAAGATACAGATGCCTCTTTCATAGGCTGATTTCATTTCCCTGGGGTTTATTAGATTCCCAGGAGTGGGATGGCTGGGTCATATGGTAGGTCTGTATTCAGACCTCTTAGGTATCTCCACACTGTCTTCTATAGCGGCTTTACCAGTTTACATTCCCACCAACAGTGGATTAGGGTACCTTGTCTCCCACATCCTTGTCAACATTTGTTGTTTGTTGATTTCTGTAGGAAAGCCATTCTAACTAGGATGAGGTGAAACCTCATTGTGATTTTTATTTGCATTTTATGATGGCTATCGATCCTGAGCATTTTTCTTTTATTTATTGTTTGTTTTTTTTTTTTTTGACAGGCAGAGTTAGAGAGAGAAAGACAGAGAGAAAGGTCTTCCTTTTCCGTTGGTTCACCCCCCAAATGGCTGCTGCAGCTGGTGCGCTGCGCTGATCTGAAGCCAGGAGCCAGGTGCTTCCTCCTGGTCTCCCATGCGGGTGCAGGGCCCAAGCACTTGGGCCATCCTCCACTGCCTTCCTTGGCCACAGCAGAGAGCTGGACTGGAAGAGGAGCAACCAGGACAGAATCTGGAGCCCCAACCAGGACCAGAACCTGGGGTGCCGGTGCTGCAGGCAGAGGATTAGACAAGTGAGCTTTGGCACCGACTGATCCTGAGCATTTTTCATGTGTCTATTTGCCATTTGGATTTCCTCTTTTGAAAAATGTCTAAGCCTTTTTTTTGTCCATTTCTTAACTGGATTGTTTTTGTTCTTGTTGAGTTTCTTGACCTTTTTTTTTTTTTTTTTGACAGGCAGAGTGGACAGTGAGAGAGAGACAGAGAGAGAAAGGTCTTCCTTTGCCGCTGGTTCACCCTCCAATGGCCGCCGCTGCAGCCGGCGCACCGCGCTGATCCTGGCAGGAGCCAGGAGCCAGGTGCTTTTCCTGGTCTCCCATGGGGTGCAGGGCCCAAGCACCTGGGCCATCCTCCACTGCACTCCCTGGCCATAGCAGAGAGCTGGCCTGGAAGAGGGGCAACCGGGACAGAATCCGGCGCCCCAACCGGGACTAGAACCCGGTGTGCCGGCGCCGCAAGGTGGAGGATTAGCCTATTGAGCCACGGCGCCGGCGAGTTTCTTGACCTCTTTATATATTCTGGTTATTAATCTTTTATTGGTTGTATAGTTTGCAAATATTTTCTCCCATTCTGTCAGTTGCCTCTTAACTTTGCTGATTTTGTTTTGCAGTACAAAAGCTTCTCAATTTGATGCAATCCCATTTCTCAATTTTGGTTTGATTGCCTGTGCTTCTGGGGTCTTTTTCAAAAACTCTTTGTCTAAGCTGATGTGTTGTAGGTTTGCCCTAGTGTTCTCTAATAATTTGATGGTGCCAGGTCATAGATTTAGGTGTTTAGTCCATTTTGAGTGGATTTTAGTGAAAGGTGTCAGATAGGGGTCTTGCTTAATGCTTCTACATGTGGTGATCCAGTTTTCCCAGTACCATTTGTTTAAGAGACTGTCCTTGTTCCAGGGGTTGATTTTAACTCCTTTGTCAAAGATAAGTTGGTTGTAAATGTTTGGATTGATTTTGGGTGTTTCTATGCTATTCCATTGGTCTATCCATGTGTCTTTGTACCAGTACCAGGCTGATTTGATTTTAATTGCCCTGTAATATGTCCTGAAATCTGGTATTGTGATGCCTCTGGCTTTGTTTTTGTTGTATAAGATTGCTTTAGCTATTTGGGGTCTCATGTGTTTCCATATGAATTTCAGCATCATTTTTTTCTGCCTCTGAAAATAATATTTTTTGATATTTTAATTAGTATTACATTGAATCTGTACATTTTCTTGAATTTGCTGAGACTTGCTTTATGGCCTAACTTGTGGTCAATCCTACAGAAAGTTCCATGTACAGGTGAGAAGAATGTGTATTTTGTGGCTGTGGGATGGAAAGCTCTATAGATATCTGTTAGTGTCCATATAGTGTCTATTAACTATTTCCTTGCTGATTTTCTGTCTGGTTGATGTGTCTATTGCTGAGAGTGGGGTACTGAAGTCCCTCATTACTATTGTATTTGAGTCTATGTCTCCCTTTAAACCCATTAATTCCATTAACATTTCTTTTAAATATCTATGTGCCCTATAATTAGGTATATATACACTTGTAATAGTCATATATTCCTGTTGAATTCGTCCTTTAATCATTACATAGTTTCTTTCTTCATCTCTTTTAATAGTTTTTGTGTTCAAGTCTATTTTGTCTGATACTAGCATGACTACACCAATGCTTTTTTGGTTTCTGTTAGCATGGATTATTTTCCATCCTTTCACTTTCAGTCTGTGAGTATTGCTGTTAGTGAGATGTATCTATTAAATTTTTCATTGCTAGTATTTCATTCTGATTTCTCTTCAGTATCTCAATTTCATGAGAAAAATTTCCATTTAGTTTCATGAATTTGCTTCTGATTGCTTCTAAGTAATCTGATGATTAGTTTTCTTAATTCTATTTCTGGCATATTTTCAATCTCTTCATCTTCACCTTCTACTATTGAAGTGTTGTAGTGTTCCTTTAGGGGGCTCTTGCTGTCTTCCTTATTCTTATTTTGTTATTTCAGTTTCTTCCCTTTTTTGGCATTTGTGTAGTTTTTTTTATTGTCTGGTGACTTTTACCTTTGATTTATGTCTCTGTGGCTTAGTGGGATGTCTGTACTTTCAGTGAATGCTTAGATATGTGTGTTAGATGTTGTCTGGTGCTCTGTTCAGTATTCCAGGGTGGAGCAAGTATCCAAGGTAAGACTCCTGTGGGGTTTCGTAGCTTTCCTCTGGCTACTGGATGAAGGAGGGTTGTCACCTCTGTTGGTGTGACCCACCCTTCTTACAGCTGTGTGACACCCCCGTGTTAGTTTCTGGTGTGTTCACCACTCATTGGCACTGCCTAATGAACTGTACCTTTGATGTATGGTTCCCTCTGTTATGAGCTGCAATAGGTAACCAATGAAATCAGGCATGTGGGGAAGTGCTCTGTGGTTGCCCAGGGCCTAGGTATACTTTGTCTCTGAATCATGACCCAGGGTGGGCTTTTTTTCTTTGGTTAGATCTGTGGGTTGGAGGCAGGCATGCAGAGCCCCTGCCCACTGGAGCCCAGCTCACTTCTCAATGGTTGTAGGCTTCTCAATGTAGGTGGGGCTTCCCTTTACCATTTACATGAGGGGGAAGGAATTCTTCTGAATTGTTATGGCTCTCATTGTTTGGGTAGAGGGTGAGGTGCCCCCCACTATTGCTGGGCACATATATGGGAGGTAGGGGTGGCAGACACCTGCCTGCATAAAAAAAAAAGAAAGAAACTAACAAAATGTCTTTGCCCTGCTGGCTGCAGGTCTCTACTGTAGCAGGGTAGAGGAAGGGGGGTGGAAGGGGAGAGAGGTGCACCACCTCCTTATTTATTTATTTGTTTTTTGTTTGTTTGTTTTCTTTTTCTGGCTCTGCTGTCCCAAGGGGGTTGCATGGAACTTTAAAATCAGTTTGTCAAGCTCTCTCTCCTGCTGCTATCCTCAGTGCTTGGGCCTGCAGATTCCCCTCTCACCTGATCTGCTTGGGCCAGCGTTCTCCTCCCCGGTTCAAGCCTCCCCCCCTTTTTTATTCATATCTGCTCTTTTAGCACAGACCTGGGCCTTCTCTATTATTTTCACTGGGTTTCCTGCCATGAATTTCCCACAGCTTTATCTTAGGCAAGTAGTTTCATCCCTTTTAAAATACTAATTTTGCCCTGCAGATTCAGACCATCCTGTCGCTATTCCATCATCTTGGAACTCCCCCTGAAATGTTCTTTTGAAGAAGAGTGTGTGTGTTTGTGTGTGTGTGTGTGAGAGAATAATGTGTATTTCAAAATTCATGTAAGAATGTTGTTTAAATATTCTCACCATAAAAAAGTTAATGGATATGTTAACTAGTTTGAATCCATCTACAGTGTATATACATAAATCCAAAGAATCATATTGTAGTGTGTAAATTTATACAAATATTATTTGTTAACATCAAATACTTGTTTTTAAATGGGGAAAAGACCTGACAGATATTTCTGAAAAGTCTCCCAAATGACCAGAAGTTTTCTGCAAAAATGCCAAAACATTAAAGCCACAGTGTGTTAGAATGGCTATCATCAAAAGGATGAAAGATAACAAGTGTTGGTGAAAATGTAAGAAAAGGGAATTTTTGTATATTGTTGATGGGAATTATTACTACAATCAATATGGAAAACTGTATGGAATCTCCTCAAAGAACTAAACATAGAAGTACTCTGTGACCCAGCATTCCACTTTCTGGGTATATTTCCAAAGGAATTGAAGTCAGTATGTTGAAGAGATACCTGCATGTCCATGTCCATTGTAGCATTATTCATAATAGCCAAAATGTGGAATAAAACTAAGTACCCATTGATGAGTGAATGGGTGAAGAAAATGCTGTAAATACCTGTCTACCCAAAGGAATATTATTCAAGCCCTATAAAAAAAAAAAAAAAAAAAAAAAAAAAAAAAAAAACAACAGAAAATCCTGTTATTTATTGCAGTGTGGGTGAACCTGGAGGACATTATGCCAACTGAAATAATCTAGACACAGAAAGACAAATATCTCATGAACACACCATATATGAATCTTTAAAAAGTGAACTCGTACAATTGAGAGCAGACTGGTGATAACTAGAAACCTAGGTTGGGAGCAGTGAGTGGGGAGATGTTAATATGATGTGGTTAAATAGAGGAAATAAGTTTTTGAGATATGTTGTACCACAGGTTCACTAGAGGTAATAATACAAGATTGTATACTTTGGCCGGCGCAACAGCACACTAGACTAATCCTCCGCCTGCACCACTGGTATTCCGGGTTGTAGTCCCAGTTGGGGCGCTGGATTCTTTCCTGGTTGTACCTCTTCCAGTCCAGCTCTCTGCTGTGGCCTGGGAAAGAAGTGGAGGATGGCCCAAGTCCTTGGGCCCTGCACCTTCATGGGAGACCAGGAGGAAGCACCTGGCTCCTGGCTTCAGATCGGCACAGCACTGGCCATGGCAGCCATTTGGGGGATGAACCAACGGAAGGAAGACTTTTCTCTGTGTCTCTCTCTCTCACTGTCTAACTCTGCTTTTCAAAAAAAAAAATTGTATACTTCAAAATTACTGTTAGTTTCAAATGTCTCTTCTCAAAAATTAGGTGAGATGCTGAATAGATTAATGAGCTTTGTTTAATCATTACACATTATATAAATATACCAAAACATTACACTGTATCCCATAAGTATATACAGTTATGATTTGATTATATAAAATGAAAATAATTTTAGAAAAAGAAAGACCTCAAGTAAGCCACTTAACTTTATACATTAAGGAAATAAAAAAGACAAAATAAAATCCTAAATCAACAGAAGAATGGAAATAATATTAGAGTATAGACATGTGAAAAAAAAAGAATAAAAAATAGAAAAAAATCAATAAAACCAACAGTTCAAGTAGATCAACAAAACAAACGATGCCCTAGTTAGAATGACCAAGAGACATAGAGGGCTCAAATAAGTAAAATTAAAAATATAGCACTGTCGGGGGAGGAGACAAGATGGCGGAATAGTGAGGGCGCGCACTGATAGTCCGAGAAAAGATAGTTTAATAAAAGTGGAGTCACTGTAGTCTCAGGAAAAAATTACAGAGGAAACACTTCCGGATCTAGTGGATGTGACACGGAGGACCTATGGGGAGAGCAAGGATGCCCACGGCATGGAAGCCAAGGCGCAGGAGCCAAGCTGCAGAAGCCGAGCCGCAGAATCTGCGCACCACTGGAAAGGGGAGGTGAGACAATGCGCACTGGAAGGGGAGGTGAGACAAAAACCTCGGTAACCTGAGTCATTGGCGGGGAAAGGCAGAAAGAGCCTAGAGGGAACGAGGCTTGAAGCCCCACTGGGAAAGTTCACCAGGCTGACTGGAGGAGAGAAAAAAAAAAACACATAAATAAGGGGAACCGGCACAGACACTAGCCTCTCTCTACACACACCTTACAAAGCAAAGCAAGACAAAGAGCAGACTCCATTTTGGACATACTTAATCGGCACCCACCATCAGCCAAGCAGAAAAACCTGACTACAAGAAACACATCTTTCCAACAAAGATGCATGCAGACTGAAAGTGAAAGGCTGGAAAAAGATATTCCATGCCAACAGAAATGAAAAAAAGCAGGTGTAGCCATATTAATATCAGACAAAATAAACTTTAACACAAAAACTGTTAAGAGAGACAAAGAGGGACACTATATAATGATTAAGGGTTCAATTCAACAGGAAGATGTAACTATTATAAATGTATATGCACCTAAGTACAGGGCACCAGTTTATTTAAAAGGTATGTAAGGGGCTTAAAGGGAGACTTAGATTCCAATACAATATTACTGGATGACGTCAATACTCCACTCTCAGAAATAGACAGATCAACTGGACAGAAGATCAACAAGGAAACAGCAGATTTAATCCACACTATTGCCTGCATGGAACTAATAGATATCTACAGATCTTTCAATCCTACATTTAAAGATTTTACATTCTTCTCAGCAGTGCATGGAACCTTCTCTAGGACTGACCACATACTAGGTCATAAAGCAAGTCTCAGCAAATTTAAAAGAACTAGAATCATAACATGCAGCTTCTCCTACCACAGTGGAATGATGGTAGAAATTAGCAACTCAGGAATCCCTAGAGAGTATGCAAACACATGGAGGCTGAAAAACATGCTCCTGAATGAACACTGGGTCATTCAAGAAATCAAAAGAGAAATCAAAAACTTTCTGGAAGTAAATGAGGATAACAGCACAACATACCAAAACTTATGTGATACGGCAAAAGCAGTGTTGAGAGGAAAGTTTATAACAACAGGTGCCTACATCAAGAAATTGGAAAGGCACCAAATAAATGAGCTTTCAATGCATCTCAAGGATATAGGAAAACTGCAGCAAACCAGACCCAACTCTAGTAGGAGAAGAGAAATAATTAAAATCAGAGAAGAAATCAACAGGATTGAATCCCAAAAAATAATAATAATAACAAAATATCAGCCAAGCGAAGAGCTGTTTTTTTGAAAAAATGAATACAATTGACACACCATTGGCTCAACTAACTAAAAAAAGAAAAGACCCAAAACAATAAAATCAGAGATGAAAAAGGAAACGTAACAACAGACACCACAGAAATAAAAAGAATCATCAGGAATTACTACAAGGACTTGTATGCCAGCAAACAGGGAAACCTATCAGAAATGGATAGATTCCTGGACACATACAATCTGCCTGAATTGAATAATGAAGACATAGAAAACCTAAACAGACCCATAACTGAGACAGCAATTGAAACAGTAATAAAGGCCCTCCCTACAAAGAAAAGGACAGGACCAGATAGATTCACTTCTGAATTATTCCAGAAATTTAAAGAAGAACTACAATTCTTCTCAAACTATTCAGAACAATCGAAAAAGATGGAATACTCCCAAAAACTTTCTATGAAGCCACCATCACCTTAATTCCTAAGCCAGAGAAAGATGCAGCATTGAAAGAAAATTACAGACCAATATCCCTGATGAACAAAAATCCTCAGTAAAATTCTGACCAATAGAATACAACAACACATCAGAAAAATCATCCACCCAGACCAAGTGGAATTTATCCCTGGTATGCAGGGATGGTTCAATGTTCACCATCAATCAATGTGATACACCACATTAACAAACTGAAGAAGAAACATATGATTATCTCAATAGATGCAGAGAAAGCATTCGATAAAATTCAACACCCTTTCATGATGAAAACTCTAAGCAAATTGTGTATAGAAGGAACATTCCTCAATATAATCAAAGCAATTTATGAAAAACCCATGGCCAGCATCCTATTGAATGGGGAAAAGTTGGAAGCATTTCCACTGAGATCTGGTACCAGACAGGGATGCCCTCTCTCACCACTGCTATTAAACATAGTTCTGGAAGTCTTAGCCAGAGCCATCAGGCAAGAAAAAGAAATTAAAGAATACAAATTGGGAAGGAAGAACTCAAACTATCCCTCTTTGCAGATGATATGATTCTTTATTTAGGCGACCCAAAGAACTCTACTAAGAGACTATTGGAACTCATAGAGGAGTTTGGCAAAGTAGCAGGATATAAAATCAATGCACAAAAATCAACAGCCTTTGTATACACAGGCAACGCAACAGCTGAGAAAGAACTGCTAAGTTCAATCCCATTCACAATAGCTACAAAAACAATCAAATACCTTGGAATAAACTTAACCAAGGACGTTAAAGATCTCTTCGATGAGAATTAGAAAATCTTAAAGAAAGAAAAAGAGAAGGATACCAAAAAAAATGGAAAAATCTTCCATGATCATGGATTAGAAGAATCAACATCATCAAAATGACCATTCTCCAAAAAGCAATTTATACATTCAATGCGATTACCAATCAAGATACCAAAGACATTCTTCTCAGATCTAGAAAAAAAGATGCTGAAATTCTTATGGAGACGCAGGAGACCTCGAATAGCTAAAGCAATTTTGTACAACAAAAACAAAGATGGAGGCATCACAATACCAGATTTCAGGACATACTACAGGGCAGTTGTAATCAAAACAGCATGGTACTAGTACAGAAACAGATGGATAGACCAATGGAACAGAATTGAAACACCAGAAATCAACCCAAACATCTACAGCCAACTTATATTTGAACAAGGACCCAAAACCAATCCCTGGAGTAAGGACAGTCTATTCAATAATTGGTGCTGGGAAAACTGGATCTCCACATGCAGAAGCATGAAGCAAGACCCTTACCTTTCACCTTACACAAAAATCCACTCAACATGGATTAAAGACCTAAATCTACGACCTGACACCATCAAGTTATTAGAGAACATTGGAGTAACCCTGCAAGATATTGGCACTGGTAAAGACTTCCTGGAAAAGACCCTAGAGGCACAGGAAGTCAAAGCCAAAATTAACTATTGGGATTGCATCAAATTAAGAAGTTTCGGTACTTCAAAAGAAACAGTCAGGAGAGTGAAGAAACAACCGACATAATGGGAAAAAATATTTGCAATCTATGCAACTGATAAAGGGTTAATAACCAGAATCTACAGAGAGATCAAGAAACTCAAAAAAAAAAAAAAAAAAACCCACTTAAGAGATGGGCCAAGGACCTCAATAGACATTTTTCAAAAGAGGAAATCCAAATGGCCAACAGCCACATGAAAAAATGTTCAAGATCACTAGAAATCAGGGAAATGCAAATCAAAACCACAATGAGGTTTCACCTCACCCCGGTTAGAATGGCTCACATACAGAAATCTACCAACAACAGATGCTGGCGATGATGTGGGCAAAAAGGGACACTAACCCACTGTTGTTGGGAATGCAAACTGGTAAAGCCACTATGGAAGTCAGTCTGGAGATTCCTTAGAAACCTGAATTTAACCCTACCATACAACCCAGCCATCCCACTCCTTGGAATTTACCCAAAGGAAATTAAATTGCCAAACAAACAAGCTGTCTGCACATTAATGTTTATTGCAGCACAATTCGCAATAGCTAAGACCTGGAACCAACCCAAATGCCCATCAACGGTAGACTGGATAAAGAAATTATGGGATATGTACACTACAAAATACTATACAGCAGTAAAAAACAATGAAATGCAGTCATTTGCAACAAGATGGAGGAATCTGGAAAACATCATGCTGAGTGAAATAAGGCATTCCCAAAGGAAAAATATCATATGTTCTCCCTGGTCGGTGACAACTAACTACCACCTAAAAGGAAACCTGTTGAAGTGAAATGGACACTATGAGAAACAGTGACTTGATTAGCCCTTGCCCTGAATGTTGATGAACAACTTAATACTTTATCCCTCCTAGTATTTTTTTGTTTGTCTACTTAATACTATTGGTTGAATTCTGTAATTAAAACACAGTTATTCTTAAATGTTAATACTTAACTGAAAAATGATCCATGTTAAATATAAGAGTGGGAATAAGAGAGGGAAGAGATGTACAATTTTGGACATGCTCAAGCTGACTTGCTCCAAACAGTAGAGTTAGAAATATACCAGGGGATTCCAATTCAATCCCATCAAGGTGGCATGTACCAATGTCATCTCACTAGTCCCAGTGATCAATTTCTGTTCACAATTGATCAGAATGATAGGACTAAGAGTCAAAGGGTTCACATAAACAAGACTAGTGTCTAAAAATACTAACCTCTAGAATAAAAAAGGGAGAGAACGATCCAACATGGGAAGCGGGATACACAGCAGACTCAGAATGGCAGATATCCTAAACAGCACTCTGGCCTCAGACTCAGCCCTTAAGGCATTCAGATCTGGCTGAAGAGCCCATGAGAGTATTTCAGGCATGGAAAACCAAGACACTCTGTCAAAAAAAAAAAAAAATGACCTAAATGAAAGATCTCTGCAAGTGAGATCCCAGTGGAAAGAATGGGGCCATCAAAGAAGGAAGTACCTTTCTCTGAAGGGAGGAGAGAACTTCCACTTTGACTATGACCTTGTCTAAATATGATCAGAGTTGGTGAACTCAAAAGGCTTCCATAGCCTTGGCGGCTCATGACAAGAGCCTAGGGTGATTACTGACACCATAAACAAGAGTGTCGATTTGTTAAGTCAACAATAAGAGTTACTGTGCACTTACTCCTCATGTAGGATCTCTGTCCTTAATGTGCTGTACTTTATGATTTAATGCTATAACTAATACTCAAACAATATTTTTCACTTTGTGTTTCTGTGTGGGTGCAAACTGTTGAAATCTTTACTTAGTATATGTTAAACTGATCTTCTGTATATAAAGAGAATTGAAAATGAATGTTGATGTGAATGGAAGGGGGGAGTGAGAGGGAAAGGGGAGGGTTGCGGGTGGGTGGGAATTTATGGGCGGGGGCAAGCCATTGTAATCCATAAGCTGTACTTTGGAAATTTATATTAATTAAATAAAAGTTTAAAAAAATTCTGAAAAAAATGTAGTACTGTCAATTTTGCAGAAATCAAAAGGATTCTAAAAGAGTACTATGTGAACAGATTTGGTCACATAGATTAAATGGACAAATTCCTGGAAGTATGCTACCTGACAAGGTTGAATCACAAATCAGTAATCAAAATATACTGTAACTATTAAAGATTTTGAATCAGTAATCAAAAACATCCCAACATAGAATTCTACCAATAATTTTAGAAGAATGAACACTAATTCTTTTCAGAATCTTCCCACAAAATTAAATAGGAGTTAGTATTATTTGATACTAAAAGAAAAGACACTACAAGAAAAACAAAACCTCTTATGATGAATATTGATGAAAATATCTAAAAACAAAATATTAACAAAGCAAATCCAGAAAGGATTATAAACCATAACCAATGAGACTTATTGCTGGAATTCAATGATAACTGAACATACAAGTATATTAAATAGCTTGACCTAATTAGTAATTCATATTCTCTCTAGCTGCAAGTTACATTTTTTATGAAGCATACACAAAACATTTACAATCCTATTTTTTGCTAATTCATCACTTCATTTAAGGTATACTCATATATGATCTGGACACCAGGTTGAATTACATTAATCAAAGACATATTTTGGAAGTTTTCATCTTGTAACTTTTTTTTCTTCTTCATACATGTTAAGTGTAGATTATGTACTTGAAACATGCTTTCTTGAGTAAGTCATATATAGAATTTTATTTAATTCTCACAGAATCACTGTTACCAAATGATCATGAACTTCTATTAACATCATCGTTATTTTTGCTATTACCTCCTTCCATAAAGTTATTAAACAAGTATGAGATTTGTATTGGGAGGTAGGAGACCTTGGTTCTAGTGAGGCTTTTGCCTAGTTAGCTAGATAATTTTTAATAATTTATTTATTTATTTAATAATTTATTTAATAATTTATTTATTTATTTGAAAGGCAGCATTACAGAGAGGCAGAGAGAGAGAGAGAGAGAGAGAGAGGAAGAGAGAAAAGTCTCCATCAGCTGGTTCACCCCCCAAATGACCACAGCAGCCAGAGCTGGGCTAATCTGAATCCAGGATCCTGGAGCTTCTTGCAGGTCTCCCATGTGAGTGCAGGGGCCCAGGGACTTAGGCCATCTTCTACTGCTTTCCCAGGCCATAACAGAGAGCTGGGTTGGAAGTGGAGCAGCCAGGACCCGAACTGGTGCCCATTGGGATGCTGGCACTGCAGGCAGCAGCTTCACTCACTACACCACAGTGCCGGTTCCTGTAATAATTCTTTAAATTTTCTGAGCGTCAGTGCAGCCATTGAAGTACAGAGACAAGCTAAGTAGTTTCTAACTTAATTTTAGGTATAAGATCCTATGTATCTAAAAATCCATTTTTTGATTTGCTAATTTCATAGATACTACTATAAAATGTTATAATCTTTTGCTTTTGTTACCAAAAGTTGTCAATTCCAGTTTCTGTTTGTATAACTAACCTCATAAAAAATTGAACTTCTTAATTTATATTTGCTTAATTCATGGATTTCGACTCTAATTCATCCTTCATTGCACATTAAAGCAGTGATTCAGAGTGCTACATTATTATATTAATAATATTATATATATATTTATATATATATGTGTGTGTGTGTATAGGGTCCTTTCTTCTTACATAATTATTTTCAGTTTTGTTTTGTTTTGTTTTGTTTTGTTTTGACAGGCAGAGTGGACAGTGAGAGAGAGAGACAGAGAGAAAGGTCTTCCTTTGCTGTTGGTTCACCCTCCAATGGCCGCCGCGGCCAGCGCGCTGCAGCCGGCGCACCGCGCTGATCCGATGGCAGGAGCCAGGAGCCAGGTGCTTTTCCTGGTCTCCCATGGGGTGCAGGGCCCAAGCACCTGGGCCATCCTCCACTGCACTCCCTGGCCACAGCAGAGAGCTGGCCTGGAAGAGGGGCAACTGGGACAGAATCCGGTGCCCCAACCGGGACTAGAACCTGGTGTGCCGGCGCCGCTAGGCGGAGGATTAGCCTAGTGAGCCGCGGCACCGGCCCTATTTTCAGTTTTAGTATTATGTACAATCTTACTAGTTCTGGCTTGCTCATATATCTGAGTAATTGCTTTAATTTCACACTGAGTTACTAATAATGAAAGAGTAAAAACTGTCACTGAACAATGGAAGGTAACTAATTCATTGGTGGCTTTCTGCATAACACCTGTGAAAGAACCTTCAACCTCAAATGTTTGTGTGATTTCTGTGTCCAAGGCACTGATCTAAGGACTTCAAATACACAGCTATGTAAAACATGATCTCTATCTTTATTTAATCTTACTTCATGCCTTTGATGTGTGGATATTATCTATCTTTGACAGATGAGGAAAACAGGACTTAATTAACTGAAAGGGTAATATAACTAATGAATAATGGAACCAGTATTCAAAATCAGGTCTGCATGATACCAAAACCTGTACTCCTTCCAGTATACCAATTGATCTGCCCTTTAAGAGGAAATAAAGTCACTGATTTTATGCAAATTCCAATTTTAAACTGTAATACTGACTATAATTTCATGCATGTTTTATATCTTAAGCCTGACAGAGAAAATCAAGATTACTTATTTAATAGAATTTCAGAAAGTTATGTGATACTTTTCGTGAGCATACCTCTAAGTCGAAAGGATACTTTCTTTCAGGTAATAGTAGAGATTAACAGTTATACTAATTATTTTTTGAGTGAATTAAATAGAAAAACTAGCTACTTCATTTAGATATATATGAGAATATATTCTGTTACTTTTGAAACTAAAATTGGCTTAGTGTGGAATATCTGATGATAATATTTTAAAGTTACACTGTTACCACATTCCTATCCCAAATACAAGTCTTGCCTCAAAATCTTCAGAATGTCTTCAGTGGTATCAACACTGTGTTTGAAAAGTAATAATTTAAAACATATTGACTTATTATATATATACATAGGTGTTCTTGTGCTTTTTATATTTACTAGAAAATTATCATTTTCCTTATTTTAAGCTCATAATGTATCTGTTTAAGAGGACTGGACAAGTTTATGTCACATTTAAGGATCAAACATGTGTTTATACAAAGCATAAAATTATGAATCGATGTTTGCTTTGCTTTTTTGTTGTTATACCAGCTAGGGGATGGAGTTGATTAAAATAATGTTCTTCAGTAATGTGAAATTAAGAAAATAGAGATTTCATTGAATATTGATAAATTTAAACTCTAGCATTTCAAAACACAACCCATATTCAAATATGCTGCTTTGGCAATCAGTAAATCAGAAATAAATAAGTATTTTGGATTTTGTATTTTCAGGGTAAGACAGACATAAGATAAAAAGTGTCATTCACAATGAAAATAAATATACACTCACAAATTTCCCAAATATTTACATTCAATCTTGACCTATCTTATGAACACATATATAAAGTGTAGTAGAGAGAAACCAATAAGTAGATTTAGAATAAAGAGATATGTTTTCATGTCCAGAATTTGCTACTAATTACCTGAGTAGTCTTGGTAAGCCACACAACCTCTCAGGTCCATAACTGGGTTATACATCAAATTAAAGGTTTGTTAGACTCATGATTTTTACTTTGTGGAACAGTGGTGTTGTGAAAGAGAAACTGGAATTTTCCTCTGTTAATATTGAAGTTTTTTTCTTGCTTTCAGGAGGTGGTTTAATGATTAGAAATTTTACAATTGTCTACAAATTACAGAAGTTCTGTTTTTACTACATTCTTTAAGCTAGTCTTTTGTAGTTTTGATATTAATGTATTTACTAATTTGCTCTATAGATTCTGGATATTAATCCTTTATCAGTTGCATAGTTTGAAATATTTTCTCCCATTCTGTTGGTTGCCTCTTCACTTTGCTGAATGTCACTTTTGCAGCAGAAGCTTCTCAGTTTGAGGTAATTACATTTGTCAATTTTGGCTTTGATTGCCAGTGCTTCTTAGGTCTTTTCCAAGAAGTCTTTGCCTATGCCACTGTGTTTTAGATTTTCTCCACTCTTCTCTAGTAATTTGATGATATCAGTCATAGATTTAGGTCCTTGATCCATTTTGAGTGGATTTTTGTGTACAGTGCAAGGTACGGGTATGAAAAGTAATACCATGGCCAAAAGCAAGTAGTAGGAAAAAAGAAAAATATATTTCCAGATCTGAGAAGAAGGTCTTCGGTATCTTGATTGGTATCGCATTGAATCTATAAATTGCTTTTGGGAGAACGGACATTTTGATGATATTGATTCTTCCAATCCATGAGCATGGAAGATTTTTCCATTTCTTGGTATCATCTTCTATTTCTTTCTTTAAGATTTTGTAATTCTATCGTAGAGATCTTTAATGTCCTTGGTTAAGCTTATTCCAAGGTATTTGATTGTTTTTGTAGCTATTGTGAATGGGATTGATCTTAGCAGCTCTTTCTCAGTCATGGCATTGCTTGTGTATACAAAGGCTGTTGATTTTTGTGCATTGATTTTATACCCTGCTACTTTGCCAAAATCTTCTGTGAGTTCCAATAGTCTCTTAGTAGAGTTCTTTGGGTTGCCTAAATAAAGAATCATATCATCTACAAAGAGGGATAGTTTGAGTTCTTCCTTCCCAATTTGTGTCCCTTTGATTTCTTTTTCTTGCCTAATATATCTGGCAAGAACTTCCAGAACTATATTGAATAGCAGTGGTGAGAGTGGGCATCCCTGTCTGGTACCAGATCTCAGTGGAAATGCTTCCAACTTTTCCCCATTCAATAGGATGTTGGCTGTGGATTTTTCATAGATTGCTTTGATGTATTGAGGAATGTTCCTTCCAAACCCAGTTTGCTTAGAGTTTTCATCATGAAAGGGTGTTGTATTTTATCGAATGCTTTCTCTGCATCAATTGAGATATTCATATGTTTCTTCTTCAGTTTGTTAATGTGGTGTATCACATTGATTGATGGTGAACATTGAACCATCCCTGCATACCAGGGATAAATCGCACTTGGTCAGGGTGGATGATCTTTCTGATGTGTTGTTGCAATCTATTGGTGAGAATTTTATTGAGGATTTTTGCATCTATGTTCATCAGGGATATTGGTCTGTAGTTCTCTTTCAATGCTGCATCTTTGTCCGGCTTAGGAATTAAGGTGATGGTGGCTTCATAAAAAGAATTTGGTAGGACTCCCTCTTTTTCGATTGTTCTGAATAGTTCGAGAAGAATTGTAGTTCTTCTTTAAATGTCTGGTAGAATTCAGCAGTGAATACATCTGGTCCTGGGCTTTTCTTTGTTGGGAGGGCCTTATTAATGTTTCAATTTCTGTCTCAGTTATGGGTCTGTTTAGGTTTTCTATGTCTTCCTGGTTCAATTTAGGTAGGTTGCATGTGTCCAGGAATCTATCCATTTCTGATAGGTTTCCCTGTTTGCTGGCATACAAGTCCTTGTAGTAATTCCTGATGATTCTTTTTATTTCTGTGGTGTCTGTTGTTACGTTTCTTTTTCATCTCTGATTTTATTGATTTGGGTCTTTTCTTTTTTTAGTTAGTTGGGCCAATGGGGTGTCAATTTTGTTTATTTTTTCAAAAAACCAGCTCCTCATTTGAGTGATTTTTTAATTATTTTTTTTAATTTTTTTTACTTTTATTTAATGAATATAAATTTCCAAAGTACAGAATATGGATTACAATGGCTTCCCCCCCATAACGTCCCTCCAACCCACTGATTCAATCCTGTTGATTTCTTCTCTGATTTTAATTATTTCTCTTCTCCTACTAGAGTTGGGTCTGGTTTGCTGTAGGTTTTCTAGATCCTTGAGGTGAATTGAAAGCTCATCTATTTGGTGCCTTTCCAATTTCTTGATCTAGGCACCTATTGATATAAACTTTCCTCTTAACACTGCTTTTGCTGCGTCCCATAAGTTTTGGTATGTTGTGCTGTTATCCTCATTTACTTCCAGAAAATTTTTGATTTCTCTTTTAATTTCTTCTATGACCCATTGTTCATTCAGGAGCATGTTGTTCAATCTCCATGTGTTTGCGTATGCTCTAGGGATTCCTGAGTTGCTAATTTCCAACTTCATTCCTTTATGGTCTGAGAAGCTGCATGGTATGATTCTAATTCTTTTGAATTTGCTGAGACTTGCTTTATGGCCTAGTATGTGGTCAATCCTAGAGAAGGTTCCAAGTACTGCTGAGAAGAATGTAAAATCTTTAGCTGTAGGATTGAAAGTTCTGTAGATATCTGTTAGATCCATTTGGGCTATAGTGTCATTTAAATCTACTGTCTCCTTGTTGATCTTCTGTCCTGTTGATCTGTCTATTTCTGAGAGTAGAGTATTGAAGTCCCCCTGTACTATAGTATTGGGGTCTAAGTCTCCCTTTAAGTCCCTTAACAAATCTTTTAAATAAACCGGTGCCCTGTAGTTAGGTGCATATACATTGATAATTCTTATATCTTCCTGTTGAATTGATCCCTTAATCATTATATGGTGCCCCTCTTTGTCTCTCTTAACAGTTTTTGTGGTAAAGTTTACGTTGTCCGATATTAAGATGGCTACGCCCGCTCTTTTTTCATTTCTGTTGGCATGGTATATCTTTTTCCAGCCTTTCACTTTCAGTCTGTATGGATCTTTGTTGGAAAGATGTGTTTCTTGTAAGCAGCAAATAGATGGGTTTTGTTCCTTAAGCCAATCAGCCAATCAGTGTCTTTTAACTGGACAGTTCAGGCCATTAATGTTCAATGTGACTAATGATAAGTGGTAACTTTGCCTGCCATTTGCCAAAGATGAGTTCTAATATATGCTTTGAATTCCCTGTGATCTTTTCTGTGAGGTTTCCTTCCCTTACCTTCTTTCATATTGATGACCATGTTTCTGTGTTTCTGTGTGCAACACATCTTTAAGCATCTTTTGCAGGGCTGGACGAGTGGCAACAAATTCTTTCAATTTCTGTTTGCTATGAAAAGTCTTTATTTCACCTTCATTCACAAATGATAGCTTTGCAAGATATAATATTCTGGGCTGGCAGTTTTTCATCTTAGTACCTGGGCTATATCTTGCCATATTTATTAAATGAACATTTTCTAAAAATAAGTTACTAGGTGTCTGCTAATACTAGCTGATATAATTAAAAAGGACAGAACGATCCAACATGGGAAGTGCGATACACAGCAGACTCAGAATGGCAGATGTCCTAAACTGCACTCTGGCCCCAGAATCAGCCCTTAAGGCATGCGGATCTGGATGAAACACCCATGAGAGTATTTCAGGAATGGAAATTCAAGACATTCTGGAAAAAAAAAAACTAAATGAAAGATCTCCGCGAGTGAGATCCTAGTGGAAAGAATGGGTCATCAAAGAAGGAGGTACCTTTCTCTGAAGGGAGGAGAGAACTTCCACTTTGACCATGGCAATCCTGTACAACAAAAAAAAAAAGCCAGAGGCATCACAATACCAGATTTCAGGACATACTACAGGGCAGTTGTAATCAAAACAACATGGTACTAGTACAGAAACAGATGGATAGACCAATGGAACAGAATTGAAACACCAGAAATCAACCCAAACATCTACAGCCAATTCATATTTGATCAAGGATCCAAAACCAATCCCTGGAGTAAGGACAGTCTATTCAATAAATGGTGCTGGAAAAATTGGATTTCCACGTGCAGAATCATGAAGCAAGACCCTTACCTTTCACCTTACACAAAAATTCACTCAACATGGATTAAGACTTAAATCTACGACATGACACCATCAAATTATTAGAGAGCATTGGAAAAACCCTGCAAGATATAGGTACCGGCAATGACTTCTTGGAAAACACTCCAGAAGCACAGCCAGTCAAAACCAAAATTAACATTTGGGATTGCATCAAATTAAGAAGTTTCTGTACTTTAAAAGAAACAGGAAAGTGAAGAGGCAACCAACAGAATGGGAAAATATATTTGCAATCTATGCAACTGATAAAGGGTTGATAACCAGAATCTACAAAGAAATCAAGAAACTCCACAACATCAAAACAAACAACCCACTTAAGAGATGGGCCAAGGACCTTAATAGACATTTTTCAAAAGAGGAAATCCAAATGGCCAACAGACACATGAAAAAATGTTCAAGGTCACTAGCAATCAGGGAAATGCAAATCAAAACCACAATGAGGTTTCACCTCACCCCGGTTAGAATGGCTCACATTCAGAAATCTACCAACAATAGATGCTGGAGAGGATGTGGGGGAAAGGGACACTAACCCACTGTTGGTGGGAATGCAAACTGGTTAAGCCACTATGGAAGTCAGTCTGGAGATTCCTCAGAAACCTGAATATAACCCTACCATTCAACCCAGCTATCCCACTCCTTGGAATTTACCCAAAGGAAATTAAATTGGCAAACAGAAAAGCTGCCTGCACCTTAATGTTTATTGCAGCTCAATTCACAATAGCTAAGACCTGGAACCAACCCAAATGCCCATCAACAGAAGACTGGATAAAGAAATTATGGGACATGTACTCTATTGAATACTATATACAGCAGTCAAAAACAACGAAACCCGGTCATTTGCAACAAGATGGAGGAATTTGGAAAACATCATGCTGAGTAAAATAAGCCAGTCCCAAAGGGACAAATATCATATGTTCTCCCTGATCGGTGACAATTAACTGAGCACCAGAGGGGAAACCTGTTGAAGTGAAATGGACACTATGAGAAACAGTGACTTGATCAGCTCTTGTCCTGACGGTTGATGTACAATGTAATACTTTATCCATTTTAGTATTTTTTTTTGTTCTAGTACCGTTGGTTGAACTCTGTAATTAACACACAATTATTCCTAGGTGTTTAAATTTTAACTGAAAAGTGATCCCTGTTAGGAATTTGGAAAACATTATGCTGAGTGAAATAAGCCAATCCCAAAGGGACAAATACCACTTGTTCTCCTTGATAGGTGACAACTAACTGAGTACCAAGAAGGAAACCTGTTAAAGTGAAATGAACACTATGAGAAACAGTGACTTGATCAGCCCTCACCCTGACTGTTGATGAGCAACTTAATATGTTATCCCTCTTAGTATTTTTTTTGTTTGTTCTACTTAATACTTTTGGTTGAATACTGTAATCAATACACAATTCTTCTTAAGTGCTGAAACTTAACTGAAAAGTGATCCCTGTTAAATGTAAGAGTGGGAATAAGAGAGGGAAGACATGTGAAATTTGGGACATGCTCAAGCTGACTTACCTCAAACAGTAGAGTTAGAAACATACCAGGGGATTCCAATTCAATCCCATCAAGGTGGCATGTACCAATGCCATCTCACTAGTCCCAGTGATCAATTTCTGTTCACAATTGATCATAATGATAGGACTAAGAGTCAAAGGGTTCACATAAACAAGACTAGTGTCTAAAAATACTAACCTCTAGAATAAAAAAGGGAGAGAATGATCCAACATGGGAAGTGAGATACATAGCAGACCCATAGAATGGCAGATGTCCTAAACAGCACTCTGGCCTCAGAATCAGCCCTTAAGGCATGCGGATCCGGCTGAAAAGCCCATGAGAGTATTTCAGGCATGGAAAGCCAAGACACTCTGGTGAAAAAAAAAAAAAAACTAAATGAAAGATCTCTGTGAGTGTGATCCCAGTGGAAAGAACGGGTCATCAAAGAAGGAGGTACCTTTCTCTGAAGGGAGGAGAGAACTTCCACTTTGACTATGGCCTTGTCTAAATATGATCAGAGTCAGTGAACGCAGGGGGCTTCCATAGCCTTGGCAGCTCATGACAAGAGCCTAGGGTGATTACTGATGCCATAAACAAGAGTGTCAATTTGTTAAGTCAACAACAGGAGTCACTGTGCACTTACTCCTCATGTAGGATCTTTGTCCTTAGTGTGCTGTACATTGAGATTTAATGCTACAACTAGTACTCAAACAGTATTTTTCACTTTATGTTTCTGTGTGGCAGCAAACTGTTGAAATCTGTACTTAATGTATGCTAGACTGATCTTCTGTATATAAAGAGAATCGAAAATGAATCTTGATGTGAATGGAAGGGGAGAGGGAGTGGGAAAGAGGAGGGTTGTGGGTGGGAGGGACGTGATGGGGGCGAAGGCATTGTAATCCATAAGCTGTACTTTGGAAATTTATATTCATTAAATAAAAGTTAAAAAAAAGAAAAAAGAAACTAAATGATAGAAAAAAAAGAAAAGAAATGTACTGATGAATGAAAAGAACCTACATCAGTATTTTGGTACATGTAAGTGTTACACAAATATTGACTATCAGGATTACTTTCTTGAATGTTCTGAATTGTGATCTATGTAGCTTTTCTGTTTCTTACTCAAGTATCAAGCCATTGCAATCCATAAGCTGTACTTTGGAAATTTATACTCATTAAATAAAAGTTAAAAAAAAAGAAAAGTATATTTCAGAAACTAAACAATATCTTTGGTAATAGGACACATAAAATCTAACATAAAATCTAAAATTAATCTGATTCTTTTTTGATAGATATATCCTGATTGTTTGACACAAGCTATCTATGTAACATTCCAGGAAGCATTCCCAGAATCTAGTAAGATCTTTAATGATAAATTTAAAGAAGATATAGGAAATAACATATTTCTTTGGATGTCAGGTATGAATATATGCATTTTGAATATTGATTCTTATTTTTTTCCTAAAACTTTGGTGTTTCAGTATTTTGTTTACTTCCATCAGAAAAGGTGGTTCTTGATCTCATAAAACATGCCATATTACTGCCTCCTTTAAAATAATAATGATATTACATTTTGTCCAGTAAGTTTGTTGTACAAAATTTAATGGGTTATTAACTTCAGAACCCAAATAATTTTCTAAGCAGTGTTATTATTATAGACAAATCAATTGCCACAGAAATGAAATCACAACATCCTAAGAAGAATTTAATGCCTGTGGATTAGCAAAGTTAATCATAGCAACAACAAAAACCAAATACTGTTCAATACCTTACTAGATGAACAGAAGTGCATCTACTAAGCATCAAGCAAAACGAATCAATAAAATTTATTTCCAGGTATAAAAATTATTTACTTCATCTTTATGATGCTACATAATATATCTGACTTTCAACAAAAGGTATAAAACATACCAAAAAAAGAAAGCAATAAAAGAGATGAAGCCATCAACACAACAAGTTTCAGAAAGGACTCAGTAAAATATCAGTCAAGAAATCTGAAATAACCTATGATTAATAGTTAAAGGCTCTGGCCGGTGCCGTGGCTCACTTGGCTAATCCTCTGTCTACGGCACAGGCACCCTAGGTTCTAGTCCCAGTTGGGGTGCCGGATTCTGTCCCAGTTGCTCCTCTGCCAGTCCAGCTCTCTGCTGTGGCCCAGGAAGGCAGTGGAGGATGGCCCAAGTGCTTGGGCCCTGCCCTCGCGTGGGAGACGAGGAGGAAGAACCTGGCTTTTGGCTTCGGATCGACGCAGCGCTCTGGCCGTGGCAGCCATTTGGGGGGTGAACCCATGGAAAAGGAAGACCTTTCTCTCTGTCTCTCTCTCTCACTGTCTAACTCTGCCTGTCCAAAAAAAAAATATGTTAAAGGCTCTAGTAGAAAAGGTAGGTAACATGCATGATCAGATGTTGTTATTTCAGCAGAGGTGTAAACTTTAAGAATCAAATGCAAATATTTGAAATGGAAAACACATTAACAGAGATGAAGAACAGCTTTGAGGTACTTATCATGAAGACTTGGCACAGCCAAAGAAAGAATCTACTAATTTGATGATAGACGAGTAGAAATAACCCAAAATGAAAAAGAATTTAAAATACAGACAAACATCTAAAAGTATAATTGAAAATCTCTAGAGAAGAGAGAAAAGAGTGGATAGAAAAAATATTTGAGGAGTTAATGTCTGAGATTTTTCAAAATGTAAAAAAATACTTTTTAATAAATTGTCTGAATAACTGGTTATCATATGTTTAAGTATAAGCAATTATTTAAACCTTACACTATGCAAAAATTAACTGAAATGGATTATGGATCTAAGTGTAAAATCTAAAACTGTAAAACTTCTAGAAGAAAGCATAGAAAGACAGTTTGTGTAAGTTTACGTTAAGCATAGATTCTTAAATAGAACATGAAAAAGAGAAGTCTTGATAGATTTTACTTCATCAAAATTAAGTTCTTGCACTACTCAGAAGACATTGTTAATAAAATGAAAAGATAAGCTGCAACCTCAAAGAAACTGACTTATCATCTATGATAAAACATTTTATCTGGATATATAAAGAACTCAAAATTCAGTGAAAAAAATCAAACTTCTCAACTTTAAAATAGGCAAAACATTTGAAAAGGAAAATAGGCAAAACATTTGAAAAGGAAATTTACCAAAGAATGTATGTGAATCTAAAAGTAAAATTTCAAATTATTGGCATGACTGTACTAATTCAGGAATAAATAGACAACTGTCATAGTAATTGATAGAATAAACAAGCAAAACACAAATAAAAAACAAAACATAAAGGATTTATACAACATGGTTAAAAAGGGTGAAACAACATTTACATATAGAATACTGCAATTGAACAATACACATTACTTTCAAACACATAATGTTCATAAAATTCTCCATATATTTTGCCCAAAATCAAATATTGCAACTTTTTAAAGAGTTTAAATCACACAAAGCGTGTTGATTCATTGAATGCAATGATATGTTAGGAACTATGATCCAGAAAAGTAGAGAGAATTGTTTCATGTGTGTGAAAAATAAAGTGCCTAAATAACTCAATGATCAAAGAATAAATAATAATGGAAATTTTTAAAAATGGTTTTGAGCTGACAAGAAAAAAGTACTGTGTATAAATTTATATATATATATATATATATATAACAATTAAAATAATTCTTAGAGTATTTTGTGGTCCTTAATGCAATTGTTTAAAGAAATATAAATTGAAGATCAGTGGTCTAGGCACCCATCCCCGATGGGAGAAACTGATCTTTCAGCCATTTCATTTTTTTCAGTCTCCAAAAAGAGAAAACAGAAAAGGTATGGACAGAAATAATCAAAAACTTTATAACTTCTGAGAAGAGTTTTGTTTCCAGTTTGAAGGGGATTATCTAGTGTTTAGGACAAGGGATTAAAATATGTGTGCATTATTTTAAATTCTCACAATCCTTAGACAGAACATGCTACAAGCTTCTAGAGAACAGACAGCACAAGAAAGATAGTATCATCCCTCTTATCAGCAACTCTTAATGTAAAAAGACATATTACGATCATTAAGTAAACTGAAAATAGATTCTTCTAAAAATTAAGAGTGGGAATAGGAGAGGGAGAAGGAAGAAGGGTTAGGGTGAGGGCAGGAGGAAAGAGGGGGTGGGAAGCATCACTGTTTCTCAATCTGTATTTATGAAATGCATGGAACTTTTATAATTTAAATCTTTTTAAAAAGCTAGAAGACAGTGGAAGGATGTTTTAAAAATTCTGACATCTGAGTGTATGTAGAAACAATTTGTATAGTAAAGGGGTAGTTGGGAACTAAGTTAATTATGAGTACATAGAAAATAAGTAAAGAAAAATATCAGTTATTAACTTCAGAGAAAAAAATTTTCCCAAGAAACTAATTATAGTAAACCATGTAACTCAGTTGTAAATAAAATTTTACATAGTTATAATAATGTAAATGTTTTTATTCATCCAATAAAAAAATGTAACATTTTGGATATTATGTAAAGGCTGAAAAATGAATTATATGTGGTAATTTGAGGATGGGAAAGTTAAAGACTATTAAGTAATTATCTCCCCTCATTGGAAGTTCATAGATAATGCCTGAAATTAAGACATCAAGAAGTAGCAACATTGTCCTGTTTCTGGTATGATATGAATACCAAAAAAGTTGTTGATATGGATTGGAGATGTGTGAGGAACTATTGGGATTTTGAAATATATAACTCTATATGCTTGAAAATATTTTCTCAAATAAAAAAAGAAGCTTAAGTTCCTGTGTATGCAAGCTACCTAGTAATTGCAAAATTATTTGGAAAATCAACTCTTTTTATTTCTTATGCCATTTATTTCTAAACCCTGTCTGGTAAAAATTTTCTAGGAAATATTTGACTAGATCTTACTGAAGTTTAATATTTAAAACTTATCAAAGCTAAAGATAAGGAGATACTTCACTTAAGTATTATCTTTCTATTTTAAGGCCATTCTTTGAAACAATCCATCTTAAGTGATCAATTTTTTAAAAAGATTTATTTATTTTTATTTGAAAGGCAAAGTTCCAGGGAGGCAGAGGGAGAGTAAGAGGCAGAGAGAGAGGTATTCCATTTTCCATTGGCTGGTTCACTCCCCAGATGGCTGCTACAGCTTGAGTACTGCAGATCAGAAGCCAGGAGTCAGGCGTGGGCCGAAGGACTTGGGCCATCTTCCTCTGCTTTCTCAGGCACATTAGCAGGGAGCTGGATTGGAAGTGAAGCAGCTGGGACTCGAACCTGCACTCATGTGGGATGCCAGCACTGCAGGTGGTGGCTTTACCCACTACACGCACTGGTCCCTCAATTTTTTATTTGTATTTAATGTTAGGATTACTAATTATTATTATTAATTATATATTAGTAGTTAATTGGGGAAAGAAAAAAAGATCAACTGACTTATATTAAGTGATTATTAAATTCATACCTACCTCAAGAGCAGACAGGAACTAGGTTAAATTAAATTTTGTATCCATTGTGGTTCATTGAGTGAACCTCTGTGTTTAACTGTATCTATACATCAGGACTAAATATGGTTCATATGTAAAATGGCATGGTTGATCAACAAGAGAGTATTATTAAAACTATTAAAACTAGAGTATTATCAACACTAGAATGTATAGTATTAGCTTTTCATTTTCTGTATTTTGATACCTTGACATCTGGGGCCTTACTGATTTTAGGAGGAATCCTCTTCTGACAATGACATGAGCAGCCCTTGGCTAGACTATTGAGGAACAACTTACTATTTTGTTCCTTTAGTATTTTTGTTGTTGTTGTTGTTGTTGCTCGATTTGCTCTACACAAGACCACTGGCTGAACTCTGCAATCAATGCACAACCATTCTTAAGCATTTAAAAATTAACAGAAAATTGATCTCTGTGGAACATAGGGGTGGGAATAAGAGAGGGAGGAGATATATAGGACGGCATATACTCACTCAGACCTACCTCCAATGGTGGAACTGGAAATGTGCCAGGGGATTTCAACTCAACCTTACCAAGGAGGCAAGTACCATTGCCAGCACACTTGGTAAAGTGACAAATATAAATACACAACTGGTCAAAAAGATAGGGTAAGTGGCAAAGAGATTACACAAATAAGACCAGTGTAAGCAAATAATGAAAGATAGAATCAAAAGGGAGAGAATGATCCTGCGGGGGAAGCAGAACACACAGCAGACTCATAGAATGGCAAATGCCCAAAACAGCACTCCTGCCTCAGAATCAACCCTTGGTACATTCGGATCTGACTAAAAGGTCCATGAGAGTCTCACAGGCATGGAAAGCCATGACACGGTGGCAAAAAACAATCTAAATGAAGGATCCTGGTGAACAACACCCCAGCAGAAGGATCAGGCCATCAAGGAGAGAGGCGCCTTTCTCTGAAGGGAGGAAGGAACCTCCACTGTGATACGGCCTTGACTAAACAAATTCAGAGTTCTGAACTCAAGGGGCTTCCATAGCCTAGACAGCTCATAGCAAGAGTCTTGGGTGATTGCTGACATCATAAATAAGAGTGCCAATTGTTAAATCAACAACGGGAGTCACTGGGTTCATGCTCCCCACACAGGATCTCTGTCCTTAATGTGTTTAACTATGAAACTCAAAAACAACACTACTAGTTGAACAATACCCTATACCTGGTTCGGTTGTGTGAGTGCAACCTCTTGAAATCCCTGCTTAGTATATACTAAGTTGATCTTCAACATATGAAGGTAATTGAAAATGAAACGTGATGAAGGGCGGGATGGGAGAGGGAGTGGGTGAGGGGAGGGCTACGGGAGGGAGGGAGGTCGGGGGGGAAGCCACAACAATACAAAAGTTGCATTTTATATTCTACTTAAAACTATTGGTTGAACTCTGTAATTAATACACAATTACTCTTAGGTGTTTAATTAATGCTATAACTAGTACTCAAATAGTATTTTACACTTTGTGTTTCAGTGTGGGAGCAAAATGTGGAAATCTTTACTTAACATACGCTAAATTGATCTTCTGTATATAAAGATAATTGAAAATTAATCATGATGTGAAGAGGAAGGGGAGAGGGAGTGGGAGAGGGGAGCGTTGTGGGTGGGAGGGAAGATACGGGGGGGGAGGAGGCTATTGTGGTCCTTAAGCTGTACTTTGGAAATTTATGCTCATTAAATAAAAAACAAACAAACAAACAAACAAAACAAAAAAAAACACAACACATAAATCAATGCGATAGAATAGAGAACATAGAAATTAAACCATGTACATAGAGTCAATTGATTTGTGACGGAGGTGCCACAAATATACATTGAGGAAAGGAATCTCTTCAATGAATGATGCTAACAAAACATACATAGAAAATTGTTATTAGAAACCTACCTCTCACCATGTAGAAAAATCAATTTTCAATGGATCAAAATCTAAATGTAAAGTCTGAATTGATATTACTAGAAAAAAAATAGGGAAAACACTTCAAGATATTGCTAATAAAAGATAAAGCACGAAAGTTGAAAAAAATAAATAAATATATTGAAATGTAACCTAATTACTTTGGGAGAAAAATATATTTTCATTACAAAAAGCCTTAACCATTCATTTTAGATAGATCAATATGTAGAAAGATGATAGGTTGATGATAGATAGATGATAGATGATAGATGCAAGGAACTGTGACTTGGGTGGGATAAACTCAATGGGAAAAGCCAGTGCATACAGCTGTGCAAAGTTAGTCTCCCATAGATTCTGTTGTTGCACCTCAAGTGAAACTTTTGATTGGAAAAATGTGCTATCTTATAGGAGTTTTTTAAAGTACTGTAAAAGGCAACAAACACATCACATTGCATAATTATTGACATATGTTTCACACTTAATAAACAACATTTTAATTATTTTAAGACTTACTATATTGGGACCAGCACTGTGGCATAGCAGGTAAAGTTGCTGTCTGCAGTGCTCGCATCCCATATGGGCGCTGGTTCAAGACCCAGTTGCTCCACTTCCAATCCAGCTCTCTGCTATGGCCTGGGAAAGCAGTAGAAGATAGCCCAAATCCTTGGGCCCCTACACCCACATGGGAGACCCAAAAGAAGCTCCTAGCTCCTGGCTTCAGATCAGTGCAGCTCCGGCCGTTGCAGCCAATTTGTTGGGAGTGAACCAACAAATGGAAGACCTCTCTCTCTCTTTCTGCCTCTCCTTCTATCTCTATGTAACTCTTTCAAATAAATAAATAAATCTTTAAAAAAAAAGAAGGAATCCTCTTCTTAGGATTAATAAAATAGTAAAGATAGTAAACAACTTGCCAGTAAACATGCTTCCCAAATACAAACCAACCAATCCAAATCTGATGACACTTCCTTTACCAGGCTCTCCCAGCTCTAGCCACTAACCACCTGCCATAATCATCCCTGATGAGATAACACGCAAGTAGGGATAGCCCCTATGACCTAGAGTCCACTGAAATTATTCAAATGAGCTGGTTATAAGCTTGCTTATTTTTCCATGCTCATTCCTCCTAGGAAACCCTATAAAAGCTCTTGCCCATAGTTTCATCCTCTTCCTCCTGACTGACCCCAGTGTTTCCTAAGATGTCTCCCTGTGGTGTGAAATGCTCCTTCTCTTGAGTATTTTGAAAAATAAACCATCTTTTAAAAATATTCTCTCATATATATATATATATACATATATATATATATATATTTCCACATATGAGAAAAAAATGTAATGTTAGTCTATCTCTGCCTGGATTATTTCACTTACCATGATGATCTCCAATTCTACTTTGTTGCAAATGTCAGAATTTTATTCATTTTAATGGCTGTGTAATATTGAATCAGGTATACATACCATATTTTCGTTATCCAGTCATCAGTTGATGGATATCTAGGTTGATAACATATCTTTGCTATTGTAAATTAGGCAGCTATAAACATGGAAGTGCAGGAATCTTTTTCATATACTGATTTCATTTTCTTTGAATATGTTCCCAGAAGTGAGATGTATGGGTCATATGCTAGGTCCATTTTTAGTTTTTTGATGAATCTGGTACTGATTTCTATAATGATTTCACTAATTTTAATCCCACCAAAATTGTATTAGGATACTTTTCTCCATGATCTTGTGAGAATTGAATTTTAAAAATTTTTTGGATAATAGCTTTCTAACTAGAGTTTGATATACTTCATTGTGATTTTTATTAGCATTTCCCTTATGGCTAGTGATCCTGAGCATTTTTTCATGTGTCTGCTAGCCATTTCTATGTCTTCTTTTGAAAATATCTACTCATATTATTTGCTCACTTATTAACTGGATTATTTTGTTGTTGTTGAGTTTCTTGAACTCTTTATATATTCTGGATATAAATCCTTCATCAAATGCATGATTTACAAATATTTTCCCTCACACTGTTAGTCACTGTTAGTTGTATTTTAACTTTCTTAATCATTTCTTTTGCTGTGCAGAAGCTTCTTAGCTTGATATAATCTTATGCATCTATTTTTGCTTTTATATACTATGTTCCATGGTCCTTCCCAGAATAAACCATCTTTTCAGTGTCAGTCAGCGGATCTGTTAACTTTACTATATTTCAAATTTTCTATTGCTATAAAATATTTCAAGACATAAGCCATCTTCCAATAAGAATTCTAGAGAATCAAATTGAAGGCTTCTATATAGTTTATCTAGTGAATTCATGCTAAATAGGTGATAATTTACCTAAAAACACTTAGGAAATTCTAATTTGATAAACTAATTTATCAAATAATCCTCACTACTCTCAACTGAGAAAATATTGACAATATTCTTGAGTATGTCAATATATAGTAACAGTGATAATAACATTAATTAATATTTGTGTGTGGCTTTTCTTTTACTGAACACTTTAAAATATACTTTAATTAAATCTCAGGACAAATATATGAAGACTAGAAAGGATTTTACTTTTCTCTTTTTAATTGTTGAAAATGCACATGTTTAGAATGGTTAAAGGACATCTTGAACCCTACACAACGTGAAAAGAACAAGTAGAAATTTTTGTCCTTAGGTTGAAATGTATAATAGTATAAAATGCTTTGACCAATTAAAAGGTATTTTCAAAATTGTAATTCCTTTGGCTAAATGTTCTTTTTATATTAAGGTTTAAAACCTCAAAGAGGCTTTTGGACCCATTGGAAACTGAGAGAACTTTCCACAACAACCATACATGGTAGCAAGAAAGCACCTACAAAATCAATAAAGCAAAGGATCATAAGCAGTCAAGAATCTATGTCACCTGGTAAGTAAATGTTTTAAACTTATTATTGTAATACTCAAAATCAAACATATCAGGTTATTAATATTCTGAATTTTCTAGTAATTTATTTTTGAAGGCCTTGAAATAACATTTGACTTATAGATTAGTGTTGTAGTGATACATGCTTAATTCCTTTCCTCATTTCTGAATATATTTTATATTTCTGCACCAGCACCAAGATCCTCAGTTACTGTACATTAATTAGCTTTATGAGGCAAGTTTTTTTTTTTTTTGGTCATACTGTATCTCCAGTGCCAAATGTAGGTCTGATAGTCAGACCTCCTTCTGGCAAATTAAATTAAAATCTAGGCTCATCATTTATTTGAAGCTCCTTTAATGATTTCAGCATGCAGGCAAAGTTAAAAAACATTAGTGTAGACGGAAATATCTTTCTAGGGAAGAGGAGGGATTAATGTACTCAATCTAATAATCTGAAAGGTGGTCTGATTTGAAAATGATTTTATCAGTTAAGCACTGTTCCTACTATGTGTGCACTGTGAATTTAAGTAATTACTTTTTGAGCTGTGGGTTTCCCCACTTTTATCACCATAGATACCATCCTAAATGATTTCTATCTGTCAGTAACTGTTAGAAAATGATTGTTTGCTAATGTCACCCTTAGTAGTTTTTCTAGATCTTCATGTATATGTATTTGTTGTTTGGAGATCTTTTCTAAGAATTTGAAATGGCAAGAGAAGTAGTATGATATCTTGACCTAGTTTTACAGATCTATTTTTACTTAACACCTTCATATGTGAATAATTTGACTGAAGACAAAATCAAGCAGTTTGGAAGAATGATCTGTTTTGCTTTGTATAATGTTATAATGTTAACTTGCAGAAAAGTGATAAAAATAGCCTAAAGAATTCTCATCAATCCTTTTCCCAGCAGTTATTTACATTTTGCCAGTTTATCATTCTCTCTATGCTTTTTCAGATAAGAACTTTTAAAACCATAAATTTCTCTGTGTATCATTTTAATCATACTCTACAAATTTAGATATGTTGTTTTATTATTTAACCTAAGATGTTTTCTAATTTCCCATTGTAATTTATTTTTACTTTGACCTCTGTTATTCAGAAAGTTATTGTTAATTTCTAAGTACCTGTGCTTTTCTAGATAGCTTATAATTACTCATTTCTAATTTAAAAACTATAGTAATCTGAGAAAATGCTCTGCACAATCTTTTGCAATGTTTTCAGACTTGTTGTTTAGTGTAATACATGGTCTGTCTTGTGTACATTCCATGTACACTGGGAAAGAGTATACACTTTATGAATCTCAATTAGTTCAAAAAGTTAATAGTGTTATCACAATCTCCCGTATCAGAGATCAACCAACTGTAGCCTGTAGATCAAATCTGGCCTGTAACATGTTTCTACATATATCTGTAATTTTTAAGCTTTATAAAAAACAAAACAAATGCTTTTTCTTTTCAAATCTCCCAACTATTTTTATTTGGGTGTTTGTCTTCTTCTTATTGAGTTATAAGAATACGTCATATTTCCTAGATACAGGTCCTTTATTAGATTTTTAAAAATTTCCCCTCCCTCAATCTGTGGCTTGCCTTTCCATTTCATAAAAGTGTCATTTGACACCTAGAACATAATGTGTTCGCGTGGTTTGTATTAACTTCGGATAAAGAGTCAAAGATCATCCTCTGAAGATTTGCAGAATGCTCTCATTGTACATCTCTGTCTTCTAGAGTACACTCACGTGTGAATTTTAGATTGCTTCAGACTTCCTGAATGCTCAACTTTAGTTTCTCAATTCAGTGAGCCCACTGTGTTCTATTTAGATTTACACCTTTTGCAGCATACATTGAAAATTCTTTACACACAAAACCTGGGACAAGTGAAGGGCTCTTTCATTTGTTTCTCTTCTCTTGGAGATCACTATCTGTGTAGTCTGTTATCCAAATTATGAAAATCATTGTGTCATATATTTTGTCCAGTGTTTGTTTGTTTCATACAGGACAGTAAAAGAAACCCCCATTATTACATCATAGATAAAAGTGGAAATGATTATACGAATTTTTAAAAGATGAAGAGAAAACTTAAACTTCTGTATTTATTCACATATTTATGCTTTCTGATTTTTTTTTATTCCTCGCTGTATATCTGAGTTTCCATCTATCATTTCTGTTCAGCCTGAAAAACTTCCTTTTTTATAAACTAGGAAACTAAAATATAAGATTAAGTAACTTATCCAAGGTCATATAACTCTTAAGTGCTGGAATAAGAATTCAAATACAGGATATTTTGATCTTGAAGTCTGAATGAACTGTTAACTTCACATAGTGTTTCTCAGTCATTTGATTTTACAGGCTTGTTAATACAGTGAGGTTTAAAATTATCATTATGGGTTAAGTGTTGTAATTTATGGGAGTTACCATAGCTGTAATCCTTCACTTATGAAAAACATGAATGAATTTTTAAAAAATGTTGGAAGAAGGGCCAAAAAAATAGTAGAAGTGTTGGAAGGCTTGAGGACATCACTTGTTTCCAAAGTTAGTATATGGACTCCTTTCGAAACAGCAAGCAATTGTTTGGGGAATGAAAAATGAACCCTGTGGGGCCAAAGTAGTACAAAAACAATGATAGCAAAGGGCTCGAATTCTTAAATCTCTTGAAGAAACAGAGCCTTTGTTGGAAACCATATATCAACTAATTACCACTGTTTTTAGAGGGGATCTAAAAGGACAGCTTTACCATTTCAAAAGGGCAAGCAGTACTTTAAAAGTATTTTTTAAGTTTCTACTTAGTTTGTAACTACCAGAAAATCTGGGTGAAGCAGACATTTATTCAAATATACATTTCCTTATTTGAACTGTTAGACTTTCATATTTCTCCAGATCCCTAGCCTACTTTTTATGCTGTCTTCTGAGTTTTCATATTAGTTAGTAGTCAGTGAGTACTTCTCTTCCACACAATGATTCAGGGCTTCAGGCTGCATCCATGTGTGGATTTACCATCCTGTGCAGAGCTCCACAGTAATTAGAATATATCTATATCAAGAGACTAAAAGGAGGAATAAGCATACACTCTTAAAAAATACTTTGTTCCAATCACAGAGTATTACCAAGAATAAGTCATGGCTATACTGAGGTGTAAGGTATTGTGGCAAGTAAGATTTCTGACTGGAAAGTTGCTACATAGTGACAGCTCTATACTGTGGAAAAGGGAGCACAAAATTTAGAGAAGCAGCTCATCTCTCTACTACAGGCAATCAGTTAAATAGTGCAGTTATCCTTACTTAACAGAGAGCTTTTGTTATGATCAATAATGAAAGTTTAGCTTCAAAGCAAAACATTGTGAAGAAACTGTATCCATCACCATGATCTAGAAAGTTTTCAATATTTAAAATACTTTCCTGATGAGATTACTGGTTGTATTACTGAACATGACTTTTTGATTATATAAAGAAGTGTGTGAATACTTAGAATATCCATATAACTCACTGAACCAGTTTTTTCTAAATGACCCTACATTATATTTTAAAAAAATCATACCTGCTTTTTCAAGTGTGAAATCTCAATGGATTTTAATGTAACACAGTACAGTGCTGATTCCAGATTCCACATTGCAACATACTATTATGAAACTACAACTTTAGAAGGGCATTTTTTACCTAGAAGTTCAGACTCTACTTGGATTGCTCACATCCCATATTGGAGTGACTGGGTTGAGGTTCTGACTCCATTCCCAGTTCCAGCTTCCTGTTAATTTGCATGCTGGTAGGCAGCAGGTAATAGCTTAAGTGTTTGGGCCCCTGACACCCATGTGGAAGAACTGGATTGACTTCCTGGCTGCTGGCTTCAGCACCCAGCTTTGGCCTTGCCCAGCTCCAGCTCTTCAGGGTATTTGAGACAACCAGCAGATGAGAGTAGGCAAGTGTGCTCTTTCTCTTTTTCTCTCTTTCTCTCTCTCTGCCTTTCAAATAAATAAACAAAAAATGTTTTTAAAACTACAAATTATCAAGTTTTGGTATAGTACCAAAGAATAATCACAATTATATGGAAAGGCTTTCAGAATATTCCTCCTTCTAACCTACTGTATGAGCTGTTTTTTATTTATGTACTTCAAAGTTTTTTTTCATAAAGTATAAGTATAGATGTTTTTGCTGTTTTTTAAAATTAATATAAAGAGAACAGATGTCATGTATCTCAAATACAATTCCAAGAATACAACCATCCTTTTTCCTTCCTTCCCTCCCTCAATCCTTCCTCCTTTCTTTCCATTTTATTCCTCTGTTTTTACAATAACACACCCTCAGTCCACTCCACAATGTTAGGCTCAATGCACTAATCAAAAAGTAGAAAGACTACTGTTCCACAGGAATACAGTCAAGGACAATAAACAACAAGCAAATCACAAGGTGTCAGTTTCACTCCCATACATTGTTTTGGCTTTGTATTCTATATTAAGTACCACAGATCAGATAAAACAAATAATACTTGTCTTTTGAGGACTGGCTAATTTCACCAAGCATAATCATTTCCAGTCATGTCCATTTTGTTTCAAAAGACGTGATTTCATTGTTTTTTATGGCTGAGTAGTATTCCATTGTATATACGGAATCGTACATTTTCTTTACCCAGTCATCAGTTTATGGACATCTAGATTGATTCCATATCTGACCTATTAGCTATTGAGCTGCTGTAAAGATGGGGGATACAAATAATTCTTTCATATGCTGATTTCATTTCCTTTGGGTATCCCAGGAGTGGGATGGCTAAGTCATATTTTATATCTATTTTCAGATTTCTGAGGAATCTCCATATTGTCTTCCATAATGGTTGTACTAGTTTACATTCCCACCAACAGTATATTATGGTAGTGTTTTTTTTTTTTACACCCTCACTAGAACTTATTATTTTTTGAGTTTTGGATGACAGCCATTCTAATTGGATTGAGATGATAACTCATTGTGGTTTTTATTTGCATTTCCTTGATGGCTAGTGATCATGAGGATTTTTTCATGTATCTGTTGGCCGTTTGTATTTCATCCTTTGTAAAATACTTGTTCATGTCCATTGCCCATTTCTTAACTAGATTATTTTGTTGTTGTTTGAGTTTCTTTAGTTTATTGTATATTCTAGACATTAATCTTTTATCAAATGCACAGTTTGCAAATATTTTCTCCCATTTTGTCGGTTGCCTCTTTTCTTTGTTGAGTGTTTCTTTTTCCATGCCTAAGCTTCATAGTTTGATGCAATGTCATTGGTCTATTTTTGTTTTATTGCTTGTGCTTCTGGGGTCTTATCCAAGAAATCTTTGCAAATGCCAATGTCTTGCAGAGTTACACCAATGTTTTCTGTAGTAATTTTATGTATCAGGTCATAGATTTAGATCCTTAATCCATTGTAAGTTGATTTTTGTATAAGGCGTAAAGTAAGGGTCTTGTGTCATACTTCTGCATGTGAAGAATTTTTCCAATACCATTTGTTTAAAAGAGAATATCTTTTCTCCAAGAAGTGATTTTATCTCATTTGTCACAGATTAAGTAGGTTGTAGATGCATGCATTCGTTTTAAAGAGCCAGCTGCTCTAGCATTTAATTATTGCATGATGACCTTCTTTGTCCTTTTAACAGTTATTATCTTAAAGTCTATTTTGTCTGATATTAAGACAGCTACTCCTAACCACTTTTTATTTCCATTTGCATGGAATATCTTTTTTCATCCTTTTGCTTTCAGTCCGTGTGTATCTTTGTTGGTGAGGTGATTTTTGTAGGCCTCATATAAATTGATCTTGCTTTCTAACCCAATTTCAGCCTATCTGTATCTTTTAAGTGGAGATTTTAGTCCATTTACATTCAAGGTTATTATGGATGAGTAATGACTTGGTCTTGCCATTTTTTCATGAACATTCCTACTGTTTGTTTTGGATATCCTTTGTACTGATCACAATACTCAAATAATTTAGGTACTGGGGAAATAAGTATATTTTTATTTAGAGACATTTCTATATTCTCTAATGTTTCTTCAGCTTGGATATATTCCGCTTGCACATAAAATACTTGAAAGTTCTTGAGCATGTCATATAAACGAACTTTATTTTTCCAACTGAATAATAAGGTAATTAGGATATATTCATTCTACAACCTCATTTTCTAACATTTTGTTACTTCATGACTTCTATCTATAGATACTGAATAATCTTCCAAAATGATTGTTGCTTATTAAAGACTAATTCAAAATGGAGGCAAGTAGTTTAGGATTGATGAGAGAGCTCTTTCTACTTTTTAGCTATGTCGGGTAGTGGTAGAAACTTTTTGTATATTAAAACCTTAATTTTGGGGCCAGCGCCTTGGCTCACTTGGTTAACCCTCCGCCTGTGGTGCTGGCATCCCATATGGGCATCAGATATAGTCCCGACTGCTCCTCTTCCAGTCCAGCTCTCTGCTGTGGCCTGGGAAGGCAGTGGAGATGGCCCAAGTCCTTGGGCCGCTGCTCCGGGATACTGGGAGACCGGGAAGAAGCACCTGGCTCCTGGCTTCAGATAGGAGCAGCTCTGGCCATAGCGGCCATTTGGAGGGTGAACCAACAGAAAGAAGACCTTTCTCTCTGTTCCCCTCTCTCTCACTGTCTATAACTCTACCTGTCAAATTAAAAACAAAAACAAAAACACCTTAATCTTTGTGCTGGAGGAAGCCTGAGGCAGGTCAAGAGCAGAACATAGGTAAAGCATGAGCATATATGCATATGTCTGCATATAAGGGGATTTCATAAAGGTTGTGGGAAAATGGAATAGAAAGATTTATAAAAATAGAGACCAATGTATTTGTGCAGAAGATAGAACCAACTCTTATGATACATGTGTTCCAAATTTGAGTGCTGGGTCCAGTCCTGGCTACTCTTCTTCTGATCCAGCTTCCTGCTAATGTACCTGGGAGGGAAGCAGATGAAGGCCCAAGTGATTGGGCCTCTGCCACCCATATGGGAGACTTGAATGCAGTTCCTACCTCCTGCTTCAGCCTGTCCAGTCTTAGCTATTCCAAGTGTTTGCAGAATGAACCAGCAGATGGAAGATTCATTCTCTCCCTCTCTCTCCCCTCCTTTAATCTTTGCTCTCTTTTTCTCTGTAACTCTTCCTTTCAAATAAATAATAAATCTTTTTAACCAAACATACAAACTTTTTCTTTCAATATAAGTGCCATCTAGTTCAAGACATTTTTGTAAGCAGTGATACCAGCTACTTACTGTATTCCTAAAGAATTGAGGGTTCTGGAACTCATCTATGCCAGCGCAGTGATTTTTTACACTATTTATTTATGTGAAAGGCAGGGAGAGTGAAGGTGGCAGGGGGGGGAGGGAGAGAGAGAGAGAGAGGAGACAGAGAGGAGAGAGAGAGAGAGAGAGGGAGAGGAGAGGAGAGGAGAGGAGAGGAGAGGAGAGGAGAGGAGAGGAGAGGAGAGGAGAGGAGAGGAGAGGGAGAGAAAGAGCGCACTCCCAATTGCCAATTCGCTTCCTAAATTCTCACAATGATTGGGGCTGGGAAAGGCCAAAACATAAACTCAATCCAAGTGCCCCACATGTGTGGAAGGAAACCCGTTATCTAAGCCACCACTGCTGCCTCCCAGAGTTTACATTAGGAGGATACCTGAGTCAAGACCTGGAGCCAGGTGTCCAACCAGGTACTCTGTTGTGGGATGCAGGCATCTTAGCCACTAGAGTAAATACCTGGCCAATTTTTTACCTTATTAACTGAGGGAAGCAGAGTCTCCTTTAAAGACTTTTTATGATTAGGAAACCAAAAGTCAGAAGGAGCCAAATCAGGTCTGTAAGATACATGCCTAATATTTTCCATTGATGCTCTTGTAAAATTGCCCTGATGTGATGAGAGGAATGAGCAGAAACTGTCAAGGAGAATTCTCTGGAGAAGCATTCTCAGAGGGTTTTCTGCTAATTCTGTGGCTAACTTTCTTGAAACACTCTCATATAGAACAGATGTTATTGTTTTTTGGCCCTCTGTAAAGTCAACAAGAAAAATGTCTTGGGCATCTAAAAAATGAAAAAAGCATTCAAACTACTATATAAATGAATTCTACTCTTAACCATTCTGCTTTTGCTCTGACCTGATCACTTCTACCTCTTTGGTAGCCATTAATTTGATTGTGCTTTGTCTTCAGGATCATAATAATAAAGGTATGTTTCATCTCATACAGTTCTTTAAAGAAATGCATCAAGATCTTAATCCTACTTGTTGAAAATCCTCATTAAAATCTCTGCTCTTGTTGGGAGATGATCTGGGTGCAAATGTTTTGGTATTCATCAAGCGGAAGGGTGACTCAACTTTAATTTTTCAGTCAAAATAGTGTTAGCTGAACCAATTGAGATGTCTGTGATGTGACTATTATTTCAGCTGTTACTCTATTACTCATTAGTCTTCTTCAATTAGTGCACAGAAATTTTTTCATCACAAATTGATGTAGATGGTATAACACTGTGGATTTCATCTTCAACACCATTTTGTCCTTTCTTAAAATGAGTTAACAATTTGTAAACTGCTGATTTGTTTGGGGTACTGTTCCCATAAGCTTTTTCTAAACATCATTGATTTTCATCATTCTCTCCAACCCAGGTTTAAGCGTGTTTTTTCTTGTGCTAATTTTAGCAGAATTCATATGATCTGATAGAGCTTTTTTTCAAACTGATAAGTTATCTTTCTTACTGCCTCAAAGTAGATCCCGTTCAGCTATGTCATAACAAGTTAGCAAGAGTTTATTTTGATGCAAAGCTTTGTTTAAATCTGTGCAAAGTTTTTTCACAATATGCATTTCCTGTGAACCTTTTGAAGAACCCTCATATAGATGACTTTCTAGTGATAGAATAATCTGTGTTCTGCATCTCCTGCTGTCTTAGAATTGCATGTTGTAATCCAAAACATATTTAAACATAATTTTTTCTTCTTGACATTTGGGATGCTTCTCGTCATGTGGAGTTATTTTTTTCAGAATTTTAATAAAAATAGCTGTTTATTCTTGTTTTTAATGAAGTTGATAGTGAGTAGTTAACAGTTTGCCTGTCAAACAAAATGGAATAATATCTCCTTTATTATGACGAGGATATTAGCAGTTACAGTTTCAGTATCTGGAATGACTTGGGATTTACAAGCCAGCTCCCCCTAACAAGTGTATTGTTTTATTATTTATAAGAAAAAAGTTTTAGTGTTCATTAAATGGTGATACAACACCATTTAAGCTTTTAAACTCAAAGATCAATTTTTGAACCATTATTTTCACCTTTTTTTAGCACTTAAGTTTTTTTTTTTAAAGATTTTATTTATTTCTTTGAGAGGTAGAGCTACACTACAGAGAGGGAGACAGAGAGAAAGGTCTTCCATCCGCTGGTTCACTCCCCAGATGGCTGCACTGGCTGGAGCTGGACTGATCCAAAGCCAGGAGCCACGAGCTTCATCCAGGTCTCCCATGCAGTGCAGGGGCCCAAGCCCTTGAGCCATCTTCTGCTGCTTTCCTAGACCATAGCAGAGAATTGGAGCAGCCGGGACTAGAACCAGTGTCCATATGGGCTGCCAGTGGTGCAGGCAGAGGCTTAGCCCACTAAGCCACAGCAGAGGCCACAGAACTTAACTTTTAAAACATTAACAAGCCTCATGATTTTTATATCGTTTAAACCATAAGTCAAAAAAAATCCTTATATTTTAATTATCATTTGACTTTAAATACCTGTTGTACATTACTCTACTTTGCACTATGGGAAAATAAAAAATAAAAACAAAATATAGTATCTTATACCAAGTTCTTATTGATATTTAGCAAATGACAACGCTACATAAATGCTTAAAGTAATAACCAGATGAGCTAGAAACATTTGTGTTAAAAGAGATACTTTAATTTTAATTTTAATTTTAATTTTAATTAAGGGGCCAGCGTTGTGACAATCATGTTAAGCTACCACCTGAGGTGTCATCATTTCATATGGTGCTGATTGGAGTCCCTCCTGTTCCACTTCTAATCCAGCTCCTGCTAATGAGCCTGGGAAAGCAGTAGAGGATGACCCAGGTGCTTGGGCCCCTGCACCCAGATGGGAGATTTGGAAGAGGCTTCTGGCTTCAGCCTGGACAAGCCCCAGATGTTGTGGCCATTTGGAGAGTAAACCAGTAAATGGAAGACCTCTCTGTGTCTCTCCTTTGCTCTCTCTGTAACTCTGCCTTTCAAATAAATAAATGAAGTACTTAAACATTTTTAATTATTTTAATTGTACCTTTCATTTTCCTAGCTTGTCACTGTTAGAAATACTTAGAAAGAAGACCCTTAAATCTCTCATATAATGTAGCGCTTTGATAATTGAGACAATAAAATCTCCACATTATGCTTTTCATTGTATAGCCCTGAAAGAAAACTAAGAAATTCACACAGCAAAATATTTAGGAAGTCTCCAAAATGTAATTATAATGGACATACCTATAATCACCCAATGTGGTGATAATTTAATAAGTTGTGTGTTGTCTTGTTATTGATTGTCCTTTATAGTATGTGGGAAAAGACTGTGAACATAAGCGGAATGAATAACATTAGACATAGAATACAGGTAGTTCAAAGAATCTAAAATAGGCTATGTTTTTACAGAACTATTCATGTCTGATCATTGGAGTTAAATTTCATAATAACTTGTATAATGTGTATTTAATACCATTTCATGCAATGGCATTGTGACACTGCAGGTTAAGCCACTGCCTGCAATGCTGGCATCTCACTTTAGAGGGTCAATGTGAGTTCCAGATGCTCTGCTTCCCATGCAGCTCCCTGTTACTATGCCTGGAAAGACAGTCCAAGTCCTTGACCGCTGCCATTCATATGGGAAACCAGGATGGGGTTTCTAGCTTCTGCTTTGGGCTTGGCCCACACTTGGTGGTTATAACCATTTGGGGAGTGAATCAGCAGTTGAAAGATTGCCTCTCTCTCCCTTTCTCTCTCTATCCCCTCCTCCTCCATCTGTCAGTCTGCCTTTCAAATAACTATTTCACCTAATTTTTGCTTTGATGCTATGCACACCAAGGAACTAAATACTAATTTAGCTTCCATAGCAATTTGCCATGGCATATGATAAATTAACCCTCAAATGCTTTCCCTAAGTTTATTGGTCTGTTGATTGGTAGCAGTAGTCAAAGGTGTTGGATATCATTTTTAAAAAAAGAGGATTCTATTGTATTGTAAAATATATCACTACATACTAAATCAAATGAGATATAAATGCTATGGTATAGAGAAATAAAGGATAAGATTTTAGTACTTCTGAGAGATTTAATCATCAATTTTCACAAAACAAAGTGGTACTTTTCTGGTCACTTGCACTCAACACATTTGTTTCATGCTCAGTTACTAGATGGATGCTTTATAGTGATGTGTACACATTTGGTCACTGAATTGGAATTGATTTACCCACTCATTCAGTTAAAACTTACTGAATAAAATGAATACTTACTGATACCTTACTTATATATTCTGAGCACATACAAATATTTACTAAGTGCTTGACAGATAGTATGAAATGTTGCTGGGAAACATCAATTACCATTTTCCTTGTACCACATACAACTAGTCAGGGGAGACAATAACTAATAAACACAATAAATTATATAGTATTTATAGGGAGCATATATATTCCTACCACACACCTCTAGTTGTGGTAAAAATACTGTGTGAGAGAATTGCAGGGTAAATATTGTCCAAAAGAGGACAGTCAAGTTGTCATTAGAGTAAATCAGTAGAATGCATAAACATTACAAAATGTTAGGAAAAGTTTTCATTAGTAAAGTTCATCTAGCACCATGGAATTTCAGGACAATACTGGACCTTGTCAAACACAAAATGAAGTCATCCAGAATGTTATCAAGAACAGGACAGAATTTGAGTCCTTGCCATTCCACTTCTAATCCAGCTACCTGTTAAGGCATCTGGGAAAGCAAGGAAAGGTGGCCCAGTACTTAGGCCCCTGCTACCCATGTGGGAGTCCCTGATGGAGCTCCAGGCTCCTGGCTTCAGCCTGGCCCCACGGTGGTTGTTGTGGCCATCTGGGGAAGGAACCAGAGGATGTGAGATCTCTCCCTCTGTCTCTGTAACTCTGCTTTTCAAATAAATAAATATTTAAAAAAAATAAATCTTTCAAATAAATAAATAAAACCTTAAAAAGACTCAAGCTTTAAATTTCAGGCTATCTAGGGTCAAAGTATAATGTCAATTAATAGATATTCTTCCACTTATGATTGTGTTCAATCCAAACAAACCCATTTTAGGTTGAATATATCAAGTTGAAAATGTATTTGAACAGATATTCTATGAAACATCCTAGCTTATTCTAGTCAACCTTAAAATGCTCAGAATACTTACATTAGCCTACAGTTGAGCAAAATCATCTAACACAAAACGCATGGATTGATAGAGATAAGTTGAAACATTCTAAATTATAGAAACAGTATTTACAGATTCAATGAGATTCCAGTCGGAATACCAGTTTTTCTCAGATCTAGACATTCTTTTCAGATCTCAAAAAAAAAAAAAAAAACTATGCTGAAATTCATATGGAAACACAGGAGACCCTAAATAGCTAAAGCAATCGGATACAACAAAAACAAAGCCAGAGGCATCATAATACCAGATTTCAAGACATACCACAGGGCAGTTATAATCAAAACAGCCTGGTACTGGCAAAAAAAAAAAAAAAAAAAAAAAAAAAACAGATGCATTATGTCAGTAGAACAGAAAAGAAACTCCAGAAATCAGTCCATCCATCTACAACCAACACATCTTTGATAAAGGAACTTAAATCAATCCCTGGAGCAAGCACATGCTTGGTATTGAGAAAATTGGATCTCTACATATAGAAGTTTGAAGCAAGACCCGTACTTTACGTCTTACACAAAAATCCACTTAAAATGAATCAATGGCCCAATACCATCAAATTATTAGAGAACATTGGGGAAATCCTGCAAGATGTTGACATAGGCAAAGAGTTCTTGGAAAAGACCCCAAAAGCACAGGCAATCAAAACCCAAATTGACAAATGGGATTAGATCAAACTGAGAAGCCTCTGCAGAGCAAACAAAAACACTTGCAAAATGAAGAAGCAACCAACAGTTTGGGAGAAAATATTTGCAAACTATGCAACTAATAAAGTATTAATATCCAGAATTATATCCAGGATATATAAAGGATTAATATCCAGAAACTGAACAACATCCAGGTAAGAAATGGGAAAGTTTTTTTTTTTTTTTTTTGATTCAATCCTGTTGATTTCTTCTCTGATTTTAATTATTTCTCTTCTCCTACTAGAGTTGGGTCTGGTTTGCTGTAGGTTTTCTAGATCCTTGAGGTGAATTGAAAGCTCATCTATTTGGTGCCTTTCCAATTTCTTGATCTAGGCACCTATTGATATAAACTTTCCTCTTAACACTGCTTTTGCTGCGTCCCATAAGTTTTGGTATGTTGTGCTGTTATCCTCATTTACTTCCAGAAAAGTTTTGATTTCTCTTTTAATTTCTTCTATGACCCATTGTTCATTCAGGAGCATGTTGTTCAATCTCCATGTGTTTGCGTATGCTCTAGGGATTCCTGAGTTGCTAATTTCCAACTTCATTCCTTTATGGTCTGAGAAGCTGCATGGTATGATTCTAATTCTTTTGAATTTGCTGAGACTTGCTTTATGGCCTAGTATGTGGTCAATCCTAGAGAAGGTTCCATGTACTGCTGAGAAGAATGTAAAATCTTTAGCTGTAGGATTGAAAGTTCTGTAGATATCTGTTAGATCCATTTGGGCTATAGTGTCATTTAAATCTACTGTCTCCTTGTTGATCTTCTGTCCTGTTGATCTGTCTATTTCTGAGAGTGGAGTATTGAAGTCCCCCTGTACTATTGTATTGGGGTCTAAGTCTCCCTTTAAGTCCCTTAACAAATCTTTTAGATAAACCGGTGCCCTGTAGTTAGGTGCATATACATAAGTAGCAGGGTATAAAATCAATGCACAAAAATCAACAGCCTTTGTATACACAGACAATGCCATGGCTGGGGAAGAACTTCTAAGATCAATCCCATTCACAATAGCTACAAAAACAATCAAATCGAAAATGAATCTTGATGTGAATGGAAGGGGAGAGGGAGTGGGAAAGGGGAGGGTTGTGGGTGGGAGGGACGGTATGGGGGGGAAAGCCATTGTAACCCATGAGTCGTACTTTGGAAATTTATATTCATTAAATAAAAGATAAAAAAAAAACCAATCAAATACCTTGGAATAAACTTAACCAAGGATGTTAAAGATCTCTACGATGAAAATTACAAAACCTTAAAGAAAGAAATAGAAGAGGATACCAAGAAATGGAAAAATCTTCCATGCTCATGGATTGGAAGAATCAACATCATCAAAATGTCCATTCTCCCAAAAGCAATTTATAGATTCAATGCGATACCAATCAAGATACCGAAGACCTTCTTCTCAGATCTGGAAAAAATGATGCTGAAATTTATATGGAGACACAGGAGACCTCGAATAGCTAAAGCAATCTTGTACAACAAAAACAAAGCCAGAGGCATCACAATACCAGATTTCAGGACATATACAGGGCAGTTGTAATCAAAACAGCATGGTACTGGTACAGAAACAGATGGATAGACCAATGGAACAGAATTGAAACACCAGAAATCAATTCAAACATCTACAGCCAACTCATATTTGATCAAGGATCCAAAACCAATCCCTGGAGTAAGGACAGTCTATTCAATAAATGGTGCTGGGAAAATTGGATTTCCATGTGCAGAATCATGAAGCAAGACCCCTACCTTTCACCTTACCTAAAAATCCACTCAACATGGATTAAAGACTTAAATCTACGACCTGAAACCGTCAAATTATTAGAGAGCATTGGAAAAACCCTGCAAGATATAGGTACCGGCAAAGACTTCTTGGAAAACACCCCAGAAGCACAAGCAGTCAAAGCCAAAATTAACATTTGGGATTGCATCAAATTGAGAAGTTTCTGTACTGCAAAAGAAACAGTCAGGAAAGTGAAGAGGCAACCAACAGAATGGGAAAAAATATTCGCAAACTATGCAACAGATAAAGGGTTGATAACCAGAATCTACAAAGAAATCAAGAAACTCCACAACATCAAAACAAACAACCCACTTAAGAGATGGGCCAAGGACCTTAATAGACATTTTTCAAAAGAGGAAATCCAAGTGGTCAATAGGCACATGAAAAAATGTTCAAGATCACTAGAAATCAGGGAAATGCAAATCAAAACCACAATGAGGTTTCACCTCACCCCGGTTAGAATGGCTCACATTCAGAAATCTACCAACAATAGATGCTGGAGAGGATGTGGGGGAAAAGGGACACTAACCCACTGTTGGTGGGAATACAAATTGGTTAAGCCACTATGGAAGTCAGTCTGGAGATTCCTTAGAAACCTGAATATAACCCTACCATTCAACTCAGCCATCCCACTCCTTGGAATTTACCCAAAGGAAATTAAATTGGCAAACAGAAAAGCTGCCTGCACCTTAATGTTTATTGCAGCTCAATTCGCAATAGCTAAGACCTGGAACCAACCCAAATGCCCATCAACAGTAGACTGGATAAATACATTATGGGACATGTAATCTATAGAATACTATACAGCAGTCAAAAACAATGAAACCCGGTCATTTGCAACAAAATGGAATAATTTGGAAAACATTATTCTGAGTGAAATAAGCCAGTCCCAAAGGGACAAATATCATATGTTCTCCCTGATTAGTGACAACTAACCGACCACAAAAAAGGAAACCTGTTGAAGTGAAATGGACACTATGAGAAGCAGTGACTTGATCAGCTCTTGTCCTGACTGTTGATGTACAATGTAATACTTTTTCCATTTTAGTATTTCTTCTTTGTTTTGTTCTAGTACTATTGGTTGAACTCTGTGATTAACACACAATTATTCTTAGGTGTTTAAATTTTAACTGAAAATGATCCCTGTTAAATATAAGAGTGGGAATAAGAGAGGGAGGAGATGTACAGTTTGAGACATGCTCAATCAGACTTGCCCCAAATGGTGGAGTTAGAATCATTCCAGGGGATTCCAATAGAATCCTATCAATGTGGCATGTACCAATGCCATCTCACTAGTCCAAGTGATCAATTTCAGTTCACAATTGATCACACTGATAGGTCTAAGAGTCAAAGGGATCACACAAACAAGACTAGTATCTTCGAATACTAACTGATAGAATAAAAAAGGGAGAGAACGATCCAACATGGGAAGCGGGATACACAGCAGAGTCATAGAATGGCAGATGTCCTAAACAGCACTCTGGCCTCAGAATCAGCCCTTAAGGTATTCGGATATGGCTGAAGAGCCCATGAGAGTATTTTTGGCATGGAAAGCCAAGACACCCTGGGAAAAAAAAAAGAAGACCTAAATGGAAGATCTCTGCGAGTGAGATCCCTCCCAGTCAAAAGAACAGGGCCATCAAAGAAGGAGATAGCTTTCTCTGAAAGGAGGAGAGAACTTCCACTTTGACTATGACCCTGTTGGAATAAGATCGAATTTGGTGAACTCAGAAGGCTTCCATAGCCTTGGCAACTCATGACTAGAGCCTAGGGAGATTACTGACGCCATAAACAAGAGTGTCAAATTGTTAAATCAACAACAGGAGTCACTGTGTGCTTACTTCTCATGTGGGATCTGTCCTTAGTGTGTTGTCCAATGTGAAGTAATGCTATAACTAGTACTGAAACAGTATTTTACACTTTGTGTTTCTGTGTGGGTGCAAACTGATTAAATCTTTACTTAATATATACTAAATCGATCTTCTGTATATAAAGAGAATTGAAAATGAATCTTGATGTGAATGGAATGGGAGAGGGAGTGGGAGATGAGAGGGGTGTGAGTGGGAGGGAAATTATGGGGGGGAAGCCATTGTAATCCATTAACTGTACTTTGGAAATTTATATTTACTAAATAAAAAATAAATAAAATAATAGAGTTGAGATAAGCACTGTCACTTCATAAAACAATGGCAGATAAAATTAATAAAGGGGAGTAAAAATATTAGATGCTTCTATAAAAGCCTGTAATCATGAATTGTTGGATACTAAGAGATGAAGTATTTGAAAGCAGAATGTTACCAAACAAAAAACTTTGATCTCTTGCTTTCCCAATGTATTGTTTAAATTGTATATTGCTTCCAGTGCTATCTGAAACAACTTATACTATCATACCTGTGACTGAAATCATTTTACCAAAATATAGATGTGTTTTACCTCACACAGTGAGTTATGCATTTATAAAATAACATTTTAAGAATAGATCCTAAAAGACTTCATACTGAATTTTGTTTAGGTATAGATAAGATTATTCATGTCGCATGGTTATATACCTTCAAAGATCATTCTATTTATAATTTATTATATATCTTATAAGTAGAATACTCATATATTCAAAATTAAGAGTATTATATAATTTTTGATGTTCTATTTCCTTACCTACTTCCATGGGGAATTTCAAACTGGCAATCACTGTTCTTACTTCCATCACATTTAAAACATTTGACATATATTTTTGAAAGCTATGTGGTTTTTCTTAGATTTATTTATTTATTTAAAATGTGGTGTTACAGAGAGGCAGAGCAGAGAGAGAGAGAGAGTCTTCCATCTGCTGGTTAACTTCCCAAATGGCTGCGTTGGCTGGAGCTGTGTCAATCTGAAACCAGGAGCCTGGAGCTTCTTTGAGGTTTCTTTGCAGGTTCAGGGGCCCAAGGACTTGGGCCATCTTCCACTGCTTTCCCAGACCATAGCAGAGAGCTCGTTCAGAAGTGGAGCATCAGGGACTTGAACCAGCGTCCATATGGGACACTGGCACTGCAGGCAGCAGCTATACCTCCTATGCCACAGTGTTGGCCCCTAAGACCCCTATTTTTATAATAGGATTTTAATTAACTTTCTGAAGGTTCCCCTTTGGCATAGATTTCACAACTTTTCGCACCAAAGTAAACATTTAATTCCATTTGTCATGAAATTTTTGAAATAATTTATACAGTACATGACACAACTGTAGTAGGCTTTCAATATATGCTTGTTTACCTGAAGTAGATGAGGACATATATTCATAAACATTGTATATGTATCTATATATATGTATCTATGTTTGCACATGTATTTGTGTGTGTGTATGTGTGTGTAATCAGTTGCTGGACTATATCATAATAATTTTCAGAGAAGGAAAAAAATCATGTAAGACAGGGATAATACAGGTTAAGAGATAAAGCTCATTAAATTTTAACCTTGTCCTAAAAGGAAGAAAAGGATGAGGACTGACAGTAAAAAGCAGATATTCTGGATGGAGGGGACAATACAGAAAAAACTCAAAGGCAAACACAATATAGTCTGCAAAATATGAAACACAATGGATTAAGTAAATTCTAAGATTTAGATTGAACAAGAAGTTTCTACAGGTACAGTAGTTTGACTGCTCTGGCTATTTTTTTTTAAGAAATTGAAACTGAATAGGCAAACAGGAACCATTATGGATTTTTTCAACTGAAACTGTCAAAGCAATATTTTAGAGGGATTAAGGAAGCATATGAGATAGGTAAGAACTGAAAACAGAAGGAATTCTTGCTAAATTGCAGGCATGAATTAATGAAGTTGTTGAAGGATCAAGAAAGTGACTAATACAAAAGGTGTTGAGAAAGAAGAGGTTAGGAAAACGTTGGTTATTTATCAGAGTCAAAAAAGCAGAGACATGGGTAAAAGTTGACTAAATTTTAAACACAACTAAATTTTGAACACTCGCGTGCATTGCTGGTTATAAATTAAAAAAAAAAAACACTCTCTAAAGATTAGTTTTCCATTCTATTTCTTATAATTATCCTAAGAAAATTATTAAAAATATAAAAAAGCATATACAAAAATGTTCACATTTATATTAATGAAAAATTTAAAACAAAGAAAATAGCCAAATCAGCTTTCAGTTAAATAAATAGTAAAACAGAAAACCTTCTCACTTAGCCTAGATGAATGTATTGTTTGAGTAATAGAAAAATGTTAAATTGATGAATCATTAAGTTTATATAGATAGATAGATAGATTTAAATATGTTTACTTTAAACAAAAATGTACCTTAGTTAATTTTTTATGTAGGACTATTACCTTTCCCCTGAGTCTGATTCTAATAGTTATACTGCCCATTAAATATTGTCTACCATGTCTAATTTCAGTTCTTTGGCATGAACTGAGATGTTAGAGGTATGTGCCAAGCACTTTGCATGCATAATTCTTCAATATTTTTATTACCTCTTTCCCATTTCATGCCTAATTCAACAGAAAAAAATTTATTCACTCACATTTTTCTATTTCCACTTCATAAATCACCATAAGGACTTAAGATTCTATTCTGAGTAATATGGAAAATAATTGCAGTTTGAACAGAAGAATTGCATGATCCCAAATACATTTTAAAACAGAGTCACTCTGTTTTGCTTGAGAATGAACTATGTGGAAGAGAAGACTTTGTGCATTTGTATTTTATAAACACTTTGGTGAAAAACAATTGTAGTTCTCTTTCTAGTGTTGACATTTCTCATTACCCCAATTGTGAATAGAAAAAAACAGGGAGACACCTAGGAAAACCAGGGGAAAATAAGACCTTTACAATGTTTGAGAAAGAGACAAGATAAAGAACCATATGTGCTTCCTAAAAAAGTTTAGGGTTTGTTTTTGTTTTTGTTTTACTTAATTAGTTCTAAATTACAGAGGCACATTCAGATCTCCTGGGGAGTTAAGAACATACTATTATCTGAGACCTATTAATTATACGTATATAATGATGTAATTGGGCTAGAATGGGACCTAGACCTTGTCCCTTTTTTATTTCTATTTTTACTCTTAAGTTCCCAGGTGGATTCTTATGCCTCTAGCATTGAAACCAATTCCTTCCAATTTTTTTTTGTCTTCTTTTTTTAGATTTATTTATTTATTTGCAAGTCAGAGTTACACAGAGAGAGGAGAAGCAGAGACAGAGAGGTCTTCCATCTGATGGTTCACTCTCCAGTTGGCCACAATGTTCAGAGCTGCGCCAATCCGAAGCCAGGAGCCAAGAGCCTCTTCCAGGTCTCCCACGCGGGTGCAGGGACCCAAGGTTTTGGGCCATCTTCTACTGCTTTCCCAGGCCATAGAAGAGAGCTGGGTTGAAAGTGGAGCATCCGGGTCTCAAACTAGCACCCACATGGGATGCCGGCGCTTCAGGCCAGGGTGTTAACCCACTAAGCCACAGCGCCGGCCCCTTTTAGGTCTTTTTACTTTTTTAAGGTCTTTTTACTTTTTTATATATTTATTTGAAAGACAGTAACACAGAAAAAGGAGAGGCAGAGAGAGAGAGGTCTTCCATCCGATGGTTCACTCCCCAATTGGCCACAACAGCTGGAGTTGCACTGATGCGAAGCCAGGAGCCAGGAGCCAGGAGTCCCTTTCGGGTCTCCCATGCGGGTGCAGGGGCCCAAGGACCTGGGCCATCTTCTACTGCTTTCCCAGGCCATATCAAAGAGCTGGATCAGAAGAGGAGCAGCCGGGACTAGAAGCAGTGCCTTTATGGGATGCTGGCGCCTCAGGCCAGGGCTTTAACCCACTGAGCCACAGTGCTGGCCCCGTTTAGGTCTTTTTATCCTCAGATAGACATAGGCAATCTGTGACTAACTGCCTTCACCATCTACGAAAAAATTCTCTAGAGCCCAAAAGAAATTCAACTGACATCCCTATCTTAATCTCAGAAGGCAGGACCATTAAGAGGAGGATTGCCTTCAGGTTGTCTGAATGCAGGGTAATTTCTGTCATGTGGAGGGCAAGTGGTATTTTTAGTTTTCCAACAATACAGGGAGTCCTAACGAAGGGCAACTTAGACTAAAGGAAGTCTATGCAGTGGATCAAACCTTTTCTACCTTATCCTGAGTAGAAATGGACCGTACAGTGTCCCCCATGAAAAGATAATGAATGTTTCCAAATAGAATATACCTATTTCATTCATACCTTTCGCTTCTGAATGGCTCACTACTGAAACCCATGAACTCCTCGTATTAAGCCCTCAAGAATCTCAGCTTATGGTACTGACCTTAAAAAAAAAAAAAAAAAACCTAGTGTATGGCAGTCAGTCATTCAGATGACCTGCTGTGATTCTCACCTTCAGGTATTACTTCCTCATGTAATACCCTTCCTTCTTTGTGTAGGCAGAAGTGACATCACTTTTTTAAAAAAAATAGATTTATTTTATTTATTTGAAAGACAGAGTTACAGAGAGAGGTAGAGACAGAGAGAGAGGTCTTCCATTTGCTGATTCACTCCCCAAATGGCCCCAATAGCCAGAGCTGCGATGATCCAAAGCCAGGAGCCAGGAGCTTCTTCCGGGTCTCCCACATGGGTGCAGGGGCCCAAGGAACTGGGCCATCTTTTACTGCTATCCCAGGCCATAGCAGAGAGCCAGATCAGAAGAGGAGCAGCCAGGACTAGAACCAGTGCCCAAATGGGATGCTGCCAGTGCTGCTGGCCAGGGCTTTAACCCGTTGTGCCACAGCCCAGCCCCATAACATCACTTTTAAGAACAGGTTAAAATAAAAACTGTGACTTGCTGGTGCTGGCACTGTGGCTTAGCAGGTAAAACCACTGCCTGCAGTGCTGGCATCCTGTACCGGTGCTGGTTCTAGTCCTGGCTGCTCCACTTCCAATCCAGCTCTCTGCTATGGCCTGGGAAAGCAGTAGAAGATGGCCCAAGTGCTTGGACCCCCACACCTCCATGGGAGACCCAGAAGAAGCTCCTGGCTCCTGGCTTCGGATTGGTGCAGCTCCCGCTGTTGCGGCCAATTGGGGAGTGAACCTCTCCTTCTCTCTGTGTAACTCTGACTTTCAAATAAATAAATAAATCTTTAAAAAAAAATTGTGACTTGCATTTTGGACACTTTCTCTTGTTCTCTGATTTTTTTGTTCTGTGGCAATCTATCATGTTATAAACAATATATGAAGAAACCTGTGTTGTGAGGATGTGATATGCCCAGCCAACAGTCAATGAGAGCTTGAAACATATTCCTCTCTGATTTCAGATGGCTATATAGCCATAATGAAAACTTTGATTACATCCTTATAAGTGATTCCAAACAGAGATACCTATCTGAACCATGCCTGAATTCCTGAATCATGCCTATTGTTCCTGAACCACTTATAAACTATGAGATAATAAATATTTGATGCTTTAAGCCATTAAGTTTTCATTTTATACTAGAATAATTAATAATACCCATCTATTACTGGATTCTCCAAGAGAAGGACTTGTAATCTTCAAACTAATTGTTATTGTTGCTGACATTTCAGTATTAGGACACAAATACTGATGATATTAAGGGAAATAAATTTGCATAGACTCTCATAGATGCAATGATGTGAAGTTTGGAAAATAAAACCACATAATAATCAAGAAGTTAAAGGCAAACATAAGAGCCATCTTCTCAAGTGAGAGTAAGTACCTGGTTCCCTGAGAGGTGTAATTTCAAAAGTGGGAAATCAGAGATTGTTGGGAAGAAAATAGTATGTTATTATTTCTTGCTTCCTATAAGGTCTTTATTTGAGATAAACCATTTCTTGACAAACTATTCAAAATTGGAGAATGGGTTAGAATAGATGTAGGCATAAGGGAACAAGTCACCTTCATTGAAAGCTGCTGCTTTTTTGAATAAAGACAGAATAAAGAGTAACCTGACAACAACGCTAAAACAGTTAGACATGAAGTTTTAATGAACTATTTCATAGTTGGATACACATTTGAAACTCAAACCAGACAGACCAATTAATAGATATTTTTCAAATAGTGTTCTAGAATGATCATAGATGTGGTCAAGGCTGATAATCATCTAATACCACAAATTAGTAATATTAACTTGCATCCATTCTCATACATAGAGAGATATTCTGCTTGGCCAGTAACCACTCAAACAGGCTGTTAAATATTTTTAATACCACACCTGTACATAGTAAACTTAGATTAAGTTTTGTTTTTCTTTAGCTGTGTGTTATTTATATGTGAAGTTGGAGAATGGGAGATACCAAATCTTTGGTTTCTTATTTGTGTAACACAAATATATAGCAGTGAAGTGAGAGTGTAAATAAAGCCACCTGATAAATCTTGTATGTCCCTCTGAATCATCAGTTTTACTCACTGGTGTTGATTGGAGATTTTTAGAGCAAACACAAATGAATCATGTAGTAAAATGAAAAAATCATATGAATTTTAAGAGAAGAGAGACTTTCAAGAATTTTTTTGTCTTTGGTAGGACACCTTTATATTATTCCCTAGACTCTTATTCTTTTCTAGGCTTATTCTTTGTTTAATGTTTACATACATCAGTAGAAACTTCTGAGGGTCACTGCTTAAGGGATATTTCGTTATAGAATTGCTTTTACTACAGCTAGATACCCTAGTCAATCTTTATATTCTTTGGCACTATGGAGAACCAAAAGAGTGAACTCTTAAATTTACTTCTACTCTTAAGATGTAGAAGCTCTAAGAACTTATCTCTAACATTCCTTCACTTCTGTCATTAAATTGAATTTATAGCCAAATCAAATCCAAAGGCTGATAATTTATACTATAGTTTATGTCAAAATAGTTTACTTACTGCATCAAAAGTATATTTTTATTCTTCTATTAACATTTCATATTCTTTTATTTAATTGCTTCCTTCCTAATGTTTGAAACCCCTGTATTTAGCTAATTTTCCCTTTCAAAGAGCATTTTTGAAAGGGCTACTCTATTCATGTGGATAATTTGTACAATGCTCTCCATTTATAAAAAAAAGGGGTACACATAAGAGTTGAATGAAAATCATAATTGGAAATTACATCACTTCTTTTCTTACTCTGAGTCAAAAAATCACAATATAGATCAGTCATTGTGTCTGAAATAAATTGCCAAAATATGGGTCATATTTGTTTGTTTGTATTATCAAAAGAAATAAGAAAGCAAAAACAGGAGGCCACTAGCTAATAATCATAAACCAAGAGCATGTGCTAAATGACCAAGAATCTGGTAATCTATTCAGTTGCATGAACTTAGCTATATCAAAATCTCAATTTCCCAATCCACAAATGAGTAAGAGGATTAAATCTCCTTACAGTTTTAAGAGTCTAGAATTTTAAGTATATGCAACTAGAATACATTTTATTTTATAAAATTTTCATAATAAATGTTTCAGAAAGGAAAAAAAAAACAAATAATTAAAGGTATATGTTTCTAGAAAAATTTTTAAATGACCTAGACTACCAGAAATTCATTTACTACTAAATACTGATTTTACCTAATTCTGCATTGCTGTGTAATTTGGTGATAACTATAACTGTAGACAAAGAATATTTGGTCCTAAAATAGCTTGTATATATATATACACTATTCCTGTTTAAATTTTATATAATCATATTTTACTCTTTTTAAATTGAACTAAGATTAGTTTAATTTTGAACTTTAATATTCAAACATTGAGTGATTCTATAGAAAAATTTTTATGGACATTCAACTAGACAATAAGAAAATAAATATGAAAAATGTTAAGTCCTCCTCTGCCCTCAATATGTTCACAAGTTGGCAATCAAAGAAGCCTGATCTTGAAACCAGGGCCAGCAAGGTTTGGAATTGCATTCATGACTTCCTCCCAAGAGTATATCTGAAGAAGGGCAATGCTTTCTGATTCCTGCAACCTGGTAATGCAGGTGAACCACAAGAAAATCAAGTAACTGTTCTTTCTGTTGACCTAAGCTTTTAATGCAACTCTTACCTATAATTACCAAATAATATTTATTAAAGGAAATTGAATGATAATCATTTTGAAATTATAACACAATGATTGGCATCCAGTGATTTAATTTAAATAAATGTTGACCTCCCATTTGGTGAGCATTTCAAGTATGCCAAGATCTGTCAGTGGAAGAATTTTAAAGTGGAAACTCATTTTTCTAAAATGCCTGTGATTCCTAGTCTGACCTCAAGCCCTTATGATAGTCAAGGCCCTACAACCTCTATTTTAGGCATTGTGTTCTTGCCATCTAACAGAAGAAAAAAAAATTCAACGCTGCCATCTTTTGGATGGCAGAGATTTGTAGAAATTAGAAATTACTAACTTCAAATACATATAGCTTTAAAATACGGTACTTTTCTTCCCATGTAAGGAAATATTAACTTTGAAATCCTGTGAGTTCTTTTATCTGCAGTGATTTTGCTTATATGATCCAATTTAATTGGCAAGCGTGTGTGACAAAACATTTTTCACATATTTGTATTGTTCTCTGTAAGACATCAATTGTAAGCACTGCTGCAGGCTGTCATTTTTGTCTTTCATCCAGGATTTGCTGGCCCAAGTATTATATACTAGACTTGGTGTCAGTCAAAAGGAGGAAGGGAAATTAGCAGTTGAGCCAGATGGTTTTGTTATTTCTTTAAAATTAAAAGCATATGGAACACATACAGCTTATTAAGGTTTTTTTTATAAATAACATAAACTTAAATAACAAAACAATAAAATTCAAATACAACTTAAAATAGAGTTTAATGCTATAACCACAGAAAAAAGCATGATTATTTGTGGGAAGAACATTATCAAAAGCCATATTCCTGAATATGAATTCTATAAAAGGCAGATTATGTTACTGGAAAAAAAGATTTCTGAATTTTACTTTTAGGGATTATAAAATGTTATTTTGTGGCAAGTGAGATGAAATACAGTATTATCATTATTGCTATTTTATATACAAAGTTTTTGAGAACATCCTTTTCACAACCCTTTCAATTTGAGCAGCTTTAGGAGTTTGTTCTTATTAATAGGCACAAGCATATCCTAATCCCATGATTTGTAAAGCTATTTGACTCAATTCCACAATAGAATTTTTGAATATATTCCTTTTTTCTGATTAGCATTTAAGTGGATCATTATTTTTACTAAAATAAATTTTAAATACTGCTCTTCTTCCATTCTTAGTTTGGCTTGATTATCTGACAAGTCATTCCAGCAGCCTTTGGTCTGACATATCTTATATAACATCATCTGCATTATTTCTATTATTATAGCAGCCATTTTATTAGCAGATAGGAATATTTAAATAATCATTATCAGATAATCAAATCTAACATACTCTCAAGAGTAAATTAATTTAAGAAAAAAATTACTATTACTAACACCATGATTGTACAACCAGTTTTAAAATTTTTTACAACTTTTACTTACTAAATCTGATTTTTGTGTATATTTTTTCAAATCTTTCTTTAATGCAGTCTCTTAAAATAAACATAAATGCGCAAGTCCAGCTTGATCAGTTTTTCAGTAGTTTTCCAGCCTTTCTTGGTTACTTAAAAAAAAGAAAAGAAAGAAACAAAGAAAGAAAGAAAGAAAACAGTCCATTTAAAGAAATCTCCCTGCTGGAACTGGTTTCTTATATACCATATATGATTAGGTTATTGCCATAGGAAGAAAGTGGGCCGTTTTTTGTTCTTTCTTCGTTTTTTTCCCTCTTACAGGAACCCCCTTTTGATTTAAGGCAACAAACATTTCTCCTCCACTGTGTGTCCATTTAGCTGATGCGTATGTGTTGTAATGGTTTTCCAGAATTAATTCCTTGAAGTTGCAATCTTCATTGCATTCTTTCTGTTAAAACAACAAACAACATTATCCAAATGATTTTTATGGGGGCTCAATTAAAGAGTAAGCAAGCAATATTGAAACATAATTGACTTTTTTACAACCCTAGGTTAAACAGGCCTAATACTTGGGTAGTATATTGCCAAAAAGGCATCTTATTTCAGAAACTAAGATAACATAACACAAATTTATTTATGCAACAGAGTTTCAAAACTGTTGCTTTTTGGCAGTTTGTTAGTATGAGGACCTACTTCCTCCTCAGTAGTACTCACTTTGCTATACCAAAGTCACTATTTCTCTACCCATTGAAAGTTTGGTGTACTTAGCAGATTCTGTGCTTCCCTCATCTGAGGGACATATTTCACAATCATTTCTTTATTAATATTACATTTATTTTAGTGGAATATAAAATTAAAAATTAATATATTCATCCTTCAATCATTCATTTATTCAATCAACCCTATATTATTATGTAATTAGCCTATGCTAGGTATTACACTGAGCTATGCGAATTCAAAGGAAAGTCAATTATAATTTATTAGTGTGGGATAAATTGTTAGATGTTTTGCATTGTAATAAAGTAGGAACAATGTGAATGCTTACAATTCAAAGCCCATGACTGTGAGATTGATGTTGATAAATGAACTGAATGAATACGTCAAGATTTTTCCCCAAGAATTTTCATGTCAGCAATATGCAAATTGCATGAATGTAACAAAAAGAGCTTTAATACCGACAGCTGGCAATTTCATATTTCAAATATCTAAAATGCATATGGAATTTTAGAGCTGGAAGAGTCCTTACAGACCAGTAAGTCCAACGCATTTTTACAGATGAAGAAACCAAGGAGCTTTAAGCAATTTGTCCATGGTTATACAGAAAATATTTTTTTCTTAATGCCTGAGTATAAGTCATTTTAATGAAATCATTAAATTATATAGTTGGGAAAAAATTAGTTCCATTTTTTACTTTGCTGAAGGGCAAGATGCTTTGACAAAAACAAATTTTAAAAATTAAAATCTAAGCTATCATTTATCAATACCTTTGCATACAGTTTTCCTTCTTTGTTCATTGCAAGATAATATTCACTTTCCACCCCTTTGATTGCCACAATTCCAACTGCCACAGTCCTGATTTCCATGATATCTGCAAAGAATCATGGGAAAATATGTCAATTATTCACTCAACATTGTAGATGATTTAAGAATGAGTATTCTTATTTCTGTTCCACTGGAAGTTAAGATTGTTAATGTACTTATTTAGTTGGCCCAACAGTCCCTACCCATAACATATTCAAACACCAGAGCAGTCACTAAGTACGGGAAGTGCAGACTCATGATTTTTTATTTTGCAGAAAATGGTATCTGTAATTCTAAGAAATTGTTACATACTTGGATTTCTTCTCAAAACTACATTCCTATTTTATAGTAATAATAATGATAACTAATAATAACAGTAATAATAGTCGATAATGTTTATTGAACTCATGCATAATATAATGTCACAGATTGTTCGAGTGCATTTGTGTATTAATTCACTTAATCATCTCCACAGACTATGAGGCAAGGGCTCTTGTTTACCACACTTGACAGATCAGGAAACTGAAGCCCAGAGAAGTTATTTAAAACAAAATTGTAACTCCTGAACCAATAAAATTTTATAACTTTACACCTTTCTATTTGTGAAATTTTTTACAAATATATACTTACATAAGAATGTTAACCCCATATTTTCTTTTATTATATGTTTCTTCCTTAAATACTGTATTTTAGTGATTCATCCTAAATATATTAAAATCTTAAGAAATTATTTTAAAGGATGTAGGAATTAAAAGTTTAGTATACTTTATCTATGACTTCCTGTTAATTAAATTTTCTATATAAAGTTGCAGTCCTGAAACATTCTCTCACCTGTGCCCAATACAAAAAGCAAATTCCAAGTGAGAGTGATCTGTATAAATTAAGTCTCCAGAATCCATTTTCTAAAATATTCACTTAATTAAAGGAAAATCTTTTTTTACCAGATACCTCCAACTTCATCCTCTTAATTATTCTTTTGCTTAAGACCTCCTATCTGAATAATAAAATTGCTATTCATGTCCTTAGCATTTAATGTAGCCTACCAAGTATTTGTCATCGCTTTCACATATATGCTATATACAGCAGCCTGTTTCCCAATATATTATTCTTAGCACTAGTCAGAGCTTATGGAGCTGAGTTTCTCAGCTGCTTTCCTAGAAAATGGAGTATATGAAGAAATTTCAAAGGAATGGATACTAAGATTTTTAGTATTTAGGAAGCATTGTCATACATAGAACCCTATGATAATTTTAGCATACAGATTGAGAGAAAAAAACTATTGTCTGAATCACAGAAGTAAACATCTAATAGAAATGGCCAATGCATCTATGAAATATGTGTTAATTTAAAAAGAAGAAAACTTTTTAGAGAGCACAGTCCTGATGAAGATAGAGAAAATTTTAACAATGACTTACATGCTCGTGAAGGTTTATGATACTGATGCATTCACACAGAATTTAGCTAATCTTCACTGTGAGCCAATTCTATGCCAGGCTTGCAATTCAGGTACAAGCACTTAGCATATTCTATTATCATGAAGGGATGAGCAAAGGAAACCATACACCATGCAACAGAATCCCATTAGGTTAAACTTCTGCTACTACCATGAGGAATATTGAAGAAATGCATTGATTCAACATATTTTCTATACCTGCCAAACTCATCCAATCTGTGGAGGATATATGTAATAATTGACTTCAAAAATTTATCACTTGAAGTTTTTAAGAAGACTTAAACATTTTTCTTTTCTCAAGTCTCTTTACTCCTGTCATTCTTCCCTTTGTTAAATATATTTTCTTTTAGATAGAAAGGAGAATACTGATGCATAGGCTTAGGGTTTCTTTTTTTATGTTTATTGAAAAGGCAGAGTTAGAGAGAGAGAGAGAGAGAGAAGGGAAGACAGAGATCTTCCATCTGCTGGTTCACTCCCAAAATGGCCACATTGGCTACATCTGAGTTGATCTGAAGCCAGGAGCCAGAAGCCTCTTGCAGGTCTCCCACATGGGTATAGGAGCCCAAGGATTTGGACCATCTTCTGCTGCTTTCTCAGTTTGTCAACCAGGAGCTGAATCAGAAGTGGAGAAGCTGAGACTTGAACCAGCGTCCATATTTGATGCCAGCATCATAGGCTGAGGCTCAACCCACTGCACCACATTGCAAGCCCTTATGGTGTCTTTCTTCCTCCCCTGTACCCCTGCCAGGATATCTTTCATATTTTCTTGTAATTAGGAATTGAAATCCATAATGTTTGCTGGCTTCTTTAACAGAACAATTGTCCCCACAAATAACTATTGGATGATAAAGTATTATTAAGTATTTTATGTGGATAACCACTTTAAAGTCCAGACATGACATATTCATATTGTCCCACACCCAAAGCTTTTTCTTTTATCATCTGCCTGTCCATTTCTCTTTTTTTAAAGATTTATTTTATTTATTTGAAAGGCAGAGTTACAGAGACAGGTAGAGACAGATAGCGAAGTCTTCCATTTGCTGGTTCACTCCCCAGATGGCCACAATAGCCAGAGCTGCGCCAATCTGAATCCAGGAGCCAGGAGCTTCTTCCAGGTCTCCCACATGGGTACAGGGGCCCAAGGACTTGGGCCATCTTTTACTGCTTTCCCAGGCCATAGCAGAAAACTGGATCAGAAGAGGAGCAGAACCAGCAACCATATGGAATGTCGGCACTTAAGGCCAGGGCTTTAACCCACTGTGCTACAGCACTGTCCTCATGCTTGTCAATTTCTTTATAACACCATGATATTCAGTCGGTGATGGACATTGTTAATATTATCCCTCCTCATATCAACATTATGGATGCTGTGAATTTCTTTGTAAAGACCTCGCCTTTAATTGGGATGAGAATGAATTTGAATAAGATTAGATTCCTATATTCATTACCTGACATATTTTTTAAATTTTCACACTATGAAATCAACATATTTAAAAATCAGTGATAGGGGGAATGTTAAGCTGTATTGACAGAATCATTATGCTTTCAACCCTGCTATAGTTTGTTTGCCTCATGTGCTATGTCCATCTTCTAGTGAAGAACTCAAAAATGCAGAAATTAACATTATCACACTTTTTCAGCAATACTCCTTTCCATATCCACAAAATTCTGCAGAAATGCTAACTTTAAAATCATGGAATCCTACCTGCCAAACTAGAAGCCAAAGAGTTGCTTGGAAAATATAATTTAAAAATACACAATGTGCAAACATTAAGTTAGCTACTCTCATAAGTTATTCTTTGTCTTTTTGTCTACAGTATGTATGTATGTTGCCTCATATAAGAATACAAAAAAAGATTGTGTGTGTGTGTGTGAGAGAGAGAGAGAGAGAGAATTTATATTTCTAGTCAAGAGAAGATTTTTTGTATTCAGTAGCACTTATGGTAAATTTGTTCCGAATGTATAAGGCATATTATAGATGCATGAAATTGTTAACATAATGACTGTGGTAGCATGATGGTAGAGTTTTTAAAACAGCAAAAAAGAGAGTAAGGAGGAGAGGGAATGAGGGAGGGAAGAGAAGGGGAGAGACAGAGAGAGAGACTAAAGAACACAGTTTTGAAAAATGATAAAATATGAAAGTAAATCAATCATTAAGCCTTGTTAACAATAATATAAATTCATTATTTAGTATGGCACCCTTAACACATTAGAAAATATTGTCCAAATAACTTACATGCTTTTTTCTCTGTGGTTCAATCTTTAATGAAGTTATCTAATCTTTTTTTGCCTGTTTTTTGTTTGTTTTTGACAGGCAGAGTGGACAGTGAGAGAGACAGAGAGAAAGGTCTTCCTTTGCCATTGGTTCACCCTCCAATGGCCGCCGCAGCCGGCGCACCACGCTGATCCAAAGCCAGGAGCCAGGTGCTTATCCTGGTCTCCCATGGGGTGCAGGACCCAAGCACTTGGGCCATCCTCCACTGCACTCCCTGGCCATAGCAGAGAGCTGGCCTGGAAGAGGGGCAACCGGGAAAGAATCCGGCGCCCCGACAGGGACTAGAACCTGGTGTGCCAGCACCGCAAGGCGGAGGATTAGCCTATTGAGCCGCGGCGCCGGCCCTTTTTTTGCCTGTTTGTTAAACTTATACTTGGAAAGAGAAGCAAAGAACTTTAATATAAATTTCTATTACATTTTTTAAATTCTTTAACATCAACTTCTAGAATTTTAAGTGTTCTCCTAATATTGTAGTTCAGAAATTTTTTTTTATTTTTATTGCCAGTAACTTTCTGATTTTGAAGTACTTTAACTTTCCTGTTTAAAAGTATTTTTCATGTCTTATACACAGAATTCTACCCTCATTCCAGCATGTTGAGTGTTTCTTTTCTATGCATATATTAAGCTGTATGGGGAAAGTTTTGAAGGAGCATGCGTTAATATTGCTGTGCTAACACAGGACTAAACATTTTTAAGTTGAAAATACACAACATTTAATTTTATGTTTAACCAGATATATCTTCTTGAACACATTAAAACCAAGAACTTGTAGCAGCAAAACTGAAACTTTTTGATTTTAAATAACTACAGTGATTTTCTGTGAAACTTTGTTGATTGGGAAATCATAACCATTCCATGTTTATATTACGTGGAATGTAATCTATTACTATAGATTCCATTCATTTTTATGTCAAGCAAAAGATACACTCAGTATATCCAAAATATACAAAAAAAAAAAAAACCCTTAAAACTAAGTAAAGATTTCAACAAAAATAGTATGAGGAAAAAACAAGGGTAGAACAATCATTAAATCTCAAAGTGTCAATTTCACTCCTATACATTACCTTTGTGGTACTCTCTTAGTTACCATATCAGGGAAAATATATTACCTGTCTTTTGGGGACTGGCTTATTTCACTAAGTATAAAGCTTTTCAGTTGCATCCAATTGGTTGCAAATGAAAGGATTTCACTTTTTTTTTCACTGTGGAGTAGTATTCCATAGTTTTTATATTCCATAATTTCATTATCCAGTTATTAGCTAATGGATGTATGGGTGGATTCCATATGTTAGCTATTGTGAATTGAGCTGTAATAAATATGTGGAGTACAGATCACTCCTTCAACTGCTGATTTCATTTCATTTGGGTAAATTCCCAGGAGTGAGATGGCTTGGTCATATGGTAGATCTAGTTTCAGATTTCTGAAGTATCTCCATACTGTCTTCCACAATGGTTACACTAGTAGTTTACATTCCCACCAACAGTGGATGAGGGTACCTTTTACCCTACATCCTTGCCAGCATTTATTGTTTGTTGATTTCTGTATAAAAGCCATTCTGACTGGAGTGAGGTGAAACCTCATTGTGATTTTGATTTGCATTTCCTTGACAGCTAGTGATCTTGAACATTTTTTCATGTGTCTGTTGATGGTTTGAATTTCCTGTTTTGAAAAATGCCTGTTCAAGTTCTTTGCCCATTTCTTCACTGGATTGCTTGTTTTGTTGTTTTTAGTATTTTGAACTCTTTATATACTCTGGATATTAATCTTATCAGTTGCATAGTTTGCAAATGTTTTTTCTCATGCTTTTGGTTGCCTCTTCACTTTACGGAATCTTTCTTTTGCAGTGCAGAAACTTCTTCAGCTTGATATAATCCTATTTATCAACTTTGGCTTTGATTGCCTGTAATTCTGGGTCTTTTCCAAGAATCTTTGTTTATTCAAATGTTTTGTAGGATTTCCCCAGTGTTCTCTAGTAATTTGATGGTATTTAGTCCCAGATTTAGGTCTTTGATTCATCTTATGTGGATTTTTTGTGACAGTTATGAGATAGGAGTCTTGCTTCATGCTTCTGAATGTGGAAATCCAATTTTCCCAACACCATTTGTTGAGGAGACTGTCCTTGCTCCAAGGATTTATTTTAGCTACTTTGTCAAAAGTAAACTGGTTGTAAATGTAAAAATTGACTTTGAGGGTTTATATTCTGTTCCATTGGTCCGCATGTCTATTTTTTTGGCCAGTACCAGCCTGTTTTTTTAAATGTGCCCTGTTGGATGCCTTGAAATCTGATATTGTGATGCCTCTCGCTTTGTCTTTCTGTATAAGATTGCTTTTGCTATTTGAAGTCTCTTGAGTTTCCATATGAATTTTAGCATCGTTTTTTCTAGATCTGAGAAAAATGTTGTTGGTGTTTTGATGGGGACTATGTTGAATCCATGCATTTCTTTCAGTAGTATGGACATCTTGATTATATTAATTCTGCCAATCTATGAACATGAAAAATTTTTCCCTTTTTTGTATTTTCTTCTATTTCTTTCTTCAGTTTTGTAATTTTCATTGGAGAGTTCATTTACCTCCTTGGTTAAATTTATTCCAAGGTATTTAATTTTTGTAGCTATTTTTTTTTGGACAGGCAGAGTTAGACAGTGAGAGAGAGAGAAAGGTCTTCCTTCTGTTGGTCACCCCCCAAATGGCCGCTATGGCCGGCATGCTGAGCTGATCCGAAGCCAGGAGCCAAGTGCTTCCCCCTGGTCTCCCATGTGGGTGCAGGGCCCAAGCACTTGGGCCATCCTCCACTGCCTTCCGGGGCCACAGCAGAGAGCTGAACTGGAAGAGGAGCAACCGGGACAGAATCCAGTGCCCCAACCAGGACTAGAACCTGGGGTGCCAGTGCCACAGGCAGAGGATTAGCCAAGTGAGCCGTGGTGCCAGCCTTTAGCTATTGTGAACTGGATTTTTCTTAGACATTCTTTCTCAGTCATGGCAGTCTGTGTATACATAGGCTATTGGTTTTGTGTGTTTATTTTATGTGCTGCCAATTTACCAAATTCTTTTATGAGTTCCAATAGTCTCTTAGTAAGATCTTTTTGTTCTATATGTAGAATCATGTCATCTGCAAATAGGGATAATTTGACTTCCTCCTTCCCAATTTTTACCCCTTTGATTTATTTTTCATGCCCAATGACTCTGTCTAAAATTTCTAGGACTATATTGAGTAGAAATGGTGAGAGTGGGCATCCTTACTGGTTCTGGATTATAGTGGAAATGCTTCTAACATTTCCCCATTCAATAGATGCTGGCTGTGACTTTGTCATAAATTGCCTTGATTGTGTTGAGGAATGTTTCTTCTATGTCCACTTTGCTTAAGGTTTTCATCATGAAAGAATGTTGTATTTTATCAAATGCTTTCTCTGAATCTATTGAAATAATCTTTTTCAGTTTGTTAATGTGATATATCACATTGATTGATTTGCAAATGTTGAACCATCCCTGTATACCAGGGATAAATCCCACTCTGTCAGGTGAATGATCTTTCTGATTTGTTGTTGGATTTGATTAGCTAGTACTTTGTTGAGGGTTTTTACATCGATGTTCACCAGGGATATTGGTCTATAGTTTTCTTTTCTCTGTTGTTTCTTTTTCTGATTTAGGAATTAGGATGATGCTGGCTTCATTGAAGGAGTTTGGGAGGATTCTCTCCCTTTCAATCATTTTGAACAGCTTGAGAAGAATAGAAAATAGTTCTTTAAAGGTCTGGTAGAATTCAGCAGTAAAGCCATCCAGTCCCGGGATTTTCTTTATTGTGATGGTCTTCATTGATGATTTAATCTCCATCTTGGTTTTTGGTCTATTTAAGTTTCCTATGTCTTCATGACTCTATTTTTGGACAGTATGTATCCAGGAAAGTATAGCTTTATTTAAAGAATAAGGCTAGATATGCATCCACCATGCTTTAACTTCTGTACACTGACCCAATTTAAAGGATAGTAAAGAATTTTATAATAAGTGTTATAGTTTTTATCCACTAAAAACCTGTATCTTGTTATGTTTTTACATATTCCACACATAATTGCTCCTGTAGTTAAACACATATGCATGTTTATTTGCTATTGTAAATTCAGAGTAAATGCTTTAAAGTAGCACTCAATCTGGATTCCACCTGTACTTCCTGCCTCTCTTGGAGTTCTTCAGTCACTCTTTTCTTTGCCTTTTGATTACAGGAAGCTTGGAATCTTTTCTCCAAATATTTGTCTCACAAGGAATATTTTAGGACCTTTATAGACCCAAGGTACTTTATTTCCTGAGACAACCCTACACAGTTCACACATATTTAAAAATATATCCATGTTGCTCAATATATATAATACTTCATAATTATTTTTAAAGTCTATTTAATTGTTTGGAAATTTTTGGCTTAAGGTAACTCATTGAATTTATCTTTGGCAATAAACTTTCTGCAGATGTACACATTCTTGGGTACTCATATAAGGTAAAATATATAATCAAATGGGTTTCAATCATCATGAAAAAAGTATAATCAAGTTGGTATGATGGTATATTTTACATATTAAAATTTGTCAATCTAATATTTGTTTTATTTTCAAATTCTACTGCCAGTATTTTAAAGTTTTAACTGTAGTTATTACCCCTTGAAATTTTCATAAGTCTAGTTTCTGTGGCTATGACTCAAATGAATAAAATATCTCAATGCCTAACTCTGAAATATTTCAAAAGCCCACACAAAATTTCTAGAATATGTAGACTAAATCTGCTCATTCTCCTTTAATTTAATCCTTGCATCCTTACTTCTAATCTCCTTATTTTGTTTTCTCTCATTAAGGTCATTAGTGACCTCTTAATTGCCAAATCTCAAAGTAATCTTAGTAGACACAACTTTCTTCTATGTATTCTTTATTACACTTGACATCCCTTATGCAATAACTAATTTCTACTGCACTGTCTTGGTGTACAAATCTACTGAAAATTGTTAATTTTTGTATAACCATATATATATATACATGTTTTTAAATAATTTATCATTTTTTCTGCTTAAAATCAATTTTTTATCCCATTGTCTGAAATATATTTTGTTATAGCTTTTATAGTTTGAATTTTAAACACAAATTCCAGTTCTTTTAAATTCATCTGGATTTAATTTTGTGACATAATGTGAGCTGAGATTCTGAGCTGATATTTTATCCCTGCAAATAGCTGCTTGATTTTTTTCAACATTATTTATTAAATATTCCATTTATTTTTACTGGCCTGATTCCTCCCTTTTGCCTTTGCTGTCTATTTTGTCTCACTGATTTATCTATTTGTTGGTTATATACCTACATTGATTTATTTCAAGTTACCAATTCTCAAGCAACTTATTACATTTATCAGTAGCTCTGATTCTAGGTGTTACTCATTGCTCTTTTATCATTTTAATTTTAATATTAATTTTAATTAAATCTTAACAGATTCAATATGATTTGTAGATACAAGTCTAAAAACTTAATTATAATCCCTTCCTACCTCCTTCCCATCCTCCTTTGTTCTACCTTTCTGTCTGTCTATTTTTAGTATTTTAGATAACATTTTAAATTTACATTGCAATAAAAAGGCTTAATACTTCACCAAATAAGAAGTTTAACAAGTAAAATGCAAAAAGAAGCTAGGTTAGTAGGAATATAAACAACAGCTATAAACAATAATTGAATAGAAAAATGGCTATTTCACCCATATACAGTTTTTTGATCAGTCACTCTAATTTCTTTCAATTAACTAGAGCCAATAACAATGTAATATCTAAACATTTCCTGTGTGATTACAAGATAATAATTAAGTTCATTTAAGCTTTAAGTTATGGAGATACAAAATGGCTTGAACTTATTGTTCTTGGATATATCCTCTGAAGCTGTACAGAATAGATATCATTTCCATATAACAGACTTTCAGAGAGTACAGACATTGATCATGCCCCCGTCTTCCATAGTTTCTTTAGCTCTCCACATACAGCATAGATTCTAGCCTCTTAATTAGATATGTAAACTAATTTCTCAGCAAGAACTGTACTGATATACATATAGATAACCTAAAACAGAGCGTTTAACTTTTAACTAATAATGAATTTTTAAATATTTTGATATAATTATGAAAAAAACTCTTTATTTGTGGACCAATACATTTCAAAATGATTTTATGTAATGTGTTCAGACATTACATATAAAAACAGACATTTAATATAAAAGTATATTCAATGATATAAGTTGAAATACAAATATCATATTATCAAAGATGACTATATATGAATACAATGGATATCTTTTCATTTGATTACTATTTATAGCCCTTGCCTATATTCCTGCTGAACTATGATCTTTTAACTTGTTGAACTGTTTATTTAGCAGAGCATTAAACCTTAGACTATAATGCAAATTAAAAATGTTATCTCAAAAAATAAAAAAGAAGCAAAGAAGTGTCATTATATTCTTACACTTCTATGAATTACATTGAATCTGTTCTCTTTGGTTTAATATCACGTTAAATCATATTGATGATAATTGTGGGATAGTAATCATCATGCATTTGTTGTGACCCTGAGAATCTAATGTATTAATTAATTCCTTAAAAATAAAAATAAATAAACCCAGACACTGAAAAAGATGATAAAAGACACATTCCTGTCCTGTGCTATGTCTAACAAGTTAACTCATCTATTTTTGGAATCTCTATGGTTTCTAAATGATTAAATCAGAGAGATGGTTCCATTCTGTTATTTGCAAATATTGCTCCACAAATAAAATATTGCAGGTGTGGAGAGTTATTATTTCCATCCCCCCCAAAACGTGACATCAACTCCAATAGTGATTTTAAGAATATTTTCTGTAGCATAAAAATTATTTAGCAGATAGTTATTGAGTCTTTATTGACAGACGGCATCCTAGACTCTGAGACGACTGATTTGGAGAAATTTCTATAAGTGAATAGTGAATTGTCAAAGGTTTGTGTGTGTTTGTGTGTGTATAAATATATAGAGAGTGCGAGAGAAGTGAATTTTTGAGTTATTTTTATGTTTTTTATTTAACTCGGTGTCCTTTATACTTTCTGATGTTACACAACAGCATATTATGGTTATGAATTTAACAGTATATGACAATGAAGGATCTTATTTATATAATAGTGAAAGTCATCATGACTTGATTAAATATTGAAAATGTCTGGGCCCTCGCCGCAGCTCACTAGGCTAATCCTCCGCCTTGCCACGCTGGCACACTGGGTTCTAGTCCCGGTCGGGGTGCCGGATTCTGTCCCAGTTGCCCCTCTTCCAGGCCAGCTCTGCTGTGGCCAGGGAAGTGCAGTGGAGGATGGCCCAAGTGCTTGGGCCCTGCACCCCATGGGAGACCAGGATAAGTACCTGGCTCCTGCCATCGGATCAGTGCAGTGTGCCAGCCGCAGCGCGCCGGCCGCGGCAGCCATTGGAGGGTGAACCAATGGCAAAAGGAAGACCTTTCTCTCTGTCTCTCTCTCTCACTGTCCACTCTGCCTGTCAAAAAAAATTTTTTTTAAATTTAAAAAAAATTTAAAAAAAAAGAAAATGTCTGTTAAGTAACTCATGGCAATTTTATCTGGTCTCTCTAATTATCAGACATGCAGATTTAACATACCTGTGCAGGCTCTCAATCTGTTCTTTTCTAAAGTAGAAAAGTATAAAATTGCTTTTTTAAAATATAAAAGTTAAAAAAATATTCTGTTCTGCCATTAGTAAAAATAATCCCCAGGTATCTTGGAAACTCTTCTGGAAACCTCTAGGTGCTCCACATACAATTGCCAAATAAATTGTGAGTGGAATTTCTTACTTCAACCTGATTATGTTGGCTATTTTAGAAGCAGTGGCACACTTTTGGCTTATGTTAGATTTGCAAAATGCCCACGACTTTACTTATGTGAATTAATTACATCTCCTACTTGTTTTTATCATGCAATATATTTTAACTAAAGTTCAGGTCTTTGTATCTATGTCTAATATTCACTATCCCTTCCTGTCACAGTTTTTAAAGTTGTAATTCAGCCACTTCAATCCTGTTTGTAACGGAATAAATTATAAGTAAATGGTACATGTGTATATGTAAAAATTTTGGCACTTGAAAACTTATATATTCTATGTACTTATTTCTGTACATCTGTAAAGTCACATAGCTACTTAGATCTTCTCTGTCTCCTGTTTTTCATTGTATCTGTATATTTTATATAAATTTTATTTATACATTTTGATCATTCTCCTTTTCTTATGAGGTATTCTAAGCTTTCTAGTCTCTCCTTGTATTATCTTAGTTTCTGAAGTTTTCTAACTTATGATAGCACAATATCATTCATTGTACCATTTATTCATTCAATCATATGAATCATTTTTCTCTCTTTCTGAGCAAAGAAAGTTTTATTCTCTGGCATCCATTCTCTTCTATCAAATTTTAGCTGACTGTACAAAATCAATATCACATCTCAGTTGCCCTTGCAGTTCAGTGTGGCCAGTGACCAAGTTCTACGTAATGCAATGTATGTGAACTATCCTATGACAGCTTCAGAAATCTTCTATAACAGGTATCCAGCAGGAACCCTTTGTACCTACTTTTTCTTCCTCTGTTCCATCTTCCTACTGGAATTTGGATTATACTTTGGATTATGAAAAAAATATAGTTATGGAACCGTGAGCTGAATGGACCTGCAGACTCCCAGATATTTTTGTGAAATAAAGTCTTCACTCCTCCAGATATTAATTGAATGGAGAAATAAACTGCTTTATTTAAGTCAAAGCAAATCCTAACTAATGCATCCCAGTTTCATTTTCCTGTCAAACTCATTCATTATAAAATGCACATGAAAATCCAGAATCCTATTTTTCCAGTTTTTGTAAGTCACCAGCCAGAAAGACAAGTACTATTTTAAAACTGATTTAATAACCAAGTATTTACTTCCATAATTCTTTTCACTTCTAAAGTTAAGAGTTTAAACCAGAAGAAGAAGCATAACAACAGTGTGTTTTTATTTTCAACTTCCTATTTAGAATTTCAATGTCATTAGAGTTCCCATCTTTTTCTGGGACTATCACTTATTACTTCCTGTGCTGGCATTTACTTAGATTGAAAAATCTTCTGTGCGTCTCCTTTATGTATTGATACACATGCCATGTAAAGCCTCTACTAAGCTGTGTCAAACCTGTGTTCAGTTACTATCCAGTTGGGTAATGACCTAATTTCAGTGAGCTTTTCTGATTGCTCTTTATTGTTAGATAAAGCATGAGATGCCATTACTGCTCTTTCCATAAGACCTAGTTTGTCATTCTTGTTTGGAACATCTTAACAGTTCATTTATGAATAAAAGAATTTATTGTGTACTAATTATGTTCAGTACTCCTTCTATCTGTTCTCTGTCTTCCATGTAAATTTTTTTCCATTTTCCATGTAATAAATGATGGTATGAATTCTCCAGCCTCCTGGGTTTTATTTCCTTTCTTGGCTTCCCTTCTGAATTAGCTTTTTACCCCCTCTAAAAATTCTTACCTTCTCTAACAAATTATGGTATAAGAAAGAATATCTCAAACCTTTTCACTTTTACCTCTAGTGAAGTAAAGCAGCTTTTATTTATATTACACATTTGGTGACCATCTCAGACACAGGTCAAACACAACAAATGCATTCCAAGTCAATTGAAATAGTTCCTTTAGTGTCCTTACATCCTGGAACTACTTCAAGGTAGTTGTTGAGATCCTGGAAGCATTTATTTTAATTCTTTGTGACTAATCCCCTTATCACTGATTCTATACTTGGCTAATCTTTCAGAAAGTGGTACATACTACTGGAGTGTATCACCTTAAACTCAAACCTAACTTCTTTCAACAAATAGACTAGAATACAAATAATCAATATAAACAGGAATGAACCAGGTTATGTCTATCACATTTACTCATTCTTCTTTTTTTTAAAGATTTATTTATTTTACTTGAAAGACAGAGTTACACAGAGAGGAGAGGCAGAGAGAGAGAGAGAGAGAGAGAGGTCTTCATCCGATGGTTCACTCCCCAACTGGCTGCAACAGCCAGAGCTGTGCTGATCCAAAGCCAGGAGCCAGGAGCCTTCTCCGGGTCTCCCATGCGGGGGCAGGGGCCCACGGACCTGGGCCATCCTCCACTGCTTTTCCAGGCCATAGCAGAGAGCTGGACAGGAAGTGGAGCAGCCAGGTCCCGAACTGGCGCCCATATGGGATGCCAGTGCCTCAGGCCAGGGCATTAACCTGCTGTGCCACAGTGCCAGCCCCTACTCATTCTTCTTGATACCCTCATTTTCTCAACTTCTAGGACCAGTGGATGTTGAAACCAAGGCATAAGGATTTGGAGAAATCAAGAATATTTCTAACAGATCATTTTGAAAATGAATGTTGAGAAAACTTGTGAAGATAACTATTTTTACTAGGTTGGCAGTGATAACTTGTTTTAATGAAAACATTGAGTTCGAAGCAGTTTGGTTTTGTGAATCTATTCCTGAATTCGGTATAGGAAAATCACTTTATGATCTAAATCCACAATTAAATTATAGCTATAGTCGATATATAAGTTTTTAAAATAAGTTTACACAATGCCAAGAAGTCTCAGAAGATATCTAACTTTGTACAATATAGTGATAATACTATAGTGTTTTTTCATTTTTAAAATATTTAATGTTCACTCAGTTTTTCCAAATTCTGTGTTAGAGAATTATATGTAGATGTCACTTTGAAGTATTCTCACATGATCCTCTAGGCCTGCTTCCCTCTTTAATCAACTTCTGAGACTTTGTTATTTAATATGCTCTAACTACAGTATTAACATCTTCTAAAGATGGAGCAAAATCAAAATGTCACAGTGTTTTAAAAATCAATATACCATAGTATGTATTAAAGCATAATTACCGTTTTATTTAATGCCACCCTGTGTTGGTAAGATGGAATCATTGAACTCTTTGTTAAACTTTTATTTATATGAGAGGTAGAGAAAGAGAGAGAGACAGAGAAAGCTTCCATTTGCTGGTTCACTCTCCATATATCCATAATGGCCAAAACTGGGCCAAGACTAGAGCAGATGACCAGAAAAACAATCCAGTTCTTCCACATGGGTGGCAGGAACCATATTGCTTGAGCCATCACTGCTAACTTCCAGGGTCTGCATTAGCTGAAGCTAGAGTCAAGAACCAGAGCTAAGAAACTCAGGTTCTCTGATTTGGACATAATCATCTTAACCATTAGACCAATTGCTGCCTCCTTATTGAACTCTTAATTGCACTGTGGAAGTAAGAATGCTTTAGTTTAATTTGTATGTGTAGCTTCTCAGTTCTCATTCCTTGTCATTTCTACTTTGGAATTTCCTTCTTATTACTTAGAGTCATAAGACTGAGAAATAATAGCAATATATTTCATCTAGTATCTTCTCATTTGAATTATTGCTATCATCAATTACTTTTAAAGGCATAGCTTAACTGTGATCCATATCTTTTTTTTTTAACTTTTATTTAATGAATATAGATTTCCAAAGTACAGCTTATGGACTACATTGGCGACCCATATCTTGTTAATGAATATTATATCATTCACTGAAGCCAACTAGTTGCAAACGAGATACTTGCCTACTTTTTGTCCTCCTCTTCATAAAATTAACGTATTTAAATAAACAGTTTATTGAATGATTAGTGACATCTAATAATTTAATCTATAAGTCACTATTTTGGCTTTCACTATAAAAGTAAGACTAAGAAGTGCAGCAAAAATTCTTGCACTGTGAAAATCCACATGATTCATTCATCTGAGTTCTTAGAATGAAATAAGAATATTGCTTGTAAGCCAAATATAATTTATTATAATTAAATATAAAATATTTTTTATTAAACAGCTTTTGATGATCCATAACATTCAAATAGAAATCAAATTATAAATAATGTTAAGAGAACTCTAGAGTAAGTAGCAATTCTGTGTAGATATTACAAAGTGGATTGAATGATACATTTACCTTTAACCAAGAAATTAGGCAAATATGTTTGAAAGCAGAGTAACGTAAGTCTCACATTAACCATTATGAAGAAATTTCTTATAAGGAAATAAATTACCTAAGTAGCATTTTAAATTTATTCCTGTCATGATTATTTCTAAGATAGTTTGTAAGTCATTTATTCTCTTGTAAATAACAGATAAGGACTTCTCTCTTGAACCAAGTTTTATCAAAATTACGTAAGACATACTCATTTAAAAACATACAATTACAGTATTTTGTTTCAAGGTATCACCCAGAGGCATAACTGACCTTTAGGGGCTGGCACCATGGCTGACTTGGTTAATCCTCCGCCTGCGGCGCCAGCATCCCAGATGGGCGCCAGGTTCTACTCCTGGCTGCTCCTCTTCCAGTCCAGCTCTCTGCTGTGGCCTGGAAAAGCAGTGGAAGATGGCCCAAGTGCTTGGGCTCCTGCACCCACATAGGAGACCAGGAAGAAGCACCTGCCTCCTGGCTTTGGATTGGTGCAGCTCTGGCCATTGCAGCCATTTGGGGAGTGAAGCAACGGAAGGAAGACCTTTCTCACTGTCTGTAACTCTACCTCTCAAATAAATAAATAAAATCTTTAAAAAAATTAACTGACCTTTAGTAATGTATCAATATTATTCAAAATTGACTTTCTCAAAAGTAACAATGAAATAAATCCCAAACTATGAGCACATAGATTAAATAAATTTGTTTCATCAATTAAGTGGAGGAACTTAACATGGAACACAAATCTCTGGTCACTCTTGTGTTGGGTTAGAACAACTAGGTGGATATGCTATAGACATGTTGACTTTCCAGAATGGAGGGAATGATTCACTGTTTGAATTTGGAAACAAAATGTTCATTTTATTCATATTTCTTTATTGACTTTTACTTGGAGATGACACAAAAGCCTTCATGGAGATAATGTGGCAGTAGTCTGGATAGAGAACTTGCTTCCAAATTCTCTTTCTTTTCCCATTAACTCTAGAATCCATTATTATAAAGATAATACACTTGGGGCCAGAGCTTTGGCATAGTGGGCTAAGCCTACACCTGAGGCACGGGCATCCAGCTCTCTGCTATGGCCTGACAAAGCTATAGAAGATGGCCCAGGTCCTTGGGTTCCTGCACCCACGTGGGAGACCTAGAGGAATCTCTCAGCTCCTGGCTTCAGTTTGGCCCAGCTCTGGCTGTTGCATCCATTTGGGGAATGAACCAGTAGATAGAAAACCTTTCTCTCTGTCTCTCCCTCTCTCTGTCTATAACTCTACTTCTCAAAATAAATAAATAAATAAAAACGATAACACACTTGATATGCATGGTTGATAATTCTAACATTGTATTTGAATCAATCTGCCCTACGAAATCATGACCTTCGAATGTTAAGTAACGGATCTAAGACAGTACTTTGAAATACCTTAAAAGAAGTAAGAAAACTAATCAAATTAAAACCAGTTAGAAAGAAACACAAGTAGGTAAATTGTTAGCAAAACCTAGAATGTATAATTCTTATTGAAGCAGCATGAAATTCTGAATAGTTCCATGTGATTGCATAATTGCTGATATCAAATATAACTGAAATCTCCTGTAATAATATGTAATAATATAATTTGATTCCACATCATCATCATCATCTTTCAGGAATAAATCAATATAGTTCTTATCAATCTTGTATCTGCTTTATAATACTATCAAAATCACTTAAGTGCCTTGTTGGACTAAGTAAAAAGAATCATATAATTAATTTAGGGATTTATTAAGAAAATAAATAAACCATCATGAATTGTTTAGAAAGTACACATAGTATAGTGATGGCAATGCTTTCTTTTGAAAGAATTTAAACTGCAGCAGCTTGTTTCAGCAGGATTAAAACTATGCTGAAATTAGAAGCAGACTATTCAGTTGTACAATAAATTGGGTGATATTCATCCAGTAGCATATTAATGAAGAATATTATGGAAACACAGTTGCACTGTATAATGCAGACATATTTCTGTACCAGTTGACTGACCTTTTCTCTCATCACTAATGACCCCTCTGGAACTCAGAGGGCCTAGTATTCTCATTTGGGTCAGGGGAGATATTCTCTTTGAATCAGACAGAAAAAAATGCTGTATGATTACTCTCAATCACTGGAGGTGATTTTATTTTATCACTTTTATTCAGAAAGAATTATTTGTCTGATTACGTAGAATATTACATATGCTAAATACAGTATCTTTACTATGTTCTAAATGGTCCCAGAGTTACCAGAATATAGATACTTATAATCCTCAGATAATGAGAAAACAGCAGAATTTTATGTGAAATGGAGATAACTGAATAAGTCCCTTCACACAACCTAAAATATGACTCCCATTTTCTAGTATTTCCTAAAGTCAAACACAGAAAAATCAATCTTCATTACATAGGTTTAGAGGTAGGATTCAAAATACAAATATGCCTGAGAAACACAAGCATAGTCTCGTACTGTGGCATAAACTTCTGTCTCTTTTCTGGAGAGCAGAATTTGATTAGGCTACAAGAAAGTGAGCACAAGAGGTGAAACTAAAAGTGTAAAGTGGTCATAAAAGGAAGAAATTATAGAAACTTCCATTTACATCTTGCTTAAGCTAGCCCTAGAAGTTCAAAAGCCTCTTTGCTAAACTTCATCTAATTCATAGACATAGCTTCAAAGATCAACTGCAATTCCGCTTCATCTTTCCATTTTAACTATTGTTATCCCCTGTGAAATTTTATTGTCTGGCAAATAATATAGTGTAATTTTTCTTCTTTACCTGTTTCACTTGTATTTGATTTTTCTACCATGCAAGCAATAACTCTAAACATTGGTTTCAGATCATACCAGTTATCAGTATTTAGAAATTGCAACATGACTTAAAATCATTTTGGTCAATGGCTCTTTTAGGAATGTTTAAGTGGACATCACTGATTTCAGTCTGGACAGTGAATTCTGGGGCAGAGTAGTTGGACATTTTTGCAGAAACAAAAGTGAAAGGGAAAAGGAAGAAATAAAAACATTGATAATGCAGCGATACTTAAAATACTAAAAGGAAAAAAAAACCAGAAAGGTATTCAGGACACCCTAAACTCTTATTAGAATGTATTACAAATGTGTATCTGGTACTTCTTTTCTGTTCTCACTGCCATATTAGTCCAGACCTTCATTATTTTGTACCTCAACTATTACCATACTTTCTTAACTAGACCTCTGCCTTCAGCCTCTCTATCATCATAGTTAGCCTTTGTGTGTATTCATAAAGGACATGCTATAAAGCTTACTTTTAAGTGTCAGTGGTGCACTCCCCTAGAAAGCAAAACAAAGCAAACCCTCTTTTACTAAGAATGAAAATCTTTTCCAAAATCTGACTCCAGCCTGCTTTTATATATTTCTCCCGTTGTTTCTTTACATATTTCCTTTTGGCATCAAGCAAATGATTTACTCATTGTCTTGCTCTCCCATGCAGAATGCCAGGCATGTTCCTTGCTCTTCCCACCAGTCCCCATAATTACATAGAATTCTCTACTACAATATTTGCCAAACATTGCCTAATGGACTGGACTGTCTTATGTTTCTGCCAGTTCCCAGCGCTGGCTACAGGAATTTGTATTTGGCAGGCTCACATCAAATACAGATGTAAATAGAATGATACACAAACTCCTCCTAACTAGTGTGTCAGATTAGAAATCAGCAAATGAAAGTAAGTAACCAGGTTTAAAAAATTAATGAGTGTTCTAATCAAACTAAACGTCAAAAGATCCGAGGCTGAAAGACTGATAAACCAGTATTTATAAAACTGCATTCTAATTTTCATTATATTTTTGAGGTTTATATAATTAGATAAGCAGAAAACTCTTTGATTAAATTAAATAATAGCTCGTCTAAGATTGTATTTCATTGATGCCAGCTCAAAAACATTGAGAGAATGCCAGGATTTTCTGGTTTTCCCATCAGTTATAGATTTTTCTCACTAGTTTTAGCTAAACCTCTCTTGAATCTATTTGTATTTTTAGCATGCAACACTTATATGAGTAACAACTTCCATATGCTTTTTGTTTGCTGTGTAATATAGCACTACTATCTATCTCTTACTCCTGGCACATTAAGATGTTAAGAAGTACACATTAGTTCCAGTATTTTATTAGTTAAATAACAAGTCTCTGTTCTCCTTATATATTTTTTTTACAATTTTATAAAAATTGAATATAGTCCATCTTAATATTCATTTTAATAATATTTACTATTCTAGATGGTAGACCAAATAAGTATATCACACAGTGCATGTCTTACATCATTCATTCAAAATCCAAGCTGCTTCCATTGTATTGTGTAATCTTTATTAATTCTAAGAAGGGAGGTTGACATCTGTATTCCATATGTAGATATATCATATTGTTTATGCAGAGATATTATAATATGTTTTGTTTTGTGTCATATTCTAACAAATAATGTTCATTACTTCATTGGTCTTTTGACTACAGCTATACATTAATATAACATCTTTAGGGAAACATCCAAAGTGATTTCTTGGTGCCTTTTTGGTAATGATGTTATTATTCTTTTACTTTTATATTTAAAGTATAATTTAAATGCTATTATGAAATTTATTACATGAAAACTCATCTGCCAGTTTTCTGTCTACCTGCATTGCAATATTCTGTCTTATAACATTTTATTGCCAATAGCTTATTTCACTAGTTGAAAGCTGTTAGCATAATCTGCAAATACAAAATTTTCACCATACATTCGACTTTTAGATAATTTCTAAAAATGTCTACTAATTTGGTTAATTTTACTGACTCCTATAGAATCACACTGTTACACATTTTTGTTGAAAATATTCAAATGAATTCCATATTCATCTTCTTATTTGAAGAAATGATCTATATTTATTCATTTTAAAATAACTACTGAATACCAGATATTACACCAACTCAGTATTTCAGTGTTTTCCTAAAAAGTCCATACTAAATATTAACTAATCTAGTTTTTTGTTGTTTTTTTAATATTTTTTTTATTTGACAGGCAGAATTAGACAGTGAGAGAGAGAGACAGAGAGAAAGGTTTTCCTTCCATTGGTTCACTCCCCAGATGGCCCCTACGGCTGGCACGCTGCACCAATCCAAAGCCAGGAGCCAGGTGCTTCCTCCTGGTCTCCCATGCGGGTGCAGGGCCCAAGCACTTGGGCCATCCTCCACTGCCCTCCCGGGCCACAGCAGAGAGCAAGACTGGAAGAGGAGCAACCGGGACTAGTACCTGGCGCCCATCTGGGATGCCGGCGCCGCAGGCGGAGGATTAACCAAGTGAGCCATGGTGCTGGCCCCAACTAATCTAAATTTTAAAATCCATGGTTCTTGCCGGCGCCACAGCTCAATAGGCTAATCCTCCACCTTGCGGCGCCGGCACACCGGGTTCTAATCCCGGTCGGGGTGCCGGATTCTGTCTCAGTTGCCCCTCTTCCAGGCCAGCTCTCTGCTGTGGCCCGGGAGTGCAGTGGAGGATGGCCCAAGTGCTTGGGCCCTGCACCCCATGGGAGACCAGGAGAAGCACCTTGCTCCTGGCTTCGGATCAGCACGATGCGCCGGCAGCAGCACGCCGGCCACTGTGTTACCATTGGAGGCTGAACCAACGGCAAAAGGGAAGACCTTTCTCTCTGTCTCTCTCTCTCACTGTCCACTCTGCCTGTCCAAAAAAAAAAAAATTTCCATGGTTCTTAGTATGACAGACTAGGAATGAGGGTACAGGAAGATATTGTTGAACAGAGAACATCCGGAAAAAAAAAATGGTGTCAGAATCACTGGGACTTTCTCAAACTACACATACTCTGTAGTGATTTAACCTATTCAGTCTCTCATCTTAGGAAAGTCAATCCTTACCTACCCCATCCCTCATGAGATTTGTCGCAGTAGTTAGCCAAAGATTCTAATAGAGTTGTTCTCCACATAATAGGTATTTAGCGGGTAGAAGAAATCCACAGCCTATTCAAAGCCAAGTTTTAAGCTGTCTCACTTCCCTAATACAAAGAATCATCTCTGTCCTAAGAGCATAATACTAACCCCTTAAAAAATAACAATATCTTTGTTTCTTGAACCACATCAAATCATTTTGAACATCTACAAAATGATTTCTACATGTTTATTTGCTCACAGAACTTTAGCAAAAAGGTATAATTTTCTCTTTGCATAAACAGACTTAACTTTCCTCAACATCTATTCCATAAATATTATTACTTTGTAACCTGTACCGTAGTGAAATAGGAAATAAACCCCCACAAAAAAAAAGCTTCATGAAAAACGTGCAGGCGGAAGATTAGCCAAGTGAGCCATGGCGCCGGCCAAAAAATGTGCAGAAGCCTAAAACACTGTAGCATTTGGGAGTTGGTTTGCTGCGCTTGGAACATAAACGGGTTGGTCTGCTAGGAGAAGAAACAAACAAACAAACAAAAAAGGCAGAACTAGATCATGAAGAACCTTATGTGGCTAGAAGACTGGATTTTTATCTTTCAGAAGAAGATGGAAGTAGGAAGAAGATGGTAGTAGGGAGAAAGGTGGAGGGAGCAAGGGAGGAAGGAAATATTATTTTCTTAGAATTGTAGCTACAACTACATTGAATCTATTAAAAACTAATTAAAAATTAAAATAAATTTTTTCAATAAGAAAGAAATCTTTAACATCAGTGTGGGAAATGGCAAGAGGCAAGAAAAGTAGAAAGAAGTAGAAATATAAACAATATTAGTCTGGGCAAGAGCTGATGATGAACAAATCCATGGCGAGAGTGTCAGGACTGGGGATGAGGACATGTGTTTCTTCAGTAAGGTTATATTTGCGTAAATTGTTAGTACAGACCCTAAATCCTAATCTGAGTGATTTAAGATACAACCTCTTAAAAGACTCCAAAGTATTGTTGTCACAGTTCCAATATGCAAAAATTGAATGTGTAAAATGCCTAAATTAAGAACTAGAGAAGAAAACTTCTTTTTATTTTTAATGTAAAATCTTTATCATCTATCAATAATCTTATAGAATATAGCCATCTCTGTCCATGCCACAGTCTTCTGTAGTCTGAACTACTTAAATATTCTTCTCTCATTTTTTTAAATCTTTCAAAGTTATGTTTTAACTTAATTGAAAGTAAAATAGATTTAATGGGAGGAGAAATAAAGGAGAGCAGTCACAGAATCTTTGAGGAAATGTAGGTTATCTTTCATGACCTACTCTTACCCTGCTACTCTACACTTCCTAGTTCTATGCCATGGAGAGTGAATCATACAGAGTGAATCAAGAGGCACAAAGTTAAGATAGAATCATGATAGACTAGTAAGCTATGTTTGTCCAAGTGGGAAAAGAGAATTGTGAGACTAGATTCAAGATATTTCTGGTCAGAGGCTGAATCTCTAGCTAAAGTGATGGAAGAAAAGATGCGGAACACCCCCTATCAAGAAATTGCATCCAAAGATACCTGAATTTAGTAAACATATGAGGGTAGTTGAAAGTTTCATGAAAACTAAAATTAAAAGTTTATTTTGTTTTAAAAAGTTGAAATCCATGTATGCAGAGTCTTCAAAAAAAGTTCATAGATGATGCATATTTCAAAAACTTATTAATGAATATAAACAATTTTTTGCACCAAAAACTCCTTTAGTTGTACTTTTCCACAAACATTTTGAAATACTTTAAATAGTAACATATGTATTATATGTGTATATATATCATATATGTCTGTCTGTATGTATTTTACTTAAATTATATTTAACTATATATATATATATTTGACCATATATTTATTTATTGAACTTAAATATATACATGTATGGGCCTCAGACACCCACATGGGATACTTGGATGGAGTTCTTGGTTTCTGGATCCAATTTGGTCCAGCCCTTGCTCTTGCAGGTATTTGGGAAGTGAATCAGCAGATGGAAGATCTCTCCCCCACAGCTTCAAATAGATGAAAATACATATATAATAAACTTTAAAAATATCTTCTTTGGGAAGGATTTCCTGTATGATATTTTAAATAATGGGATCTTTTTTAACGTGTTCAAATGTGATTAAGTTACTGCAAAGAAACTATAATCAAAACTATACCTATTAAATAATCAGAGTACATTTGTAACTGTATACAGACATGAGCTTTCTTTCAAAATTAAACCAGTCCAATAGCTAGCACAGGGAAATTCAACTTGACTTTCCCATGTGTCTTCTTAATGTTTCACTAAAATATAAAAAAAATTTATCCTCAAGAAATCGGAAGTGCTTTTGCTTTTTGTAAAAATTTATTTTGAAAGAGTTCTAGAAAGAGAGGAAGAGAGAAAGAATGAAAGTTATTGACTGCTTACCTATCTAGTGTCCAGCATTGTTAGTGAATCTGTCATGCAGTACATGTGGAACACAGAAAAAAATATGTTGCAAGCTTTGAAAAAGTCATCTTTTGTGGAATCAGGAGATACAGTTACCCAAATGACAAGGAAGACTATAAGTGACAAAGTAGTGAAGAATGGGCCAATGTCAATAGTCTAGCCAAGCAGGACTACTGAGGACAGGAAGGCCTTGAACAAGTCCTTTAAGATGGGCATTATTTAACTCTGGAAGAAACAGATGGAATAAAAGGAAATAAACTAAGAAAAATGGCAGGTGTGGGGTGAAGGGCAGTGTGTTCAGAATAGAGCTGACCTCATTTAATACACATCACCCCTCCTTGTGGTCCATGTGAATTCCAGTTATTAACATAGACTTTGACATAGTGGAATTTGGCTGGGCAGTATTCTTCTGAAAAGGAAAAAAAATCAAACTCTAAAATATTCTGAAAAAAGGAAAATATAAACAAAGTGAACAAACGTACAAACAACAAAACCTTCTTTGATATTTACCTCATATGTAAAGACCACACAGCTTTGCTTTGCATCTCTGCACAGTGCAGAAAATCATGTTGCAAAAATAGAGAAGTTACAGTTTTTACAAGGGTCAGAGGGTTTAAAATTTTTTAATAATTATATACATGACTAGTATCTAGTCTTTTTTTTCAAACTATAATGAGTACAATGTGTGTGGGTTAAAATATTTGTTTTATGACTTGGCTGTTGCTAGAACATTTTTGGAATTTGCTAACCCTCCCACCTCGAATATTTGGTAATGATCTTCTGGATTATGAAGAAATGTGAAAATATAAGTAGGAAAACAAAGAAATTATGCTACTATAGATTTAGAATTTGAGCTAATTTGAGTACATACATTCTAGACTTTTCAGGGGAGTCAGTGATTTTATGTAGATACAAAAACATACCTGCAACACTGATTTTGTTCACTACAGTCAAACTTCACTTTCCTTAAGCATGACTGTACTGTGTTTCTTAGCATATTGTTATCTGTGTGTGTATCCGTGATTACATATTAAACATTCAGTATGTGGTTTATTTGTAGAAGGACTGAGCTTGGGGAGTTTCTTTTATAGGCCATCAGAAAGAACTTCACAGGTAGCAGGGAGAGGTTTCCTTCCTCTCTTCAGAGTCCGGGGCTTGCCTCTTCCATGATACTTGATGCTCTGGCTTGACTTTCCTTGCACAGGTTTCCAAGCACTAATAAAGACACGGACAAAGCAGCAGCAAAGATATGAAGTCTGTCTTTGTGAGAGAACAACTAGGAGTAGTGACGTGTTCTGTCCAGGGAGGAAAGTTATAGTCCTGGACATTTTTTCTGCAGGCAGTGGGTGGGCTGGTAAATTTCAACAACTGACTCCCAGAAGAAGCTGTTCTGATTTATAACGCTTGCCACTTTCTAAGATGAGTGTCATGCTTCTATCAAGAAGGCAACATGGTATTATGGTATTGGGAGAAGATGCATACTGTTGATCTCAGGTACCAGGATGAGCACACTCTAACACACCACCACCTGTTAGTCTCTTAAGCACAGTTCACTCTATTAACCATAGCCTGGCATTGACCCCTGAAAAATGTGTAACAACATTTCTCAAAATCATAAAATCATAATGGTACTATCCAAATATTGATTGTAAATATCCCCCAAAATATGAATTCACATTAAAGCAAAATTTACAAAATAATAGAATATAAAAGAAAGTAAGAAGAATTTAAAATATTCTAATTAAGATAAAGATAGATAGAGGAAACTGTAATTCCTTTATCAGAAAATGAAAAATACTTAACACAGTACTTTCATTCTTTACACTTTCATTCTTCTGTCTTATGAAAAGGTAAAAAGCACCATCAGAATGTGCAGAACATGGACTCGAAGGCTCATAACATTCATTGGACAGGTTTGCTAATTTCAGGTGCTCTGATTCTAAGAGAATTTTTGAGCGTGCTGAAGGCATCCATTGTGCCGTTTCTCGGGGATACCTAACTCAAAGAACCTGTTGGGGAACCCACTTCATGAAAGTGGCCGAACATGCACAAATCTCTCCTCTGTGCAGGAGGGCTTACATCTGGACACCAACTGTAGTGTAGTTGGAGAAACAGATACAGACACAATCTGTCTACCAGATAAAGATTTGGGGCATTTTGAAATTTTCCAGGGCTAGCACTATGCCATAGTAGGCTAAGCCTCAGCTTGTGGCACCAGCATTCCATATGGATGCCAGTTCATGTCCCTGCTGCTCCTCTTCTGATCCAGTGGAAGATGGCCCAGGTGCTTGGGCCCCTGCATCCACATGGGAATCCTAGAATAAGCTCCTGGCTCCTGGCTTCAGATCTTTGTGGCCATTTGGGAAGTGAGCCAGCAGATGAAGACATTCTCTCTTTCTCTCTCTCTCTCTCTCTCTCTCTCTCTCTCTCTCTGTAATTCTACTACTCAAATAAATAAAATCTTAAAAAAAAAAAAATTTTCTAGGCCGGCGCTGCAGCTCAATAGGCTAATCCTAGCGGCACCGGCACACCGGGTTCTAGTCCCGGTTGGGGAGCCAGATTCTGTCCCGGTTGCCCCTCTTCCAGGCCAGCTCTCTGCTGTGGCCAGGGAGTGCAGTGGAGGATGGCCCAAGTGCTTGGGCCCTGCACCCCATGGGAGACCAGGAGAAGCACCTGGCTCCTGCCTTTGGATCAGCGCGGTGCGCTGGCCGCAGTGCACCAGCCGTGGTGGCCATTGGAGGGTGAACCAACGGCAAAGGGAGACCTTTCTCTCTATCTCTATCACTATCCACTTTGCCTGTCAAAAAAAAATTTTTTTTTCTAAGAAACTCGTAGGAATTTCTGTAAATTTTAATTTTTTTATTAGTACTACCAAAGAAAGAACAGATATGGTCAAGCATTAATTATATTGCAGTAGTTTTTAAAAATAGAAATTAAAAACAATCAAAGGAATTATCCTATTAATCTGGATAGCAAATAGATATTAGTGGAGGATATTCTTATGTCTCACAATTTATAGTTATGTCTAAATGCTCCCAGAAGTTGTATCATTCTTTCATGCTTGGATGCTTCTTTAATTAAGTTTCTTAAAAAAAAAAAGTGAAATTAACTTTGATATTCCATCTTTGAACAGCACTTGTCTCAAATGTTGGGGAACATTTTATTTTTGTTTTTGTTTTTGTTTTCATGCAAATTATTAAACTCTTACTCAGTATAGAGTTGGTCTTCTATGTATGAAGTTAATTGAAAATGGATCTTAGTGGAGAATGGGACTGGGAATGGAAGGATTGGGAGTGTGGTGGGATGGTGGGTATGGTGGGAAGAATCACTATATTCCTAAAGTTGTACTTATGAATTGCATGGAGTTTGTATTCCTTAAATAAAAGGTCTCTTTGGGGGAAAAAAGAAAATAAATAAATATTTTCACAGTCAATGGTAACTTTTATTTAATAGCCTGATTAAATTAATTACAATGAAAGATATTGGGCAGCCTAGAAAAAATTGATAAAATACTTGTACAAAAGGGAAAATATTCTGAATTTATCTACAAGGCTTAATTTTATCTACAAATTGAATTTATAGAATAAATTTTTAGAAGACAAGATCTTAGGACTGCAAAAATATCCACAGCTGTAACTAATCTCACTGATTTTAGAAACATTATCATAATGTTGTTTTTTCTGATGTATTACATTTTCAATTGTATGACTGTCAGAAAATTTGGGAACATAAACTTAACTCTGATTTCCATAAAGACAAGAGTTTGGCAATGATAAAAAGCAATTTTTAGTCACTGTGTTCTTAAAGCATTCCTTCTAGTATTATCTTAAAATGCATGAAGTGTGTTGAATTTTAACTGGGAAAGAGAGAACAAGAAAATCTTGGATGAAAAATAATCCAAATAAAACTGAAACCTTTAAATGATAATTAATTAGAAGCACAAGTTAACAATGCTGGAAGTACATGTTTATGAGTTTAAATGACCTTTAAAGATGACTCAAAGCCACGTAATAGCTTATTTGTGGATTTTGACTATTTAAATGTGTGATTATTTTTATTTTTTCTCAAAAAATCGTTAGTTTGTGTTGCTAACCATAAAAATCCTTGACATCTATCTCACGCAACTTAAACCCTACTTCAGCACTTTTTACTAAATTTTCCATGAACTTTCACATGTTGTATTTTATTTGATCTCCCAAACAGTATTTTTTGCTATGAAGTGAATACAGTGCTTTATGGAAAAAAAAAAAAAAAAAAAAAACAAGACCAATTAAGAAATCACTGCCTAAACAAAATAAATAACATCAATAAATGTTTTGTTTGTTTGTTTGTTTTTGACAGGCAGAGTTAGTGAGAGAAAGACAGAGAGAAAGGTTTCCTTCCGTTGGTTCACCCCCCAAATGGCCGCTACGGCCAGCGTGCTGCGCCCATCCGAAGCCAGGAACCAGGTGCTTCCTCCTGGTCTCCCATGCGGGTGCAGGGCCCGAGGACTTGGGCCATCCTCCACTGCCTTCCTGGGCCACAGCAGAAAGCTGTATTGGAAGAGGAGCAACTGGGACAGAACCTGGTGCCCCATCAGGGACTAGAACCCTGTGTGCTGGTGCCACAGGCAGAGGATTAGCCATGGCACCGGCCATCAATATAAATGTTTAAAACACCTGATGCCAACATTAGCACAAAAATTTCTTTGTTAGATTTTTTATATAGTAATGAACCTTTCCAAAAGAGTTTAATTGTTGACTATAAAAAATTCTGTTTAATATAGTGCATTCATGAATTCTCTTAATTTTAAACTGATAAAATAAATAAGGACTCAAAAATTGCCTTGCACTTTCTAAATAATGAATTCATAGACATTAGAAATCTACTGTCATTGGCATGACAGGACCACTTCAATGAGTCTGCCCTAAGAAGACACCACTTATTTTATAGATTCATTTTCCTGTGGTTTCTCTCCTCTGGAGAAATGGAAACATTACTCTTCTTTAAGGAATTTAATAATATATATACTCTTATAAAAATTATTGCTATATATTTTAAGAAAAAATTATGTAAGTAGTATTTTACTAAAATTTACTAGAATCCTCTTGATTTTCTGTTTAAATGGCATCACAATTTTCCAAAGCATTTGGCTTTGAAATTTAAATGATTTTTAAACAATTCTCATTTCTAATCTGTTACATCTGATTACATTTCCTATGGATTCCATCTATGGGATAGTTTAAACATGGGCCCCTTTCTTTTTTCCATTTCTATCACCAACACCATTGTATCACATTTGGAATATTACAGTTTAAACTCTCTACTCTCCCCACTCCAATCTATTCAGTAAATTGTTTCCTGTTTCCTAAATAAAAATTAAAAAACACTATTTAGAAGTTTTTAGTAATTCTCTATTATTCATGAAATAAAACCTAAAGTCTTGGCCTAATATGTGGAGTTTTCGTGTCTTGGCATCTTGTGTTGACTTTGAGGCATGGTTTTAAACCTAGATTGATCTACATTTTAGTTTTGTGATCTTAAGCAAGGTGACTTACTTAGAATCCTGAGTTTCCTTCTCTAGTATAGGAGGATAATTGTGTCATTTTAAACATTAGATTAAGTTGTAATGCACTTAATACAGTGTCAAACACGTAGTGTCAACCATTACCTACCTTTTTGTAGCCTTGCTTCTCATCCATGAAGTTGGAGGCCATTGACTCACATCTCTGAACCTTTTGTTCATTCAGCCTGCAAAATGACCTCCTACTCCATGTTTACCTGTCAACCACCCTGCTCATCTTTCAAAGCTAAGCTCCAGTGTCTTCACTGATCCTCCATTTTTTCCCTTTTCAAAAATTCCAAAAATATAATATCTCCCATTCTTTTAATAAAGAACACTTATCTTATCCTTCCTTTGTAGTTACTTGTGTAGTTATCTCCCCATTTAGGCCATTAACTACTCGAAGAAAGAGAAGCAAAAACAGCAAAACACAAAAAATTATTCTTGAGTGTTTTATTTTTTTATGTATCTAGCCCAATGCTTACCCTTAATAGAAACACTGTATTTGTTAAATGAATAGAAATATCATTTTTGAGAATTTACTTCAACTATGTTACTGATAGCATTACATTTACATTAACCTTTTCTTTTTTACTTTAACCTTGCTGAACCCTGTCAGACCATTTTAATTGGCAATAAATGACCTGTCATGTAAGACATTGTCCAGCTGCTTTCCCTTTTTATTAGTTCTTTCAACTTCTAGATATGACTATCCACTTTTTAGTTCACAGAGGGGTATGATGTGGTCATCAAGCACATTTTGGAAATTTGGATAACAACTCAGGTCTCAGAAGGAAATGGGATAAAAAAATGAAATTGTGAAAAACTAACTCTGAACTGTATCATATCTGGAGTAAGAACCCAAAAGAACCTCAATAAAATGTATTTAATCAAAACAGATGGTCTAGACACAGACTCTAAATTTACTTTAAAAATTTTTAATTGTCTCATAAGTTTAGTCATAAAAAACAGAAGTGGCATCATTATCTGGTCACATTAAATAGTCAAATTAAATCATGTAACAGCATGTTGAGCCAGTACCTGGTTATTTAGGTTAATGGAAAGCTCTTACGGAGTATTCCTGATACTCCCTAGACAACAAAATTCCAATTTGAGGGTATTTTCCAACACAGTTTGAATTCTAAAATAAAAATCAGAAGGAGTTTATTTCCAAATACCAAAAGAAAAAATAATAGAGGCATGGTTTTACCCATAGATGATACAATTGAATATTTGAAAAAAACCTGATTTTGTTCCTTTATTATGCCTATAGTATATTTTGTTATTTTCTCCAACTTTGAGAAAAACCTGAAAAGCATTTAAGTGTTGCTGTTTTAATATATGTATGTTTAGAAGTGTGTATGATAAAAACTGTTTGAAATATTTCCTAAAGGACTTCCTCTAAATGATTCTTATAACTGATGATAGACATAACCACAAACTCAGCTTTCAAATGTGTCTTATCTTTTTCAGAGTATTTCATTTGAGCAGTTACATGATTTAGCACTTACTGCTTTTAACACGTCCTTACTACATTTATGTTACTTAAGGGAACACACGTGTTGTTTTTAAGAACATTTGTATTTCATTTGTTTCTTTGCCCATGATGTCTGTCAAGAATAAATATTTTTATAATGAAAGCAACGTATAAAAACAGATTGGCCTTGCTTTTCACACTAGGTGAATTCATGACAAATACAAACACCATACATTAGGGATATCATGTACACTTTTTTAGCCCTGTGTATTCAGCACCTACCACAGAAACATAAATGAACAGGAGTTCACCAAAATTTGAAGTGCCGAATATTTAGTAAGTATGCAAATCATCTGAGAAGCCTATTAACATAAAAGATTTGGATTCAGTGACAGGTGAGGCTTAGAGAATATGCTTTCAAAGAAGTAAAGTGGTAGCCCTAAGCCAGAATCCAAACTAAGTCATACTGCTCTGAAAAGGAAAAGTCCATTTTTCCCCCATCCCGGCTCACTAAAATCCCTGGAATTGGCAGAAGAGGATAATGAGACTGAAGACTGCCCAGAGTGCTTTAGGAGTACAGCCATTGTGGAGAAACCTAGATCTTGGGGACTTCATCTAGAATAGAAGTACACATAAGTTGTATAGAGCCCCAGTACTTTCTCATTCATAGGGAATTCCAAAGAACTGAATTTTTAAAAAGATTTATTTATTTGTATTTACTTAAAAGGCAAACAACGGGTTGGGGAGAGGGGAGGAGACATGAAGGGAGAAGAGAAAGAGAAAGAATTTTCCATCCACTGGTTCACTCCCCAAATGGTTACAACAGCCAGGTCTAGGTCATGCTAAACCCAGGAGCCAGGAATTCCATCCAGGTCTCTCAAATGGGTTGCAGGGTGTCGCTCCCCGTCTTCGTGGAGGAACGACACAGGACCCTGCGCTGTTCTTTCGTCTGCTCGGCCCTCCCCGGGTTTGCTGCTGGTTCTTCCCGGGTTGGCTGCTATCCCTTCCACCTCCGTGGAAGGGCAGTTCCCCCTGGCCACATTCCCCACTTCTGCAGGGGAGCGGCACACCGCAGGCCGGCTTTCTCGGGGGCTGCACGGGTTCCCTTAGATGTTCCCCATAGATGTTCCTCGTGCATGCCGTCTCTCTCCTCCTTTATAGTCCTCCTCCGCCAATCCCAACTCGGCTGCCCACACGCCGAGTACGCTGCTCTCCAATCAGGAGCAAGTCCTACAGTTAATTGGTTGAACTGGAGGCAGCTGTGCGGAAGCTGTTTACTTCTCTCCCAGCGCCATATTGTGGGAGAGCAGATGCATAGAATAAGTCTTAATTCCAGTAACAGTCTAGTCCGGTTTGCTCCCCACAGCAGGGGACCTTCAATCACTGCCTACAAGCACTTAGCAGGAAGGTAGATGGGAAGCAGAGCAGATGATCTTGAACTGCCCTCTGATATGGGATATCCTTGTCACAACAGCAATTTAACTTGCAGTGCCACAATGCCAGCCCCAGAAGAGCTGAATTTACATGTAGGCCATTTACATGATAGGTAAATACTTTTCTATATATGGAGCATGGCACTCAAAATACATTGGCTGTTAGTATTATCAGGATTTTTACCTAAGTTAATATTAGTGTTTCTTCCTCCAGTTTATCTGTGTATGTTTTGTTTCTGGGATTAAAGTGGAAATGAGGGAAAGAAGAAATACACATGAGAGCTCTGAGAGTTGCTCTTCCATCTGTGAACATTTGTGTGATCTATCATATATCTCAGGGATTCCCGGGCAACATATTTAATCTTTGTTTATGATAACATGAAAACGTCACAAGAATAATATTCAATATGGCATTCACTCTATTTTTTTTAAGATTTACTTATTTGAAAGGCAGAGCTACAGAAAGAGAAGAAGATACAGAGAAAAATCTTCCATACACTGGTTCATTCTCCCTAAATAGCCTTATCAGCCAGGTCCAGACCAGCTGATGCCAAGAGCCAGGAAGCCCATGTGGCTTCCTGCATGAGTGGCAGAGACCCAAGCACCTTGGCCATCCTCCTCTGCATTCCCAGGGGCATCAGCAGGAAGCTGCACCAGAAGTGCAACAGTTGGGACTGGAACCAGCACTCCAATATGAGATGCAAGCTGTGCCACAGTTCTGGCTCCCATTCTATTTTTTAAACTATTCACCATCTATGTTTTCTATTGTTATTCACCAGGAAAACAAAGGGTGAGAGAACAGACAATGAAAATATACATAAGTGTGAAAAGTTTGTGTGTTTGACGCAAAGAAAGCAGTGATGTAGAGTTAGAGCAGAAGGAAGAAGGGAAAAGCAAGAGATGTTGGAACTACATATTTGGTTTTGATCTCATAGACATTAGAACACCATTTGTGGGGCCGGCGCTGTGGCTCACTTGGTTAATCCTCCGCCTGTGGCGCTGGCATCCCATATGAGCACCGGGTTCTAGTCCTGGTTGCTCCTCTTCCAGTCCAGCTCTCTGCTGGCCCGGGAGGGCAGTGGAGGATGGCCCAAGTGCTTGGGCCCTGCACCCGCACGGGAGACCAGGAAGAAGCATCTGGCTCCTGGCTTCAGATCAGCATAGTTCCAGCATCCAGCATAGTGTCCATCTTGGGGGTGAACCAATGGAAGGAAGACCTTTCTCTCTGTCTCTCTCTCTCTCACTGTCTATAACTCTGTCAAATAAATTTAAAAAAAAAAAAAGAACACCATTTGTGACCATATAAGTGAGAATGCAATAATTAGATTTTTATTTCAGAGTTATAGTAAATCTGAAGGATAGACTGGAAGCTGAGAAAATAGAAAATTGCAGATCATTTAAAAGACTGTTAAAATAAACTGAATTAGGGGAATGTGATGGATAAGAGCCTTAATTAAGGCTCAATGGAAAATATTGGCAGTGAAAGAAGGGAAGAAGTGGAAAGAAATTCATCTTTACTGATAATTGCCTATTATACTTTATACAGTTTAAACCATAAAACTCATTTTTCAAGAGACAAAATTGAAGCTCAGAGACATTAAATTTTCTCTTCTAAATTCTTTTTTAATATTAACTCAAAATGAAGCTCAGATTCAAATTCAGACTTCTTGACTTATCTTTTCTATTATACTACTCTTCCTTTCTAGTCGTATCAACTTTCTAGGAGATTTGAGGATCTAGTTTGAGAGATACTTAAGTGGTAGAATAGTAGGACTTGGCGAATAAAACTGGCAACTAAAGCAGATGGAGGAGTGCAGGGCTTCCAGTTTGGTCAACTGAATGGGTGAGGTCATAACTCAAATGTAAGGATAAGTGCAAGTTAGAGAGGGAATCTTATGAGCTCACGGGAAAACACTGAATTTTAATTTTCTGGAGATCAAGGAAAAGTATCTTGTGGGCATTAAGTGTGTGTACCAGTAGCTCAAGAAAAGGAAAGGGAATGAATTTCAGATTTCAGATGATCATATTGGTCATAAGTGAAGACATGGGTTAGATACAATTACTCAGAAATACAAAGGAGAAAAAGACAGTTGTTACAATGTAAAATACAAAAACATGCTGCAACTTTTCATTGACCTCAGTGTAATATTTTAGAATTATCCTAGATTGTTTACAAAACCACATTTCCACAGTTTTAAGAGAAAGGAGAAAAGGCATCACTGTATTCATGACACAATTTTTAATGAGTAACATGTTATAAATTTGGGCCCTATGGGAGGAAAACCAGTTTAAAGTGAGACAAATCACGACTTTTGAATATATAAAATATTTAGTGAAATTTAATTATCTTTTTGTTCATAACATAAGTGAAGCATAAACAATAGCTAACATATATTAGTTGCATATATTGTACTATGCCCTGTACTGAAATAATATAACTGTAATTCTAATAGAGAAACCAAGATTCAGAGGAACTAAAGAATTTGCATTACTTAATAGCATTTCAAATCTTGGCTTTGCACTCTATCTAAAGTCTCTTTATTTTACTTCCTAAAATATTATATCCAATACAGTTCTCATTAAAATAGTTGCTTAAATAAAAATATAAACAATTATAACTAGAAAACAATTTTATGTAGACTTTTTCTTAAAGTGTCAGAAGATAATACTATACTTTAATAGATTTTTGGTTTTTGATTTGTTTACCAAGCATCCTTTTTCACAAAAAGTATAAGGATAAATATCAAGGAGTATTCCTTTCCATTTTCCAAATGTGAATTAGTGGGGTAACTAATTTAAAATTAGTTAATTTAAAACTAGTTTAAAATTCTGGTTGGTGTTATTAAATAAATTTTGAATACATGTCAAGTAGTATGGTAGGATATTATATTGACAGAGTTTTCCCAAAGACCTTTTTTTCTCTAGTTATTATATTGAATCTCAAATTCTGAAAGGATCCTGAATCCCGAAATCGCAAATTATAAGTTGCAATTGGAAGAACTTAATTTAAAGTAAGTCATTGCCAAATAGACTTAAAAATATTTCTTATGTTTTCTCTCTGGGCAAAGGATTTTCTTATCTTCTGTCAATTGGCATATAAATATGATTTTCAAACCTAGTTAATAAGAGATTCTAAACAAAGACCGAGAGTATTAATCCCTAAGAGAGTATTCAAAGCTAGAAGATATGTTTCATGATTTGAGAAATACTTAAAAATTGCAATTAGGTTAGGCTTCTAATTACATTTCATTTCATGTTCAGCCAAAATAGAAATGTGAATTAATGCATTGTATGGTCAGCAAAGAGGTGAATTGAAGAAGAATCATAACAATTTGAAATTACTATTAATTACTATAAATAAATTACTATATAAAGACTAAAATTTTAGTAAAGTTAAAATTTCTAAACTTAATCTCATTGTTGAGATTATAATCTTGTGTATATGTATATATTTCAGCAAATATATCTGCAACACTCAATATATCTGTGCCAAATATACATGCAAGGTATACATGCAAATATATGTGATGTTGGTTAAAATACTCTTTAATTCTGTCAATATTTTGTGGAAAAAAAGAAAGCTTCATGAAACTATTTCTGTGCCTAATAAAACTTTTTTTTATAATTTGTCTTACAAAACCTTAGATTCTATGACCATAAACAATATTGAAAAAAGTTAACCTCAAGGTGGACATTTGACACAGTGGTTAAAGTCACTGCTTCGTGTGTGTTTCCTATACTGGAGTGCCTGGTTTGAGTCCTGACTGCTCCACTTCCAATTCAGCTTCCAGTTAATGTACACCCTGAGAGGCAGCAGATAATTGCTCAAGTGCTGTGTCTCTGCCACTAATGTGGGAGACCTAGGTTGAATTCCAGACTCCTAGTTTTGCCTTGGCTGATGGTTGTGGGGATTTGGAAGATGAACCAGTGGATGGAATATCTTTCTCTGTCTCTGTACATCTCTTTCTCTATCTCTCTGCTTCTCAAATAAAAGGAAAATAAATATAATAAATAAAAATGTGGTCTCATAGAAGTTAAAAGTATAATGGTTTTCACAAGGTTGGAGAAAGTAGAGGTGGAATAGGTATAGGTTAATTAAAGGGTGCTACATGGAAATAAAAAGTTTTGATGATTTGGTGCACAGTAGGGTCAGTATAGATAACAATAATGTGCTGTATATATCTCTTTAAAAAATAGAAGATGTTAATTTTCACCATAAAGAGATGTTAAATGTTTGAAGAGATTAATATGTTTACTCTGAACAGTACACAATGTATGCATGTGTTGAAATATTACATGATACCCAAAAATATGGACAATTGTATATGTCAGTTAAAAATGCAAAAAAAATTCTGGGACTAGTGCTGTGATGTAAATAGGCTCACACTCCACCTGCAGCGCCAGCATTCCATATGGGTGCCAGTTCATGTCCCAGCTGCTTCTCTTCCAATTCAGCTCTGATTATGGCCTGGGACAGCAGTGGAAGATGACCCAAGTGCTTGGGCCCCTGCACCTGCGTGGGAGACTCAGAGGAAGCTCCTGGCTCCTGGATTTGTATCAACACAGCTCTAGCCATTGTGGCCTTTTGGGTGTGAACAAGTGGATGGAAGATCTTTTCTCTGTCTCTCCCTCTGTCTTTACCTCTCAAATAAATAAACAAAATCTTTTTTAAAAATGAAAAAAAAATTTTCTTAACAAGAACTGTAGTCATATATAGTTATGTAACCTTTTCTAGAAATTGGAAAACTCAAGGTGAATGTTTGACCTAGCAGTTAAAATGCTGCTTAAGACTCCAAGATTGGCTGGCACCAAGGCTCACTTGGTTAATCCTCCGCCTGCAGCACCGGCACCCTGGGTTCTAGTCCCGGTTGGGGCGCCGGATTCTGTCCCAGTTGTTCCTCTTCCAGTTCAGCTCTCTGCTGTGGCCAAGGAAGGCAGTGGAGGATGGCCCAAGTGCTTGGGCCCTGCACCCAAATGGGAGACCAGGAGGAAGCACCTGGCTCCTGGCTTCGGATCAGCGCAGCGTGCCAGCCACAGCGGCCATTTAGGTGGTGAACCAACAGGGAAGGAAGACCTTTCTCTCTGTCTCTCTCTCTCTCACTGTCTAACTCTGCCTGTCAAAAAAAAAAAAAAAAAAAAAAAAGACTCCTAGAGTGCCTGGATTCAAGTCCAGACTCCACCCCAGTTCCAGCTTTCTGCTAATGCACACCCTGGGAGACAGCAGGTTATGGCCTGTGTACTTAGATCCCTGACATCCAGATAGGAGACCTGGACTGAATTCCTTCCCTCTCATCTTCAGCCTGGTGTAGCCCCAGCCTTTGCAGGCATTTGAGGAGTGAATAACCAGTAGATAAGAATGTGTTCTCTCTTTCAATGTCTCGCTCTTGCTCTCGCTCTCTCTCCCTCCCTCCCTCTCCTTTTCTCTCTCCCTCCCTTTCAAATAAATAAATATTTTTAACAAGAAATTATCCAATTCTAAATTGTTTAAATTTCAATGACAATATTATTATATATTTCACATGTAAGTTGTCACATTCTTAGTTTATATTTAGGAAGAAAATGCATATAAATCCTACAGAAAATTGTTTTCTGATGTGTTTTTTCCAGATCATGGGATTTATATCTGACTAAAATTATAGTACAATTAAATTATATCTTAAATAAAAGTTTTTTAGACATCCAACTTTTACACACTCACACACATGCACACACACTGCTGATATTGACTAGGACAATAAAGTTTTGGGTCCATTCAAATGAGTTGGTTAAGTGTAGATATGCTAAGCACATCTCTAGTTTAGTTGTGCAGTATTTTCCAAATAGGTTTAGCCCACATGTGGAAAAGATTACCTGGCAACTCGAGAGAACCTAAGCTATCCAACTGTGTGTTAACAGATTTTATAGGCAAGCAAGATGAGATTTATTTTAAGATGAATTATCATAACAAGTTCAATTTTATTAACTTTTTATTGAGTTGGATTTGAAGATCAAGAACATAATTGAAAAACTATGGTATAGCATCAAGTTGTATAAGAAAGATTTTCTTCTCCAAAATGCTTCTTTCTTGTCCACACTCTTGCCTACTGCTAAATACTCTACAGTAGGTATCATATTCCCAGGGGCACATAACTAAAGGGCAGATATTCCTGAGAAAGCTTATGCATTGAGCTATTCACATTATAACATCAGTTTATAAACCTGATATCTAATGTGGATGACTGAGAGAAGGGCCCTGAAAAACAATAGTATTCAGGAAACTTTTTAGTAAGGGAAAGAAATTGATCTGTAGCAATATAGTCCCAATGCAGGTAACTCTGGAAGGTCAAAGTTTCGAGACTTGGAGGAGAGGCAGATAGTGTGTACTGTCAGAGAAGTGCTGAAAGATAATGATGGGGACAATGAACACACAGCTCATCAGTTATTAAGTAATGTCTCATGTCAGCTGAGTATTGCTATTGTAATTTTTTTTTACCATTCTAATTCTGTTATGGTCAATTTCTTTAGAGTGAATTTCCATCTAGTAAGAAAGAGTTATGCTACAAATTTATGTTTTTAATTTGTTTCTCAGTCTTATGAATGAACACAAGTTAGCCACATGCATTGCTTATCCACTTCTGGGTCTATGCAACTGCGTTTGTATGAATGGCAGTTTCCCAGACTAGTCTGTGATTGGGCAGGACAGCCTCTTTACAGACATCTATAGAGTGCTCCTTCCATGCATTTCTAAAAGTCTACTTTCTAAAACAGAAATTTTAACAGTGGAAAGCCACCGGTGATAACAATATGTTAAGTAATCTCTATACATAGTTATCTGACTTTTTTTATAATTGACTTCAGTGTTGGGATGAAACAAGATAAAATTTAATAAAAAGGATGGCAAAGAGCTATGAACATAGGTTCAAAACAGCAATTACACAAGTACAAAAGCAGAGGAGACATTACTTGGCAGCAATTAATTCAGTTGAAAGACACCTGACACTTTTAGTAGACAAGGTTAACATAAGCCAACAGTGTGACCCATCTACTGCCAACTATTTTAATGGCAAGCTTGACTGCCTTAATAGAAATACAGTGTTGCCAAGGAAGCAGCAGTTTTGCTGCTCCTGGACCCAGCCTGCTGAGTTTGGAGCACTGTGTTCTGGGAATCCATTTAAAATGTTGATACTTTTAAAGGACTTAGTGGGTAGTGGAAAATTGAGAAATCCTATTTAAGTGTAATGGTTGATGGAATTTACATTGCTTAGTCTAAAAAAGATATGATTAAATACAAATCTGTATACTAAAATAACTCTCCCATAGAGAATGTAGGTATAGGATTAAAAATATTTATTAATGCATGGTCTTATTTTAGATCATGTATAGATTGATTCATGTAGTTTCATTTCATACAAAAAGGACAGTAAATACTAGAAGCCCAGTGAGAGTCTATGTAGATGGAAATTAAGTAACAAGAAAACCTTAGACTGGATAATATAATCTGAAAAACTTTTAGAAAAAGTAAGCAATTCTGTACCAAGTGGAAGTATCATTCAAGTCCCTACTAAACAGGAAAGCATTTAAAATAATCAAAAATCACTTCAAATTGTTATAAGAGCTCTAAAAAACCATACCTAGAAAAGTTTCTAGTGATTACCTGGTTTACTCTTCCTATAAAGAATTGAGGTTGGGGCCGGAGTTGTGGCATAGTAGGTAAAGCCACAGAGTGCAATGCTGGCCTTTTGTTTGTGTCCTGGCTGCTCCACTTCAAATCCAGCTCCATGATAATGGCCTGGGAAAAACAACAGAAGATGGCCCAAGTGATTGGGCCCTGATACCCATTTGGGAGACCTTTAGGAAGCTCTGGCTTTGACCTGGAGCAGCTCCAGCCATTGCAGCCATCTGGGGAATAAACCAGCAGATGGACGATCTCTCTCTCTCTCTGTCTCTCTGCCTCTCTCTCTAAAACTGACTTTCAAATAAGTAAATCCTTTTTTTAAAAATGACAATCTTTTTAAAAAAGAAATTGAGATTGAGAAAGTATTATAATTCTGTCTACATGAGAATGAAATTTAGGATGTTTTATAAAGTTTCAGATCTTTAACCCCCAGAGCCTATTTGAATATTTTAAAAATTTTATTGCTACAGACTAATTATACATATTTATATAGTACAGTGTGATATTTTAATGCATGTATATAATGTTTAATGATGAAATCAGCATAATTAACATGCCCATCACCTAAAACTGATCATTTCTTTGTGTTGAGAGCATTCTAAATATCCTCTTCTATTTTTAAATACACAAGAAAATATTAATTATAGTCACCTTACTGTGCTATTTAACACTAGAACTTAATCCTTATAACTAACTATAATTTTGTACCCATTAACCAACCTCTCTTTATCCCCTTCTCCCTACTACTGTTCCTGTCCTACCAATAGCTATGAAATCAAATCTTATTAGCTTCCACATATAAAAAATGCAGCATATGTCTTTCTATGCCTGCCTTATTTCACTTAACATTCTGTCCTCCTGGATAATCCATATTGGTGTAAATGACAGAATTTCATTCTTTTTTATGGCCAAATGATAAATATTCCATTGTTGAAAAAATTTATTACTGTCATTGTACACTGAAAGATATTCTGGAAAGAAAAATATATATTTTTGAAAATGTTTTAATGCTTTCAGAATTCTTAAAAGCTTATTCAATTCTTAATAGCTTTTTTAATTCTTAAAAGCTTATTCAAGAACTTTCATAAGCCAGAATAATTCTCATAACAGTTACAGATAAGTGATTTGAATGTGACATGAAACTTAAAGACCAATTAATCTTTAAGTAATTAATATCCCTGAACTCAAGCATATACACTTACCTAACCACAAAATTTAAAATAAAAATCTCTATTGAGCAATTTTGAGTTCAGTTATTCATGGTTGTCTCTCATTTTTCTATTAACCTTGGGAAACAAGTGTATTTATATTTAATTATTTTTCTACCATAGTCCTCAAAGAGGAATACCATTTTCATTTTTTGTTTTTTCTTTCTTTCTTTCTTTTTTTTTTTTTTTTTTTTGACAAGCAGAGTTAGACAGTGAGAGAGAGAGAGACAGAAAGAAAGGTCTTCCTTCCGTTGGTTCACCCCCCAAATGGCCACTACGGCCAGCACGCTGTTCCGATCCAAAGCCAGGAGCCAAGTGCTTCCTCTTGGTCTCCCACATGGGTGCAGGGGCCCAAGCACTTGGGCCATCCTCCACTGCCTTCCCGGGCCACAGCAGAGAGCTGGACTGGAAGAGGAGCAACCGGGACAGAACCAGCGCCCCAACCGGGACTAGAACCCGGAGTGCCGGCACCGCAGGCGGAGGATTAGCCTAGTGAGCCATGGCGCCAGCCCATTTATTGTTTTTTTCTAAATATTTTATTTATTGATTGATTCTAGAAGTAGAATTACAGACACGAAGAGGGAGAGACAGAGAATAAGGTCTTCAATCCACTGGTTTACTCCCCATTTGCCTCAATGGCCACAACTGGGCCAATCCGAAGCCAGGACCCAGGAGATTCTTCCAGATCCCTCACTTAGGTGCAGGGACCAAAGCACCTGGGCCATCTTCCACTGCTACCCCAGGCCATAGCAGAGAGCCAGATCAGAAGTGGAGTAGCCAGGACACAAACAAGCGTCCATATGGGATGCTGGCACCGCAGGCAAGAGGCTTAGGTTAATAGGCCACAGCACCAGCCCCACCATATTGTTATGTTTTCTTCTTGATCCCTAGTGCCTTGGCCCATTGCTTGATACTAATAGTCACTTAATAAATATTTATGGAAATCATCCATTCTTTTTCTCAACAAATATTTATCGAGCTCATACTACATTCCAGACACCATTCTGAGTACTGGATTTATAAACGTGAATAAAACAGACAAAAATCCTTGCTTTGTGATTGGGGAGTTTACATATGAGATGAATAAAAATAATACATATCATGTTAGGAATGATACATGCTAAAGAGACCGATATAGGAAGAAAAAGGATAGACATTTGTGTGTTTGGGTAAGAGGACAGGGAAGGACTCAGTGAAAAGGGTAATATTTCAGTCACCTAGGAAAAGCACAGGAGGCCACTTTGAAGAGAATGGCATAAGCAAGGGAGATAATTGTGCAGGGGACAAGGATAGTTCTTCTGGTTCTTTGTAGGCCATTGTAAAGACATTGGAGAGCTTTCTCTGCTGTGGCCTGGGAGTGCAGTGGAGGATGGCCCAAGTCCTTGAGCCCTGCATCTGCATGGGAGACCAGGAGAAGCACCTGGCTCCTGGCTTCAGATCAGTGCGGTGCGCCGGCCGCGGTGCGCCGACCGCAGCGGCCATTGGAGGGTGAACCAATGGTAAAGGAGGACCTTTCTCTCTGTCTCTCTCTCTCACTGTCCACTCTGCCTGTCCAAAAAAAAAAAAAAAAATGACATTGGAGAGCTTTGAGCAGAGAGCAATATGTTCTAATATATTTTTTGAAATATTTTCTCTAATATTGCATTTTAAGAGAAGACTTAAAATTACTTGGGTGGAAGCAAAGAGACCAATCAGGACGCTTTTACATTAGTATGGGTAAAATAGGACAGGAGTTTGGACTAAAGGTCTAAACAGTGGAAGTAGCAAGAAGTGATCAGGTGTACATGTTTTGGATATTATAGAGACAGTAGGATTTATTAACAGATCAAACTAGGCTATAAGAGAAAGATAAAAGTCAAAGATTACTCCAGAGTTTTTGGCCAGTTAACAGGAAAACTGACATTGTACTTTCTATTTTCTTTTTATTATTATTATTTGACAGTTAGAGTTAGACAGTGAGAAAGAGAGACAGAAAGAAAGGTCTTCCTTCCGTTGGTTCACCCTCAAAATGGCCACCACGGCCGGAGGTATGCCTATCAGAAGCCAGGAGCCAGGAGCTTCCTCCTGGTCTCCCATGCAGGTGCAGGGGCCCAAGCACTAGGGCCATCCTCCACTGCCCTCCTGGGCCAGCAGAGAGCTGGACTGGAAGAGGAGCAACCGGGTCTAGAACCTGGTACCCATATGGGATGCCAGCGCCGCAGGCAGAGAATTAACCAAATGAGCCATGGTGCAGCCCCTGTATTTTCTATTTTCAAGAACAATTGGAAGAAAAATCCTGAGTCAGTTTTGGACATGCTTAGTTTGAAATGTCTAATAGCCATCCAGTTAGAGATAAATTTTGAAAGTTAGAGGAGTCAGCAAGGCTAACAACATAAATGTGGTAGTCATTAACCATGAAAGTTAATGAAATCATCAAGGCCATGAGTGTAGACAAGAATATATTATTTCTCTTAAGAAAATGTTTTATTATTGGCATACCAATTTTATCCATATGCAGAAAAACAACATGACAGGAATTAAATTAAAGTAAGGAGTAGCTTCCTTATATATGAAAGTGCCCCAATTGTTAGGGCAATTCAATATTGGAACAGACTGCAAAGAAGTCAAATGTTCAATTCCTGAAGAGCTTCAGGAAACATTTTGGAAGTTATCTGTCTTAGACAGGTGGGTATTTGAGGAATCCTTTCTTGATCTGTGATAGTGTGATTGAAAGAAGAAATTAAAGCCACATGTCAAAAGCAATATAATTTATTATGCATATATACAATATATGCATCAGAACCACTATATTCCTAAAAGCTGTACATATGAAATTTGTATTCATTAAATAAAAACCTTCTAAAACACACACACACACACACACACAAAGTAGACTACTTGGCCAGAGTATGACAGGCATTCCTTTTTAGCAAAAGCGAGGGTTATGTGAAATAAAAGGAAAAGAAAAAAAAAGAAAATTGGATATACTTCAGTTCTATATTGTGTCTAGTTAAAGCAAAGAAAAGGAAAATAGGAATTAAAAAGAGTATGATGGGAATAAAATGGAGAAGGAAAGACTTTAAAAAAAGAGAAGAAAGGATGGAGGAAAATCTAGCAGGAAAGAGGAGAAAGAAGAAGAATAGAAGGAAGGAGAGGGAGGAGATGCAGTGAGAAACTGAAGAGTTAGTACAACAATAGAAAGATGTCAAGCAGAAGGTTGAAAAGGTTTTAGTAATTTATTAGAGATTTCTTGGGATAATCTCCATTCATCTGGCTTTCAAACATGTTAGCTCTAAATAATAAGAGCATAATATGTTGCCTTTGAAGTTCAGATTAATTTGTTGCTACTGGTTACAAGTCTTTATGTACTCTTTGGCATTAAAATAATTTCAAACAGGTCAATAGAATTTCTGGAGCATCCTGTGAGTGGGAAAGTTCTCTGGTAGAATATAAAGCTGGATCCCTACAGGACAAAAACCTAAAGAGTCTCTCTGCTTTAAATATTAACCTGCAGAAAAAGCAAAGGATAAAGCAACCAACTGCTTATTCAACATATTCTAGTTCTATGAATCTTGAATTTTATTTTTTCCATAAAATTGATTACCAGTAAGTTGAATTAATCTGTAGTCAATAGTAATGAGCACAAAGTCATTCCACAAAAAATGCCCTCATGTACTCACTAACAATTTTCCAAGAAAACAAAGATATGAATTCAATTATTTGGAAATATATAATTTGCATAAATTTATTGCAATTTGCAAGAAATTCACCACAAGCAAATATACCACTTTTGATGAGCATTTATTTTAAACATGACAACAATACATCAATGTACTTGATACCAGGATTTACTTAATTGTATATAATTAAATCACATGAAGACTGAGACGCTCTGCTTTAGCATGATGCTTTTGCTAGTTGCCATATTGTTCTTTTTTATACTTCAAGTGTACAACTGTGTATCTAGAAACCTAGATTCCAAATATGACTCTACCACTAACTAGCTTTGTGATCTTAACTTACATGTCAACTTGACAAAAGTTCAAACCAAAGAACCCCCTGAACAAAGCTCAAAGTGATCAAACAATATTTTTGCAATATCTGTAGTTTCTTAGATTGGTTATATAATGTCACTTTGTCTATATAAATTACTAGTTCAAGGATCAGTTTTTAGAAGCTTTAGATCAGTGTAGGAAACCACAGCTTTTTATATCTGGCCTATAACATAATTTCATTTGGGGCTTAGGGTAACACTAGTAGGATCACAGTCCATTTATTCAGAAAGAATTCTTGCACTTCACACCCTCGGTGGGTTCTCTCCTTACTCCCCGCCAAGGTCTCTGTGGACTTCAGAACTTCTAGTGCATCCCTCTGCTTTTTGTCTCTCCTCCTTTGTTGCTGAATCTATGTATTCCTTTTCCTTTTCTTTAGTGATCCCTCTTTCTCTACTTCTCTCCCTGCATGTTTCTCTTTTTACTTCCTAACACCCTATTTATTGTAGTATCTATTAACTAGTCCTGTGTTGCTACTTTCCTTGCACCATCTTCTCTAACTAAATTGGACCATAGCTATTAGAGCAGAGGTCCCCACTCCTCTTCACTCTTGCCCTACCACGTTTAAATCTTTTTTCATGCTTTGTTCCTCCTTTAGCAGAAACCTCTTTACCATTTGTTCTGAGAGGCATAGAGACAGACACAGAGAGAGAGTTCCCACTGGTTGGCTCATTCCCCAAATGCCTGCAGTGGGCAGGGACTGAGGGCAAAAGTCAGGAACCAGAAACTCAATCTAGGTCTTCCTACTGGGAGGTACTAATCCAATTACTTAAACCATCACTACTGCCTCTTAGGGTCCACCTTCGCAGGAAGCCAAAACTGAGCATCAAGCCCAGGTAACTGAATATGAGACTTGGACATCTTAACCACTATTGTAAATGTCCACCACTACCCTCTATCAAAATCCTCAACCAATGTCCCTTTTGTACAGAAACACCTTTTCCAGTATGCTTTCCTTTCCTAATTCTTCCACTTTCTCCCTTCACCTCCTTAGGCATACCCAAAAGTATGCTCTCACACTCTCTTGATCAAATGAAACTTATTAGTAACTTATTTGAACCTTAAAATGAAAATTGTTAGTAACTTTCAGAATTTACCAAATTATTTCTGTGGAAGAATAGTAAAAGGCAAAAACCATATTGTTTATCTTTGTTTCTTTTTTTTTTTTTTTTTTTAACTTTTATTTAATGCATATAATTTTCCAAAGTACGACTTATGGATTACAATGGCTTCCCCCCCATACCGTCCCTCCCACCCACAACCCTCCCCTTTCCCACTCCCTCTCCCCTTCCATTCACATCATGATTCATTTTTGATTATCTTAATATACAGAAGATCAGCTTAGTATACATTAAGTATGGATTTCAACAGTTTGCTCCCACACAGAAACATAAAGTGAAAAATAATAGATGATTTTTTTAAATGATGATGAAATCAGAGCAGACCTATTGTCATGTTTAATCCCAGTGAGAGTCAAGTTGGGAATTGATAATTTCTTTTTTTTTTTTTCTTTTTTCTTTTTTTTTTTTTTTACAGAGGATCAGTTTAGTATGCATTAAGTAAGGATTTCAACAGTTTGCACCCCCATAGAAACACAAAGTGAAATATATTGTTTGAGTACTCGTTATAGCATTAAATCTCAATGTACAGCACATTAAGGATAGAGATCCTACATGAGGAGTAAGTGCACAGTGACTCCTGTTGTTGACTTTACCAATTGACACTCCTGTCTATGGCATCAGTAATCTCCCTATGCTCCAGTCATGAGTTTCCAAGGCTATGGAAGCCCTCTGAGTTCTCCGACTCTTATCTTGTTTAGACAAGGTCATAGTCAAAGTGGAGGTTCTCTCCTCCCTTCAGAGAAAGGTACCTCCTTCTTTGATGACCTGTTCTTTCCACTGGGATCTCACTCGCAGAGATCTTTTGCCAGAGTGTCTTGGCTTTCCATGCCTGAAATACTCTCATGAGCTTTTCAGCCAGCTCCGAATGCCTTTAGGGCTGATTCTGAGGCCAGAGTGCTATTTATTGCATACTGTTACTGTATATTAAAGATGCTCCATAGGCTTGAATTCTTAATTTAATTTCTAATAAACTAGATTGCATTGCCTTTTGATTCCATATGACACTAAGTTTAGCAGCTCTTCACTAAAAATAAGAAAGTCTCATTTATATCAGTAAGTGAAGTCTTCAGAGAAACTGTCGTCAGCCTACTCCCAACTATAATGTACTAATTATTTCCTCAGTCTGATAAGAAGAGTTAATTAGAGGCCAGTGTTGTGGCCCAGCAGATTAAGCCATCACGTGAGATTCCCACATCCCTTATCAGAGTGTCTGGTTTGAGTCCTACATGTGCTTCCAAATCAGATTCCTGCTAATGTGCACCTATGGAAGCAGCAGATGAAGGCCCATGTTCTGGGAGTCTCTACTCACTTGTGGCTCCTGTTGCCACATGGCCCAGCCCTGGCTGTTGCAGACATGTAGGGCATGAGCCAGCAGACAGAAGATGGATCTCTCTCTCTCTCTCTCTCACTGTGCCCCCACCCTGGGTGAATGTGTATATATGTGTATGTGTGTCTCACTCTGCCTTTCTTTTTTTTTTTTTTTTTTTTTGTCAGGCAGAGTGGACAGTGAGAGAGAGAGATGGAGAGAAAGGTCTTCCTTTGCCATTGATTCACCCTCCAATGGCCGCCGCGGCCTGCACACCGTGCTGATCTGAAGCCAGGAGCCAGGTGCTTCTCCTGGTCTCCCATGGGGTGCAGGGCCCAAGCACTTGGGCCATCCTCCACTGCACTCCCTGGCCACAGCAGAGAGCTGGCCTGGAAGAGGGGCAACCGGGACAGAATCCGGCGCCCCAACCGGGACTAGAACCCGGTGTGCCGGCAACGCTAGGCGGAGGATTAGCCTAGTGAGCCATGGCGCCAGCTCTGCCTTTCTAATAAATAAAAAAAAACAAATTAACTTTTTAAAAATAATTTAAGAAAACACTTGTATATATAATGTACAAGAAAATTAAAATCTAAAATATCTTAATTCTAATAAAGAGAAGACATGAAATCTGTAGTCATAATGTAGATGGGAAATCTGATACTTTGTCACTTTAACAAAGTTATGTTTGCCTAGGGAAGTCACTGTCTAATCACAAGTGGTCAGAATATTAAATTTTAGTTTAAAATTATCTAATAACTTGAATTTATTTGGTGATAAAAGAGTTTCAAATATATCTTACGTTCTTTTTTATTGCTTCTTGGCAAACATTACCATAAGCAGGACATTGCTTTAAACAGTTGTTTACAATTTTTAATAACTGAATAGCTTTTGTAATCTGAACTGAATAAGTCATAGATATTTTACATGAACCAAAACAATAAAAAAGTTAACAAGAAATAAAACAGAGCTTAAGCAAAAGGTCCATTTGTTTTGGATAAAAATGTTCTAAAGAAAAAGTAATAGAAAATTTAAATATTAAGTGGAAAAATGTCTAAAGAGGAAAAATTAACATTAGAAAAATAAGTTTTGGAGGCTAGCGTTGTGGCATAGCAGGTAAAGCAGCTTCCTGCAGCACTGTCATCGCTGCTCCATTCCCAATCCAGCTCCCTGCTAATAGCCCAGGAGGAGCAGCAGAAGATGATGCAAGTCGTTGGGCTCCTGCCACCCAAGTGGGAGACCTACAAAAAACTCTTGGCTCTTGGCTTTGGGCTGGTGCAGCCCTGGCTCATTCAGCCATCTGGGGAGTGAACCAGCGGATGGAAGACCTCTCTTTCTCTCTGCAACATCACCAAGCCATATTAGAATGCCAGTTAAGTCCTCTAGATGGAATTTCTGGATCCCGGCTTCATCATGGTACAGTCCAGTCCACTGTGGCCATTTGAGGAGTAAATCAGCAGGTGGATCTCTCTCTCTCTCTCTCTCTCTCTCAAACTCTAACTTTCAAATAAATAAGTAAATCTTCAAAAACGTTTTTTAAATTAGAAATCGTTATCCTGAAAAAAGATCACTAAGGTTACCTTTAGTGTACCTAAAATCTATACAATTATTAGAACTTTAACTAGCATGAATATGTATTTGTTAATCAAATCTCAGAACACTGGTATTTAGAAGCTTTCTTCATAGATTTGAATATGATATTTAAGGACAAATATTAACAAGTTTATCTATTAGGTTGCAAATTTGCTATTTCTTTTAGCTCAAAGTATAGCACAAAACAAATAGGTACAAGATGATCCTCAAATGATAGAGTCATAGAAATTCTTAAAAGAACTGGAAATATTTGGGATTTATTTCTAACCTTTAAGATAGGCTATGGGAGAAAAGTACAAAGTGTCCTTGGTATGCTATCAGTAACAGAATATTAGGCTAAAAAGATCCCTGATCCAACTCAAATCTGCACATAAATACTTGATTAGATTTCATATCATTTGAGCTTCAGGTAAACCTTATGTTCTTAAAGAAAAATAACATTTATGGGGCCGGTGCTGTGACTCAGTGGGTTAATGCCCTGGCCTGAAGTGCCGGCATCCCATATGGGCCTTGGTTCTAGTCCCAGATGCACTTCTCCCAGTCCAGCTCTCTGCTATGGCCTGGGAAAGCAGTAGAAGATGGCCCAAGTCCTTGGGCCCCTGCACCCGCGTGGGAGACCCGGAAGAAGCTCCTGGCTCCATTCGGATCTGCGCAGCTCCGGCCATAGTGGCCAATTTTTTGGGGAGTGAACCATCGGATGGAAGACCTCTCTCTGTCTGCCTCTCCTCTCTGTGTAACTCTGACTTTCAAATAAATAAATAAAATCTTTTTAAAAAAAAAAAAGAAAAAGAACATTTAACTGAATATAATTAGACCCAAATAATACAAGCTATTGATGTTATTAAGTATATACTTAAATGTTATTTCCTTGTCTACCTATGTTTTTCATAAAATGAAGTTTTAAAAGGCTAATTTTTTTTTACTTTTTATACAACAAAACAGAATCTGCCACTGTTTAAACCAACTTTGTTTCCCTGAATTTTAAGATCTTTTCTTGGTAGTATATTTTATTGAAATATTAAGGAAAATAGAGATGAGGCTAAATTGCTGAATTGTGGGCTTCCATTCTCTGTTTTCTCAATTGTCTGGAAAGCAACCATAAATCCTAATGAAGGAGAAGGAATACTACAATGAAAAATTAAACAACACATGGTTCTCATCAATGAATAATCTACCATCCCAGCAGTGCCACTTTCCACCCCAAGATTGCTTCCTACACTGCTCTAAATTTCCTGTAACAAGATTGACCCATTCCTGTTTGCCTAGCACAGTCTCACTTTAGACTTGCTGTGTTGGTGTGATTATTTATAGCGGCATCTTTTACTTCCAGGAGTATTCCAGTTTGGATGACATATTACTGTTTATGTAGATGTGTTCTGTTTTACAACTGACTCTTAGGAAAAAGGTAGACATATGAATGCACACATTACTAATATAAAGGAAGCAACACATAATTGTAAATAATAAATTGGATAATACTCATAAATTCTTTTGTTGGTTTTAACTTTTTTCTGAAACTACCTACAGTTACCATAAAGAAACAAATATAGTTCTGACAAAAATGGTTGTTGATATTTGCATTCATGCTAATAAGATGAAAATGAGTCAGTGAAGATGTATGTTGGAACATCACTTAATTTTCTGATGATGTAACTGCTGAATTAAATAATAGTTTTTAGGGATACTGGAAAGATATTTTTCACTTTTTGTCCTATTTGTACTTGTACAGTTACAGACAAAAACATTTAAACTTAATAAGTATTAACATTTTCTCTGTCATTCTCTTATGTCTAGATAATCAACAAAATAATGAGTCAAGCTCTAATTTGTAGCATTTGCCAATTTCTGTGGTATAAATACTATCAAGAAGACATCACTAAATAGAATTGGGAAGAAATACACAGTAGAATACCATTATGTAGTATTTCCATCACCTAGATACATTAAAAATAAGTAACTTCAAAAGCATAGATAATAGTAAAATAATTCAGAAGTGAAGAGTTTTGAATATTACCTTTGCTCTTAATGTAATTTATTTAATTGTAAATTTTATAATTAAATGTTCAATAATAGCTATATTTGACAATTTCACAAAATCCCTGAAAATTTAATAATTGATAGTACAAGTCAGCTCCAGCATACCTCTGAATATGTTCACCCTACTTATATCTGGTCTAATTCATTGGACAGATATTTTTCAATCAATATATGCCAAGAATTGTGCTAGTTGTTGGAAATGCAGTACAGCAGCACTTGGGATAGAAACTATTTCTGTCCTAACACAATTTCTAGCCTTCTTCTATCCACTTCTACCACTTCTAATTTTTTTTCCTAACAAACCTGTTGAGTAGTGTAGGTAGCACATAACTCATGGATGGCTAGAACTGAGTAGGGATATAGTGAATATGTGTGTGTGTGTGTATGTGTGTGTGTGTGTATAAAAGAAAAGCAAATGTTTGGGCACTTGAAGTATCTGGTGTAAATAGCAACAAATTAAAACAAGGTTTTTTCTGTGAATGCTTAAATAACGATGCTAGTAGCTTTCTTTTATACACGGCTTTATAATAGTCAGAAATTAACAAATGACACTGAGTAAGGTGATTGGGTGGTAACTACTATACGTAGAGCACAAGCTTGATATCCGAGGTGATGAAGGAATAGAGAAAGTTGATGCTAGGGTCAGTGCTGTGGCGCAATGGGTTAAGCTATTGTCTGTAGTTCTGGCATTCCATAGGGGCTGCTTCATTAACGCTCTGCTAATGGCCTGGGAAGGCAGCAGAAGATGGCCCAAGACTTTGGGCCCCTGCACGTACGTGCAGGAAGAAGTTCCTGCTTCCTAGCTTTGGCCAGGGCTGGGCTATTTAAGGAGTGAACCAAAGGATGCAAGATCTCTGTCTCTTTCCCTCTCTCCATAAACTGTCTTTCAAATAAATAAATAAATCTTCAGAGAAAGAGAGAAAGTTGATGCAATACATGGACAGTTGTTTATCAATTTAAACTCCTGATCCTAAGCTCTAGGAGAATATAATAATCTAAGAATAAAAATAACAGTAATGCCTTATATTTGCATACTAATTTACAGTTTTCACATTTTACACTTACATTGTAGAGATGTGCACAGAAATGGCATTGCCAAGGGAAGCTTTATGGGAGAGTTGGGATCTAATCTTCGAACTAAAGAATGGCTGAGAAGAAAAAATTTCTAATTAATATGATCGTCAACAGAATGAAAAGTATAGATGTTTATTTCCTTTGGAGAAAAGGATACAATAGAATCTTTTCATTAGCAAATAGTAGAAAACAAAAGAAAAATGGAGCTAAATGATAGCATCTTAAATGATGAGCTTAGGGAAGTTTTACAATGCTTTATTTCATGCAAATTTTTATTTCTTTTTCATTAATTCAGTTGCTCAAACACTTCCCCTCTAAAGGGTCAAACAGTATCTGGGTCTACAAATTAAAAGAGGAAAAGAAAAGATCCCTGACCTTGATGAGCTCTAGCCAGGACGTTTGCATCTAGACAAACACATACAATTAGTTATCATCTTTGTGCACTATACTAAGAAAAATAATTGCATAAATGCAATAAGAAAATGGTTCCCTCCTCTTACTGACCACTGAAAATCAAATTCTGTATGGTAGCCTCTGGTTTGACACCCAATGATCCCCACCACTTAGTAGTCACTATCTGTACCCTTGTGTCATTCACTCCCACATTTTACTAGACTTGATTGGTGTGAGCAATAAAATAAGCCAGAAATAATCATATATCACATTGCAGCTTCTATCTTGGAATATCTCTCTCCTCTCCTCCCTCTCTCTCTCTCTCTCTCTCACTCATTCTTTCTCTCTCAGTACTCTTTGTAACATTTTACAATTGAAATCTCTTCAAATGATCTAGTCTAATTAGTCTAACTATCTTTGTTTTTAAAAGAAACTGAGGCCCAGGATGGTTAAGGCTCAGTCATTCAATTAATTTTTGGAAGAAAAAGAGGAAAAAACCCAAGTCCCAAAATAACTAGCACAGTGTTAGCTCCATGCCCTCATGCTGCCCCTCACTTTCTAACTTAATCACTTTTAACCTATTCAAACTACTCGTAAGTAGTAGATAATATGTAATGTCCATGCTAAAATAGCATTACCATTATGATAAACTAAGACTGATAATTATTGATAAATTTTAAGCCTACTTTTTCTCCTACTGTCAAATAGTGGGTAAGCAAATTAATGGATATTTATGAACGTGAGTTAATATTTTTACATATGGGTAGTTCTGGTAATAAGCTTTGACAAGAAAAAAAGTTAAACTTTTCAACAAAATAATTTTGTGTTACTAACAAATATTACCTATCCAGGTCATATTTGTGAATGATGTACATAACTGACTGGTGTTTTATTTTGTTTTGGTTAAGTAGTTACTGCTTTTACCCTTCTTTTGCAATTGTTTCTTACTACCTATGGGTAAAATGTTCCCTACAATGAAAAACAGATTTCCAAGGTACAAGATATCACTGCCGTCTCATCTCTTCCTACTTCTTGCCTAGAACTTGATACTCCAGAAACACTAATTCCCATACGTGCATATTTTTCTGCATGTAGTATTTTCCAGGAAGAAATGCTCTTTTCTCTGACTCCTTTCTCCATTCCCTACTCTCTTCTCTAGCCAGATTCATTCTCACCAGCTCTTCAAGATGTGATTGAAATAGCATGTCCTTTAAGAGTTTTGCCCTATCTTTCCTGGGTTATGTTAGCTAAGATCCCTAGCTCCCTAAGCGTATATTTATCATCATACTACTTTCTGTTAGAATTGACTCTCGTGTTCATATCCCCAAGCAGACTGAAATTTCCCAAACAGTAGGTCTTTACCCTGTGTGTCTATGCATCCATAGTACATGCTTATAGCACAATAAGTGCTCAATCAGTATTACAATGAATTGTATTTCAATTTTGTGAAGAGCCACTGAACTTTCAGAATAAAAAATTTCTTAGATATTCTTAACATATTTAGAAAAATATAAGATCAACCATTTCACAAAAATATATATAACATTTAGTTTGCAGAAAACTATTGAGAAACAAAGATATAATATGATTTATCCAAAATCACACATATACACAAAATAACTTTCTTAGACTAACATTCAAGATACACTGTCTTTGTATTAACTCATTATTTTTATTTATTTTGCCTCTGCTTTTATTGGGCAGGGTCCTAAGAGGAAAGAAATAAATTGAGAACACAATAATTCAGGACAAAAGAAAGAACCAGTTTGCCAGTAAACTATTTGTTTTTCAACTTATCGTTCAGAAGTATTTGTTAGAACAAACTCTCTGCTGTTTATTTTAATAGTTTTTGTGTTTGTTCTGTTTGGATTTAGTGACCTTTAGAGAAGAAACTATCTGGATGTACTCCTAAAAATGACTGATTTATTCTCTAAAATTAAATTATGTGTGAATATGCATTATATAATAATTATGCAGACACTAATAAAGTATAAATATTTTAATAAATGCCAAAAATATTTTAAATACAATCCAAATTAATTTTGAAGCATCTTAAGCAACTTGTAAGGAAAATAAACTGAATGTTGCTCCACCAACTCAGAGGAAGACAGATGGAGATGTTTTGTGCAAGGAAAGTTGGAGTAAAGTTTTTATTTAATAAGAAGATGGTAATGCCAAATACTCAATAGGTCATATTACAGAGAAGAAAATTTCAGCTGTTTATTATTCAGATGCAATGGGTCCCCCTGTGTGGTACAAATTAGTATTTGATGTTGTATTAACACCAGCAGCAGTATAGTGATACATGTGGTGATAACTAAAACTCTGCTTTGGAGTTAAGCCTATTTGGGTAGCATCCCAACTCTAGCTGTGTAACCTAGAGCAAGTTACTTAATTCTGTGAGACAAAGTTATTCCATCTGCAAAATGAGCTTAATCTACCAAACTTATAGGTAGCTCATGAAGATTAAATTAGAGAATGTACAAGTCTATGAAGTTTTTAGCACAGTGCCAGGCCCTCAGACACCATTCATCGGTTTAACTCCTGTCATAATAGTAATTGTTTTTGCAATCCCAGAATAGTACTAATAGCATGTGTTTTCACTAAGGGGAAAGTGCTACTTATAAAATGTCTTGCTTTTTCTTCTTAAAAGTCTCTAGTAAATTGTGTTAGCTGTAAGTAAACTGGAAGATCTATAAACCACATTCTGTACAGGAACTCCTTGCACTTTGTGTCTATGTAATGATGTTCATCACACAGTGAATTCATCAGACTTACTATTCAATATCTCTCTTTTGTAAGTTAACCAACACCCAAATATTGGCAGAAAACAATTAATCATTGCACATAAAGATTTATGACATGATCATTTGAATCACTGATAGTTTTGAACATCAATATATTTCTTAATTAAAAGGAATATCTAAATGGAAAGAAAAACAGAACCATGTAAAATTTTTAAATTATAACTTTCATACAAGAAAACCTATTCATCTGGCCAATTTCCCAAAGGTCTTTGTTTTCCTTTGTAAAATGAAATAATAGTGATTGTAATCTTACAGCAAAAGGATATTTTGAGAATTAGTTAAAATGGAATATTTTTTCTATATCAATGTTAATATTGGATATTTGTATATTTTAAAAGATTAAAATTGAGATTATATTTTAAAGATTTTAAAATCAATTTAGTTGTATACTTATGTTTAGTTACTCAACAAAAAGGCTCAATTTTACACTGCACAATTTTGCATAGACTAAGAAGATTTATGGCACCAATAACGAAATTTATTTCCACACAGTGCAGTAATTTAATGGTAATGTAAATGTAAATGCAAGATAAAGTACTAAATAATACTTTAAAACATCATAAATTTTAAAGTGCAACTTAATATCCATAGATTTATGCTCCTCTCCTTTGGGATGTATTATTTAACATCTCATCAACTGTAAGCAAGTTAAAAGACTATTTGGAGAGAATATTTGACCAGAGTCTTTCAAATCCAAAAGCACATCCTCTATGACTATAAAACATATGATTTTAAAACTCATTAGTTATACAAGAAGGGAGATTAGCCTAATTTCCCAGAAACCGAAACACCTGGATAGTTTTACTAAGTGGAAGAAAACTCACCTCATTGCTTTGTGAATTAAAGGGAGTAAGACTATGCACACCTACTGGACTACTGAGTGTCCTGATTATAGTTGAGATAGGCAGTCAAACACATATGGTAATAAAAGAATGATTTGTTTTAAAGAATGAGGAAGATAAACTGCTTTAATTTGTCTGACTACTAAATATGTGCCTGAAAATTATTGTTTCTCTCACTTCCTAGAAACAGTTATGTACTTTGTAGAAACAGTAATGGAAGAAAATTCTCCATAATGATGGAGCTTTTACAGTGATTATTTGCAACAGCTGACTTAAGCAGGTTATAGTTACAATCAAATAATGAAAGGCATTAAAATGAGATAATATGCAATTACTCAGGAAAATTAAATTATTCCAATTAGTTTGAACTGGAATTATGCCTTCAATGAAACTTACTCTGTAAAGGAAAGATATCATACAAACTTTGAAAGATTTTGTGAACTCTTTTTTTTATTCTTTTTGAAATTCAACAAATAGCCATTGATGCTACTTCCTTTTGCCAGATGAGAATATAATAGTGAACAAATATACAGTTTATGTTTTTAGTGAATCAATTGGTTTATTTGGGATACTTGTGTTTTTAATAACCATAGCAATGAGACAAAGTCTGAAAATTGAAAAAGAACAATTGTTCTCCTATTTTTAATTGGAAGACAGTGATTTTTATATAACATTTGCAGTATTCATTAAGAAAGTATAGCCATTTTGGCAAAAATTTGGCATAAATATACAACCTTATTTCCCATCTAAAGTTAATGAGAATACGTTTTCTATTAAATGTAGCATTGAGATAAAGTGCCAAAAACTAAACTACAACCTTAAAGTTTTAATTTCACATTCTGACTATCAAAAACAGTTAAAATTTCTAAAATAATAGATCTTGGGGAGCTTCAACATGAACACTTGGAAAGTGTTTCTCAACCTCTCTTAATTGCCAAATATTTACAAAAAGTGTTTCCTCTTAACATTATATGTCTGTATTCTTTCATTCAATTCATCCTGTGATAATTTACTCTCAAAAAATACTTCCACACTCTCCCTCTTCATGTGGGGTTGAACAACCCTCTCTGTGTTCTAAACTTGTCTCATTTTTTCTTCTTACTCCCTACTAAACCATTATTTCTCCAAAAACATGGACCATGGGAGTAGGCATTTGGCAAAGTGATTATGACATCAATTGAAATGCCTGCATCCCCTGTGGGAGTACCTGGATTTGAATCCTGGGTTCACTGTCAATTCAAGTTCCCTGCTAATGCACATCCTGGAAGACAATAGTGATGGCTCCCCGCTACCCATTTGCAAGACATGCCCTGAATTCTCAGTTACCAGCTCTGGCATCACCCAATGTTGCAGGGATTTGGGAAGTGAACTAGCAGACCAGACCTTTCCTTCTCTCCTTTTCCCCTACCTTTCCCTCTCCTTCTCTCTTTTCTTCTTCCTCTCAAAGAAATAAACAGGGCCTGGTACTGTGGCATAGCAGGTAAAGCCGCCACCTGCAGTTCTGGCCTCCCATATGGGCTCCTGTTCAGGTCCCAGTTGCTCCACTTCCAATCCAATTCTCTGCTATGGCCTGGGAAAGCAGTAGAAGGTGGCCCAAGTCCTTGGACCCCTGCACCCCATGGGAGACCTGGTAGAACTCCTGGCTCCTGGCTTCGGACTGGCACAGCTCCAGCCGTAGCGGCCAACTGGAGAGTGAACCAGTGAATAGAAGACCCCATTCTCCTCCTCTCTGCTCTCTTTCTCTCTGTGTGTAACTCTGACTTTCAAATAAATAAATAAATCTTGGGGAAAAAAAGAAATAAAAATAAACTTTAAATTATTTTAAATGAGCACTATAGATTTTTTGACTAGTGTATCATCAGTCTGGCAAAAGGAGGTATCAGTCAATATTGGTTGAATTAAAAATGAATGATATGAAGCCATCAGTCTTCCAGATTTTTGTATGTCTTCATTATTCATGCAAATGAATAAATCTTGAATCAGAGCATGTACTTGGAAGTATAGTTAGAGATAACCTAAGACAACAAACGACCCTCCTGAGGATCAGGCTATTAGCACTAAAACAAATTAAGAGTGAATTCACCAACTTTCTGGTTCTCTGTCTGTATATACGTGAGCCCTTTCTTCCCTTCAGTGCTGATCACCAAGTCCCAGATCAATCTTATTTGTAGATAGATTTCCTACCCAAAAACTATCAGTCCACTGCTTGCTTTCTATTAGTTAGGATGGTTCATTTAATTCTTAATGAGTTTCTTCTCTATGTCTGCTTTTATTGAGGATATTCTTTAATCTATTGTCAGCTATGAGTCACTTTTTTCCTTCAATTTTTTTATATACAGAGATTAGTCAATAATTATGAGAACAATAAGGTTGTTGAAGAGGCCCACAGCTCTTCCAGGACTGATCTTCACCATGCCCTGCCAATCACCCAGTGTCACTAGTGGTGCCTATGTCTGCTTATATAGTTGACCTCTATAGTAAAACAACTTCTCCACTAGTTTCTTGAAATTATCTAGAAAGTAAATCAAATTGGTTCCAGAAATCAATACTTTTTTAAATGATATAGAGTAAGAGAAGGATTGGGTGTTTTTTATCAAATCTTTTGATACTTGCCCACATAAAAATTTCATATAACTCAGTAATCTATTTCTTACAGTCATTTTAGAAGTGTAATAATTAAAGGGGAAATATATTGTGATTATCAGTATTTCTCCATTCTTCCACCTCTTCCATTGTATTAAGTGTTGCACCTTCTACATTGGAGATAAAAGGAAAAGTAAGATAGTATGCTTATCTTTCCAGAACTGGCATTCTAGCACCAGCACCAAATGCAAACAGAAGAAACCATAACCTAAGCCACATGTGCTATATATAGGTAGAAAAGCATTTGGGACACAGAAGAGAGTAAGAATATTACTGGCTCTTTCTCTATTTAAAATTTCAGGGGGAGAAAGGCAGAGGAAGGTTGAATGATGGATACCAAAACATGGTTAGAGATGGAATAAGATTTAGCTTTCGGTAGCACAGTGGGGTGACTATAATTCACAAGAACTTATTACATATTTTATAAACATATAGAAGATCTCTAAGTCTCCAAACAGAGAGTACTGACAAAGAGAAGAAAAGCTTCATCAATAGTTTAATTAAAAGTTTGATTAGGGGGCTGGTGCTGTGGCTCATTTGGTTAATCCTCCATCTGCAGTGCCGGCATCCCATATGGGCACCGGTTTCTAGTCCGGGTTGCTCTTCTTCCAATCCAGCTCTCTGCTGTGGCAGGGAATGCAGTGGAGGATGGCCCAAGTGCTTGGGCCCCTGCACCCCATGGGAGACCAGGAGAAGCACCTGGCTCCTGGCTTCAGATCAGCATAGCTCCAGCTGTAGCAGCCATTTGAGGGGTAAACCACCTGGGTGCAGGGATCCAAGAACTTGGGCCATCTTCTACTGCTTTCCCAGGCCACAGCATAGAGCTCGATTGGAAGAGGAGCAGCCAGGACTAGAACCGGAGCCCATTTGGGATGCCGGCGCTTCAGGCCAGGGCTTTAATCCAGCATGCCATAGTGCCGGCCCGTCTTTATTGATTTTCTATCTGAATGATCTGTTTTTAAAACTGGGATGTTAAAGTATTCTGTCAGTATCATACTAGAATCATTCTATCTTTGTGATTTAGTAATATTTACTTTATGTATTTGGATGTTCTAATATTGAGTACATATATATTTATGTTATTAATGTATTGAACACTTTATTATTATATAGTGATCTTCCTGGTCTGTTCTTGCTGATTTCGTCTAAAATCTATTTTATCTTGTAATGGTATTCCTGCTTTCTTTTGGATTACATTCACATGGAATATCTTATTCCATCCTTTCACTTTGACTCTATGTATGGGCTTAAATGTGAAGTGAGTTTCTTGTAAGCATTGTATAGTTGGGTCTTTTTCTTTATCCTCTCGTCACTCTATACCTTTACATTGAAGAATTTAATCCATTTACTACTGATAGATAAGGTCTGACTACTGTCAATTTGATGTGTGTTTTCTAGTTTTGTTGAAGTTTTTTTTTTCTGCCTCCCTCTCTTCAGTCTTCCTTGCTTTGTTAGTACCATGAAGCTTGCCAAAATAATTGATCTTAAGAAACTATTTTGCAATAACAACTTAACATTGATTGTAATGATAGGGAGAGAGACAAACTTAAACAAGAAACAATAATAAAGAACTCTATGGGGCCGGCGCCGTGGCTCACTTGGTTAATCCTCCGCCTGCGGCACCGGCATCCCGGTTGTTCCTCTTCCAGTCCAGCTCTCTGCTGTGGCCTGGGAGGGCAGTGGAGGATGGCCCAAGTGCTTGGGCCCTGCACCCCATGGGAGACCAGGAAGAAGCACCTGGCTCCTGGCTTCGGATCAGCACAGCATACCAGCCGTAGCAGCCGTTAGGGGAGTGAACCAATGGGAGGAAGACCTTTCTCTCTGTCTCTCTCTCTCTCACTGTCTAACTCTACCTGTCAAATAAATTTAAAAAAAGTAAAGTTTAATTAATTACTTTGATTTTGATTTTACCACTACACATTGTATAGATGTGTTGAAATACCATTCTATACCTCATAGATATGTGTAATTATTAAGTGCTAATCAAAATAATTTAAAGGTTTAAGAAAAATAATAAAATCTCAAATAAGTGAACTCTTCAGAGGATATAGAAATTAGTTCTTTAAATTTATAGTCCTCTCATCAGGTTATATTAGATTTCTAATTTCTAAATAGTGTTTTTCCAGTAGAGAAAACTTGTTTTTATTCATATAATTAAAATAACTACAACTTCTGCTCAAACAACTTTGTTTGAAAAACAAAGTTTAATTGTTTGCGGTCCATATAAAAATAGCTTTTCAATGATGTTAGGACCCTGAAACACTTTTAGGTTCTTCATGGAAAATGTTTTTGGTCAGTTTATAGGTTGCACAAATAATAGCTATTGGGCATCATGTCAGATTAGGAGAATGGTGCTATTAAACTGCTCTGAACTCAGAAAGAACTTCAAATTAGGCTGAAGTTCCACCACAGATCTCTGGGTTTCAGTCCAGCATCTATGCCCAAAAAACCACCCTAATAGTTGGAAATTTTTATAGAGAATCCTGGTTTTGGCATAATTGCCTGGTTCAAGTTCATTCTTAGAATATTATTTCAGATAAATTTTATAACCATTTTACTTAGGTCAAGCAACTGAGTGTCAGCTTGGTTTAGTTCTTGGCTACAACAAAAACAGATCACAAACAATATCTGTCAAATTGAAATTTAATGAAAGGTAAATGTTCTACCCAAACCAGGGGCTGGGAATGGGAATGGGATCACACATAGTGTTCTGTGGTCAAATAAATTTGGGGAAGCTTTCTAATTCACATTAGTGTAATATAGGTTAAGAGAAATTCCAATTTAAAAAAACTTGTTCAATTTTACTTAAGCTAATATTTCCCAGTTGGTTAGCCACAGAAACTGTGCTTCAGGAAACACCATTAATATCTCAGGGGACATGAGTGTTCTAAGAAACACAGTTTGGAAATACTTCCTTAAGAAAAATAGGCATAAATTCAAATTTGAGTTGATTATGAATTCGGTCTCAAGTCATTTTCTCAATATTATCTATTATTACATATAAAGTTCAACTAGGTACATAAATTGGGGATTATGCATGATATGAAATTATAATAGAATATGAAAATATGCTATTTAAAGTAGTTCAAATCTGCATTTCTTTTGTATTACATTTATCATGAAATAAGCCAAATTTTAGAGTACTCTGATAAATTAGCAAAGATTATCAGTTTGAGGCACAAAATTAGCTAATAGATTCAAGCCTCCAACTTGAATAATATCTGCAATAATATATTATTATTATTTCAACCTCTTTGCACACTGTTACTACAATCTCAAGTTAAATCTTTGGCCTCTCATGAATTTTAGAGATTTTGTTTTGTTTGATCTCAGAATTCTCCCTCAATCATCTTATCCACCCATTGCATTCCATTGCTCTAATTCATTAAATGCATCCAAAAAAACTTAGAGCTCTATCTTATAAGAATTCTTTGAACTTTAAGTTTATAGAGGATTTAAAACCTATTAATTTTTATATAATTTCCTCCTTTTTTCTTCTTTTGCTCTTTTCCCTCCTGTTCACAAAGATATTTTCTTCTTATTTAAACAGACATGAGCTAATGGCTCTGTCAAGTACTAATGACCACTCCAGTAAGTGTTTACTTTCTTCTGCAAGGAACTTGACTGGAACAACTGGGTAGTCTTTAGGGTCAGTTATCCACAATAAATATCAAACTTTTTCCCTCTGAGAATATTATCTGCCTGAAAGATAAGGCCTTATCTGAGTGTTGGATAATTCACCTCTCTCCCTCTCTAAACCACACTAGTTCATACTAAAGCTCAATTTCACTTAACAAGAGTTCTTTTTTTCTCTATATTACTTAGGTATACAAAATTCCTCCTTTTTCGTCTATGTGTCATATATAAAATTAAAATATGAAGAAGTACTGACCTTAATACCAGAAATCATTTCATACAAAGTAATAGAGCTAGAGCCCTTAGAAAATAAATACTTGCCTTAATGTACATTATCCCAATCTTATGACAAACTTCTGATTTCATGTCCATTTCATTAATCTGGATAGATCTTCTAAACTAATGGTTTCCCTCCACACTTGGTTTTCTATGCTGGAAGTTGTGTCTGAATTTTTGCCTTTGAAATTTGTAAAGTGGCCATAAGTGGTGAAAGTGTAATTTAGTGTCATCTGTGTTCACAGTCAGAAGTGGTTTATTTAAGTTCTGAGTACATTGGAATGGATGGTTGAACTACAGGCCCCTGCTGCAGTGCCACATGAAAGTGGAAGAGATTCAGACCTGTCTGTCATTGTCGGACTATAGCACAGGAACTATTCTCCCCTGCAGCAAACTCATTCACCAAAACATCTTTCTTTTAAACTCATAGTAGCTACAGATCTGTCATCACATTTATTTTCAGGTCAGTTCACCAAATATTGAAACCTCAGATTCATCAGAGAGGTCAGATGGGCCCAGAAGAACTCCCTCGGCACATAATTCAGAGATACATTCCTGATTGAGCGTATTTCAAAATCCTCTAGTGTACAAGTTGACTCTGAAGCCCTCTAAGGGCTCTGGAACATTCCCAGGAAACCTGAGGAAGCCCGTGCTTCATCAGAATTCTTGGTCCCGTTAACAGTGGCTTGCAATCTTAGCTTTTCATTAAGATCCCTGGAGAACTTTAACAGATACTGATGACTGAATCCTCCCTGCCTCATGAGATTGATTAACTTGAGCTGTGAGTTCCCTAGTAATGTAATGTTATCCTCTAGTCCAGTGATTCTCAGCCTTAAGCATGTCAGAATTATCTGGGGACATTTTAAAATTCTTGATGCACATCAGGTCAATTTGGTGAGAATTGGAATTCTTTCTTTTTTTCAAGTTCCCAAGCTAATTAACAATATGTAGGCTGAGAAATAGAAAAATGTAGGTAAAGCAACGTCTTAACATATATCTAACAGATGACTTCTTGTACTCTCCAGTTCATTGATCCCCTGAATTCTCTAAACTATAGACTAAAGAGTTGTCATACGGCTGAGTCACAAGAAAACATGATCAGGCCGGCGCCATGGCTCACTTGGCTAATCCTCCACCTGTGGCGCCGACACCCCAGGTTCTAGTCCCGGTTGGGGTGCCGGATTCTGTCCCAGTTGCTCCTCTTCCAGTCCAGCTCTCTGCTGTGGCCTTGGAGGGCAGTAGAGGATGGCCCAAGTGCTTGGGCCCTGCACCCACATGGGAGACCAGGAGGAAGCACCTGGCTCCTGGCTTTCGATCGGCGCAGCGCACCAACTGTAGTGACCATTTGGGGGGCGAACCAAGGGAAGGAAGACCTTTCTCTCTGTCTCTCTCTCTAACTCTGCCTGTCAAAAAAAAAAAAAAAAAAAAACCATGATCAGATGTTCTGAGTTGATATGGAAATGAAAGTGGTATAGCGGTATAGAAATGGTCAATTTAGACTTGGATTCATAAAAGAAATCAGAATTTATAAGAAATGTGCCTGTGGCAATAAATGAACTTATCATTTTATCAGTGTCACATATGATAGAGAGAAAAAATGTAGATTATGAAATGAAAAATAATTAGTAGTATTAGAGTTTTCTAAGAATAGCTAATATTTCCAAATCTACTCCACAGTGATTTGTCCATCTTCCATAATTTAATACCTTGACAAGTTACTTAAGGGAATTCAGTTCACCAGACCAATAAGGATTCCATCTTATCAGTAATTTCTAGGATTTTGGTTCAACTTCTTAGATATACTCCATATTGTCTGGTGTTTTAAAAACCAGTATTACCTTTACATTTTTAAAATTTGATAACATGAATTATTACTTTTTTAGATAACTTACTAAGATATTTGGAACATAAGCAGGTTTTCCAACTCCATATTCATAGGTGATATGCGTATTTGCTAGCTATTAACAGAGATTACTGTTGAGTGGGAGCCTATCCAAAGAATTGTTGACAGTTGAGTTGCTGAAGATTTTGTGGACAAAGTCAAATTCAACAGCACTGTGTTTATTTGCTTTTTGCCAATTGTTAGGCCATATCCCATCACAGTCTAACAATCCAAAAGAGAATGTTGCCAAATGACTGGCCAGTTTTCAGAATGGCTAACCCTTTTCTTGCAATGGAACTAGCAATGCTCAATTATATCCATGTGAGGCATACTTTCTCTTGAAGCAATGGTTTACGACAAGGACTTCTTCTTAGAAGAAGTGAGTAATATTGAGTATGGTTTTGAAGAGCACAGGTTTTTGGTAATTAGATACCAAAAAAGAATATCATCTCGAGGGATTAAGTTCTGAATTCCACATCTGTCAGGGCAGTTGTCAGATGCCCCGTGCAGTGTTGCCATCTCTCACTCAGCACTTCAGCTCCCAACATAGACAGTAATGTTATTTCTGTCAGGTGTGGAGTGATTGTCTCAGTCTGCTGGTTGATGCCTGGTCCAGTAATTACCTAAGTTTGCCCTCCAGCCTTGTCCCCAAGGGGAGAACTTTGACGGAAGTAGAAGTATTGACCTTTCATTTCCAGTCCCTTTATGTTATCAACGCTCTCCTGCAGAGAACATGAATATTTATCTCATTTTGGATGAGCATTTTAGAGGGACATTTTATGCTTTTATTATCCTTGTTACTAGTTCGAGTAAGGTTCCAGGTTCATTGCATAGAAACCTAATCTAAAGCTAAATGTGGACCCACAGACAAAACAAGTTTAGAGGAGAGGCTTTCTGCCTCCTGGGTGAGAGTAATGTGCAATCCTTAGACTAGTCTCTAGTCTTCTCTTCTCCAAGCCCCAAGAGTAGAAATGTAGTCCAACTTCTCTTGGTCTCTCATGAATCCTCTCACCTGTGTTGTGAGTCCTTATTTATAGGTCTACTAATTCAAGTTTTATTTCTGTTGGGTTTCTTGGTATACTTTCTGCAGTTTGTTCATGTCTAATCTAAACTTTAAATATTTCAACAGACAATACTGCAATCAGCTAAGACTGAAGTTCAGTAAGATCCTCATTCTCTGGGATGCTTTAAGTAATTTTTTAAATTCTCAATTGATGTGAGACATGAGCAGTTATAATCACCTCCCCCCTCACCACTCCCCTTTCCTTCCTCCCTGCCCTTCGTCTAATTACCCCAGCACAACCCCTTCTGGAAATAGAATGGTACATCCAGACTAATTTCTCTAGCTCCAGGCCATATTTACTAGTATCTTATAAACCACACTGCTATGCAGGAGTTGTGCTTCTCTGGTGAAGTGAGCCATTGTTGAGACACATCAACATCCTCAGGTTATTTCCCGCTTCATTCAAAGCAGGCCATGAGAATGGACTGGGTGGGGACTTTCTTATGTTAACAGAGAGAACAATTATGTTTCACATGCATGCCATCCTCTTTTATCATCTAAGACATTAAAGTATTTACCTCCAAATGTACATTAAAAGACCCCCAAAGATCAACAACCTCTTAAAAATGTAGGTTATCAAAACATTAATAATGAAATTCGGAATTTGATTCTGATCTCTACTTTCTGAATTCATCCACTAGCAGGCAATCCAATTGCCTTTTACTCCCATTTTAATGACCAAGGGAAGGAAATGTCTTTTGTTCATTTGCTCATTCAGTTAGCAACTGAAAACTGTAAATAATCTTCTGGTTTTGTAATTTCATCTTCTTTGAGTATTTTAACCAAATTCTGCTAAGTATTTTCCTTGTACCTAGCTTTCCTAACATAATGGCTTCAATTTCACATCTATCAATTTGCATGTTTATGTGCATTCTTTAAATGAGTAAGACTGCCACATAAGTAATAGGAAATGACAATTTCCTTCTAATAAATTGTTCTCCATATTTTCTTCATTGAAATATTTTCTTCTATACCTTACTATTTCCTATATTTAAAAATGCCTTAGCCTCTTTTTAGCTTTGTAAAAATCTTACTGACTCTTAAAAAGCATAACAGCATAGACAATAATTTTAGAGTTTACTTAAAGAATCCTAATGGAAGTTTCCTTTTCCAGGATAATATACCATATCAAGAAAGCATAACACACACACACACACACACATATATATATATATATTATGAAAAAGCTTGTAGGTAAGAATTATTTATGTAATGCATACCATGTCTTTTTAGTACATATGACATTCTAATTTATAATGACATAACTTTGTTATTGCAGAACTAATATTAGAATACAAAATATTAATCAAATTGAGTTTATGATTACTCCAGGCTAGCATTAAATTGTGTCTCAAAATATAAAATAACTTTAACCCTTTGTTTATGTATATAAATACCTTAGTTTCATGATTTTAAGAAATTTTAACATAAAATTTATGGGTGATTTATGTATGTGAATTAATTCCAATTGTAGATATTTTTATCTCAAATACTTACACATACTATTCACTTCCACTGAGTTTTACATTTAAGTTTTTACTTTTCATTATTTGTTAAAAGCATTCAAAAGGAACTACCTTTACATAGGATTCTGTAGTGTTTGTTTGATCATTCATTACTACAATTTGACAATAGTTCCAACAGTTGATCTTACCATCAGATAATATTTAATCTCATTTGTTGTGTGTGATAATTATAAAATAGATACTTAGGTTTCTTCATATTTATGTAGTATGTTATGTAGTTTAGAACAGAATAGACTATAAGAGTTAGAAAGTACCTTAGAAATCATCTGTATACATCCCATGTTTTAAAAATGGAAAAATTGAACATTACAAAAACTAAGAGATTATACCAAAGTCATTCACACACAGGAATTGGACCTACGTGTTATAAGTCCACCAGAGTACTATCATCTCCACTAGACTCCATTAACTATGACAAATCTCAGTGAATACATTGATGTCTACAAGTCAAATCCTTTTGCTTATATAAAACTTCCTCCAAATACTCATTTGCTTAGCTAAAAGTCAGTATAACTAGAACAATCTTCTAGAATTAACATACCTTTATTAATGCCAATAATAATAATAAAACCATAACTTAATTCATTAAATGGCCTTAACATCATGTATCAATTATAATTTTAAAGATCTCTCACTTTGACAATGGAAATTTATTGGCTGATTAGGTAAGAAGCCTAAAAGCAACTCAGTAAACAGACAGCAAAAGTTTTAAGTAACTATTTCAAGCCTGGCACTGTTCTAGGTATGTGTGTTTACACCATCATTCCCATGTATTCCTTTATAACTGACTTTAACACACACATTATAAAATATGTACCATTAACATTGTCCTAGTGCTAGTAATGCAACAAAAATTCATGTTCATTGAGATATTTTAAATCTTTAATGTGTATGTTGAGATATATTTTGCCCCACTAAATTTAATATTATTGAAATTGGCTACTAATCCTGTTAAATGAAAAACCCATCCCTTAAAATTTCATCATGAATAGAAAAACTGATCCTTGGGGAATATATCTTTTCAACTGGAAATCATTGAATTAATATCTCTTCCAATTCATTTTTATTTCCTCACACTTATGTTTATCTTAAGGCAACATATAACTTGTGTGATATAGAAGATTTGGTTAAAGAAAATGTTAGAAGAAATCTATTTTTCTGTGTAGGTATATAATTAAGCAATTGTATAAGTTCATTATGACTTGACTGGATAAGGATACCATAGACTCCCTTCTGTTTCATAACTACACACAATTGGATAAGAATGCATTTTTAAACACAGTTTAAGTATTTTACATCATGAAATATTCTTTGAAATGAAATCAAATCAATAAAAATAAATGAATTTTGTTTCTCACAGGAGTGATAAGTAGTTTTAGTGAGCATTTACTTAGTACTATATGACATTCCCTAATGAGTTTTGCTAGAAAATTATAAATCACATTTCATTGTGAATAATATATTTTACATTTTGCTTTATTTGTGAGCATTTTGAGATTAGGACATGCAACATTTATTTTCAAATTGTCTTTTGTTATCAATTCAAATATAATATTTATAATATTCATAATAATATTTTCCCTGTTCTAGAGGATATTTTTAAGGACATAGTTCAACTATCTCAAGTTAAAGAATTAGGTGACATTTCACTTAATTGCTTTAAAAGGAAAATGAGAAAGCATGTCCCCTGAAAATTGATCCTTTAACAGATTGTTAAAGTTCATAAGCAGTGCTTTAAACAAAAGACGTTACTTACTGTAATTGTTCTTCATCTCTTGAGTCCCTTTTACTTTGCCTCGTTTATCAATCCTCAGATACCACTGTGTTCGACAGAAAAGTCTTCTCACTCTTATATCCCCTCCTTCCATGTAATCATAACTTCTTGTATGTCGCTCAGGGCTGGAACAGTTCACATTTGCAGCCATTTGCTCTGGAGTCATGTCATTGCAAGCTAAAGATATAGTGGCCACTAGACAGATAATGTGAAAGCATGATCTGTAGAGCAAAGTTGGCAGGATCCATGTCAGTATCCATTTGTGCATTATAGTGTAGTGCTCCGGGTGTTCATGAATAACATAATGAAAATTAAATCTTGAGTTGATTGTTATTCCTAGGTCATTGACCTCTTCCTATCTTTGAATTGCAGATTGATTTAAGAAAGAGTAGTTGCTCTTTCCAAATGTTAGACTTATCCTTTTAGTTCCTGATAAAATATAGGATTCCTCCTTAAGTAACTCTGATATATCCTTATAAAAACAGGTTGTAATAAACTCAGTTGCTGCGATGCTGTTTGCTACTTGGCTTCTGTTTATAATGAGAGATTGGGAATGGGGAAGGGAGAAGAAAAGGAAGATAAAAATACTATGTATAAATTTCAGTGGCTAAATAGTATTATAACATGCAATGTAACTTATAGTACAAAGATACATTTAAAACAGCTTTCATAGAGGATGTCAGCATCTTTACCATTCTACATGTAGATTTATAAAAACTGTGCATTAATAGAGACAAATAAGAATTTGACTGTTCATATAAGAATATAAGAATTCATATGAGAATATGTCCATTCATTCCGGTTGCTATTTTGTAAGAAACATCCTGTACTTACAGCTATTTATTTAAATTAAGTTATACAGTTACTGTTAACAAAATATAAATGCTTTTCCTGGATTTCCTTATTATATGCTTTTACATTTTCAGTTATTTTCTCCTAAACAGCCCACATTTTCAAGTTAAGTGTCAGGAGTTCCCTGCAGAACTTCAGCTTTATCTTTACATAAGTTCTACAGCATAATTATATATTCACATAGCTCAGAAATCTGGTCACTTTACTTTTCCCTTCAACACTAAAACCAGAGAAAGAGACAAACTTTTAGAAAAACATTCAGCATTGTTTTTAAAGACAAATAACAGTAACTTACTTGTTCTGTTTATAACAGCTGGATACACAAGAATTCCATGTCTGTTGTCTGCCTTGTGCAACTTGAGCCTCTCTACTGTAGCTACAAACTATTTCTCAGCTGAGAAATTCTCCAGCAGAATCATAATTGTTTCCATAAATCAACAGGCAAGAGGATTTTCTTTCTGTGTGTGAGCGCGTGTATGCTTGTGTGTGTGTGTGTGGAGCCTTTTTATTCAGCGCTTTTCGATAAATACCTTTGCTGACCTCATTGGAAGCAATTAAAACTTAACCAGTGAGCTGTTAGTTGAATACAACAGCAAGAATAAAAAGAGGCTTGTATAGTATTCAGTGGTCATGAGAGGGAGCTATGAACATGGTTTATGTGTAAATCCACAAACGGGTACCTACTTTGAAAATAGATCTGATTCTGAGGTAGTTAGAAGAGGAAAGGGTAATTTTTACACCTTCTTTCCAGATCAGAGTTGTATAGATTGAAAAATATTCCCTGAAACATATATCCATATTATACACAGTGTTTTTAATAGTTAGAAAATCTATTCCATAACTTTCTGATACATGTATGTCTTTAATTGCTCCTTTGTACTCAAAATGCAAAAAAAAAAAAAAACCTACTAATACATATTAACTCACATCTTAGTGTCTTAAAGCACTGCATAGCTAAGCTGATGGTGTATCTCTCCATACGGAGATAATTTACTGTTGCATATTAGTATACTTTTTATATCTTCTATTGTTAGGTTAAGAGTGAGAAGACCTAGTCTTATGTGAGTTGAGCCACTATTGATCAGTATGACCTTAGGCAAGTAATTTGATGTTTCTGAGTTGCAACTGCTACATTTGTAAAATTTGTACATTAATCTAAAAGAATCTGTTGTGCCCTGTAGTTTTAAAATTCTGTGACCTGTGACTTAGAATATTAATAAAGAAGATACATATTTTTAAAAATTAGTATTATTGAAAGTTAAAATATTTTACTTTAGTTACCAATATTTGACTTTTGACTCAACAAATTCATTGACACAGTAGACAAATGTCAATTTGGGGACAGAATTATAAGAGCTGTAGCTAATGTATATTTGAGAAACCTATTTTACTTTACAATACGGGTTATTCTGTCCTTTACATCCTGTTCTATGTATATGTATAGTAGAAATTCAAATGTTTTCTTAGATACTTTATGTTGAATAATTGTGTTGTCACTCTAAATAACTACTTAAGAATGTATATAAAAATTATTTTCCCCATGTTAGATACCTCTTTCCTCTCTCTCTCTCTCTCTCTCTCTCTCTCTCACACACACACACACACACACACACACACTTCTGTACTTGAAAATTAGGACTTCACCACTAGGTGGTGCATGTGGACCAAATAGGAAATAAAATTAAGTCTATTCATTTATGATTTCTCTTTGAATTGATGCTTTTAAGACATAAAATCAAGCACACAGAATAGTTTAAATGTATCCAATTACTTTTTATGAACCGAATTATCCAAAGTGCTGAGTTTATTAAAGTTTATTAGAGAATTTTTCTATAGTTACCTCTTGAAAGCTGGTTTACTCAAAACACTGTATCATGTATTTCTCTAAAAGAAGAAAGAGGGAAAAGAAAGAGAATTTGATGCTATTGTGTTCTGAATGATACTTGGTAGTTTTGGAGGCTTCAGTAATGAGCAAGGTCAGAATCCCCAGGACTTGGATATTCCTTCTGAAGTAATGAAAATGATTAAGTAAGTATACCAAGTGAAGCTATGCAGAGCTACTGAATCCATCTGTTTCATGTGGACATTACAGACTTTAGATAGAAAAATCAACAGATTAGAAGTCAGTATTTGCTAAATAAATGCTTATGACTTCCATGAAAGTAACAGATAATTTGTTAGTAATAAGTGTTTGGCACCTCCTTAATCTAATATACAGGATTAACCATAAAATTGGAAATAAAGAATAAAATTGTTATCTACGCATGTTAAGTACATTGCATGTTATTATACTCTATGATTTGGAAATGTTCACATGATCCCCATAATTTATTTTTTAAATATTTATTTATTTAAGGGACAGAGTTGTGGCATAGTGGGTAAAGCTACCACCTGCAGTGATGGCATTCCCACATGGGCCAGTTTGAGTCCCAGCTGCCCCACTTCCAATCCTACTCTCTGCTATGGCCTGGGAAAGTAGTAGAAGATGGCCCAATTCCTGAGCTCCTTCACCTTCATAGGAGATCCAGAATAAGCTCCTGGCTCCTGGCTTCAGACCAGCCCAGCACTAACCTTTGCGGCCAATTGGGGAGTGAACCAGCAGATGGAAGACCTCTCCCTCCCTCTGCCTCTCCTTCTCTCTGTGCTTAACTCTGACTTTCAAATAAATAAATTTAAAAAAAAGATTTACTTATTTATTTTGAAATCTGAGTTACACTTGGACAGAGAGATCTTCCATCTGTTGGTTCACTCCCTAGATGCTTGGAACAACCAGCACTGGACCAGGCTAAGGCCAAGAGCCGGGAGCTTCATCAAGATCTGCCATGCTGGTGGTAGAGTCCAAACAGTTGGGCCATCTGCTGCTGCTTTTCCCAGGCCGTTAGCACGGAGCTAGATCAGAAGTGAAGCACCGGGACATGAACCTGTGACCATATGGGATGCCAGCATTGTAAGAAGGAGGCTTTACCTGCTACACTGCAATGCCAGTCCCAATCCCTATGCTTTTAATGAGAAGATTAATCTAAACCAAAGAACAACATCCATCATTTAAATTCTTTGATTATTAGTTTCCCAACTATAGAAAAAATAGTTCAAGTTGGGCCCACAGACAGTTTCTCTAGTATCACAGTTGTAAGGGAAAATCTCAGTTAGATTTCACTGACACTCTTACTATACTTCAGGAGGAATTCTATGGGAACTGAGATACCTCAGATATCTCTAAACAGGGTAATCCTCCAGGGTTTTTATGTTCTAAATTGGCAACCATTTATTGCTCTTTTTAAAATATACATTAGTGATAGACTAAGCACAAAAATATCTCAAAGATTGTTTTTCATTTGTTGTTTATGGATTGAGTTAACTTTATTGTTTTATTGTCTCTGAGTTTTAATTTTGCAAGACAAAAAAGATTCTTCTGTTACTAAAAATTGGCTCTTCAATGTCTTTCAAAAGTAGAGGCTAGCACCTGAAATTCTTCAGAAAGAAACAATAATTTACCAGTGAATACCATGAAAACAGGCAGTTACAAAAATAATAATTAACCATCCAATAATGCTTAAGCAAGTTTTAGTATATCCTGCATTCTATAAGGAGGTAAATGATAAAAAGTATGTATAATATAATCAATAGAAGGAAACATCATTTAATACTTTGATTACTTTGTGGACCTTTTTTCAAAGATTTTATTTATTTATTTGAAAGAGTTTCAGAGGCAGAGGGAGAGACAGAGAGGAAGGAAGGAAGGAAAGAAGGATGTTAGGAAGGAAGGAAGGAAGGAAGGAAGGAAGGAAGGAAGGAAGGAAGGAAGGAAGGAAGGAATAAAGAGAGAAAGAGCGAGAGAGAGCAAGAGAGAGAGAGAGCGAGAGAGAGGGAGAGAGAGTTCCCATCTGCTGGTTTACCCCCAGATTGCTGCAACGGCCAAGGCGGATCCAGGCGAAAGCCAGGAGCTTCATTTAGGTCTCCCACATGGGTGGCAGGGGCCCAAACAGTTGGGCCATCCTCTGCTGATTTCCCAGACCATTAGAATAGAGCTGGATCTGAAGTGTAGCAGCCAGGACATGAATCAGTGCCCATATGGAATGCCTGCATCATAGGCAGCTTTACCAGCTATGCCACAATGCCAACCGCACTCTAAAGTCTTAAATTCTGTCCTGCTTCCTGTGTTTCTTTTCAGTTCCCATCTGTTCCCAAAAATATGGTCATTGTTAGTAGTTTCTTCTATATCTTTCCAGTTTCCTTATGCATATGCATGCAAACAGAGCACATATATATGCAGTTTTAAATATTTTTTAATTGTCATCCTTCCTATACAAAAGATGGCATACTATATGCTTTGTTCTACATGTAACTTTTTCAGTTAATACAAATAAAGAATCTTAAGTATTTTAGGAAGATTTCTTGCCTTTTTATAGCTGCATAGTATTCCACTGAATGTATATATCACAATGTATTTGAATAACCCCATTTGATTAACATTTAATATTTTATAATATTTTCTATTACAAAAATACAGTGGAGAATAAATTAAAATGTCATTTATAATATGCAAATATATCTATATGGTCCATTTCAAAAAATAGACTTGATCAAGTGATATATATATATATATGTGTGTGTGTGTGCTTATAATTACTATTTTCAATATACTCTCCAGAGACTGTTCTGGTTTTACAATCCCAGAAGCAGTACATAAGAGTTCCTGTTTGTTCAACAGAGTGTATTGTCAAACTTTTGGAGTTTTGCTAATCTGAGAAGTAAAAAATGGCGTTTCATTGTAGTTTTTCCTTTCATTTCTCTTCTTTAATTTTTTTAATGAAATAAATTGATCTTTAGTGTGATGAGGTTTTTTAAGATTTATTTTATTTATTTGAAAGGCAGAATTAGAGAGAGAGAGAGAGAGAGAGAGAGAGAGAGATCTTCCATCTGCTGGTTTACTCCCCAAATGACCCCAATGGCCAGGAATGGACCAGGGCAAAGCCAGGAGCCAAGAGCTTCTTCCATGTCTCCCACATGAATGCAGAGACCCAAGGACTTGGGCCATCTTCTACTGCTTTCCCAAGGACATTAGCAGGATTGGAAGCAGCCAGGACACAAACCAGCACCCGTATGGGATGCCTGTGTTGTAGGCGGCTGCCTAACCCATTACACCACAGCACTGACCCCTCATTTCTTTTCTTGTGAGACAAAGCAATCATCATGGAAAAGGGATATAAAGAAAATGCACATGGAATTCCTTATATAAAAGATTTCAGTAGGGAAGGTATTCCTGCAAAAATGTAGAGCTGTGCTTTGAAGCATGAGTGGGACTTAACCTTGCAAAGGGGTATCTAGGAATGTACAGAAACTCTGTACTGAAAGACAGAATACCTCTTTCAGCCATCAAATGCCAGTATTGCCCTTTTAGACAGAATGAGAGGGACTGTGGTACATGAAGAGACTAGAGAGGCAGGATCTCAGTGGGCACATTAAGGATTCAATTTTTATCCTAAGAGCAATAGGAAAATATTATAGTATATTAAGAAAAAAAAATGAAACTATCACAACTACACTCCCTGTCGCTCCCCCATTCGCGGAGGAACGACACAGGACCCTGCGCTGTTCTTTTGTCTGCTTGGCCCTCCCCGGGTTTGCTGCTGGTCCTTCCTGGGTTGGCTGCCGACCCCTCCACCTCCGTGGAGGCGCGGCTCCCCCTGCCACTTTCCCCACTTCCGCGGGGGAGCGGCACACCGCCTGCCGGCTCTCTCGGGGGCTGCTCAGATGTTATCTGGATGTTCCTGGTGCATGTTGTCTCTCTCCTCCTTTATAGTCCTCTTCCACCAATCCCAACTCTGCTACCCACACGCCGAGCACGCTGCTCTCCTCCAATCAGGAGCAGGATCAGCTCCTGCAGCTCATCAGTCAAGTTGGTGAGAGGCAGCTGCGTAGAAGTTGTTTGGTCCTTTCTCTCAGCGCCATATTGTGGGAGAGCAGATGCATAGAATAAGTCTTAATTCCAGTAACTTAGTCTAGTCCGAGTTGCTCCCCACAACTCCCTATCTCTGTTTCGGTAAAAACTTAATTCCTATGGACAGAATAGATTTATGAAACATTAAAATTTGTTCATTTAGCCTATATTTTCTGCTTTTCAGTTCTCAGAAAGATAGTCATTTGTCATTGGAACATTTGGAGGGAAATGTCATATATGTTTTCCAACTTGGATAAAATCTGAGTTGGTTTTAAAAGATTTGTGCTTTCTCTCTCTCTCTCTCTCTCTCACTGTCTAACTCTGCCTGTCCAAAAAATAAATAAATAAATAAATAAAAGGAAGTCCTCTCTCTATCTCTCTTAAAAAAAAAAAAAAAAAAAAAGATTTGTGCTGAGTGCCTTGAAGACAAGGGAAGCCTAACATGACTTTTGAGAAGCATCCTAGTGAAAACAAAGTCCCAAGACTTGGGAACTTAGAGAAATTCTATGGGCTGCATATTTGAAAAGTCAAGCTCCTATATTTCTGGTACCAACACAGCATACAACAGAGACAATGAAACTCCAGAAAATAAGGACTACCTTATGTCTATAAATAGATGGGTCCATAACTGTCATTTCAAAAAGATTCCTCATATTTTAAAAGAAATATGGAATCATCATGGAGCCCAGACATCAAGGAATTGTGTAAACAGAGCCAATGAATTCTGCAGAAGTAACCCAGGTAGACAACTCCATGACTAGAGGCACTTTCCATGGCACTTCATGAAACCCTTGAACTATATCCCATACTGAAACAGAACTGAGGTTAAGTTTTCCACCAGCTTGGGAGTGTAGAATTCCCAAAATTGCAGCTGTTGATTTACATATTTAAATTTATATTTTTCCTTGAATATCCAAAACTGTGGTCCAAGATTTGTTTCTACTACATCCAGCTATCCTCACACAATGATTTGTCTTCTTCTGTTCTTCTGTCAGTCTCGTTCCATAAATTCCACCTCAATTCTGCATCATGCCATCCAACCAATCAGTGAGAAGATATACATGAACAATCCACCTCAATCTTGAGGTGGATGGTGCTGGCAGATGGGGCTTGGGGCTGGGAATGCAGGTGGTTCCATGCAGATACAGAGATCTCGTATTCCAAGAACTGAAAGAAGTTCAGTATGAATGAAGTGCAAGAGCAATGGGGAAAGCAGTGGGAGGTGAATGAAGATGAAGTTGGAGGCTGGGGCTTGATCATCAAGAACTTTGTTGGTCATGTTAATAGGAATTTGGGCTTATGTTAAGTATAATAGGAAGTTAAAATACAAACATGCCTACTCAAATCTAATGGACCTGGTCAAAGACAGTAGTTTAAACTCAGGAGTAAAATTTCAAAAGTAATTGAGCAAGCCTGAAGTCCCCATAAATCCTCAATTATGTAAACTTTGTGCTTACCTTTGGCATAATGCTCTAGCATTTTAAAACTAATTGTATATAAGATACAAAGTCTGAGTCATATGCTCAGAATTGTGGCGTGCCTATGACTCAACTATATAAATACCTCAGTTTACAAATGTTACTTGACTCTTTGTATCTCCGAGCCTATAAAAATTTATGTTTTACTTGATTTATATTTATATTTGTAAAATCCATCTGAGATGCTAAAATTCTTCAAAATATATCATGACTTTATTGAATTATAAGCAGCTTTAATTAAAGCAACTAGTTGATTTTTTTCATTTTGTGAATTTCTATATACTGGGGACACAGTATATAATTCACTCTTAATTGTCTTGATTCCCTCTTAAATTATTGCTTTATTTTAGGGGGAAAAGCAATCCCCTTGATTTAGGGTCATTTAACCTGATAACTGGCTTTAACAGCCCAATACCTTTCCAAAAGTAAGAAAGTGTTCTAATGGAGAGAGTTTTGCTTCGTCCCTAGGAGAATATTGTGAAAATCCCAAGGATTCTGTGCAATTAGGATTACTACATTGTGTACTAAAATTGTCATCTTTGCTTCTATATTAATTGTCCACGTAGCAGGGAACAAAATTGGGGGGGGGGGGTAAAAATAGCAATAATTCTTTCAGTGTCTCATGGATGTCAATGTGCTAATAGCAAAACTGCTTTAATTTATTAGCCTTGAACCCATGACTTTTCAGCACCACGTGAACTTTACAAAAGTAGGAGAAAAGACTGAACAAAGGTAGTTATGATAGTAAAGAACAATCAAGTATGGTTACACAATCTTTATTATGACAATTAAAGGAGTTTAGAAAATGCCACCCTAAAATGAGATACTTTGGAATGCTGATTAAATAGAGGACAGTTGGGGTACAAGATATGGACAGAGGTTTCCTCCAGGCTCTTTTCATCTGCCTAAGGGTGGATCTTCCAAAAGGAACGCAATCACTATAAATACCTTCCCTGGGGACCTCAGCCAGGAAGAAGACTGGACGTTGATACCAAGTCCAATAGGCTAGCACCTATTCTCAGAACTGCTCGGAAAGAAATTTTATTGCCTGAGACTTTTGATATTCACACAAGACAGCCTTATTCACCTTACATGTCTTCCCCTAACCCTCCCATATCTTGAGTTCCCACTGAGCTCCAGAAGACCCAATTCCCTATTCCTTTCTGTAGCTCAAGATGCTACATAAGCTTCAATCTTCTGACCTTTCTTTAAATCTCATATTTTGTTGGATTCCTATGTATACATACTTGATGAAAATTTTTCTCCTGTTAATCTGTCTTATGTCAATTTAATTTGTAACCTATCCAAAGAACCTAGAAGGGTGCAGGGATACAATTTTTTGTTCCTCTAAAAAAATGCATCCATGAAAAGTCAGGTATTTGGTAAAATATGTACTCATTTATAAGAGAGAGGAAGTTCATACTTACCCTTATGTTTCTCTCCAAACTATACATTCCTGCTATCATCATACATTACTCATAATTTTTATCCAATGGTAGGTAATATGAACTCAGACATAGTGAGTCCCCCTTATTCTTCTTCCAATTAATTCCAAAAATTGTAAATTCTACCACCATAAATTTTTCCATACATATTTCTTTCTGCCAGTTATCACATCCTACAGGTCAAGTCATTATTACAGCTCATGTCAACTCTATTCCAAACCCATTTCTGTGCATCTCATCTCTCCAATATCCAATCTATTTTAAATGTTGAAATAAGTCTTCCTAAAACACAGTTGTAATGATGTCATTTCTATGCTCAAGAGTCCTCTGTGACACCCTCTTTTTTCCTGAATAGAGCCCTAATTTTCTGCCACTATGCCCAATGTCTTCTGTCATCCCTGCAACCCCCCCAAACACAAGATTTGGAGTGAAAGGAGATTCACCCACTCCTATTTCTCCTCTTGGTAGAAAATAGGACTAATAAGGAAGAAATCCCCCCCATACATACTCTCCCCTCCTTCTCTCCCTTGCTCTTTCCCTCTCTCTTTATATATTCTCTCTTGTATTTTCAGTCTTGGTGAATGACACAGGAGACATGTCAGCAATTATCAGTTATTTCCTTGGAAATTATATGAATTGAGTTTTCAATGATGCAATAAACTCCTTAGCCCTATTTATTCTGGTAGCTAATCACCTCAAATCAACACTTACTATGTATTCAGATAGTATGCAATAAACTATTCAGTAAGATAACCATGGTTCTTGCTTTCATGGAGTTTAAACTATGGAAGAGAAACCAGATAATAAACATATAAAAATAATTCTGGTGATATGTATGATAGCAAATACAAAGGAGAATCAGGGTTGGCATATGGTCACAGATGTGTCTGAAGCAACATTTAAACTGCAGTATGAAAGATAGGAAGAAAATGTAAATGGAGGTGGAACATTCTCCACAAAGGTGACAGAACAGAAAGTTTTGAAGTGAAAATTAGCTTGTTGTGTTTTATCAAATGAAAGATAGCAAAGCTGGAGCGCAGTGAACAAGGGGAGAGTCAAGTGGTGAGACTATGTAGGGCCTTGACACCAAAGGTAAGGAGTTGGGATTTGATCCTAACAATATAGATTATAATTAGCAAATAATGTGATCATTCTGAAAACTTTGTAGAGAATGGTTTAGGAGATGGCAAAGATGAAGTAAGGGGATCGAAGGCCGCGGCTCAATAGGCTAATCCTCCGCCTTGCGGCGCCGGCACACTGGGTTCTAGTCCCGGTCGGGGCGCCGGATTCTGTCCCGGTTGCCCCTCTTCCAGGCCAGCTCTCTGCTATGGCCAGGGAGTGCAGTGGAGGATGGCCCAAGTGCTTGGGCCCTGCACCCGCATGGGAGACCAGGAAAAGCACCTGGCTCCTGGCTTCGGATCAGCGTGGTGCGCCGGCCACAGCGCGCCGGCCTTGGCGGCCATTGGAGGGTGAACCAACGGCAAAGGAAGACCTTTCTCTCTGTCTCTCTCACTGTCCACTCTGCCTGTCAAAAAAAAAAAAAAAAAAGGTTAAATTCCAGATGTCTGACATTTTTAACTGGATAAATGGTGGAGTCATTGGCTGAACTAAGGAAACCTGGAAAGAGTCCAGCATTGGAGAAGAAAATCAAGCAGTTGGAAAGTTTGGGTGAGAAGAATGCCATAGCCCAAAGCCCAGCTCACCCACATCAGAGAAATCTGGATTTCTTACTGCCTTGAAAAGGGAAAATCTTGAAAATCAATTATATCAAAAGTGTGGAAGTGGAAACAGAATCTCACTTGAGGGATATTTGATGCAAAATAAAACTTCTCTGGGATTGGAGCTGTGGCACAGCAAGTTAAACCACTGCCTTCAGCTGTGGCATTCTTTATGGGCTCCAGTTTGAGTCCCAGCTGCCCTACTTCCAATCCAGCTCCCTGGTAATGGCCGGAGAAGACAGAAGAAGATGTCTCAAGTGATTGGGCCCCTGCTCTCATGTAGGAGACCTGGAAGAAGCTCCTGGCTCCTGGCTTCCATCCTGGCTGATGCTGCCTTTTGGGGAATGAACCAGCAGATGGAAGATCTCTCTGTCTTTGTCTCTGTCTGTGTGTGTGTGTGTGTGTGTCCACCCCCCATTTCTTCCTCTTTTCTCTGTAACTCTGCCTTTTTAAATTAAAAAATCTTTTTTAAAAAGCAAATTTTCCTGTGTGATGTTACGTTTCTGATGAAAATGTTAAGGGTTACCCTCTCCATTTGTCTAATTAAAAATGTCTCTGATAACCAAAATATTGTAGGTCCCAGTATTAAAACACATGAAACGTAACAGAAGTCAGGCTTTGTACTCTGGCCTCAGAATCAGCCCTTAAGGTATGCGGATCTGGCTGAGTATTTCAGGCATGGAAACCCAAGACACTCTGGCAAAAAAAAAAAAAAAAAAAAAAAAACCTAAATGAAAGATCTCCGCAAGTGAGATCCCAGTGGAAAGAACAGGTCATCAAAGAAGGAGGTACCTTTCTCTGAAGGGAGGAGAGAACTTCCATTTTGACTACGACCTTGCCTAAATATGATCAGAGTCAGTGAACTCAAAAGGCTTCCATAGCCTTGGCAACTCATGACAAGAGCCTAGGGTGATTACTGATGCCATAAACAAGAGTGTCAATTTGTTAAGCCAACAACGGGAGTCACTGTGCACTTACTCCTCATGTAGGATCTCTGTCCTTAATGTGCTGTACAGTGTGAAGTAATGCTATAACTAGTACTCAAACAGTATTTTTCACTTCGTGTTTCTATGTGGGTGCAAACTGTTGAAATCTTTACTTAATATATGCTAAACTGATCTTCTGTATATAAAGATAATTGAAAATGAATCTTGATGTGAATGGAAGGGGAGAGGGAGCGGGAAAGGGGAGGGTTGTGGGTGGGAGGGAAGTTATGGGGGGAAAGCCATTGTAATCCATAAGCTGTACTTTGGAAATTTATATTCATTAAATAAAAGTTAAAAAAAAAGAAGTCAGGCTTTGTAATGGGAGCTTTATTGTAAAAGTTAAAAACAATTTTATTCTTTGATTTTAACCAGAAATGTGTTTAGAGAAGTCAAATATAACTTAATGCACAGTGCTCAAGCCAACTCTTGTGATATTGAAAAAGAAATTTTAAAACAATATGTTTACATCAATACTTAGTACCTTCTGTGATTATTTTACCAAAAAAAAAAAATGCTTCTATGTGAGCAGAAGAACATAGTAGAGTAGTTCACATTAGCTTATAAAAGGCCTTAGTGATGGGCTAACATTGCAGTGCAGTAGGTTAAGCTGCCTATTGCGATGCTGGCATCCCATATCAGAGTACGAGTTCAACTCCCAGCTGCTCTACTTCCCATACAGCTTCCTGCTAATATGCCTAGAAAGATAGTGAACGATGGCCCTGGTGCTTGGTCTCTGGCTACCCATGTGGGAGTCCCAGATGGAGTTCCCAGCTCCTGACTTCAGCCTGATCCATATTTGGCTTTTGCAGCCATTTGGGAAGTGAACCATTGGAAAGAAGAGTTCTCTCTGTCTCTCTCTCTCTCTTAGTCATTCTGCCTTTCAAATAAACAAATAATTCCTTTATTAAAAGCTCACAGATATAATTTTTAAATATATTTAAATATATCATAGTAGATTACACAATAAAAAGAGTATGTTAAAAATGAAAATCTTGTCTATCTAATGCCAAGAAAAATTGGCTAAGTTGGCACACACACAAAAAAGAGAGACAATCTTATTAGTCATTTGTTAGTGGCCAGAAAAACAACAAAATATGACTGACTGATTTATTTCTAATAGAATTTTTTGGTTGCACTTGATTATAGCTTTGGTTTCTTGGCTGAAATAGCTTGGGAATTGGAAACATCATATATTGAATTAAGAAAGTTGCTGAATTAGTAAAAATCTGAAATTATAGCATATTTTAAAGAAATGTTTCTTAATGCCAGATACTATTTCTGTAATAAATCAAATTATCACCTGGTTTAATTGAATCAATAGAAAGACTATGGAAGCAACTTATTAGCTTTTCTGCAAATGTGGATATGAAAACACTAAAAAATGTTTCTAACTTGTCTATTCTGTTATTTTTCATAATCCTGGAAATGGGTAATTTACTAGGATAACATTCATCACATTATTTTGCCTTGGGTAAATAAAGAGGACAATTCTAGTTCATAGTACAACTAAAGGGAATTCCAAGATGGCTAAATAGGTAAAAGATGTGCTGTTTTTAATCAGGGGAAAATAGCAGAAGAGAAGCAGAGGCAGTTCATTCTCAGGGGAGAGTTGGAAAGAAATTAGCAGTGGAAATTCTACAGAAAGAAAAGTGGGTTCTGTGGAGCAACGTAGAAGGTGTGGAAGTGCAGCACTGAGAAGGGTTACCACACATGACTCCCACAGCCAAGAGCTGAAGGAGATGCCAGCCCAGGGGAGCAAGGTAAGAGCAGATGGCAGCAGCCCTTGTCACCAGTGATATTGCCTCAGGAAATACCTTGTGGACCACACTGACTTTGAGTCTGACCTGGAGCCACAGCCAGGGGCAGGGTATCCATCTAATCTATTGATGGAAAAACACAGTTCTTTCTCCCCATTCCCCCACAAGGGCACTTGGCAACAGTGGGGAGAAGGTGCCATTTTGACACCAGTAGAGACTCAGAGGCTCTTAGCTCTGCATGGACCAGGCATGCTTGCAGGACTGAGTGGATGCACTGCACCTTGCGACTTTGGGAGCCTTGTGTGCTGTGCTGTGGGAATGCTGTGACTGCACGATAGGGTGCAGGATGTGCAGTGTGTTTGGCCTCAGAGGCTCAGAGCTCCCTGATGGCCCAGCATGGATAATTGCAGAGAGTTCCTTGCTCACACTGAGGCCACATAGATCCTATTTGCAGTTCATGCACCAGCATGGAAGGGGGTTGTACCCACTGTGGACTAACCCCAAGCATTGATCACCTTTGAAGAGAAGAAGTGAGGTGTTGTTCTTGGAAAAGACCATAGAAAAACAGGCAATCAAATCAAAAATAGACATTTCTGCACTACAAAGGAAACACTCAGCAAAGTGAAGAGGCAACTGACAGAATGGGAGAAAATATTTACAAAATACAGAACTGATAAAGGATCAATATCCAGAATCCTTGAGGAGCTCAAGAAACTCAACAATAACAAAACAAAAATGATCTAGTTAAGAGATGGACAAAGGCCTTGAGCAGGCATTCATACAGAATTTAACAAACAATAAATGCTGGCAAGGATGTGGGGAAAAAAGCACCCTAATCCACTGTTGGTGGAACTTTAATTAGTACAGCCATTGTGGAAGACATTATGTAGATATTTCAGAAAGCTGAAAATAGATATACTATATGACCCAACCATTCCACTTCTGGGAATTTACCTAAATGAAATGAAGTCAGCATATTTGAAAGAGTGACCTTACCCCCATGTTCATTGCAGCTCAACTCACAATAGCTAAGATGTGTAATCATCCCAGATGTCCATCAACCAATGATTGGATAAAGAAATTATGGTATATATACACTATGGAATACTACTTAGCTGTGAAAAAGAATGAAATCCCATGTTTCACAACAAAATGGATGCATCTGGAAACCATTATACTTAGTGAAATAAGCCAGTCCCAAAAAGACAGATACTACATGTTTTTCCTGATCAGTAGTAACTAGTAGGATACCAAAAATATAATGTATTGGAGTAAAATTGACATTTTGAGCTTTTTGGTTTTTTAACTTTTATTTAGTAAATATAAATTTCCAAAGTACAGTTTATGGATTACAATGGCTCCCCCCCCCCCATAACTTCCCTCCCACTCGCACCCCTCCCATTTCCCGCTCCCTCTCCCATTCCATTCACATCAAGATTCATTTTCAATTCTCTTTATATACAGAATATCAATTCAGTATATATTAAGTAAAGATTTCATCAGTTTGCACCCACACAGAAACACAAAGTGTAAAATACTGTTTCAGTACTAGTTATAGCATTACTTCACATTGGACAACACATTAAGGACAGATCCCACATGAGAAGTAAGTACACAGTGACTCCTGTTGACTTAACAATTTGACACTCTTGTTTATGGCATCAGTAATCTCCCTAGGCTCTAGTCATGAGTTGCCAAGGCTATGGAAGCCTTTTGAGTTCACTGACTCTGATCATATTTAGGCAAGGTTATAGTCAGAATGGAAGTTCTCTCCTCCCTTCAGAGAAAGGTACCTCCTTCTTTGGTGGCCCTGTTCTTTCCACTGGGATCTCACTCGCAGAGAATCACTATGTTCCTTAATATGTACATAGGAAATTCATGGAATTTGTATCCCTTAAATAAAATTTTTTAAAAAAATACAATTTAAAAAGATCCTCTTGAGGCTTTTGCTTCTGAGGAGGATGCAGTAGTTCTCACTGCATCCCCTAAGGCTTAAGTAATTAGGAAAAAAAAACAGAATAAATAAAAAAATACTGTGTTTAAGAACGCTGGAAACAATAGGAACACGAGATTTTTTTTTTTTTTTTTGACAGGCAGAGTGGACAGGAGAGAGAGAGACAGAGAGAAAGGTCTTCCTTTTTCTGTTGGTTCACCCCCCCAATGGCCGCTGCGGCTGGCGTGCTGCAGCCAGCACACTGCGCTGATCCGAAGCCAGGAGTCAGGTGCTTCTCCTGGTCTCCCATGCGGGTGCAGGGCCCAAGCACTTGGGCCATCCTCCACTGCACTCCAAGGCCACAGCAGAGAGCTGGACTGGAAGAGGAACAACCGGGACAGAATCCGGCACCCTGACCAGGACTAGAACCCGGGTGCCGGCGCCGCAGGTGGAGGATTAGCCTAGTGAGCCATGACGCCGGCCTAGAACAAGAGATTTAAATTTTCACATGAAGAAGAATTCTTCCTATGTGGACTGACAATGTCTAGTCATTTTCTTTTCTTGAAGGCATTTACTGATTTATTTTTTAAATGTTTATTTATTTGAAAGGCAGAGGAGAGAGAGAGAATCAGTGTTCCACCTGCTGCTTCATTCACCAAGTGCCCACAACAGCCAGCACTGAGCAGGCTGAAGACAGGAGCCTGGAACTCCCACTTGGTGGCAGGCACTGAAATACTTGAGCCATCCCTTGCCGTTTCCCAGAGGGCACATTAGCAGGAAGCTGGAATTGAAGGAGGATCTAGGACTTGAAACCAGGCACTCCAGTATGGGATTCTGGTATCCCAAGCAGCATCCTAACCTCTGTGCCACAATGCTTGTCCTAGCGTTTACAGATTCTGAGTACTGCTGAGTGTTAGGTTTGGAATAGGCTGAAACATTATACTCTGACAGAAAGGCTGTACTTCTACAGTTATATAGATGGGTATAAAGTCTAGAGGATCTCACCTACTTAGCAGCCAGTTTTTACCATGGAATACTTGCTGAGTTGTGTGGTAATATAAAGTCTTGGCCAGAGCTGGGCCAGAAATTTCTAAAAGCTGTATGACTTTTCTTATACTTGTTTTTTTTTTTATTGAAGAAAAAGAGTCATCTATGCTTTTATAAAAAATGTGGGATATAATACAAAATGCCATGATGTCAGTGGTGCTACATAAGATATCTTTGTTTCTTTTTCTTGGGAGAAAGGAACTATATGGATAGTTTTTTTCATTTTTTCATTCCTCTATGTCCAAAGTTGTAGGCAGGTTATATTATAAGGTCCATCACATCTTCCAAACTGAAAAACCACTTATGCCATTTTTCTTCTAGCCATAGCAAAACGGAAAACAGTCTCATGTACTATTAAGAGTCCACAAAAAATGAAGTAATTTATAACACAGCAGCCTCCCATCTAGAGAGGTGAATAGGGTTTCATACTGAACACAAAAATTTTGCTTTCTTTCAGCATCCTTGCAACTAAATCCCAGCATTCATTCACAGGGTTAGCCCCTGCACAATCTGGTCCTTCCTTAGAACAATGAAAACACATTGTAAAACTCAAGTGTTAAGACTTCTGAGAAAGAAGTCAACAACTTTCTTCTCTAGGAGAGAAATCCCTCTTTTTATCCAAAAATGTGGATTTACACATGTAAAAATGTGTATTTGAAAAGAAATTGTGGTGGTTTATTCGCACATAAAATGAACCTTGAAATCCTGTCCTTACTCTTCTTTAAGAGCTAAACTGGACCTTTGATCTTATCCAGGAAATCTATGTCACAGGATGAGCCAGGATTCAAATATATAAACATGTGTCACTTTAGCATCTCTTTTCATTTCAAATCCCAATGCAGATTTGGAATTTACTGCTGCGGTCTCACCTGTGCGCCTCACGGTAGTGGCTGATCTGGAAGACAAGCTCTGCAGTCACCTTGTATTTACTCTTCTTGTTTGGAACAACAGGTAGAGAACTGACAAGTACCCCTACCTAAGCACCTGCTTCAAACTAAACATCAGCCTTCAGTGTGTAAATAATTTCTTTATAATTAGGAAAACTGCAGCAGAAGATTCATATCAGTGGCTTCTTTCTTTCTGGGGAAGTCAGCCTGACAGCTGCATGCCACGGGGTTCTCTGTTGAATCTGAGAGGTGGAACAAAAGAAAAGCAGTCTTTTCCATCCCAAATCATGGAGGTAATGTGCAGAGAAGAATATCCATATTTCAAGAACGAGGAAAGTGACTGGATAAAGGAAGCAGGACTACTCACTCTAGGAGTCAACACAGAAATATTTGCCAAATCCTGAATTCAGAATCTTGTTTTCCAGATGAATAAAAAGCACTTAAATGTCAAGGGAAATGTTCCTCCTGTGATAAGGAACCTTACACGGCCCAACTGCTACACTTGGCCTCCCGGGGGCCTTATGCCCCCGGCCCAGAGGCCAGCAGGCCACGGCCCGCCTCACTCTACCATCTTCACTCCTTCTCAGCTCCGCAAACCCTCTCTTATCCTTCTTACAGGAGGCAAAGACCGATAAATACCTGATTGGTCTTCTTCCCCATAAGACACATATCTGATTTTCAATATGTGAATTTTTGATGTTTAAAGAGTTAAGTTCAACACATTCAAAGGGTAGAATTGAATCTCCATCAGGTTCTCATACCTGACAATTCAAGGACTTCCCAGGTTCTTAACTGAAAGTCTTTGAAGGCGTTGCTCAAAGGAGAGGGAGGAAACAGAAGTAGGGTAATCTAACAAAACTAAAGTCCAGCTCTGGTTCACCTTAATCATGTTTAAATCATGGGACTCGGTCTCACATCCTAAATGGGAAAAGGGAGGACAATCTCTGCGGAATACAAAATTATCTACAGGTTCAACACTTCTATTAAACATTATGCTTGGTGTATGATGATGGATTACAAGAAAGCGAAGGGAGTGAGCCACAGAGTCTGAGTGCCAGTGCGGGAAGGGGAGTCTATGTGACAAAGACACCAGCGGGGAGAGGAGGGACGCTAAGGGCTCCGAGTCCACACATCGGCGCTGGAAGCGGAGGTGAGCTCAGTAACCGGAGACATTGGCAGGGAAACAGCAGACAGAATTTTAGAGGGACGCGGGTTTTGAAGCGGGAAAGTCCAACAGACTACAGGAGAGAAGGAAAAATAAATAAATAAATAGGTGGGGGCATACTGGTACAGACAAGTTCCACTCTCTGCCAACCTTGCAAAGGCAAGCAAGAGACAAAGAGCTGGGATATACATAATAAAAGGGGAGAGTTAAGCCTAGGCAACCCAGTGGGAGTCCACAGGAGAAACGGAGCCTGCACAGACTCTTTGGGTAGAAGCCAGTGGAACCTAAATACCATCCATTCTGCTCAGCCTTGCAGTATTATGTACCTCCTAAACAAAAAATAAAATAAAATAAAATAAATGAATAAATAAATAAAGAGAGATTTACCACGCATAACCTGAGGGTGTCACCTTTGCACACCTGTAACCCTGAAGAACCAAGCAGAGTTCTCAGGCCACACCCATCTCAAGCCTCCAAGGCTCCTCCAACAGCAGGCAGTCCACTTAACACGGACACAGTATAATAAAAAAAAAAAAAAAAACTCACAGTGAGGGAAACACAATTAACCATGCCAAGCAATAAACACAGAAATCGAGGGAACAAGATCAACGAAGACATTATGATGCCTCCAAATAAACAAAACACCCCAAGCCAAGATTATGAAGATGATGAGATAGAAGAAATGCAAGATACGGATTTCAAAAAATTTATGATAAGAACATTTAGAAGTTTTCAAAAGCAAATCCTTGAACTACAGAAATCCTTATTGGACAGGATAGAAAATCTCTCTCGTGAAAATGAAATATTAAGGAGGAATCAAAATGAAATGAAGCAACTAGTAGTACATGAAACTGTGATAGTGACGAGAAATCAAAATGAAATGAAGAGCTCAATAGATCAAATGACAAACACATTAGAGAGCCTTACAAACAGATTGGGTGAAGCAGAAGAGAGAATATCGGACTTAGAAGACAGAGAACAGGAAAGGATACAGTCAAACCAAAGAAAAGAAGAGGAAATTAGAAATCTAAAAAATATTGTTGGGAATCTACAGGATACTATTAAAAAAAAAAAAAAAAAACATTCGGGTTCTAGGAGTTCCTGAAGGCATGGAGAGAGAGAAAGGATTAGAAGGCCTTTTTAGTGAGATACTAGTAGAGAACTTTCCAGGTCTGGAGAAGGACAGAGACATCCTAGTACAGGAAGCTCATAGAACCCCCAGTAAACATGACCAAAAGAGATCCTCACCACGACACGTTGTAATTAAACTCACCATAGTGAAACATAAAGAAAAGATCCTAAAATGTGCAAGAGAGAAACGTCAGATTACTCTCAGAGGATCTCCAATCAGACTCACAGCAGACTTCTCATCAGAAACACTACAGGCTAGGAGGGAATGGCGAGACATAGCACAGGTGCTAAGAGAGAAAAATTGCCAGCCCAGAATATTATATCCTGCTAAGCTCTCATTTGTGAATGAAGGTGAAATAAAGACCTTTCATAGCAAACAGAAATTGAAAGACTTTGTGGCCACTCGTCTGGCCCTGCAAAAGATACTTAAAGATGTGCTACACTCAGAAACACAGAAACATGGCCATCAATATGAAAGAAGGGAAAGGAAGAACACCTACCAGTAAAAGAGCATGGGAAGCACAAAGCATATACTAGAAAATATCTCCGGGAAAATGGCAGGGCAAAGTTACTACTTATCAATAGTCACATTAAACATGAATGGCCTAAACTGTTAAAAGACACAGACTGGCTGACTGGCTTAAGGAACAACACCCAGCTATCTGTTGCCTACAAGAAACACATCTCTCTAACAAAGATGCATGCAGACTGAAAGTGAAAGGTTGGAAAAAGATATTCCATGCCAACAAAAACCAAAATAAAGTGTAGCCATATTAATATCAGACAAAATAAACTTTAATACAAAAACTGTTAAGAGAGACAAAGAGGGGCATTATATAATGATTAAGGGTTCAATTCAACAGGAAGATGTAACTATTATAAATGTATATGCACCTAATTACAGGGCACCGGTCTATTTAAAAGATATGTTAAGGGACTTAAAGGGAGACTTAGATTCCAATACAATAGTACTGGGGGACTTCAATACTCCACTCTCAGAAATAGACAGATCAATAGGACAGAAGATCAACAAGGAAACAGCAGATTTAATCGACACTATTGCCTGCATGGATCTAACAGATATCTACAGAACTTTCAATCCTACATCTAAAGACTTTACATTCTTCTCAGCAGTGCATGGAACCTTCTCTAGGATTGATCACATACTAGGTCATAAAGCAAGTCTCAGCAAATTTAAAAGAATTAGAATCATACCATGCAGCTTCTCAGACCACAGTGGAATGAAGCTGGAAATTAGCAACTCAGGAAACCCCAGAAAGTATGCAAACACATGGAGACTGAACAACATGCTCCTGAATGAACACTGGGTCATTCAAGAAATCAAAAGAGAAATCAGAAACTTTCTGGAAGTAAATGAGGATAACAACACAACATATCAAAACTTATGGGATACGGCAAAAGCAGTATTGAGAGGCAAGTTTAGAGCAATAGGGGCCTATATCAAGAAATTGGAAAGGCACCAAATAAATGAGCTTTCAGTGCATCTCAAGGACCTAGAAAATTTACAGCAAACCAGACCCAAATCTAGTAGGAGAAGAGAAATAATTAAAATCAGAGAAGAAATTAACAGGATTGAATCCAAAAAAACATTACAAAAAATCAGCCAAGCGAAGAGCTGGTTTTTTGAAAAAATAAACAAAATTGACACCCCATTGGCTCAACTAACTAAAAAAAGAAGAGAAAAGACCCAAATCAATAAAATCAGAGATGAAAAAAGAAACATGACAACAGACACCACAGAAATAAAAAGAATCATCAGAAATTACTACAAGGACTTGTATGCCAGCAAACAAGAAAATCTATCAGAAATGGTTAGATTCCTGGACACATGCAATCTACCTAAATTGAACCATGAAGACATAGAAAACCTAAATAGACCCATAACTGAAACAGAAATTGAAACAGTAATAAAGGCCCTCCCAACAAAGAAGAGCCCAGGACCAGATGGATTCACTGCTGAATTCTACCAGACATTTAAAGAAGAACTGATTCCATTTCTTCTCAAACTATTCAGAACAATCGAAAAAGAAGGAGTCCTCCCAAATTCTTACTATGAAGCCACCATCACCTTAATCCCTAACCCAGAGAAAGATGCAGCACTGAAAGAAAATTATAGACCAATATCCCTGATGAACATAGACGCAAAAATCCTCAATAAAATTCTCGCCAATAGAATACAACAACACATCAGGAAAATCATCCACCCAGACCAAGTGGGATTTATCCCTGGTACGCAGGGTTGGTTCAACATTCGCAAATCAATGTGATTCACCACATTAACAGACTGCAGAAGAAAAACCATATGATTATCTCAATAGATGCAGAGAAAGCATTCGATAAGATTCAACACCCTTTCATGATGAAAACTCTAAGCAAATTGGGTATAGAAGGAACATTCCTCAATATAATCAAAGCAATTTATGAAAAGCCCACAGCCAGCATCCTATTGAATGGGGAAAAGTTGGAAGCATTTCCACTGAGATCTGGCACCAGACAGGGATGCCCACTCTCACCACTTCTATTTCACATAGTTCTGGAAGTTTTAGCCAGAGCCATCAGACAAGAAAAAGAAATTAAAGGAATACAAATTGAGAAGGAAGAAGTCAAACTATCCCTCTTTGCAGACGATATGATTCTTTACTTAGGGGATCCAAAGAACTCTACTAAGAGACTATTGGAACTCATAGAGGAGTTTGGCAAAGTGGCAGGATATAAAATCAATGCACAAAAATCAACAGCCTTTGTATACACAGACAATGCCATGGCTGAGGAAGAACTTCTAAGATCAATCCCATTCACAATAGCTATAAAAACAATCAAATACCTTGGAATAAACTTAACCAAGGACGTTAAAGATCTCTACGATGAGAATTACAAAATCTTAAAGAAAGAAATAGAAGAGGATACCAAAAAAATGGAAAAATCTTCCATGCTCATGGATTGGAAGAATCAACATCATCAAAATGTCCATTCTCCCAAAAGCAATTTATAGATGCAATGCAATCCCAATCAAGATACCAAAGACATTCTTCTCAGATCTAGAAAAAATGATGCTGAAATTCATATGGAGGCACAAGAGACCTCGAATAGCTAAAGCAATCTTGTACAACAAAAACAAAGCCGGAGGTATCACAATACCAGATTTCAGGACATACTACAGGGCAGTTGTAATCAAAACAGCATGGTACTGGTACAGAAACAGGTGGATAGACCAATGGAACAGAATTGAAACACCAGAAATCAACCCAAACATCTACAGCCAACTTATATTTGATCAAGGATATAAAACCAATTCCTGGAGCAAGGACAGTCTACTCAATAAATGGTGCTGGGAAAACTGGATTTCCACGTGCAGAAGCATGAAGCAAGACCCCTACCTTTCACCTTACACAAAAATCCACTCAACATGGATTAAAGACCTAAATCTACGACCTGACACCACCAAGTTATTAGAGAACATTGGAGAAACCCTTCAAGATATTGGCACAGGCAAAGAATTTCTGGAAAAGACCCGGGAGGCACAGGCAGTCAAAGCCAAAATCAACTATTGGGATTGCATCAAATTGAGAAGTTTCTGTACTGCAAAAGAAACAGTCAGGAGAGTGAAGAGACAACCGACAGAATGGGAAAAAATATTTGCAAACTATGCAACAGATAAAGGGTTAATAACCAGAATCTACAAAGAGATCAAGAAACTCCACAAAAACAAAACCAACAACCAATTAAGAGATGGGCCAAGGACCTCAATAGACATTTTTCAAAAGAGGAAATCCAAATGGCCAACAGGCACATGAAAAAATGTTCAAGGTCACTAGCAATCAGGGAAATGCAAATCAAAACCACAATGAGGTTTCACCTCACCCAAGTTAGAATGGCTCACATACAGAAATCTACCAACAACAGATGCTGGCGAGGATGTGGGGAAAAAGGGACACTAACCCACTGTTGGTGGGAATGCAAACTGGTCAAGCCACTATGGAAGTCAGTTTGGAGATTCCTCAGAAACCTGAATATAACCCTACCATTCGACCCAGCCATCCCACTCCTTGGGATTTACCCAAAGGAATTTAAATTGGCAAACAAAAAAGCGGTCTGCACCCTAATGTTTATTGCAGCTCAATTCACAATAGCTAAGACCTGGAACCAACCTAAATGCCCATCAACAGTAGACTGGATAAAGAAATTATGGGTTATGTACTCTTTAGAATACTATACCGCAGTAAGAAACAACGAAATCCAGTCATTTGCAACAAAATGGAGGAATCTGGAACACATCATTCTGAGTGAAATAAGCCAGTCCCAAAGGGACAAATACCATATGTCCTCCCTGATTGGTGACAACTGACTGAACACCAAAAAGGAAACCTGTTGAAGTAAAATGGACACTATGAGAAATGGTGACTTGATCAGCATAGCCCTGACTGTTAATGGACAACTTAATACATTATCCCTCTTAGTAGTTTTTTTGTCTGTTCTACTTAATATGACTGGTTTAATTCTGTAATTAATACACAGTTATTCTTAAGTGTTGAAATTTAACTGAAATGTGATCCCCGTTAAACATAAGAGTGGGAATAAGAGAGGGAAGAGATGTACAATTTGGGACATGCTCAGGCTGACTTGCCCCAAATGGTAGAGTTAGAAACATACCAGGGGACTCCAATTCAATCCCATCAAGGTGGCATGTGCCAATGCCATCTCACTAGTCCAAGTGATCAATTTTCAGTTCACAATTGATCATAATGAAAGGACTAAGAGTCAAAGGGAGCACATAAACAAGTCTAGTACCTGCTAATACTAACCGATAGAATAAATAAAGGGGAGAGTGATCCAACATGGGAAGCGAGATACTCAGCAGACTCATAGAATGGCGGATGTCCTAAATAGCACTCTGGCCTCAGAATCAGCCCTAAAGGCATTCCAATCTGGCTGAAAAGCCCATGAGAGTATTTCAGGCATGGAAAGCCAAGACACTCTGGCAAAAAAAAAACAAAAAAAAAAAACAAAAAAAAAACAAAAAAAAAAACCACCAACCTAAATGAAAGATCTCTGTGAGTGAGATCCCAGTGGAAAGAACAGGTCTTCAAAGAAGGAGGTACCTTTCTCTGAAGGGAGGAGAGAACCTCCACTTTGACTATGACCTTGTCTAAACAAGATAAGAGTCGGAGAACTCAAGGGGCTTCCATAGCCTTGGAAACTCATGACTGGAGCATGGGAAGATTACTGATGCCATAGACAAGAGTGTCAATTTGTAAAGTCAACAACAGGAGTCACTGTGCCCTCGCTCCTCATGTAGGATCTCTGTCCTTAGCATGCTGTACATTGAGACTTAATGCTATAATGAGTACTCAAACAGTATATTTCACTTTGTGTTTCTGTGTGGGTGCAAACTGTTGAAAGCTTTACTTAATGTATACTAAACTGATCTTCTGTAAAAAAAAAAAAAAAAGAAGAAGAAAAAGAAGAAGAAATTATCAATTCCCAACTTGACTCTCACTGGGATTAAACATGACAATTGGTCTGATCTGATTTCATCATCATTTGAAAAATCATCTATTATTTTTCACTTTATGTTTCTGTGTGGGAGCAAACTGTTGAAATCTTTACTTAATGTATGCTAAACTGATCTTCTGTAGATAATCGAAAATGAATCTTAATGTGAATGGAAGGGGAGAGGGAGTGGGAGAGGGGAGGGTTGGGGGTGGGAGGGACGTTATTGGGGGGGAAGCCATTGTAATCCATAAGCTGTACTTTGGAAATTTATATTTACTAAATAAAAGTTAAAAAAAAAATACAAAAAAAAAAGAAAGCGAAGGGAGTGATAGAAATGGACACATAAATGATCCATGCATTGGAACTTCTGTCTTTATTGATGCAGAGCAACAGCTTTAAATATTACAGGAGTCGGCATTGTGGTGCAGTGGCTTAAACCACTGTCTGCAGCACCAGCATCCCATATGGGCACTGGTTTGGATCCCAGCTGCTCCACTTCCAATCCAGATCCCTGCTAATACACCTGAGAAAGCAGTGGAACATGGCCCAAGTGCTTGGGCTCCTGCACCACATGAGAGACCAGGATGAGGTTCCTGGCTCCTGGCTTTGACCCAACCGTCGCAGCCATTTGGAGAGTGAACCAATGGATAGAAGATTTCTCTCTCTTTGCCTCTACCTCTCTGTGTAACTCTGTCTTTGAAATAAATAAATAAATCTTTAATTAAAAGATTATCATAAATATATTGAAACATAATGGGAAAAGATGAACAAAATGGAGCAAAAATAGAAATTTTCACAAACTACAATTTACAAAAAAGAGTAAAATATATGTCCTGGAACTGATAACCACAATATCTAAAGAAGGCAGAATAAGTGACTTCAAGGAATTCCATAGAAAATATCCACACTGAGATGCACACAGACAGAACTGAAGGAAAATGACAGAGTATGTGAGTCCTTATGGAGATGAGAGCAGGTCTGGAACAGAACAATATTTGAAAAGATAATGACAGAGAAGTTCCCAAAACTAATGAAAGACATCAATTCATATATTTAAAAAGTTTAGCAGACCCCAAGGAGAATAAAGGAAACCACCGTTAGGCATGTCATAGTCAGACTGCTAAAACCAGAGATGAAGGGAAAAATTTTAAAAACAACCAGGGAAAAAAGATATATTACTGTCAAAGGAGCAATAGAAATTTTCAACAGAAACAATGCAAAGTAGTTTAAAGTGCCAAAAGAAAAAAAAACAAAAAAAGTCAAAACCCTCTGCCAAATACAAATATACACTCTGAAAAAATACCCATTAAATGTGAAAGTCCAATGCAGACTTTTAGAAACAAAGTAAAAGGATCAAGCATTCAGTATGTTGGACTTTTTCTATATTATTTTTGTTATTTCCCAAGTCACAACACCATTATTTTACATTGCTATTACAGATCAGAAGTAATCTAGCATGTTCTCCAACTTCTTAAAACAATTTAAAAATGTAAAACTGTTGTGATGAATATCCTATACCTGATATTTGGATCTACCAATTTTAAACATTTTTTCACATTTGTTTTCTCTTTCTTTTGTAAAATTGTCTTGAAAACAAGTTGCAAATTCTGCTAGCATTAAAAATAAAGCACACAAAAAGAACTGAAATATCTATGATTATAACTTTCTATGCCTACAAATAATCTGTGTCCTTGGAAGCAGCCTCCATGTGAAAAATTCAAGGGCTTGTAGTCTGTTGGAAAGGAGCAAGGTACATGGGCTGGAGAGGGGAGAAGTGATACAATGAAAGAAGGGCAGTCAATGAAAATCAGTATGAAGCTAGCTATCACATGTGACAAGATACATAATCTCCTAGGGGAACGCTGGGAGTCAGGGGGCAGGTGAACAACACATGCCTCGGAACTATCCTAGTTAAGGATGGGGTCTGGAAGAAAGCTGTGGCATCTATTAACCATCTCTCATCAGTCAGGAATTAAGGGATTTCCCTCCAGAGATATTAATTCTGGTCTCCCGTGTGTGGCCAAAGTGAGTTCTGGCAGCCCTCTGATCAGGATGTAGTTGCTTGTCTCATGAAAAGCAGGCTGGTTTATTGAGAGCACCAGTAGTTTTTCAAGAGCAAATTTAACACATTTGAACAACAAAATTAGGAACAAATTGTTCAGAGCAATGTACTTCTTAAGTTATTGAAATAAAAAGACATGTAATAAGCAAAGAGAAATCTAGGTAGGGGTAACCATCAAAGAAAGATACAGTCATGTGTTACTTAACCGGAGGATATGCTCTGAGAACACTTTATTCTGCAATCTTATAAGGTGTTACCATCATAGGGTACAAACTAAGTTACACAAACTAAGATGGCTATCAACACTAGACAATATAATGTTATGAGACCACTGCTGTATATGCGATCTGTCATTGCTTGAAATGTTGCTATGAGATACATGACGATAGCTGCAATCTTTAGCACTCTAGTTGTCATCATATAATTTTTCTTTCCCTTACATGCTGACTAAAATCTGTAGGAAATGACATTGAACTTGTTTCACCCGGCTGCTTTGATTCAGCAGGCAACAAGTGTTAAAAATAAGGGTATCAGAAAATTTGGGGATGGTATCTATGTCTCTGAAAAAGGAACAATTCGGCAGGCTGATGAATAAGATCTAAAAGTTGCCTGGCCATAGAAACAAGAACTTGGATTATAAACCTAATCCATGACATTTTAACAATGCAATAAAAAATCTATTAAAAGAGAATTTGAAATGCCTATTTTATGTTTTTTGGGTTGTCTTTGTCAAGGATCAGTTTTTTGTATTCACATCTTGATTCCTCTATGTTTTCTTCAAATGTCTGTCATTCTGTGCTCTGTAAACATTTTATGTATAAAACAGTGATTCATTTCATGAGTGTCTTTCTGTTTCTTGCTATGTTCATCTCTGCATTTACTGTTTGTTTGGCTCCTTCGGGCTCTTAGAATTCCTTTGCTCTCATTTCCTTTCAGGTTTACTTTCTCTTTAGAAGTCCCTGCTCAATCTCACCTGTGATGCTGCCACTAGCATTATCTAGTCATCTTCTTTGAAAACTCTACTCCCACTTCAGATACTGTAAAGCACTCTGTTTATTTTTTGTGTCCAGTACCCAGCCCTTTATCTTTCTCCAAAAGGGAAGTTGGTCCCCTATTTTGATTTTTACATATGATGGTCTCAGATAAGTGACATAATTCACTTCACACATTTGTTATGAACAGTATCACAATACAGATATATCTGACTGCAAGTCGTCTGAAAACCTGAAAGTTCTTCCTATGCCAAGCTTGTTCCATATTACATTCAAACACTATATCCTCTTATTGTGAAAGAATTCTGCACATAGCTTTGTTTTATAAGTAGTTTTTAATGACTTCTCAATGTCTAGTTCTCATTTTTTGTCTTCTCTTTGCAAGACATAGGGTTTGTGATCTCCTCATCTCCATAATACTCTCTATGTGTCATTTAACTGTGAACAAGCAGAAATGATTTGCTCACAAGAAGAGTGAATCATTTTACACATTTAGCTTCCAAGATTTCTTATTTTGAAAGAATAAGGTTCCAAATATTGACTTGCTTCAAATCATTACCCATATAAACTCCACCTACAAAACTTTTATCTTTAAAAAAAAGTTTGTGCCAGTTTAGATTACATGAATAGCTCTTTTAAAATTATTGGATAAGATTTTAAATTACCAGAAGTTGCATCATTATGGGTTATTATTTGAGAATTGTTTGCCTTATATAATATGAAGTTATTCTCAGAGGGATACTGATTATAATAGAAACCAGATGTGTTTTTCAAGCCCAGACTGGGGAAAAAAAGATAAGCAAGTAGAAAATTAATGTAAGAACGACATAAGGAGGTTTCTAGAAACCTGAAACGTGGGTATGTTAGAAAAAGAATGTGAGTGTGGACTAGTGTGTGATGGGGATTGGGGGGGAGGGTTTGTATTAGAGGGTGGGGAAGAAGGAAGGAGGGTGAGCAAGTGGAAGAAAAAAGAAGTAGAGGAGAAAAATGCAGAGAGAAGGAGGAAGCATGATGGAAAGGATGAGAAAACAAAATTCCCAAGCCTTTGTCAATATTTGCTAACACTAAGGAAATATGCCTCAAAGCATAATTTAATTTTACCTGTAAATCAAAGAAGTAAAAAAAAAAAAAAAAAAGAGAAAATATGGTGTCCCTGTATGAAAGGAATAAATAAATTACAAATGAGAAGAGAACCATTGTTCAAAAAAAACATCCCGTCTCAACTCTAAAGTGTAATATGTTCTAGGTATGAAAAAATAATTCAGAAATTTTATGCATTTCATCCTATCTTGCTATCATTTTATGAGGGATAAAAAGAGAAATAATGTTTTTGTCACTTTTTTAGTTGGCTTCCTCATGGCATATTTGGTTATTTTGGAAATAAGCTATGTTTACTACCACAGTAACTCAACACGCTGATTAAAATGAAATGGAATGGAAGACATGAACAAAGTAATCAAGGGAAAAGAGGAATATATCATAAATAATTTCACTATAATGTTTCTCATATCCCTTAGCTCTTGGAAAAATTTATTTTTTGAAATACCTACTGGTTGTTAATAGCCCACCTAGAAAATACCATATGCTATTTTGCTGAGAACTTGAAAATAAAAGGTAGATTCTTAATTTAAGGTTATATATTTAAACATTAAGCTACATGAGAGTGTCATCATGGCAGCTGGCATCAATGTGTGATATCTGTAGTAGTTTGGAGAGTATATGGTAGCTCTGGAAATACTCAAATACATGGCATAAAATAGCAGATGTTAGCAACAAGGGCAGAGAAAATATTTTGTAACAAATGATATATTGCAACCCCTGATGTGAATTGGATCTGTCTTCTGTTGGTGCATGAATTTAGAAGCCTACAATTCTAGTGACATTCATCTTGCTTTGTTCACAGATTATTTTAATGTTACTAGTGCAAAAGGACCTAACTGTATTTGACAGAACTTACCAAAGTCCATTCATACAGATGGCATGTACAGATTTTCAAGAGCACTTTGATAACACTCTCTTTAAACAGCTAAATTTATTTAGTGGCCCTCATAAGGTTCCCAAAGTCCTCCTAATTTTGAAATCTAATATTCCATCTTCACTGCTGGCCTTACTGGACATCTGAAAAACAACTGACATGGTTGACCACTCTCGACATCTAAAAATACTTTCTAATTTGGTTTCTCTTTTGTTTTCCTTTTTATTATTAAATGTTGGTTTCTGATTTTTTTTAATTTTTTGCATTTATCTTTTTAAAATTTTTTTAAGATAAACAAATTTCATGTATTTCATGTATACAGATTTAGAAGCATAGTGATACTTCCTGCCCTACCCTCCTTCCTGCCCACTTTCCTGCCCTCCTTTCCCCATTCTTTCATTTAATTTTTACAATGACCTATTTTTAGTTTATTTTATACTCATAAGATTAACACTACACTAAGTAAACAAATTCAACAAATAGTAAAAGGAAAACCACTGTTCCACCACAGTGAGAAAAGGGCTGTAAACAATCATCACATCTCAAAATGCCAGTTTCACTCATACACATTATATTTTTTGTACTCTATCAGTTACCACAGGTCAGGAAAAACATATGATATTTGTCTTTTTGGGACTGGCTTATTTCACTAAGTATAATGTTTGTAGTTTCATCCATTTTATTGTGAAAGACTGGATTTCATTATTTTTATGGTTTTGTATTCCATAGTGTATATATACCATAATTTCTTTATCCAATTATCAGTTGATGGGCATCTGGGTTGATTCCATATCTTAGCTAGCTGAGCTGCAAGAAACTTGGAGGTACACATAACACTTTCATATGTTGATTTCATTTCATTTGGGTAAATTCCCAGGAGGAATCACTGGGTCATATGGTAAGTCTGGTTTCATATTTCTGAGGGATCTCCATACTGTCTTCCACAGTGGCTGTACTAGAGATTACATTTCCAACAGTGGATTACAATCTACCAACAGTGGATTAGGGTACTTTTCTTCCCACATCCTTGCCAGCATTTATTGTTTGTAGATTTTGGTATGAGAGCCAGTCTAACTGAGTGAGGTGAACCCTCATTATAGTTTTGATTTGCATTTCCCTAATGGCTAATAATCCTGAACATTTTTCCATGTGTCTGTTGCCCATTTGAATTTTCTCTTTTGAAAAATGCCTGTTCAAGTCCTTTGACCATTTCTTAACTGGATTGTTTGTTTTGTTGTTGTTGAGTTTCTTGAGTTCTTCACAGATTTCTGGATATTAATCCTTTGTTAGCTTCATAATTTGCAAATATTTTCTCCCATTCTGTTGGTTGCCTCCTCACTTTGTTTCTTTTGCAGTGCAGAAGCTTCTTAGCTTGGTATAATCCCATATATCTATTTTGCCTTTGAATGTCTGTGTTTCTGGGGTCTTTTCCAAGAAGTCTTTGCCTTCGCCAATGTCTTGTAGTTTCTGCAATGTTCTCCTCTTGTAATTTGATGGTATCAGGTTGTAGATTCAGATCCTTGATCCATTTTGAGTGGATTTTTGTGTAAGTGGAAGGTCGGGATCTTGTTTCATACTTCTGTGTGAGGAGATCCAATTTTCCCAGCACCACTTGTTGAACAGGCTGTCCTTTCTCCAGGGATTGATTTTAGCTCCTTTGTCAAAGATTAGTTGGTTGTAGATGCGTGAATTGATTTCTGGGGTTTCTGTTGCATTCCATTGGTCCACATGTCTATTGTGTCTATTTTTTTTTTTTGCCAGTACCAGGTTTTTTTGATTATATATGTCCTATAGTATGTCTTGAAATCTGCTATTGTGATGCCTCTGGCTTTGTTTTTGTTGTATAATATTCCCTTAGCTATTCAGGGTCTTTTGTGTTTCCATATGAATTTTAGCACCATTTTTTCTAGATCTGAGAAAGCATTTGTTAAAATACAACATCCTTTCACAATGAAAACCTTAAGCAAATTGAGTATAGAAAGAACGTTCCTAATATAACTAAGGAAATTCATGGCAAACCCACAGCAACATCTAATTGAATAGGGAAAAGTTGAAAACATTTCCACTAAGATCCAAAACCAGACAAGGATGCACACTTTCACCACTACTATCTAATATAGTCCTGAAAGTTTTAGCCAGAGCCATTAGGCAACAAAAAGAAATCAAAGGTATACAAATTGGAAAGGAGTAAGTCGAATTATTCTTATTTGCAGGTGACATAATTCTATATATAAGAAAACCAAAAGACTCCACTAAGAGACTATTGGGACTCATAAAGAGCTTGCAGGATGTAAGCCTAACACACAGAAATCAATAGCCTTTGTATACCCAGACAGTGCCATGGCTGAGAAAGAACTTCTAAGATCAATCCCACTCACAATAGCTATAGAAAAAAAATAATTACCTTGGAAATCATTTAACCAAGGAGGTGAAAGATCTCTATGATGAAAATTACAAAACGTTATGGAAAGAAATAGAAGAAGACACACAAAAAAAAATGGGAAAACTTCCATGTTCATGGATTGGAAGAATTAGTATCATCAAAATGTACATACTACCAAAAGCAATTTATAGATTCAATGAGATCCCAATCAAAATACCAAAGACATTCTTCTCAAATCTGATATGTCTTTATTCTTCTTACCAAAATATCTCACAATAAAACCTAAAACAAAACCTGGAAAAGTCAAAATTAAAGTAAAGGAAATAAATATGTAAATATCTACTCAAAGAAAGCTGGTCCGGCCCAGCCTTTGTGGCACAGGGTGTTAAGCTGCTACTTACAACATTAGCATCCCATATGTGAGCCCAACATGAGTGTGAGCCCCAGTCACTGCACTTCCAAGCACAGAAGGAAAAGCAGAGATGATGGAAGGTGATGCTGGAAATAAGGGAGATGTGATGATGAGAGGAATTTGTGGAAGTTCTCATTGCTTTAATATTCTCATTGTAGCAGAAGGCAAAATCATCATCTGAGAATGAGGATAGGAAATGTAATGTTGGAGATTTAAAAGGGTAAAGGTGGAAATAGTTGTCTAGGTGAGTGGGAGAAATAGGATAGGGAATATAGTATGATTGACAGAATTATTACCTTTTGAGGGGGCCGGCGCTGTGGCGCAGCGGGTTAACACTCTGGCCTGAAGCGCCGGCATCCCACATGGGCGCCGGTTCTAGTCTTGGCTGCTCCTCTTCTGATCCAGCTCTCTGCTATGGCCTGAGAAAGCAGTAGAAGATGTCTCAGGTCCTTGGGCCCCTGCAACCATAGGAGAGAACTGGAAGAAGCTCCTGGCTTTGGATCCGTGCAGTTGCAGCCATCTGGAGAGTGAACCAGCGGATGGAATACCTCTCTCTGTGTCTCTACCTCTCTCTGTAACTCTTTCAAATAAAATAAAATCCTTTAAAAAAAAGAACCTTTTGAGTTATATAATTATGAATTTAAAATGTTAGCATGGTTCTATATTTAGTTTATACATTAAGATATGGAAAGAGTGAAGAATTATCTCTAATTAGATTTGTAATGTCTTCAAGTAACTTACACAGTGGAAAATTTGAGAAGGAAGTAAAAGTGAATGCAAAGGAATAACTATAATGATTGACCATGGTATTCAATTTAGGTACAGAGGTAAGTGAAGACATCAGTGGGCTTAGGGACAGCAGAAGGGTACTAAGGTCTATATACTGCTAGGACTTCATTTATGACTTAGTTTGTGAAAACTTTTTGTAAATGTTCCATGTACTTGCCCTTGAAAGGAGTATAGAGTCTTGATTTGTTGAATGCAGTACTACACACACACAAACACACACACACACACATACACTCACACTCACAATACATATCAAACTAAGTAATGTTTCCTAATATATAGTATTTGCTAATTCTTTTCACAAAATTTAGGTATTGTTATCTAAAATGATTAAAATATTCCCTCGTAATTATGGCTTTGTCTGTTAATTCTTGAGAGTTTGAACATTTTGTCTTTATATACATATATATATATATACATTTTGACACATTATTTCTATAACAATACATTTTGATACATTTCTATTCACATGTATGTCTTCTTGTTGGATTATCTTATCAGCAGATGATTTCCTTCACTCTTCCAGTGATTCCATGAGGTTGGTATTGGTGGTGTCAATTTATGGCTGAGAGCACAGGTTCAATATCACATCATTAGGAAGGAGTGATTCCAGCTCTGCACCCTCTGTCCATCTGCTGTTCAAAGGGTGACTCCAAGATCATGAGCATCACCAACACCTGTGATGTTATTTGAGCCCAGAACTGCTTAAGTTAAAAAAAAAAAATACAAGATCCTCAGGTATTTCTTATGCCCTTTGAAGGTTATAGAACACTGCTGTGTACAAGTCCATTCTTTCCCATTCAGTACTTTCCACTAGAACATAGTGGCACAAATTATTTTTTAAAAAATCAAATTGTTTCTTAGATCATATAGTAACACTCAGTCTTTTTCAATTGGAAGTATTATTAAGAAAGACAGGTCTTCCCAAGGTACTAACTAATTCAAACCTTCCATAAATTTTATTAGTGTCTTGTGGTCTTACAAATGGAACTTCTGGTGGTGTTCCTTTTCTTGGTGTGATTGATTTGATTAAGTCTGGATACAGTTAGTCTCAGCAGTCAGGGTAGGAGCTTAGTGGTAGCCAGATCAAAGAATTTTGGATTGCTAGCCTTATAAGAACCCATTCTTATTCTAATCATTCATTTTAACTGTTAATTTCTCATTCACTGAGAAAGAGCTTGGTTTAATTAAAAGCAGAACCAAATTTTACAAATTTGATCTTGGAATATGGACTTATTTTAAGGCATATTGTTAGTGGTAAATATTGAGAATCCACCCATGGAAAGAGCTTGAGAGCCTATAATTTATTTGTTTTAAATAATGGAATCAACTGTTAGTTTCTTTGTTCACTACAGAAGTCTGACTTACAGTAAACATTCTGATGGAAAGGGTTTGGTGAAAGGGTGGGGATCTGACACTGCGTCACTAGAACTTCTGCTAGCATTTTTCCTATTAAAGCACAATGGCTCCAAATAAAGAGGAAATGATATGGGTGAACCACAGCACCCTCCATTTAACATTTTCACTAAAACAAAGGGCAGTGGGCTCTTGCATAAGTTTTTTCCCAACTACGTTTGACCCCTCAACTCACATTTTAGAAGAAGCATGTATATATCCTATAAAATGTCTATAACACTGACCTCACCAATGTGTAAATCCTGTGTCACTTTGATTGAAGTACTTCAAGGTTTTGAATATTTAAGCTGAAAATATTCTACTGTATACCTCTACAGTAATAAGTATTCCTCTATGATAACATGTAGCTATGCATTCTTTGGCTCCTCTTTTCTATATCATTTTCATAGTGGTAGGATTGGTCCATTCCTGTTGCTATTATACTTTAACTTTACTCACACTAACAAAACTTTGAAGCCCTTGGCAAACATTTATAAATTATTAGATGACAATATATAAAACAGCCATAATTGCTGTCTACTTCCAATAAGCTACCATGTTACCTTTCTGTTTTATAAGCAATCTATGGGGAAATGAAGTTTATGATAATTTAAAATAAGTAGGCTCATTAACAACTTTGTGACTTAAGGGGTAAAACCACATCAGTCATGTCATTTCTTAAGCAACTATAGTATTTAAGTGAACTCTTAATTACCCACCAATTATTTTAATCATACTCAAAGATGTGAGTTCAGTGCACTATTTCCTGACACACTTTAAAGTCTTCTGACACTAGGAGAGCTCTCCATCTTAATGTTGCTCTTTTCTTTGCTCTCTTTCTTCATTATTTTTAAAGTAAGGACAGTCCCTAAAGCAACCTTTGGCTGCACTGAGGGTGGTCTTCTCATGGTCCTGCCCAAATGTCTGTTATCCCGTCTCACCACTATGTATCCTCCAGTGGCCTGAATTATTTTTTCATGTCTGAAACGTATAAATCTAATCAGCTTTTAAGTGAGACTTCTCTAATGACCTCACCCTACAAACAGTCCCTATCTCATCCTAAATGTTTCATTTCTTGTACACTTTATTTGCCCCTTAACCTACTATCTTTGTGATATAATTTTCCACACGTGTGGCTTGTACTTATGATTCTTATCAACCTATTTGATTATAATTGACTTCCCAAGACTGTGTCCTTTATGTCTTTTGAAATTTACAGTGTTTTTCAGATCATCCACAGCATATGAATCAATTAATAAATGGAAAATAGCAGATTTAGACTTGAAAATTCAGATTCATGTTTCCACCCACCCCTCCCCCACTTCTTAGAGGTCAATTAACTTGATCTATCTCCTCATTGTTCATTCATGTAAAATCAAGAAACATAACTTGAGCATAAAGTTTTTTTTAGAAAGATAGCACGTTTCACAAATGAAGTTGAGACTCAATTCGAAAGTGGCTTGATAGAAAAGTGAAACTAAAACTTTCTGAGCCAGTGGTCTCTCAGTCATTAGGCCATTTCAAGGAAAAGATAACTGAGAGATAAGGTAAAATGTACAGGTCAGTTCATACTGCAAGTCACATGTTCCAACCCATTTTTTTAAAAGATTTATTTACTTATGTGAAAGGCAGAGAAGTGGTAGGGGAGGGAGGAGAGAGAGAGATGGAAAGAGAGAGAGAGAGATATCTTGTATCCACTGGCTCACTTCTCAAATTTCTCAATTTTGTATTTCTTCTCAAAGAATCAAATCTTTGTTTAGTGATTCTTGTATTGTTTTTGGTCTGTATGTCATTTATTCGTACTCTGAGTTTTGTGATTTCTTTCCTTTTACTAATTTTAAGTTTCACTTGTTCTTATTTTTCTAGTTGCTTGAAGTATAGCAATAAGTTGTTTGAGATTTTTCTGCTTTTCTGATATTCTCCTTTATTTATTTATTTATTTATTTATTTTTGACAGGCAGAGTGGACAGTGAGAGAGAGAGACAGAGAGAAAGGTCTTCCTTTGCCGTTGGTTCACCCTCCAATGGCCACCACGGCCGGTGCGCTGCGGCCGGCGCACCGCACTGATCCGAAAGTAGGAGCCAGGTGCTTTTCCTGGTCTCCCATGGGGTGCAGGGCCCAAGCACTTGGCCCATCCTCCACTGTACTCCCTGGCCACAGCAGAGAGCTGGCCTGGAAGAGGGGCGACTGGGACAGAATCCGGTGGCCCGACCGGGACTAGAACCCGGTGTGCCAGCGCCGCAAGACAGAGGATTAGCCTATTGAGCCACCGCGCCGGCCAGATATCCTCCCTCTTAATACTGCTTTTGCTGTATCCCATAGGCTTTGCTGCTGTGTTTATATTTTTATTAATTTCAAGAAGTTTTTAAGATTTTCTTCTTAATTTCTTCCTTGATTCATGGGTTGTTCAATAGTAAAGTCTTTAGTCTTCATGTGTTTATGTAGCTTTCAAAGTGTTACGAGTTATTAATTGCATTATAGTAAGAAGACACTCAATGTGATTTAAATTTTTAGAAATTTGTTGAGATTTGTTTTCTGAAACTCCAAATGGTATATCCTGAAGAATGTTCCATGTGTTGTTGAAAAGAATGTGTATTCTGCACCTGGAATGTTTTAAGATGTCCATTAGGTCCAGGTGATTTAGGATACAATTTAACTGTCCTGTTTCTTTATTGATTTTCTTTTTTAAAAAAGATTTATTTTATTTATTTGAAAAACAGAGTTACAGAGAGAGGTAGAGACAGAGGTCTTCCATCTGCTGGTTCATCCCCAGTTGGCCGCAATGGCTGGAGCTGTGCTGATCCGAAGCCAGGAGCCAGGACCTTCTTCTGGGTCTCCCATGTGGGTGCAGGGGCCCAAGCACTTGGGCCATCTTCTACTGCTTTCCCAGGCCACAGCATAGAGCTCGATTGGAAGAGGAGCAGCCAGGACTAGAACCGGAGCCCATATGGTATTCTGGTGCGTCAGGCCAGAGCTTTAAACTACCATGCCATAGCGTCGGTCCCTCTTTATTGATTTTCTATCTGAATGATCTGTTTTTAAAATTGGGATGTTAAAGTATTCTGTCAGTATCATACTAGAATCATTCTCTCTTTGTGATTTAGTAATATTTATGTATTTGGATGTTCTAATATTGAGTACATATATATTTATGTTATTAATATATTGAACCCTTTATTATTATGTAGTGATCTTCCTGGTCTGTTCTTGCTGATTTCATCTAAAATCTATTTTATCTTGTAATGGTATTCCTGCTTTCTTTTAGATTACATTCACATGGAATATCTTATTCCATCCTTTCACTTTGACTCTATGTATGGGCTTAAATGTGAAGTGAGTTCCTTGTAAGCATTGTAGAGTTGGGTCTTTTTCTTTATTCTCTCATCACTCTATACCTTTACATTGAAGAATTTAATTCATTTACTACTGATAGATAAGGTCTGACTACTGTCAATTTGATGTGTGTTTTCTAGTTTTGTTGAAGTTTTTTTTCTGCCTCCCTCTCCCTTGCTTTGTTAGTACCATGAAGCTTGCCAAAATAATTGATCTTAAGAAGCTATTTTGCAATAACAACTTAACATTGATTGTAAAGATATGGAGAGAGACAAATGATAAACAAGAAACAATAATAAAGAACTCTATAGAATACTATACAGCAGTCAAAAACTATGAAATCCGGTCATTTGCAACAAAATGGAGGAATCTGGAAAACATTATGCTGAGTGAATTAAGCCAGTCCCAAAGGGACAAATATCATATGTTCTCCCTGATAGGCGACAACTAACTGAGCACCAAAGGGGAAACCTGTTGAAGTGAAATGGACACTATGAGAAACAGTGACTTGATCAGCTCTTGTCCTGACTGTTGCTGAACAACTTAATACTTTATCCATTTTAATATTTTTTTGTTTTGTTCTAGTACCATTGGTTGAACTCTGTAATTAACACACAATTATTCTTAGGTGTTTAAATTTAACTGAAAAGTGATCCCTGTTAAATATAAGAGTGGGAATAAGAGAGGGAGGAGATGTACAATTTGGGACATGCTCAAACGGACTTGCCCCAAATGGTGGAATTAGAAAAGTGCCAGGGGATTCCAATACAATCCCATCAAGGTGGCATGTACCAATGCCATCTCACTAGTCCAAGTGATCAATTTCAGTTCACAATTGATCACACTGATAGGTCCAAGAGTCAAAGGGATCACACAAACAAGACTAGTGTCTGCTAATACTAACTGATAGAATCAAAAAGGGAGAGAACGATCCATCATGGGAAGCGGGATACACAGCAGAGTCATAGAATGGCAGATGTCCTAAACAGCACTCTGGCCTCAGAATCAGCCCTTAAGGCATTCGGATATGGCTGAAGAGCCCATGAGAGTATTTTAGGCATGGAAAGCCAAGACACTCTGGAAAAAAAAAAAAAGAAGAAGACCTAAATGAAAGATCTCTGCAAGTGAGATCCCTCCCAGTGGAAAGAAAGGGGCCATCAAAGAAGGAGATACCTTTCTCTGAAAGGAGGAGAGAACTTCCACTTTGACTATGACCCTGTCTGAGTAAGATCGAAGTCGGCGAACTCAAAAGGCTTCCATAGCCTTGGCAACTCATGACTAGAGCCTAGGGAGATTACTGATGCCATAAACAAGAGTGTCAAATTGTTAAGTCAACAACAGGAGTCACTGTGTACTTACTCCTCATCTGGGATCTCTGTCCTTAATGTGTTGTCCAATGTGAAGTAATGCTATAACTAGTACTCAAACAGTATTTTACACTTTGTGTTTCTGTGTGGGTGCAAACTGATGAAATCTTTACTTAATATATACTGAATTTATCTTCTGTATATAAAGAGAATTGAAAATGAATCTTGATGTGAATGGAATGGGAGATGGAGCGGGAGATGTGAGGGATGCGAGTGGGAGGGAAGTTATGGGAGAGGGAAGCCGTTGTAATCCATAAACTGTACTTTGGAAATTTATATTTACTAAATAAAAAATAAATAAATAAGGAACTCTATACTTGTGCTGCATTCCTCTCTACAATTGAATTTTTAATATCCATTTTACCTCTGTATATAGCCTGCCTCCTAACATTTTAATGTAGTAATTATAATTTAATCAAATATGAATTATAATTGGAAATATTATGCTTTATGCACCACGTTTACAACATTAGAGCATTCTGAATTTGTATAGTTACACAGTGAGTTTTCCATTTTCTGCTTACTCTTTAGTATCTCTTTCAGCATTAAGAATGCCTGTTAGCATTTGTTGTAGGAAAATATTGTGGTGCTGAATTCTCTCGCTTTTGTTTGGGAATGTCTCTCTCTCCTTTTTCTGAAGGACAGCTTTGCTGGAACGGTATCTTTTAGCTGATTTGTTTTTCAGTGTTGTGAAAGTCATCACATTCTATCCCAGCCTGTAGGTTTCTACTGAAAAGTCTTCAGACAATTCACAATTCCTTTAAGTGGTAATCATTCCTTTTTTCTTGCAGCTTTTAGAATCCATTCTTTAACCTTGGAGAGATGGACTGTAATAGTCTTGGGATAAACTTGTTTGAGTTGAATCTAACTGGACCTTTGAGCTTCCTGTTTCTGGAGAGTTGTGTGTCTCTCTAGGTTTGGAATGTTTTCTGTTATTATTTCTTTCAATGTGATTCTACCCTCTTTGGCTTTCTCAAGTCCCTCTTGAAACTTAGTAACTCATATATTTGCTCTTATCATGCTAAACCAAAGTTTCCATAAGATTTCTTCATTCTTCTTGATTCATTTTCTTTTTTCTTGTCCAACTGTTTATTTTTGAATGGCAGTCTTCAAGTTCACTGATTCTTTCTTCTATATGGTTTATTCTGGTAGTGATGCTTTTAATGCATTTTAAAATTTTCTTAGTGTACATTTCAGGTGAAAGGTTTCTATTTGTTTAAATTACTTTCATCTGTCTGTAAAGTCACTCTGTTAGAATACTAAATCGTTCTGTGTTTTCTTGAAGTTTGTTGAATTTCCTTAAAACAGCTATTTTGAAATCTTCCAAGAATTTGAGAATTTTGATTCCTAGATAGAAGCCAATCTGGTACCTTATCTTCCACATTCAGTGAGGTCTTGGTTTCCTTGAAGTCCTTGATGCATGATGCATTTTGGTGTATGACATCATCTGTGCATTGAAAGATTAGTTATAGTAATCTGGCTTTGTTTGGCACGGAGTCCCTGGCTTTGTTTGTAGCTGTCCTTTTCAGAAATTCGAAGCAGTCTGTTTTTTCTCCTAAGCCTCTGCTATTTCAATACCAGATGATGTCATAAGTTGAGGTTCACTTCAAGTCTGCTATTGGTGTGTTTGCACTGTTTCAGTATGAATATATACCCCAAACTCAGATTTGTCCCAAATCAACAGTTGATGTATTCAGAATGAATTGAGAAAGTATCCAGAAGAGGATAGTCCATCCCTACAAGCCTCTTCATAGTACTGGGGTATGCCCAAACACCTAGTGCTGTGGACACCAAAATCATGATGGTGGATCACACTTGGAACCTACAGCCTGCCAAACCAATGCAGCCTTGGGGTAGGACCAAAGCCCAGCCTGCTGTGATATGTCTGTAGCAAATATGAACTCATAGTTCAGGACTGCTCCTACCACCCACTGTTGATGCTGGCTATGATGTAAGACTGATCAACCGGAGTCACAGAATTCTCTTTGACAACAGAGCAGTTCCAGAGGCTCCATCAGCAGGCACTGACCTGGTGACGGGAATCATTAGGATTTATTCAATATTGGGTTTTACTAGCCTGGCACTGAGTCCCAGTATAGTTCTGTTGTTCCTTGTTGTCTGCCCAAGGTTGAAAGAAGAGTAATACAGGCAGCCTATCAGTTGCCCAAGCAGGCACTGCATGGATCACACCTGTATCTCACTGTCACTAGGTCCCTTTCAATTTTGATGGTACACACTAGGCCCGCATGAGGCTACCAGTAAAACTTGTGGAACAAGTCTGTCCCATCAAGGCGTGTATTCCTGCCTGATAGTAGGGCAAATCTAGATAGTAGGGCACTAACCCAGAAACAGGAACCATTAAGATTTGCCTAGTGTAGGACTTTACCAGCCTGACATGCAGTCCAAGACACAGTTCTGTGGTTCCTTGCTGTCTTCCCAAGATTGGGGGAGGGTTGATAAAGGCAGCCCCTTGCCCATCCAAGTTGACACAAAGCTGGATCTCACATCTGGATCTCACAGTCACTGCATTCTGTAAGGTTCAGAGATACATACTAGGGGCATTTCAGGCTGGCAGAGACACACACACACAAGGGTCTGTCCCACCAGAGAGCAGGTCTCAGCCTGATGCCCTGAATACTCTAGAATTTCCATTTGTGAGCACTGGTCTGAGGGATAGAGGCCTTTGGCCTTTCTTGAGTGCTGGATCTGGATCTTATGGTAGTGGGCCCAACTCTAAGCTCCAAGGCAAGCTCTAAGCTTCCTCTCTTGCAGCAACTGGAGTCCTGCTCTGCTGGGAAAAGTGTGGCAGAGGCAATTTGCTGGCCACTCGGCTATGGAAAGCACAAATACTCAGTTTGCAGGTATGAGAATGCTGAATTTTATCATGGTGGGCCTGGCACTGGGATTCAGGTCTATAGGCTAAACTTAATATCTTCTCCCTCTCCTAAAGTAGGAGGCAAGGTGTCTATCTTAAAAATTATATATTATTTATTTATTTATTTGAAAGCTAGAGTTACACAGAGAGAGGAAAAGACAGAGAGAGAAATAGATATAGAGTGGGAGATCTTCCATTTGCTTGTTCACTCCCCAAATGTCTGCAATGGCCAAGACTGAACCAGCCTGAAGCCGGGAGCCTGGAACTTCATCCAGTCTCCCATGTAGTTGGCAGGGGCCCAACTACTTGGGCCATCTTCTGCTTTTCCAAGTGTATTAACAAGGAGCTGGATCAGAAGTGGAGCAGCCTGGACTTGAACTGATACCTGTAAGGGATGCAGGCATTGCAGGGAGGAGCTTAACCCACTGTGCCACAACACCAGCCCTAGCATCTATCTTTACACCACACTATTTAAAGCTGGGGAATGGTTGATGCAGGCAACTCTCTCCTTCCTACTTTCTTCCATATGACTTTTTTTTATTATTGCACTAAAACCAAGCACTGTGGCCTCTCACCTGGCTTCTTTAGCTCTTGTGAAGGTTACTTGGTGCATACGTAGCTTAAAAAAATGGGTTTCTCTGCAGAGAGAGAGTTACTAGGGCTTCTTACTCAACTATCATCTTGTTATACTTCTCTTAACTCATATCCCTTTATATTTCAATATTAAATAAGTCTGTTTCTGAGACTAGTTCAGATTTAAATCAGGCGTGTTCTAAAGTACATCTATGAATAATGTTTTTCCGTTTCTAAAGTTTAAGTATTATAGTTAAATATTCATAATGTGCTTGACCTTTAATTTTTTCAAGAAACATTAATTATTTGCAATTCAGAAAGACTATTAGAATAAAAGCTGCAAATGTGGAGAGAGATAGCCATACTTACCTGTGTACCTCCTGGTAAGGAAGCAAATACCTCTAAAATAAATAGAGGTTAATTTTAAAATGAAATGTTACCATTGTAGGTGGGAAAAGACTGGGACCATCTTTCACTAGTGGGATTTCTGAAGACTTAGTACAAACAATTAACACATACTTTCTTAAAGATTTATCAAATGTTGTCACTCTCAGCTTCTCGGGTAATCTGTCTAAGCTCTCAGAGATGCTGAGAACAGAAGAGTCACAAAAGCTACAACTGGAAGAAAAATTAGTATTTTCCCTAAAATAAATCAGTGAGTTGGGGAAAGTTGAGTTTCAAAAGGGACTTGAAAATGCCGAAGGGGTAGAAAGCATATTCAAAGATATGATAACAGAAAATTCCCAAACTGAGAGAAAGATACAACCATGTAAGTATAGGAAGGGAAGAGGTCACTAATTTACATTCAACTCAAGCAAGGTCAACCCAAGACATATTATAATCAGGCTCTCCAAGTTTATAGACAAAAAAAGGATTCTCAAAGCTGCAAAAGAAAAGAAACAAAGAACACTTAAAAATGTCCCAATTTACCTAGCTGCAGACTTTTTGGCAGAAACCTTACAGGCCAGGAGGAAATGGAATGAGACTTTCACAATAAACTGCCACACAAGAGTACTGCATCCAGCAAACCTATCCCTTAGATAGTAAGGAGGGATAAAGACATTCCCAAACAAAAGCTGAGAGAACTTACCACTACCAGCCCTGCCTTACAAGGAATTAATAAAGAGAGCTCTTCAAACCAAAAGAAAGAGACAATTAAGAGTACAAAGAACATATAAGGTGGGAGAAAAAAATTCACTGTTAAGACATACAGGGTCTGGCGCTGTGGCATAGTGGGTAAAGCCACCACCTTCAGTACCAGTATCCCATATGGGTGCCTGTTCAAGACCCAGGAGCTCCACTTCCACTCCAGCTCTCTGCTGTGGCCTGGGAAAGCAGTAGAAGATGGCCCTAGTGCTTGGGCCCCTGCACTCACATGGGAGACCCAGAAGAAGCTCCCGACTCCTGCTCGGCTCAGCTCTAGCTATTGTGGCCATTTGGGGAGTGAACAAGCAGATGAAATATTTCTCTTCCTCTCTCTCTCTCTCTCTCTCTGCCTCTGTGTAACGCTGCCTTTCAAATAAATAAATAAGTAAATATTAAAAAAAAAAAAAGAGTGACCATACAGGAGCCAGTGCTGTGGTATAGCAGGTACAAGTACAGATTGCTCTAATACTGTAATCATGATGCATAAACCATTCATATATTTAGTATGAAGACTAAAATATAAAACAATTTTTAAAATGATGACTATGTTTTTTATTATTCATATCTTTGTGGGGGTGTAGTTTTGTCCAATTTTTTTCTCTGTATTTTTCTTCTTAAATTTCTTTGGTTTGTGTTTTTTATTTATGTCTTACTCTTTGTGTTTGTTGCCATTACTCCTAGATTACATTCTTTGCTTGATATTAATGTATTACTTTCTGTTTACAATAATTCTGCAATCAGGATCAGGTGATCTGAAAAATAAGTGTTTTATTGTGTGTAAAATGAATGAAGTAGAGCTTTCTTTTTATTCTTAAAATTATACCTGTTCACAGAAAATTAGACTTGATATTGCCTAAATATGTTTAACACTAATTCAAAGTAAAGATTAAAATTTTAAGTATATAGTTTGTTACCTTTCTTGCACATTCTAATTCTACCTTAATGTAACCCTGGTATTACTCAAAATTTAAAATATGTATTTCAATAACCAATCCTTTAATTTCTGGTGGAAACAAATTCCTGTCCTCTGGTATTTCAGACTAATGTCTAATTTCTGATTGTCTGATATCAAAAATTAATCAAGTGACTTTCCTCAGCTCTTAAGTGTTTGTCATTAATATTACAATCCTAGACAGAACTAGCCTACATAGTCACTGATAATCAGTACCAGAATCTACAGTAAACCTCTCAAATAACCTTTTCCTCTCTACTCTGTGTCAATGTATATGTAATGCCTAGCTTGTGCTTTTAGTCTTATTTACAGTGTTGATCTAATCATATGGTTTTCCTTTCTTTTGGAAGTTTGCCTCAGTATCCTTATGCATTTTATTTTTATTTTATTTTATTTTTTTTTATTTTTGACAGGCAGAGTGGACAGTGAGAGAGAGAGACAGAGAGAGAAAGGTCTTCCTTTTGCCGTTGGTTCACCCTCCAATGGCCGCCGCGGCCAGCGCACCGCGCTGATCCGATGGCAGGAGCCAGGATCCAGGTGCTTTTCCTGGTCTCCCATGGGGTGCAGGGCCCAAGCACCTGGGCCATCCTCCACTGCCCTCCCTGGCCATAGCAGAGAGCCGGCCTGGAAGAGGAGCAACCGGGACAGAATCTGGCGCCCCGACGAGGACTAGAACCCGGTGTGCCGGCGCCGCAAGGTGGAGGATTAGCCTATTGAGCCACGGCGCCGGCCCTCCTTATGCATTTTAATGCTGATTGGAAAGAAAGATTGGCAAATCTTTTTTTCTCTGTGAGATATCAGAATATGGGAAAAGTGGAGTCTGACATGCAGAGAACCAAGCTTCCTACTGTACTTACCTGGAGGGTTATGGAAAGAGATCTGGACTTAGACACAAAAGAACTAGATCTGCTCTCTACTAGTTAATAAACAGTGGCTTAAAAAAGTTAAAGAATTTCTTGTACTTTGGTTTTCTCATCTTGAATTGTAGGAAATGATACAGATTTGTGGGGATAACTTGAGATCATAGATATCAATGAATTCTATAAACTCTAAGACCCTACTTAGTTAAAACATGATAAAGGACATTCATTTCTGTAAGCAGGACAAGTTACAACAATGTCTAACCCTCTATCATCCATGTTTACTTCTCTCCACATTTAGGGTACATTGCTAAAAGGAAAAAGTGAGTATCAATGCCTTTTTGTGAAGGAAAACATCAGATTTTTAAAAATGTGTTATTTCCTGTTTCAGCTATAGACTTCAATACAGCAAAAATTTTAAAGAATCCAAGAGCATATACAACGTCCACAATCAAGGAAGACTCAAGACCTACAATGAAGGTTTGGAATATAGTAATTATAAAGAATGTTCTTACTTGTTTAATTTTCAGTGTAATTGAAATTTGCTGGTTTCACATAGGCAATGTTGGTTATAACATTCTCAACACACATTTTAGGAAAAAAAATAGTTATTAAAGAGGTTTATTTTAAAGGATTAATCTTAATAATAAAAATATGAAAATATCTCCATCTCCAAAGAAAAACTCATAGCATTTATCTCTACCTCACAACACTTCCTGACATTGGTTCTCCTTGATGTGACACACAGATTTCTTCTACTGTTTTCACCTGGATGTGATCTCAAAAAGATCAAAGTGGCAGGGAAAACCTCAAAGGAATATCAGTATAGTTGACTGTGCTCACATCTTAAGCCATGGTCCCCATAACTGACTCCACATATCCACTGTGACTCTTGAGTATTGAGTGCTTAGTTTCTCCATGTTCATGAAGTTGCCTTGCAACCAGAGATCTCAGCGACTTGCTGCTTTGTGTTGTTTTAACCAAGATTTGATGAGATTATTGGCTTGAAATTCTGAATCTTGTCTCTTAATTTGTTAGACATTGAGGTTTTACATCTGTATGATGTTTGTTGATAAAATTTTGTCTAAATCAACTAGTTAATTATGGCCATTGTTTAAAGTCAGAAATTACAACTATGTAAAATCCACTTTCTGAAAGTCACTGTTCATATATTTCCTTAACATTAGTATTTCAGTTTTATATAATCTCTTCCTATCTTTTTCCAACTTTTACGATGCTGTCAAGGATAGTTTGTAAAGTAGACTACAAACATGATCTAGACAGAAATCCATTTTGGATTGATAACAATGTCACCTCATTTCCTTCTGGGACAAGATTACTAGATTTAGGAATTGGGAAAATGTAGTAGGAATTTATATATAATCTTCATGAAGCACTGTAATCTCTTGTATTTTGTTTACTGGTTAAAAAAATAGAGACAAAAGCATTTGTAATTGACTAAGCAACTTTAATCAAAATGAACACTCTCAAAATGATAGAAAGTCTATTGGAAAATCTTATTTAGTAGTACAGCATATTACTACATCATTGGGCTTCTCCCATTAAATTAATCAGCTTTGGCTAGCATTAAAAAAATCATCAACTGGATAGATTAAACAAGAATTCATTTCTGACAGTTCTGGAGTCTGGAAAATCCAAGGTCAAGGAGTCAATCAATTTGGTTTCCAGGTGAGGGTTCTCTTCCTGGGTGTAAATGACCTTTTGTTATCATTGTTGTATCCTCACTTGGCAGACAGAAAGCTCTTGCCCCTTCTCCTTGTAAGAACACTAATCCCACTATAGATAAACTCATCTAAAGCTAATTACTAAAGACCCCCCCCCCACCTCCAAATACCATTACAATGGAAATTAGAGCTTCACCATATAAATTTAGGAAGGGATACACAAAATCTTTTTTTTAAGATTTTATTTATTTATTTGAGAGGTAGAGTTACAGACAGTGAGAAAGACAGACAGAGAGAAAGGTCTTCCTTCCGTTGGTTCACTCCCCAAATGGCCGCTACAGCCGGGAGCTGCGCCGATCCAAAGCCAGGAGCCAGGTGCTTCTTCCTGGTCTCCCATGTGGGTGCAGGGGCCCAAGCACTTGGGCCATCTTCTACTGCTTTCCCAGGCCACAGTAGAGAGCTGGACTGGAAGAGGAGCAACCGGGACTCGAACCGGCACCCATATGGGATGCCAACGCAGAAGGCAGAGGATTAACCAACTGTACCACGGAGCCGGCCCCCAGGGATACACAAATTCAATTCATCTTGGAGGCAGGGAAGTGCCCAGGGAGCTCCTGTCTGCATCTTCCTTGTCTCCTGCTATCTGCAGTGTGACACCCTGACTTCCCTGCCTTGCACTTTGTAACTGCTGTTCAGGAGTTCACTCAGGGCCCCAGTATACCATAATAGGGAAAAATGATAGAAGAGAGTGAAATAGGGATAATATCACCTGGAACTCCTCCACCACACCCTGCAGGCCTGGCTGCTGCTGTCACCTTTTCCATCCCAGTTCCTTTAGCTGTACCCAGTTATTTTTCTTCTGCAAATGTGTCCTCTATGGAGTCCTTGCCACCACACATGTATTCTATTCCTCAGCCATCCCTTGCTCCTGCCAGACATTCAGCACCGTTACCTTTTGTGCCACCTTTCCCAATTTCTTCAGTCCCCTCCCTTGAGACTTCTCTACCACCTCCTGTGTCTTTATCACCTGCTACTGCTTTCAGTAATCCTCATCTGTCCCACTTCCCACCTTCAACTTCTGCTCCAAGTACTCTTTCATCTGCACCCAATCTGGGTCCTCCTGTATCAGGAACTCATGACATTACAAGGGGACATGCATGAAGATGCCCCTGATGTCATCCTTTTCTGCCAACTCATTATTTTGCCAACTCTTACTACTCAGCAAGCCAGCTGGACATCTCTAGAACAAGGAACTGGAACCATGTTGGCCATTGCTTTCTCAAAGGAACACGAAGATCCTAGAATCAAACAAAATCAGGATGAAGCATCTGTTGGTGGAATCTGGGGTTTTATTAAGGGTGTGGTTGGGAATCCTATGGCGAAATCTGTGCTTGATAAGATGATTTGGTTGATGAGTACCCGGCTGGATGTTGGCATGGCTCCATATATAAAATTCGGAGGTGAACTGGATATTGTAGTGATCTCAAAGAAGTAAAAGTGGCTGCTGTCTGTGTACCTTCCAGGAGGTCTTTGACTTCGCTGTGGTTGTAGGTGAAGCTGGACAGTCCAACACTGCCCTACAACCAGTGGTCACAGCTGGTCTAAAGGGAGCCCAAGAACACAGAGATAGCTTGCGTAGAACTGGAATGGTCCACAAGAAACTGTGTCAGTGGAAAACTTCATTGCAGAATTGCTGACTGACAAATGGTTTGACATTGGCTGTTTGGTGGTTGAAGATCGTGTATAGGGCATTCATCTAGAAGCATTTACACAGGTCACACCAGTGCCTCTAGTCCCAGTACAACAGACTCAGAGTCTGACTCCCCAGGAATACAATCAGGTGGTCAGGCCTTTTGGTGACAGTGGGCGAAGTCCTGGAAAAGAATTTTACTCAATATCAGCTGGACTGATTGGCACATGGCTTTCACCATACTGTCTCATCGGCGATGATCTACAGCACAGCCAAAGCAAACGCAGGCATGTATAAGCAGCACCTGCCCTGTAGGACCGTGTGAGTGAGACCTGTAAGGGAGACCAAGATTTTTCCTCTTCAGAAAATTTCCATTTAAGACTTCTTAAATGAAAGCCTCAATGAATCTGACAGTTTTGATAATTTTCCTGTAGGCTGCAGTTTTTCTTTTTGTAGAAAGACATGGTGTTATTCTAATCAGTAAAAAGAAACAGATCCTTTAATAGTCATGTAATTACATGTCATATTTCTCAAAAAAGAAAATATACAAATATAATTATAGCACGATTTAATGTGCCAAATTTGTGGAGACTGATGTGCAAACTTAAACTCTTGATATTTACTTGATTATTTTGTTGTGTAAAGAAAATGTTTATTGATTATTTTTTTAAAAACTTCAGTTCATAACATGTAGGATCTACTCCATGCTAATGAGACAATAATTGGTGTACTATGGTTGCTATTGGCGATCCACATTGTAAAAGCCTGTAGACAAATGTAAATACTTTAAACAGAAAATCAAAATGATGAAGGACTTTTAAATAGAAAGGAAAAGATTCTGGAAGCCATAATAACTATTTTAAAATAAGTAGAGAGCTACTATGGTGCATAATTACACTTTTCCCATATGTGGTTCAAAAGAAGTGTAACTCCTACCAATAAGTGAAAGTTATGGGAGACAGATTATAGCTCAACTTTATGAAAAATAAAATTTCCAAGCATCGGAGTTGTCCAAATGCTTAATGGATGCCTGTGGGTTCCCTGTCACTGAAAGTGACATTGGATGTGAGCATTAGCAGAACATTCATTGAAACCTCAAAAATCAGGCCGGCGCCACAGCTCAATAGGCTAATCCTCTGCCTGCGGCGCTGGCACCCCGGGTTCTAGTCCCAGTTGGGGCGTGGGATTCTGTCCCGGTCTCTCTTCTTCCTGTCCAGCTCTCTGCTGTGGCCAGGGAGTACAGTGGAGGATGGCCCAGGTCCTTAGGTCCTGCACCCGCAGGAGAGACCAGGAGAAGCACCTGGCTCCTGGCTTCAGATCAGCGCGGTGGCCGTTGTGGGGTGAACCAACGGAAAAGGAAGACCTTTCTCTGTCTCTCTCTCTCTCACTGTCCACTCTGCCTGTGAAAAAAAAGAAACCTCAAAAATCAAAATTTTGTTTTCTGTTCATTGTCAACAATTATCTTTTTAAAAAGTAATAGAAAATTTGGACACCAAAATTACCCTTTGGACTCTCTAGTTCATCCCTGATGATGTTTCTAAAGTCTACAGCGTTGCTTGATTCTTCAAATCCAATGCTAAGTTGACTTTTGACTAGAAATCTCTTATTTATGGAATCTTAAAAGTTCTTGAACAAATTTCTGCTATTATCTTTTGTGAAATGAATGGAAGCTTTGGGGTTTCTGTCAATTTGTCCATTAGGCATATCTCTATCAAGATTCTTTGAATAACTTGGCAATTGGTGCTTTTTTTAAAATGGCTCGGTGTCCACAAAGCATTAGATTTTCATTTAATACCTAGTTTTACTCTTGCTCAGTTGAATAGCCTTAAAAATAATAGATCCTCATAGAGGAAGAAGAAACTATAAACTGTGGTTTTCCCTACTTTACTAGCTCATAACTGAAGAAAAATAACAGAATGTCTATTTCCAAAAAAAAAAACTTTATTGTTAGAATATTTATTTTATATTACCCATGGAAGAATCAGGAAAAGGGCAACAAAACATCTCTACAGACAGGACAGTTATTTTTAAATCTAAACTGTGCTTGGTTTTACATAAATTTTATGGGAATTTTTAAATTTTTAAATTTAATTTATTTGAGAGACAAAGAGAGAGAGAGATTGAGACATATAGACAGAGAGCTCCCATCTCAGGTCCACCTCCCAAATGCTTGCATTAGCAATGGCTGAGCTAGGTCAAGGTGGGAACTCAGCTCAGGTCTCCCACATGAATGGCAGTGACCTAACACATGAGCCATCACCTGCTGCCTCTCAAGGTATCCATTAGCAGGAAGCTAGAATCTGGAGCAAAGTTGAGACTTGCACCATGACACTCCAATATGGGATTGCAGTGTTCCAGGCAGCCTCTTAACCACTAAACCAAATGCTTTCCCCTGCATACATTTTAAAGATCATACTAGATATAAGCTGATGTGAGTTACTATGGAAAATTAAGAAAAAAGAAATTATATATGTAATTGAAACATGTCTGATATTGACATTATGTTTTCACCATCAAAGAATTGCTTTTGAGTATTGTGGTCTCATCATTTCAAATAACTTTGAAGCATTTGGGAATTCTGAAACACACATTGTTATAAAAACCTATAGATCAGCCAGCGCTGTGGCATAGTAGGTAAAAATGCTGTCTGCAGTGTTGACATCCCATATGGGCGCCAGTTCGAGTCCCAGCTGCTCCACTTCCATTCTGGCTCTCTACTAGGGCCTGGGAAAGCCATAGAGGATACCCCAAGTCCTTGGGCCCCTGCATCTGCATGAGAGACCTGGAAGTAGCTCCTGGCTCCTGGCTTCAGATCAGTGCAGCTCCAGCCATCCAGCCATTGCGGCCATCTGGGGTGTGAATCAGCAGATGGAAGAACTCTCTCTCTCTCTCTCCCCACACCTCCCTCTCTGTAGCTCTGCCTTTCAAATAATTAAATAAATCTTTTTAAAAAAACCTACAGGTTGAAAAAGTGATCAGAAGCAAAAGAAATTCAGGAGAATTGTATGTATCAATAAAAACAAATGAAAATAAAAATCTTATTTCCCCACAGGAAATGGTGTTAATAACATCTCACTTTGGCATTACAAAGATTGAGGAAACTTAAAACACAAGTAGTTGCTATACTTGTCTCCCATCAGAAGTCAATAATAAGATCTTGGAGTAACTATATTTATGTTTGTTGTTTTTTAACAGAATTCTTGATCAACTATTTTTTCCAACAACACTGTGATTCTGTCATCTCACTGCTTTCTGGCCTCCATATTTTGTCTTCCTTTTAATTTTTTAATTTTTTTATTTATATAAGGTGAACAAATTTCATGTATTTCATATATACAGGTTTAAGAGTATAATGATACTTCACACTCTAGCCTCCCTCCCTCCCTCCCATACTTCCCCTCTCCTTCCTTCTTCCTTTCTCATTTTTTCTTTTAATTTTTACAATAATATACTTTCAGTTTACTTTATAATCACTAGCATAACCCTCCACTAAATAAAGAGTTCAACAAGTAGTAAGTAGCAAAACCACTGTTCCTCAAGAATATACACAAGAGCTATAAACAATAATCAAATCTCAAAATGTCAATATCACCCATATATATTGCATTTTTATACTCTGTATTTTAGTTACCTAAAATCAGGAGAAATATATAATAATTGTCTTTTTGGGACTGGCTTATTTCCCTAAACACAATGGTTTCCTGTTGCATCCATTTCCCAGATGTCCATCAACTGATGACTGTATAAAGAAAATATGGTATACGTACACACACACTGTAGAATACTACTCTGCTGCAAAAAAAAAAAAATCCTCCATTGTTATGATGAGAAGTCAGCTGTTTATATTACTAAGGGTCCCTTGTATGTAAGGAGTTGTTTCTTTCTTGCTGCTTTTGAGATTTCCTCTTTGTCATTAAATACTTGGTCTAAGATGTGTTTACATGTGAATTTATCCCATTTATAGCTATTGAAGTTCTTGGATATGTTCTCATATAATTTGGAAAGTTTGGGATATTATTTCTTTATAGTTTTTCATTCCTTCTTTTCCTTGCTCTGTTCATTTTCTTTAGTCCTTTTTCTTTCTTTTCTTCAGAATGAATAATTTATTTATCAGTACCCAACCTTGATGATAAGTCAAAAAGTTAGAAGAGTCTTACTGAATATACCCATAGATTCATACTTTGGTAAAGTCCTTTAGTTGAGGCAATTATTATAAATATACATATATTTAATTTTATTTAGTTTAATACTTCAAATGGTAATTTTATTTATACTTATAATGAAGTTATATTTTATTCACAGTTCTCTAGAAATACAAAAGTAGTCATTGACTTGATGTTTTTTTCTTTCTCTTGCAGTCTCATTATATTAGCACTGGTCCAGAGTTTTACCGTATTCTCTTCAATGTTGGAAGTCAGAGTCCACTAATTCTGTATTATCTTAAGAGGCATAATCTAACTGGGGTTTTCAAAGCCCTTAAACAAACCAAGATTAAACTCACTGCAATATTCCAAGAACCATATCCTTTTTTAAGTTCTTCTTTAATATGATATGATATGTATAAAGTATTCAATTTGTTATAGATGCCTCAAGGAAGAAACAAATTGCATACTTCTTTCTTTACTTATTTTTGAGATAAAATATTTTTAATTTACATTATATTCAAGGGCTTAATGGTTCAGTCAATAGAGAGTTCAACAAGTGAAAAGTAAAAGACCATAGTTCAGCAAGAATATAGGCAGGTAATAAGCAATAATCAAGTGACTTGTTTAACATTCACTTATACTCAAAACTACTGCAGCATGTTTGACTAAAGTGCTTTCTCATTTAACTCTGAGGTTGTGGTTTTGGCATGTAAAAAAAAAAAAGAATAAAACCCAGGAACTTCAAAAACTAGTATACTTAGCTCGCTGATAAAAGGAGGTGTCTTTGAAACTTTACCATTCAGTGTTAAATTTCAAACATTTTCAGAAATGTGGTGCATGGACTTCTCCAGAGAGAATTTCAGACATGTTTAAGCTACGTAATCCTTTGTTAAAATAAAAATATATCAGAAAGCTCAAAATGTAAAATAACAAACGAATGACCTTGCTACAACCTTGATTGTAGCAAGGAGAGGGGCCAGGAATTCTGTTTACCTATACTCCTGTGCATCTTCTGTACAATACCTCTTGGCCAAGGCCCCACGGGAGACTCAGGTGATTGTCACAGGGATCTAATACAGCTATGAATGTTGAAAAAATAAGACTCCTATTTATATCTATATCTATCTTTAAAAATAAAAAGGAAGTTACATTTAACTAATATTTAATAAAGGTTCTCTCAGCTGATGGTTCAGTCTGCCCTGTACTATTTTGAGGGATGATGATGGTATCTTTGCACTTATGGTTTTTTTCTTTCTTCTCTCCTTCTTTCAGCTTCTCTCTCTCTCGCTCGCTCTCTCCCTCCCTCCCTTCCTTCCTCCCTCCCTCCCTCTCTATCTTTCTCTTTCTATCTCTCTATCTCTCTCTTTATCAGAGGTAGGGAGACAGTGAAAGAGACAGAAGCAGAGAGAGCTCCCATCCACTGGTTCAGTTCACTCCCCCAATGCTTGCAGTGGCCAAGACTGGGCCAGGCTGAAGCGAAGAACTGGGATTTTAATTCAGTATCCCACGTGGCCAATTACTTGAGCTGTGATTTACTGTGTCCCAGGTCTTCCTTGGCGTGAAGCTGGAGTCAGGACCCAGAGGTAGTTATCAAGCCCAGCCACTCCACTATGAGACATGGGCATTTTAACCATCATCCTAACCAGAAGGCTAAATGCCTACCCACCCAACCCCCTGCCATGCCATGTTATTTTTGGAATACCACAACATATTGCTGTTTTCTTTGGGTTATGAAGTAGATTCACAAATTACAGCATATAGTTTTAACCTAATCAACACTCATTAATGAATGAGGAGCTTAAAAAGACTCCTAAAAAGAAATTTTAGATGATGATAATAGTTATAATGCCAAGAACAAATTTTTAATACATGAAATTAGAAGAAATATATTTTTCTGATTCCTCAAAGAAGCTCCTTTTCAACCATGCTAAGAGAAGAAATCAATAAGTTCCACCAAGAGGTAGGCAAAAGAAACTATTTGAAAAATGCATATGCATCATAATTATAAACAATGAATCTAAGTTTATGTTTTCCTTTTCAATATTAGATAATGATATTTGTTTTAATTAGCAAGACATTTAAAAGCCAACTGTTTAGAATATCACTATAAATATCTACAATTTAAGAACAAAAAGATTTGGTGTACCATTAATAAGTTAAATTTAATTTTTAAAATATCTTTATTTCATATCACTGTTTTATATTTTTATTTTATATATAACAATATACATAATATATTAATATTTATTTGTGTATTTAATGTATTAATTCAAAATTATACCTATATCAGAGTATGCTCACTTGTCTTTTACTCATGAGATACAAAATGAGGAAAATGTAGAGATCACTTCTCTAGAAGTGTTCTCAGGACCCTACCCAGGACAGTTTTTCTCCTGCATTTTAGTCAAGACAACCTCCAGAGCCGCACTGACCACAGACACCTGGAATTTATTTGAACCACTCTGGAACACAAGGAGAGACAACTGGCAGATTAAATTAGTCTGTTCTCAACCTTGTAGCTTAAGTAATGATGCAAGAATTCTCACCAACCTCAGACTAGGTCCAAAACAAATTTTTAAAATGTTTAGAAATTAAGTTTGAAAAGTATCTAAGGACTATCATATTTTATTTTTAACTAGTTTTTATTCTGATTATAAAAATAGCACTCTTTATGTTTGCATTTCTTATGGGCACGGATTTGTCTGACAGGTATGCAGGGATTCATACCCCCAGTTCAAGTAGAATGTGGAAGGAGTGAGAGTATGTGTTGGGGCAGGGAACACAGGAAGTGGAGCTCTAAAGTATAAATCTTTTACAAGATATTTTCCTGTAAAATTTTGAAAAAGTCATCATTAGGAATGTAATGGATTTTTCCATGATGTTTCCAGAGATTATAAAATGTAGTACCCACTGACAATATATAATGTTTCTAGATCTTTTTTTAATTTTTTTACTTGAAAGTGGGGGTGGGGGCAGATCTGAAAAAGAGAAATCTTCCATCTGCTGATTCACTCCCCAAATGCCCACAACAGCCAGGGCTGGGACAAGCTGCAGCCAGAAACCGAGAACTGTATCTGGGTCTTCCGACATTAGTGGCAGGAACCCAAGTACTTAGACCAGCATACGCTGTCTCGCAGGTGCATTTATTGGAAGCTGAATCAGAAGTGTGGAGTAGCCCGGACACCAGCCAGGTACTTTGAAAGGGAATCCTGGCATCCCAAGTGGCGTATGAACCCACTGCAACACAACATCTGACCCTGACATAATGTTTAAAGTACACTTTTAAGGAAAATAATAAACATCTTTATTAAGTAATGACAGTAAGTCATTTAAATATAATTTTTATGAATGCTCTTTGAATTTCTTCTCTTAAAATCTGATCATTTAGTATTAGAGTTGTGAGTAAAATGAGAAGAAAACATTGACTTCCAGGACTCAGAACTGAAAGTGTCATGCAACTTCTAGCTGTGCAAAATGTTTCTAGAGCTTCCACTGTTCCCTTCATGCATTGGTCTGTGCATTTGTAAACCACGTTCTGCCCTTTATGTGTTGAGGGTAAAATAACAAAAAAGTATCTCCAAATCTAACTATTCTTAGCATGTGAAATGTAAATTTAAAGTTTGTCTTAAAATTGAAAATTTAACAAAATATTGGTGTAAACCTAGACACTGTAACATATATCTCTGACATGAATGTTCACATTTTGTTGCAGTTTAGAAAACTATACTCAATGCAGTGTCAAGATGAGTGTATTATGTACTATAAATACATATTCCCCTCATCATACTCTCACATACTAGTACACAGTTTTTTAACATGTAATGTAAAAACTGTCCAGAGATGGATTATTTGAACTCTACAATTGAAAATAGTGTGCGATATATCAACATTACTCTGCATTAAAAAAAGACTTATACAAAGAAATCATCTGCTGTGAATTATCTATGATGTGGAAGATGCAGCAATCAATAGTGAAAAAAAAAGAAATGGAAAACATTCTGAGACTCCAGAAAGGTCATAAGCTCTGTATGAATATACCAATATAACATTCCATCTTCACACAACAGGACCCAGCAGAGCCTCTTTAGAGTCAGGTGTAACTTACCACTTTTATGGATGTAAAGATGTTTGATAGCCTCCACAGCCATGTACACATAGATTTCTTTCTATTATGTGAATAACAATTTCTAACTTGTTACTAAAGTTACTGTCAATCAGTGACTAGTTAATATATATTAAGGAACTGATGATACAATCACTTTTTTTTAGATTTTTATTTATTTATTTTAAAGGCATAGAGGAAAAGAGATGGCCAGGACTGGGTCAGACTGAGCCAGGAGTCAGGAGTTTCCTCCAGGTCTCCCACATGGGTACAGGGACCCAAGGACTTGGGCCATCTTCCTCTGTCTTCCTACATGCATCAGCAGGGATCTGGGATACACTCACAGTTTTTAAAGATGCATTTATTATTTGAAAGGGAGAAAGAGAATCTTCCACTCACTGGTTCACTCCCCAAGATGGCTGCAACAGCCACAGCTGGGCCAGGTCAAAGCTATTAGCCTCGCAGTCTCCCACATGAATGGCAGGCATCTTTTGCTTTCCCAGACACATCAACGGGGAGCTGGATCAGAAGTGGAACAGCTGGAACACGAACTGGCACTCCACGATAGGATGCCGGAATGTTATAATCAGCGGCTTAATCCACGGCACCACAATGCCATCCTTGATCGCATTTTTAAAAAGATAAATTAGCTGAAAACAAATATGTGAAAAAAAACTCTAGTCCAGGACCCTCCCATCTAATTGATTTTTCAGTATATACAAGATAAAATACCATTTTTCCTTCAATCCTTCTGAAATACTCATGGTGAAGTAAATAGGAAAGCCCACACTTCTAGAAAGCTCACTCCATTATTTATGAGATTTTTACAACAACAACAACAACAAAAGTAACTCTCACTTCCCCTCATCTTCAAAAATCAGAAGGTGACTATGACAATGCTGTCCGTTAATGAGATCTTTCGGATAATGGAAAACAGATATTAGCTTTCTGGAATGTGAGGTTTCTTTAAAGACATGTTTTTGTTCAAAACAGCTCTGAAAACACTCTGGCACTACAGAGATGAAGGGCTACCTCTACCCCAATACAATGGAGTTCTGCTATTTTCTCTAAACTCTGAAAAGGGGGAAAACAGGAACCAAGTTAGCTCAGTGTGGGGGAGAAATGTAACATTCGCAGGCCCACTGAGCCTCTTCAGCAATACAGGAAAACAAAATTTAACCTAATTTGAGCCTCTTCTCCATCCACATTAAGTAGATGAATGGGACTAGATAAATTTTAAGTCTCTTTCAACCCGAAATTTTGTGACTCTGTTGGAGGAATTTGACTTTAAACACCATTGGTGGCTGAATTAGTTCAGTATTTCCCTAAAATGATGACATTCTCATTTTGTCAACTCACTGTAGCACAAAGTTCTCCTGAGACTAAACTAAGAAAAAGAATGCTTAGAAACCATTTTTCCCATTGTCAGCTGTTGACTTATAAAAAGACCAGCAGAATAACCTGTGTAGTAGACTTTCTGTAGTAAGCGAGGATACCAGTTTCACAGGGATTTAGTAGTGTCTCCAACAGGGAAATTCCAGGAGGACATTTGCCGGGTTTTAAGATCTGAGTTGGGTGATTTTTGAAGCAGGCCTTGGAAGGCAGGAAAGTGCCTGGAATCAGGTAGAGTTTATGATATTATAATTTTGGATTAGCTGATGAAGCAAGAGTCTTGAAGTGAGCTTCGATTAGGTTGCTCAACTTTATCGTACACGGAGAGCATTGCCTGGAGCAAGCAGCTATTACTTTTGCTTACTCTCAGCATTGTTAAGCATAGCAGGAGAAAAAATGGTGCATGTTCCTCCCAATGTAGGAACAAGAAGATTTGTATAGGAGATGCTCTCAAAGCCCTGATAAAGAAGAAGAATAGACTTACTCTTCAGCTCCTCTGGATGGTACTAATCCCAAAAATCCTCAGCCGCCAACACCCTACAAAGATTAGTTCATCTGACGATAGCAGCCTCATCTAAGATTACGTCATATATTCTTCACAAGTAGCCATAACAACTTTGCCCTTCCCACCTGCTTTTGTTACAATGTGACCTTGGCACCTTTCCCATCAAAGTATAGTGCCTGTATTTGCTGCCTTTGAATTTGGGCAGTCTTGTGACACTTCCACAACCAAGAGGGTGCTTTGCGGTCTAAGGCTAGGTCATAAACGCCTTGACAGCTTCTGCCTGTTTGACTTTGAATTTTTTGGAGGCTTGTCATTGGAAACAGCTGTGATGGTAAGACAGTTCAGAACACATGGAGAGACCATGTTCCAGCTGACTGCCACAACAGAGATTCAGCCACAGCCAAAATTAGCCATCAAATACCTGAGCAGAGAAACCTTTCAGGTGTCTTCAGCCCCAGTCACCTGACTTTGTCCATAGGCTCATCAGCTCAAGCAGCCTTTTTCCAGCCTTCCCCCTTATGCTTACCTGAGCACTCTCTGTTCTTCTCTCCTTAAAAGCTACAGCACAGATGGCCTCACTTTGCCTAAAAATGGATGGAATCCACAGAAAAATGGGTATAATTTTTTACTGGTCCTGGAAGCACAAGGGGCATCATTTAAAACATAAGTAAAGGGGCCAGTGTTGTGGCATAAACAGTAAAGCCACCACCTGAAATGCTGGCATCCCATATGGGAACCAGTTTGAGTCTTGGTTGCTTCACTTTTTATCATGCTCCCTGCTAATGGCCTGGGAAAAGCAGCAGAATATGGCCCAAATGTTTGGGCCCCTGCCACCCTTGTGAGAGACCCAGATGAAACTCCTGGCTCCTTGCAGCCACGTAGGGAGTGAACAACAGGTAGAAGATCTCTCTCTCTCTCTCTCTCTCTCTGCATCACTTTGTAACTCTGAGTTTCAAATAAATCTTTTTAAAAAAAATTAGTCAAGTTCTTACAGTGTTGAATAAGGGTATCTTGAACGAAAACTTAGTCTAGAAAATGGAAAGGAGGGTCACCAGGTTGCCTTTCTCTATGGAACGACCACAAAAAGGGAGTCTGCTTTTTTTCTACATTCCATGTAATAATATTTTCTACATAATCCATTATAGAGATGAGCTGGGGAAATTTCACCAGAAGGGTGAGACAGAGTAAGGAGGGAGTAGAATGGGGAAATTAGGGACAAAGAAACAAACCAGAAGCGTGGAAAGGCATAGAGATTTGAAGAGAGCGAGCGAGAGAGGAAAGTAAGGAAAGAGGCAGGGAAGGAGGGAAGGAGGGAAGGAGGGAAGGGAGGGAGGGAGAGAGGGAGGGAGGGAGGGAGGGAGGAAGGAAGGAAGGAAGAAAAATAAAACAGCACCTGTTTGTGTCAATTTGGTTAACAATTAGGGGCTTTTGGTTAACAATAAGGGGCCAATTCACCATGTCTTTGGCTTCCATATCCCAGAGGAATAAGAATGTTAGGAAAATCAAAGACATCTTCACCCTGGAGCATGTAAGAGAGAAGTTGGCTAGGCTGTAGGGACAATAAAAAGTCAACAGTGCAGAAGATACAACAAGGTTAAAAAAAAAAAAAAGGACTATGAAAAAAAGCAAATTAAAATGCTCCTGTTAGGTATTTATCATATTTTTTTCTTTCTACAGTTTCTCTGTCCATTATCATGGCTACTAGCCATGTGTGGCTATTTAAATTAACAAAATTAAGTGGAAATTCAGTTCATCATTTACATAACCACATATCAGATATTCACTTGCCATATGTGACTGACTACTGGACAGAGAAAATATCAGACATTCCAGCATCACAGAAAGTTCTATGGACAGCACTGCTTTTAGTAAGAAGAAAAGTTTAATCTATGTTACAGAACTTGAGATGTCACCTTCTGATATCAGATTAAAAACATGTACAGAATTCCTTTTTTGTCTTGTCATTTGCAGGCTTCTAACTTTAGAAGGAGAGGTTTAGGAGATTACAAATTATCTTGTTCATTCATTCATTCTTGCATCTATCCAATAAAATTCCTGTATATATTCAAAGTTAATTTCCCATCTTACACTGCTTCTTCTTGGTCAGATTGTTTTCTCTTTTTTTTCTAGTTTAGTTTTATTTTGTGTCTGGTTTGTTTTTGCTAAAAAAAAAAAAAAGTACTTTCAACATAATGCCAATTTTTGGGCCATACAGTTCCATACAGTACGGCTTCAACACACATAAGAGAGCGTGCCACTCTCTGTTCTAGCCCTGAGGTGAATAACTTTGTAAATAACCTAGATCTCCATGAAAGCCAGTGATTGCCTTTTTATAGTCAAAAGATTTCTGATCCATGGATTCCTTCCTTTATTTCATTCCCTTTGATGCTAACTTTTGCCAACTACCTAAAATAACATCATAACTCTCCTACTTGGTTCTCAGGGATTCCATAGAGGATTGAATTTTAGTTTTTAAGAAATACATTTAGGGGCTGGTGCTGTGGCACAGTAGGTTAATCCCCGCCTGCGGCAGCAGCATCCCACATGGGCACCGATTCTAGTCCCAGCTGCTCCTCTTCAGTCCAGCTCTCTGCTGTGGCCCGGGGAAGGCAGTGGAGGATGGCCCAAGTGCTTGGGCCCTGCACCCACACAGGAGACCAGGAGGAAGCACCTGTCTCCTGGCTTCAGATCGGCACAGCTCCGGCCATTGCAGTCATTTGGGGAGTGAACCAATGGAAAGAAGACCTTTCTCTCTCTCTCTCTCTCTCTCTCTCTCTCTCTCTCACTGTCTATAACTCTAACTCTCAAATAAAATAAACAAAATCTTTAAAAAAAAGATTTTTTTAAAAGAAATACATTTAAAGGGGGGCATTGTGGTTCATATGAGCACAGGTTCCAGTCCTGGCTACTCCAGTTCCAATCCAGCTCCCTGAAAATACTCCTGGGAAAGCAGCAGATATGACCTAGGTACACAGACCCCTGCCATACATATAGGAGACCTGGATGGAGTTCCTGGCTTCTGTCTGGCCCAGCTCCAACTGTTGTGGCCATAGATAAAAGATTCTCTCTTTCTCTCTCTCTCACTTTGCCTAATAAATAAATCTTCAAAAAGTACATTTAAATTTATATAAGAGTACTTTATAAACAAAAAAATTCATGGAGGCATAGTAAAATAAAGGTTACATCAAGTATTTAAATTTAGCTCTTAGAAAAGAGAAGGGTGTTTTATTTTTAGATGACTTTTGCTTAAAGCTATTCAAACCCTTGTTGAGTAGGTTGCTAAGTTTCTTCCATTTATAAACTCTGCCAAGTGTTAAAAGGAATGAAAATGAAAATAATTGTATAAGAACGTGAGGAGCAAAGGGGTTTAGTTATTATATGTGTGAATATGTGCACGTGTAGTGTAAGCATTTTGCAGCCACCTTGAGCCATAGACAAATCTAAAATTGTCTTTAAGATCCAGCCCCTTTTTCTTGCAGACTCAGTTCAATGTATTTTAATAAAATACACAAGACATGTACCATAATTTTCCAACTTGTTATTATAGTAACTAGTGAAATAAAGAGAAGGCTTCAATTGCTTTAAGTAATCAAATATTTTATCCATGATTCATAATTTCGATTATAAACACAGCTTAATGTAAAATAAGAGAAGGGGATGGAATAAAAAGATAATAAGCATTTTCTATGAACATTTTGAAGCTCCTTCGTTTATCTGTTTGCTGTATTGTTACTAACAATCAGATTTGGTCAATCTCTGGGAAATGATGGCTCCAGAGTTTCTACCTTCATGTGGAAGGACTTGGATAGTCAATTCACTTGCAGGCAGGGGGCTGGAGAACTTGTCTCCAACATGCATTTGCAAAACAAACCCTAAGTTTGTATGTTTTTCAGAATAGCTTTGTGGGGGTGGATGAATTAATGGAACTAATGGAGATGGTTAAACTTCCTCCAAACAACCTTTGGAACTGGGTCTGTTAAAGGGCATCCATTATAAAAATGTTGGAATTTCTATAAATCAACAATTTGTTTAATCCAGCCTTATCAGGGATAAACTGTCACCCATAATTAAATGTTCCTGAAAACCAAAGCTGACCATGTGAAGCACTAAGACTTTTTATGTTGACCATTCTTTTTTAAAGATTTATTTTACTTATTTGAAAGACAGAGTTAGAAAGAGAGGTAGAGAGAGAGAGAGAAAGAGAGGTCTTCCATCTGATGGTTCACTCTCCAGAAGGCCGCAACAGCTGGAGCTGCGCCGATCCGAAGCCAGGAGCCAGGGGCTTCTTCTGGGTCTCCCATGTGGGTGCAGGGGCCCAAGGACTTGGGCCATCTTCTACTGCTATCCCAGGCCATAGCAGAGAGCTGGATCGGAAGAGGAGCAGCCGGGACTAGAACCGGCATCCATATGGGATGCCGGCACTTCAGGCCAGGGCCTTAACCCACTGTGCCACAGCGCCAGCCCCAATGTTGACCATTTTTTTAAAAAGATTTGTTTATTTATTTGAAAGGCAGAGTTACAGAGAGGCAGAGACAGAGGCAGAGAGAGATAGGTCTTCCATCTGCTGGTTCACTCCCCAGTTGGCTGCAATGGCCAGAGCTGCGCCGATCTGAAGCCAGAATCAAGCAGCTTCTTCCGGGCCTCCCACGTGGGTGCAGGGGCCCAAGGACTTGGGCCATCTTCTACTGCTTTCCCAGGCCATAGCAGAGAGCTGGATCCCATATGGGATACTGGCACTGCAGGTGGCAGCTTTACCCACTCTACCACAGTGCCAGACCCTTTATTTTGACCATTTTAATGAATACTCTCATTAAATAATATCATACTTACCTGATTTCTTAATATAGCAAAAAAAAGTTAATTTCATGATGATGACTGGGTTTCTCAGGGTGAAATCTAAGAGTAAACAGTCCTGAGATATGAATAAGAATCTTTGTTCAGTAGATGAAAAGCAGTAAATATTTACTGAGTACCTATACACACTAGCACTGGTACTGTATGAGGGTGCTAAGTAATCCAGCAGGTAGGGTAGGAATTACTGTCACTAGTACTCTGTCCTCCACTTGGAATCCTATAGTAGAACAAGGATGCACTCTCATCCAATTTGAGACAGACTGCACAAAAGAGTAGACTTCTAGGTTTTTTATGGTGTTTTTGCTTTGTTGTTCTGTTTATAACACTTCTTTCTCCTTCAAAGACTGCCTGTTGTCACTTCTCATGCCTACTAGCTCCTTAAGGGCGAAAGCCATGGTCTTACTCATCTTTGTGTCTCAAGGCCCAGTGAAAGTCCTGGCAAGTGTGCTGAGTGCCTCTAGTTAAATATGTGTTACTACTTCCAAGTAGCCTTATTCCCTTAGTTTTCTAGACTATGCTACAAAACTGCCCAACTGATATATTAAATAATGAAATTTACTAAAACAGAGCTTGACTTTATATACACTACCAGGCCACCTAAAATCAGCATAAGATTCCATCAATGACACTATCTTATAGAATAAGGCATGTGTGCATAGTGATAATTTTTTAATATTTGTTTTATTTGAAAGTCATATTTAGAGAGACAGAGAGAAGAGAGGTCTTCCATCTGCTGGTTCACACCCCAGAGGGCCACAACAGCCAGGACTGGGCTGGGCTGCAGCCAGAGCTTCTCCTGGGTCTCCCACATGAGAGCAGGGACCCAAGCACTTGGGCGACCTGCTGCTGCTTTTCCCAAGCCATTAGCAGGGACATGAACTGGTACCCATATGGGATTGCAAGCAATGGCTTTACCAGCTATGCCACAATGCTGGCCCCATGGTGACAATTTTTGGGGGTTTCTGAATACATGGTTATGTAGATATTTAGCACTCATATCCAACATTAAAATATTTGAAGTGTAAGCAAAGGTAAACATTAAGCAGGGAATCAGTTTAGGACGCGTGTTATTAAGTTATTCCATAAACTCAGTTTTTAGGATTTAAAATCAAATTAATTCTACAGTAAAAGGAGATTCTGGCCACTGCTTGATGCCTAGCTTCATTTTACTAATTGTGCAGTAGCACTATTTGTGTAATGGGCACATTGGCCTTAAACTTGGTGATCTCATCAACAACTCCGAATGCGATCTATGGAAAATCTCTAGAGATGTGAGGGAGACAGCAAAGCCTCCTGTAGCCTCATTCTAGGACAACATGTTTGGCAAATAAGAGCAAAATTTTTACCTGGGAAATTCTTTCCATGATTCTCACACCCAGGGTGTCAAAGACAAGGAACTGTACTTCCAGAAGCTCTGTTTCTCCATCTATAACATAATTGAATTGGACCCTGTAATTTCTAAGGTCCATTGTTTCTCTAATATACTGTGATTCTGAAGGGAGACAAAAAGCCCCAGTATAAATTGAAGCTTCTAGGATGTTTCAGGTCTTGATTTGTTGCATTTCACCATGGTTGTTTGAAAATCCTGGAATGGGACCATTTCATTTGTCCCCAAATGGCTCCTTCTCTGTTTAGTGGCTTGCCCTGTAGCCTCCACATAGTAGTACATGGGAAAATGAAATTTTAGGCCAATTCAGACAGTGGAATTGGAAAACTTGTTGCCACAGCCATCCCGAAGGAATAAAATATAGCTATTCTTCATAATTTATAAGTTTAAAGTATGTTATTTTTCTACAACTGGGAACAAATTTATGGCTTTAAGTATCTGGAGAAAATACAAATTAGGATATTCATTAAGACAAATTAACAGAAATCCACCATCATAATGCAGCCCAGAACCTCACTATACAGCATAAACATACAGCTTTGACCAAAGTTTGTGGGTAATTAGAATGACTTTATATAGAATGTATACACAGTTCATGTCAGCAAAGTGATATGCTCAAAATTAATAATTTATAAGAAATAAAACATAAATCTTTATTTCAATAGCAATAATGTTCTCTATGAAAATCCAATTAGTTCAAATCGGCAAATATATCTTTTCACAAATAATCATGGAAGCCACACTCAAGAGCATATTATCACTTTGTAGAAGAATAAAAATCTTTGAAATTCTAACAGGAACTCTGAGGGATACACAAAGTAATAGCAGTAAATAACTGCGTGCAAATAAAACTTGAGCAGCTCAACACCACCTGTCCTAGGAACAGTGTCTCATTAGTTGATCTAATCATTTTACAAGAAGAATGATATTCAGTGTTCTGAGTTCTTTTCTCAGAGAAGTCTTAGGCTGTCAATCACTTGATGTAGCAGGGTAAAGTAAGACAAGAATTTCAAGGAATCTAGTATCATCAGTTACCTCTCATTTCAGGAAGATTGCTAGACCTTCCCTTCTAATTCTGCTGGACTTCTTCCTGGTGTATGACAAAAAAAAAAAAAAAAAAAAGGATGAAACTAAAGATGAAAATCTGGCATGACCAGAATTCAAGGCAATGTGATATAGTAAGTAATTTAATGAGCAGAATCATGGCCTCTTTGTTTTTCTATGTGAATCATTCCAGTTCCAAGCTAAGTAAGACTAGAGTTATCTTTTCCCAGAATTCATAGGGACCTACAATAGGAGAGATGCAGTCCTCCCTCGTTAGACTCTTGGGGGCAACAGTGTCATATTAAAAAACCTAACTGTGGAAGAGAGAAGAAAATGGTTTCTTATTTAAAAAAAAAAGCAAAATTTGTACCATGCTATATCATCAGGGCAACAGAGCCAACACATGCACCTTATACACAAACTTAATGAAAATGTTTGTAAATATTAAAATAATTACTGTAAAACCTGAATGTCTGGAGAATTTATGACACTGAGAATAACCACATTTATAAAATAATATATAATATAACCACAATAATATAAAATTTATTTACATATGTCAGATAGACACATGAAAATGGTTTTTATTTTTTAAAGAATGAGATCATAGGAGAATTTTTTCTTTTTATTAATGTTTCCAATCTTTGTACAATATCATTAGGAAATGTTTGTTAAAATGGGAAGATTTGAAAGATTATGTTTTTCTCGGTTTTAATGACTTAAAGTGAGGCTTCTACTGCTTCCTTTTAAATTTAAGGACTGATGTGTTCTTAATGTTGAACATTCATTGAATAATCAAAAATATTACTAATCTCAAAACCAAAACTTGAAAGAAAGCTGGGGCCAACCTAAGGTCCTGTGTACACTTCACTCCCCTTCCTTCATGTGGGTGATGTCTCTCACACACACACTTTACTGTCTAATTCAAATTAATGTTTCTATGAGGGAAGAACACTGGAGAATCCAGCAAGTGTTAATTCATTTCATTTCTACTCCACTTCCAACTCCTGTCTCACACCTTCACTACCATCTGATTTGATTCCTATCAAGGCAAAACTGTAGTTCATAAGAACACTTACTCCAGAAATATCACTTAGAAGATCCCTGAAGACAGGGTCATTTGTACAAGAGTGGTGTGATCAGAGCTTGTGAATGTCCTGGTATTCTGATGGCATTGCTGTGTTTCTCATTATAGGTTTCCAGAACATTTGACTAAAAACTGGTAATTCTAGTAGATAAATTGGTCATTCAATAACTGTTACTGTTTGCATATAACCTACATCACTATAAAATTTCTATCCTTAAGTAAAATGAGTTTCCATTAAGGGCATATTTGAAATTGGACTGCAGCCTCAAAAAATGAAATCCCCACTAGGAGGAGACTTCTTGGAATGGCCTCTGCCAGGCAACAAGTAGGATTATGTTAGGTAGAGCCATGTTCATTTAAGTGGAGACACCAGTTACCCTTTCATGTTGCAGCCTCAAACACTGACACAGGAGTGAGCAGTCAGGTTTGAAAGTGCTGCCTGTCATCTTGGGCCCAGGGAGCCTTCCTGGCACTCACTTTCCTGGAGTAGGGCTGGTGGTAGGGTCTGAGCCAAGGTCCTGTGTACACTTCACTCCCATTCCTTCATGTGGATGATGCCTCTCTCACACACGCTGTACTTTCCAGTTCAAATTAATGTTTTGGTAAGGGAAGAACACTGGAAAATCCAGCAAGTGCTAATGCTAATTCATTTCATCTCTACTCCACTCCCAACTCCTGCCTCACACCTTCACCACCATCGTAGATACTGTACCTTCAAGGTTTCTTAGTTAACACCATCTTCCCGCAATGTTTGAAATAAGAAGTAGGTTGGGGACAGGCATTTGGCACAGCAATTAAGTTGCTGCTTAGGACATCTACATCCCCTATCAGAGTGCCTGGTTTGAATCCTGGCTCCTCCACTTCCAATCCAGCTTCCTGCAAATGTGCACTCTGGGAGGTGGCAAATGATGTCTCAATATTGGGGCCCTTCCCATCCACATGGGAGACCAAGACTGAGTACTTGGTTTCTGGATTCAGCCTGGTTCAGCTCTGTCTGGGATATTTGGGTAGTAAACCAGCAAATGGAAGTGTCTCTCTCTCTCTCTCTCTCTCTCTCTCTCTCTCTCTCTCTCCCCCCCCTCCCCCTCCCGTGTGTGTGTGTGTGTGTCTGTGTGTGTGTGTGCCTTTCAAATAAAATTTCACTAAATAAAAGGTTTTAAGAAAAAGAAGAAACCTAACTTGGCAACCTGAAAGAAGTCTTCCCTGGACCAAGACTTCCACTGTTAGAACTTCACTGTCAGCCTTCTGAGCAGGCATCAGTTGGACATGGGAAGATTTAGGGGCTGCCCACTAGGCAGGACTAGCAGCCTAGTACTATCACCTGCACTGATCAAGCTTAGTGCACCAAATCATTCTTTTAGAAGTTCCTCATGGTCTGTAATATTATTCCAGTCTTAAGAACACCCATTTAAAAATACCGCCAAGTCATATAAGTTCTTTATATTAAAAATGCCAACTTCTTTCCCTTCTATGATGTTATCAAATCATCATACTCTATAGTTGGTGTGGTCCAGATAATGATCTGATGGGTGTTGTCTTCTTTCCATCCTTTTAGTATAACTCCAGACATAATATTCATGTTTGCACCTGAGATCACTCATGACATGGAAGCATAGGCTAGTGGTCCTCTTGCGTCTCCTGTGAAAGGTATTGTTTACCACTCCCAAATGTTGTGAGTTGGAAAGCTTTCCTTAACCATGAGCCCAGCACACCACCTGCTCCAACATACTCTGATATCATCAGGGAGGCGAAAAAACAATTTGAAAGAAACTACAAGGAATTTAGAATGTAAGCTGCTGCCAAACTTTTGTTAAATATAAAATCATACTTTTAAATAGCTGGAAGTGATCATAGAAATCATCTAAATTAAGCTTCTTATTTTGCTGATCCTGCAAATTATCTGAGCATCTTACAGATTTAGAGATTCTTTTCAGGTAAATGGTGTATGTTATAACCATAGAGCCATAGCAAGTGTCAGGAACCAAAGAGAGGAAGGAAGCTATACTGTGGTGTGGTTGAGGATGCACCCTAACGTGGGCTACAGCTGCAGAGAATACAGTATAATCCATGTACAAAGATGAGCCCTGAAAAAGGGAAGAGCTTGTGTGTAGTAGGGGTTCCCTGGAGCTGGATGGAAGCTGGGGTGGTATTGAAGTAGGTAAGAGAGGTCTTTTACAGAATGCTTTCTTGGGGAACAGTTTCAGGTTTTTGTGGTTAATTTAAATGACTGCTTGTGCCCAATCATGTACTAGAAAACTACTGATGGGTTAATAAATGAGTTATCCATCAGTTTTTATAAGAACAAATTGGCAGGATCCAGTTCTTCAGTCCATATTAAGGTAACTGCCTAGAGACTTTATTACTGTAAGAGGGAGAAAGGATGGGTATCCTCCTCTTTGGGAATCCATGGCTGGTCAGAGAACACCTATTGCTAAGTGAGGTAAGTAAAGGAGCAGCCAGATAGGACCTATTCAGCAGACAGTGACAGTTCTGAGACCCTGATTTCCACAGATGCCCAATCCCCTTCCCTGCCACACATGCAGTATATTTCCCTTAGATTTCCTAAGCTTGCTGGGAACAAGATATCCTAGTAAGGGTGCCATGGAAGCAGAAAGATGGCATTCAGGCCATAATAAGGTGTCTTGGGCAATGCTTTGGGCACATGTTTCTAAGAGGGAGTGTGTTGGGTGATTCCTCACATCAAATAGTGCATAGACTCTGGCCTCAGAATCAGCCCTTAAGGCATTCAGATCTGGCTAAAAAGCCCATGAGAGTTTCTCAGGCATGGAAAGGCAAGACACGGTGGCAAAAAATGACCTAAATGAAAGATCTCTGTGAGTGAGATCCCAGTGGAATGAATGGGCCATCAAAGAAGGAGGTACCTTTCTCTGAAGGGAGGAGAGAACTTCCACTTTGACTATGGCCTCGTCTAAATAAATAAGGTTGGAGTTTGTGAACTCAAGAGGCTACCATAACCTTGGAAGCTCAAGACAAGAGCCTCGGGTGATTACTGACATCATAAATAAGAGTGTCAATTGTTAAATCAACAACAGGAGTCCCTGTGCACTTACTCCTCATGTAGTGTCTCTGTCCTTATGTGTTTACTATGCAAATTTATGGTAAAACTTGTCTTCAAACAGTACTTTATACTTTGTGTGTCTGTGTGGGTGCAAACTGTTGAAATGTTTACTTAGTATATACTGAGTTGATCTTCTATATATAAAGATAATTAAAAATGAATCTTAATGAAGAATAGGATGGGAGAGGGAGTAGGAGATGGGATGGTTTGTGGGTAGGAGGGTGGTTATGGGGGGAAAAACCACTATAATTCAAAAGTTGTACTTTTGAAATTTATATTTATTAAATAAAAGTTTTCTTAGTGCATAGAGAGAGATAAATTAGTTTGTAAAGGACATTTACTGACATATTTGTGCCAGTTAATTGATTATTTATTCTTTCCCAATTAAGATTGCCTGCTTTATCTTAAAATTTAACTCCAAAATTTTGACTTCATAGAGAAAAGCAAAGAATTAATGAAGAAATAAAATTCCTAAAACAGCGACAGGAAAGAATTGACAAGGAGCTTGACAGGTTTGTTTTGTATTCAACTTTGTAATACTTAAAGTCATTTTAATTAATGAATGTTACATTAAATCACTAGTTATTAAGTAAAACTACATTTACTATAATACCTGCAAAATGGATTTTCTCTTTAACCAGTTCATCTGGAATAACACTTTTTTATCCACAAAAATCACCTATCTTGCTAATTTAATTACTAAACATTGTCATCAACTGTTTTTACTCCTCCAGCTATGGGACTTAAAATAAACCCAGCCCTGCCCTAGGGAAGATGTAAACTAGAAAAACAGCATGTTTAGCTGGTCTCTCCTGGGCTAATTCCTTGTTTCCATTCTGTTCTGCCTTTCTGCTTCCTCTACACATACAAACATTTTTCCCCAATGAAGCAAGGAAAATTGAGCTCATTTAATTTGTTTATTTTATAAATTGGAGTATAAAAAGGAAAACTACAAATTTTAAGAACAACCACTTCTTCCAACACACCCACATGCACAAGAATAAGTATCAGATGGGTACAGCCCTTCACAAAAAGCCCCCCTGGGAAACTAGAACTGCGCCAGTCACATGTCATACTTGTAAATACTATTTTGGAACTTAGAAAGTTAGTTTTCACTTATATGAAAAAATCCAACCCATTATTTTAGAATCTTATCTCACTTCACCAGAAACCTCACATTCAAACGTGTAAGGTCAAATTTCAAGTGGTGTTACAGGTTTCCACAATCAAATCCACACAAGACAGAATTTCTCACCGTCGAAGCTGTGCAGAAGAATCTAGGCGAGTTCTCAGGGTAACCCCCAAGAAGCATTCAGATATATTTTATGTAAGGGCACGTTGTAGGAGAAAGTGAAGGGGAAAATACTCATTTGGCTATATAAATCCCATGTGCTTGTGAAATTTATAGGCATGGCATATAAGCTTCCATCTGTCATCTTCAAAAAAACTACACCCATGAAGTCGAAAGGCAGTCACAAGAGGGAGGATTAGATAGTGACAATGACCACAGGACTTGGTGAATATTTTTTTTTTTTTTTTGACAGGCAGAGTTAGACAGTGAGAGAGACAGAAAGGTCTTCCTTCCGTTGGTTCACCCCCCAAATGGCTGCTACGGCCGGCGTGCTGCACTGATCTGAAACCAGGAGCCAGGTGCTTCCTCCTGGTCTCCCATGGGGTGCAGAGCCCAAGCACTTGGGCCATCCTCCACTGCACTCCCTGGCCACAGCAGAGCTGGCCTGGAAGAGGGGCAACCGGGACAGAATCCGGCGCCCCGACCCGGACTAGAACCCGGAGTGCCGGCGCCACAAGCGGAGGATTAGCCAAGTGAGGTGCAGTGCCAGCTGACTTGGTGAATATTCTAAAACCAGTGACTGGTATACATTAAAAGGGTGCAACTGAGAAAGGGCACCAGGGATAATTTGGAGTGTGTTTAAACAGGATTATGAATAAGAGCCAGTTTGGGATAAGAATGAAAAGACAGATGTGTGACCCAGAGGAAAACAGAAAGTGAGAAGAAAACAGAGGTTGAGGAGAAAAAACTGACAGAGATAAAGACTGAGTGAGGGGCATGTGTCTGTCACAGAGCATCAATGCAAAAGACCTACGACTTGGTAGCCTCAGACTGAAGAAACACGGAAGGAACCTAGAACAGGCCTGTCACCTAATCCACACTTCCTGGTACAGCAGTGTGTACTTTGAATTTTCAGAAAATTTTACTTCCTACAAATTTTATGAGGAGTTGGGAATCTTCTGCTTTCCCAGGCCATAGCAGAGAGCTGGATTGGAAGTAGAGCAGCCAGGACTTGAACTGGCGCCCATATGGGATGCCGGCGCTGCAGGCCAGGGCTTTAACCTGCTGCACTGCAGTGCCAGCCCCACATATTAAAATCTTTATAAATGTTGGCTATTAATTTGTGTCAGTATAAAGACAGTTTGGCTACTAATTTTCCTTATCCATAATTAGACTCCAAGCAAAGGCTATGAAGAAGCCTTATGAAGTTCAGAGTGACTTTGAGAAGTTCCTACATAAATTGGTATGTTTCCTTTCTGAAAATAATAATTCTCTCCCTAGTTTCTAATATATACACTGGGTAATATTTCATAAGCAGTATCTGATTCACACCCAAGTTACAGTGGCGCAACAAAATGTATTCTTGGTATTTAATCATCCATATGCACATTTAAGATATTCTTTATTTAAGGCCGGCGCCGTGGCTCAATAGGCTAATCCTCCGCCTAGCGGCGCCGGCACACCGGGTTCTAGTCCCGGTCGGGGCGCCGGATTCTGTCCCGGTTGCCCCTCTTCCAGGCCAGCCCTCTGCTGTGGCCAGGGAGTGCAGTGGAGGATGGCCCAGGTGCTTGGGCCCTGCACCCCATGGGAGACCAGGAAAAGCACCTGGCTCCTGGCTCCTGCCATCGGATCAGCGTGGTGCGCCGGCCGCAGCATGCAGGCCGCGGCGGCCATTGGAGGGTGAACCAATGGCAAAGGAAGACCTTTCTCTCTGTCTCTCTCTCTCTCACTGTCCACTCTGCCTGTCAAAAAAAAAAAAAAAAAAGATATTCTTTATTTAACATATTTACTGACAATCTCATGCCCTTCTTTCCCATTCCTTGCCTCCAATGGACAGTTTATGCAACTGAAAACCTCCAAAAGCCGTTAGAGCTACAAGTTTCCTTTTATTTTTCATTAATAATTCAACAAAAGCATATTGAATATGTTGCTATGTTAGATGAATGGTCCCTGGCCTAAATTAACCAAAACACAAGGCAGACTGCGATAAAGCTCTAAACAGGACTCTACTGTGAGGAAGAAAGGAAGGGAAGGAGACTCTGCCTTCTTCCTGGTTTTCTTTGTCCTTGTCCCTTCGGCTCCTTCTTACTTTGTGGAAAATTCTGTTAAGTCTAAAGGACCTCTTCCTGTCCAACAGGCACATGTATACAATAAAGCTGAAAGTGGTACAACTGGAGATCAGCAATCAAAGACAACCTTATATTTTCAGTATCTCAGGCTTCCACTTAAAATCAAGAGCAATCCAATTGGCTAATGGTATAATGTCAATAATGAGTCAAATAATAAATTCCTACTTGGGCCTGAAGGGTGATAGAACACAGTGAAATACCTGGATGTCTCTCTTGAGCAGGGCCATTCTTTACTTCACACACACACGCACACACACACACACACACACACACACACTCATTTTTCTTGATTTATCTTTCCTAGTATCAACAGACGCATGGTAAAAGAGAAACACTTAATGTAAGAATACAACAGTGTCACTGTGCTGGTGAAGGGCGAGTGGTCTCAATTTGTCAATGATAAGTGATGCATCAGGGAAACTACAAGGGGCTGTGGGAATTGTAGCACCCTGGAGAGTCACACCTCACCTAACAAGACAGCTACTACCTCAGCTCCAGGTCTTTGTTGCCTTGTAGGCAGGTAGACCAAAATGTTATCAGATTTTCCACTATCAGTAATAAAGATTCTTCAGTAAAACCTTCTTCTTTGAACCCCAAGATTTTGAAACACTGTATGAGTATTTTCTGACTACATTTAGTTTGCAAAAAAACATCTGTAAACCAGATGTGGCCCATAAACTGACAGTTTGCAACCCCTGGTCGAAAGTCTGCCTAGATTTGGACCTTTTAAAAAGCTGACTCCAGCCCATGTAGCCAATATTATTCTTCACTATATTCCAAAGCCTCTGTACACATCGTGTGCGTAGGTTCCACTCACATGCAACACCTGCTCTCTAGCTTTCAAAATTTATTCACTAGTCCATTTGCTGCATGAAACTTTTCTCCAGTGACTCCAGACAAGTTTTCTATCTCTATTATAAATACCTAGAACAACTCTTAGTGATGGTAGAATTGAAATATAGTTCTTTTCAAGCTAGAAATCAAAACAGATATGTATTTGATGGCTTACAGGAGTACACACAAAATTTTTATTCATCTATTGCAAAGCAGAAATCATGCGGTTAAAAAATTTAAGTAGTATAGCAAAGTGATGACAAGTATCTTTTTTTTTTTTTTTTGGACAGGCAGAGTGGACAGAGAGAGAGACAGAGAGAAAGGTCTTCCTTTTGCCGTTGGTTCACCCTCCAGTGGCCACCATGGCCGGCGCACCACGCTGATCCGAAGCCAGGAGCCAGGTGCTTATCCTGGTCTCCCGTGGGGTGCAGGGCCCAAGCACTTGGGCCACCTTCCACTGCACTCCCTGGCCACAGCAAAGAGCTGGCCTGGAAGAGGGGCAACCGGGACAGAATCCGGCGCCCCGACCGGGACTAGAACCCGGTGTGCCAGCGCCGCTAGGCAGAGGATTAGCCTATTGAGCCGCGGCGCCGGCCAAGTATCTTTTTTTGTAACAGTGATTCAGGTATCTTTAAAAAGTTATACACACATGACAAATCCTTTGTGGAAAATTGCAAGATATTAAAAACAAAGGGTTTTAAATTTAAACTACTTGAATTTAAAGAATTCAAAATTTTTTCAACAAAGTTTAATTAAGAATTCTGAAGTGCCTACCTTTCTGCTAAGAATAAAAATTTATCAGAAGTTTATTTTACAACAGAATATTTTTCTAATACTTTATGTATGTTGTCCTTTAAGAATTATCATAACCAACTTTTCTTAGGCCACTGTAAAACTGAGATTCTAGATGATGATGCTCAATCTTTGAGTTGCGCATCAATGAACAATCAAAATCAAAGAAAAATGGAAAATTGTGATAGTTTCCTAGATAATTCAAACTGCAAAACCGCTGTTTATGTTATCTGAATATTTTAGCTAATTGTGTTTTGGTCAAAATTACCATATAATTCAGGAAGGCATTCCTGTAGTCTGACCATGAAAGAAAGTCATTCATTTGCCACCATTACATGGCCAAACATTTCTTTCCACTCTTGATGAATACACACAGGTACCCACCAATACTATTACCAAGCCTACAATCAACTTTAAGCCTTTTCCTGCTACTCTCACCTATATCCCTGCATACCTATATCCTTACACTAGCCACAGTACTCAGGTAACATAACGACATTCCTGCACACCTACCTTACTGGCTGAAATACTCATGTACAAACCAAAAAACAAAACAAAACAAAAAAAACCCTCAGTAACCTACTCATGAAAACACACACAAAAGTGATGGAAGGCATCAGTGTAGTTTCCAGAATACATGTTTCTTGGATTGAAGATGCATTTGAGGAAAGATTGGATAGAGTGGGAAGAACAAATCAAATTATCTGAATTATTATCTAGATAATTCTATATTTCACTATGATATGAGAGACACTTATAGTGTCATCTAAGTTAACTACTGAGTGATGGAGATAGTTTAAGTGCCAAAAGAACTACATTGTATGACAATACATTTTTTAAAAAAGCAATTTAAATGATCCTGGGTTTTTCTTCCTAATTCCAATACATCGTTTGCCAGAAAAAAAAAGTGACCCTTACCATCTTAATAATTTGGAAAATTTCACATTCAAGTACACGGTGTTAAAGAAAATTTATGAATTTTCAATCATGTATTATTTTCACAGCGTTCTGAAGAAAGCATGGATTTAGAATATATGACATCACAGTCATCATCATCAACGGAAATCTACACATTGGAGGAAGCAGAACACAGTGAGAAACCAGAAATTAATTAAATTCAAGAATAATAGACACAGTCAATTTTATCAGTTTAATTGTAGCAGTATGTTTATTTAAGTCAAGTCCAATCCATGTATTTAGAGTGTTTTATCATTTATCTTTAAAAATCTTCCCATCGACAATCTCAGTAAATCATCCTTAAAATACCTAAGTCTAATGTTGTCTCTGATTAGTTTTTTAAAATCCTATTTTAAGGTGGAAAAATAATCATTATGAAGCATAGAGAGCTTTCAGCTGTTTGTAAATACATCTTGATAATAGCAACTGTAAATTATAACACAAAACAGAAAGAGAATTAATTTACTGTGGCATAGGAAGTCTTGGAAGTGCCTAAATGCCCTAAATAGTTTTCTGAGATTTTTTTACATTGTTTAGGCCTCAAGGAAAACCAAAGCCCCACCTCCAGGTTTGGTAGCAAACAAGCTCTGTTTCTCAGGTGCAAAGCTTGCGTCACTCCCCTGGTAAAAAGCTTCCTGCACATTTGCCAGGAAGCCAGGCAGCTTGTCAACAGGCACTATTGATACGGTGCAGCCTCCCCATCCTGCTCCAGTAAGCCGTGATCCTTGAGCACCAAATTTCCTAAAACAGAAAATGAAAATAAGAATGATTTGCTTGGAGTCACAGAACACATTGCCAACCCATGTTCTCGACAGGGAATATGTGGGGGTTTTTGGGTGGTGTCAAACACTTTAGGACATCAAGAAGCATATAATGTTTCACAAGGTGATTTGGAATGTCTTCATTGTATCCAAAGTGAGTCCCTGCTTTTGAATGCAAGGAGTAAAAGTACTCCCATTTCTGAAGTCTGGCAATAACCAGCTGTAGACTTGATTCCATAAAGTAGCCACTTAAAGAGTTGTGTTTCAAGACTAAAGGTAAACCAGGAAGAGGGAGTAAAAAGAAAACAGGCAATGGACATGATTAATATGAATCAGAAGATCACTTCAAATAAGGGCAAATCAAAAGCAAGGACGCTTCCTCCTGTGGCTATTTCAGCTGCATTCTTCAGGCTTGGCTATTTCACACACTAGAGTCAGTCCCCTAGAACAGATAGCCTAGATTCATGCTAAATAAACATATCAGCAAAGAAGTTGTTATTAAACTCTAGGAGAGTTGGTTTCAGGAGTGGGGAACCTTTTTTCTGCCAAGGACCACTGGATATTTATAACATCATTCACAGGTCATATAAAATTATCAACTTAAAAATTAGCCTGCTATAGATTTATTGAATTTCCAGTCCCACCTGTGGTTGCCTTGGCAGAGACAGACCAAATGATTTCCTGGGCTTTATGTGGCCCACAGGCCAGACAGTCCCCAACCCTGTAAAATCTCTAATGGAAAAATAGGCAAACCTTTCCACAGAGAGGAAGGTAGACCCTACCACTTTCTACCACCTTCCCCATGTCTTCTGTTGTTGGCTTGAGAACTGGACTCAGAACTACCATGAGAGGAGATGTGTCTGCCTGGGAAATGAGCACATAAACTGGCACACAGCAAGTGGTATTTCAGTCACCATCAACCAGGCACAGTTTCAATCCTAAGATCTGAACCAACGAAAACGGCGCTATACAGAGTGCAAGGATCACTCATCTTTAAAAGATGCAATTTGCCCTGCCAACAAAAGTTAACATGTACTTCCAATTAATTCTTTCTAATAAAATTTACTCCAAATTAGTAGCATATTAAAAAACACCATAATTAATTTAGCACAGTTTTGTCCCTTTTTTCCATCTAAATGAGCTACTTTACTTCCTGGAAAATATCAATAGATTATTACCCCTATTCCAGGACATTAGAATTAGTGTACACCAGTAATTCATTTCCCCCCTCAATGATTTTCTCAATTGATTTCTTTTCATCATCCATTTTATTCATTAAAATATGCTTTCCAAATGAAAATGAATATTTAAGGAAGAAAAATGCTTACAAACAAATAAAGAATACTGATTTCTGCCTATCCTTCAAACATTCAGCATGTGGTACAGAAGCTGAACTGAGCCAAACTCTTATCCAGACTAAAAATGTTCTCTGATTCTAGGATTCTAGGATTATTTTGAGTTCCTAGGTTGGCAAAGGGCCTGTTTGCTGTTGGCTGATTATTTTTAAAGTTGTCATCCAATCATATCAAAAACTCTAACTATGTAAGATGCTGGAGAAAACTGAGAGGTCTCTACAGCCTCTGCGGAAGACCCAGCCAACCCTGGAGCAGTCTAGAGAACAAAAATGTGCCAAACCATGCCATTGTGCTGGACTCAACTCACCAAGTCTTTAATGGTCTTTAATGCATATTTTCTTAAACTTTCTCATTTGAGCAGTTTTTGAAAGCTGTGGTTTCAAAACTGAACCTAAAGCAAATTGAGAGTATTGTTTCTAATCTGGATGCAGAACCCATAGGAATTGTGCTAGAGGGCATATTTTCCTGAGCCTCCTGCCAGTTTCCAGAGAGCAAAAACTGGAAGTCCTTGTAGGTGAAAACTCACGCGTTCACTTCTGAGTCTCCAGAACCGCTCTGTCACCACCCTGCCTACTGCAGATGAAATGGGCTGGGTCGTATCAGCCACAAGGTCCAGAACGATCAGAGCTCGAATTTCCCAAATAGGGAATGGTAAGTGCTTTATAAATGGCCTTCTGTCCCTGTGCCAATGGCACCAGTCAACAGCCTGCCCTGCTACACACACTCACAGCAGCACAAAGATTGTGTCTGCTGTGTCTCTTAATAGGCCGTATATCATAGAAATTTCAACGGAGATTCAAAAGTTAGGAGACCAACATAAGCTTTAAATTAAGAAAGAAAAAATAGGTGAGCAAATGGTATTGTGTGCATTTTTGCATTTTTTTCTGCAAGAACAGTGAAATACTTAATATATCTCCTGAGCTATTGCACATTAGAGAGGTGATTCAAGAGTTACAAAAGCCAAAACCCTAAAATCTCCCAAATGATACTCTGATAATTATACCCATTGGATTGGGAAAAAACGTGGAAGGGTTTGTTAAAGCAGCCTTTCCCTTACAGAGTAAGATCTACAAAACAAAGGCTAAGGTAAATGAGGGATGGAGGTTGAAAGGACGTTTTCCTTTGACCCTCTTATCACCAAAAAATGTATTTGCATAATTAAATGCCCAGATACCCAAAATAACCTAACTAAAATTTCCCATATTTCAATGAACTGCTTTGACCATGAAACATGTGCTAAATTTTAAGGGTCGAAAAAGAAATTAAAAAGGACACAACTGCACTACACACTGGAAAGAGGGAAAACCTGGTAATGCATATGCTGGGAGGCAAGCACTCAAGTACTTGAGTGGGGGACCTGGACTGAGTTTCTGGCCAGCCCAGCTTTTGCAGGCATTTGGGGTATGAACCAGTAGATGAAAATATGTCTCTGTCTGTCTCTCTCTCTCCCTCTCTCTGCCTTTCAAATAAGAATTTACAAAATTACATAATTTTTTTAAAGATTTACTTATTTATTTGAAAGGCAGAGTTACAGAGAGGCAGAGACAGAGAGAGACAGAGACAGAGACAGAGTCAGTCTTATATCTGCTGGCTCACTCCCCACATGACTACAACGGCTGGAGCTGTGCAGATCCAATGTGAAGCCAGGAGCCAGGAGCTTCTTCCAGGTCTCCCACATGGGTGCAGGGGCCCACGGGTCTGGGCCATCCTCCACTGCTTTCCCAGGCTATAGCAGAGAGCTGGATCGGAAGTGGAGCATCCGGGACTCGAACCGGTATGCATATGGGACACTGGCACTCAGGCCAGGGCTTTACCCATTATGCCTCAGTGCCAGCCCCAAACACATAATTTTTAAGAGAAAAAGGGAGAGTAGGGAATTATGCCTTGCATTTCTGTTCAATTTGACTTATTTCAAAATATACCTTTTTAATTTTTTTAACTTTTATTTAATGAATATAATTTCCGAAGTACAGCTTATGGATTACAATTGCTCCCCCCCCCATAACTTCCCTCCTACCCCCCGCTCTTTCTCCCCTTCCATTCACATCAAGATTCATTTTTAATTATCTTTATATACAGAAGATCGATTTAGTATATATTAAGTAAAGATTTCAACAGTTTGCACCCACACAGAAACACAAAATGAAAAATACTGTTTGAGTACTAGTTATAGCATTAAATCTCAATGTACAGCATATTAAGGACAGAGACCCTACATGAGGAGTGAGTGCACAGTGACTCCTGTTGTTGACTTAACACATTGACACTCTTGTTTATGGCATCAGTAATCACCCTAGGCTCTTGTCATGAGTTGCCAAGGCTATGGAAGCCTTTTGAGTTCGCCGACTCTGATCATATTTGGACAAGGTCATAGTCAAAGTGGAAGTTCTCTTCTCCCTTCAGAGAAAGGTACCTCCTTCTTTGATGACCTGTTCTTTCCACTGGGAGGGATCTCACTCGTGGAGATCTTTCATTTAGGTCATTTTTTTTCCAGAGTGTCTTGGCTTTCCATGCCTGAAATATTTTCATGGGCTTTTCAGCCGGATCCAAATGCCTCAAGGGCTGAGTCTGAGGGCAGAGTGCTGTTTAGGACATCTGCCATTCTATGAGTCTGCTGTGTATCCCACTTCCCATGTTGGATCGTTCTCTTCCTTTTTTATTCTATCAGTTAGTTTATATCTTACATAGCTGGATATTAAATTATTTGATGAAATCTTGAATTTGGAAACAGTCAATCTGTCTCTAATCACAACCTAGCAGAATTCTAGGAATCTGTAAGTTATTATAATTGACTGCCAAACTGTTAAATTTATTTTCAAATATAAAAGAACCTTACATATAAATATAAGCAATCAATCAGTAGCATGTTCTATACCACAAAATAATTCTAGCTTCTAATTTCTGGAAACTGGCAAGAATCTCGTGAAAATAGACTTTTCCACACAATTTCTATGATTCTTACAGTTCAGTTACAAACACTTTCAGGCTGATTTAGATTCAAGAAACTACAGCCCCCAAATAGGGTTCATACAAGAAAGAATGTGAAAATATGCCCAAAAGTCTATTTTAAATCTTAAGCCACTACAAGGCCACTGAAGAGCAGTTGCTGGGGAGCAAGCAAATGACGTATTTATCAACAAGTGAAAGAGGCCCAAAGAGAAAGAGGCCCTGGGGTAGGGGAAATGGTTCCCTCCATTTTCCATGCCAGGATATGCAGATTACCTTTTTTTTTTTTTTTTTTTTGACAGGTAGAATGGACAGTAAGAGAGAGAGACAAAGAGAAAGGTCTTCCTTTTCCGTTGGTTCACCCCCCAGTGGCCGCTCCGGCAGCGCGCTGTGGCCGGTGCATCACGCTGATCCTAAGCCAGGAGCCAGGTGCTTCTCCTGGTCTCCCATGTGGGTGCAGGGCCCAAGCACTTGGGCCATCCTCCACTGCACTCCCAGGCCACAGCAGAGAGCTGGGCTGGAAGAGGGGCAACCGGGACAGAATCCGGCGCCCAGACCGGGACTAGAACCCGGTGTGCCGGCGCTGCAAGGCAGAGGATTAGCCTGGTGAGCCGCGGTGCCAGCCAGATTACCATTACCATTTAAAGTCATGGGGGAAGAGCAGACACTAGGGGACTGCACTTCATTCTTCCCCATTCACACCTGACGGAGAATGGGTGCAAGGGGCTGGGCAACCAAGCCCTGGAATAAAGTTGTAGAAAGACTTCTAAGGAGAAAAAGCAAATTACCTTCTGTAACCATTGTCAGTCCATTAAAATTTGTCATTCATTGGCCTTAATAGCTTGGGCAATAATGCAGCAATGGATCCTCTCTAATTTCAACAAATGTTAAAACAGAAATAAAAGGCATGAACTATTTTTTATAAGTAAAATCAAAGAACTGATAACAAATGAACTGTCCCACACATAACTGTTTTAGTTTTTTGTGTTCCTCAGTAAATTCTACTTTAAAGTTTAGCCATTTCTTTTAAAAAAAGATTAATTTATTTATTTGAAAGGCAGTTTTATAGCAAGAGGGAGAAAGAGAGGCAGAGACAGAGAGAGAGAGAGAGAGAGAGAGATCTTCCATCTGTTGGTTCACTTCCCAAATGACTGCAATGGCCAGAGCTGGTTCAGTCTGAAGCCACAGTCCAGGAGCCTCTGAAATCTCCCACGTGGGTGCAGGGCCCAAGCACTTGGGCCATCCTCCACTGTTCTCCCAGGCCACAGTAGAGAGCTGCATGGGAAGTGGAGCACCCGGAATGCAAACAGGCACCCATATGGGATGCTGGCATCACAAGCAGAGTTAACTGTATGCCATGGCACAGGCCCCTAGCCATTTCCTTACATTTACATTTTGTTCATTTAAAAAAGATACTTTATAGTTGCCCAAACATCACCTTGTTCTTCATTATTATGCCTTTTCACACAATTAAAATTCTAACATTTATATTTTAATGATTTATTTATTTCTTTGAGAGGCAGAGTCACAGACAGAAAGAGAGAGAGACAAAGAGAGAAAGACCTTCCATACACTGGTTCATTCCCCAAATGGCCACAAGGGCCAATCGGAAGCCAGGAGCCAGGAACTTCCTCTGTATCTCCCATATGAGTGTAGGGGCCCAAGCACTTGGGCCATCTTCTACTGCTTTCCCAGGCCACCAGCAGAGAGCCAGATCGGAAGAGGAGCAGCTGGGACACAAAACAGCGCCCATATAGGATGCCTGTGCCACAGACAGAGGATTAACCTCCTGAGCCACAGCACCAGCCCCTAATTTGATTTTCAATAAATCAATTAATTATGTTAGTGTAGTTTCCTTCTTTATCCCTGGTCCTTACTTTGGATTCTAAACTGTTTCTATTTTTTTTTTTTTTTGAAAAGCATCAAAAGGCACAATTGAAAAAACAGCAAACATTGATGATTTCTTATATTCTTTCTTCCCCTATTCTGTCTGCTTGGGTCCTGAAGTTGTCCTACACATGGTCCTATGGGCGAACTACCTAGGACACCTTTGCAATGCAGTCTAGCTCAGATCACACCAAGATTTCCACTTTTATGTAGTGCCGTGGGTATTTCCAGGCATTCAGACTTTTCACTCAGTCATTCAATTAGTTGTCTTTTTCTGCAATTGCTTGAAAGAAAGCCTTCAGAAATACTGAGGAATTTTAAAGTACCACAGGTGGACCAGGGAGCACCATCTCAAGACCATCTTGGCAGTGTTCTTTCTTGAACTGATTTCAAGTCCTTCCTCCTTCTGGTTCCCTGAAGACGGCTGATCACTCAGATTGCCCAGGTTTACTCACAGCTTCTCCACTGATGTTAACATTTTTCAGGGGAGTATGGATGTGTGGAGATAGCTGTGGTCCTTAATGTAATACTCTACCAGATATTGAGCTTGTGGCACTAGGTGGCCCACACCAGGCCTGCCAAGTTCCTTCGCTGCATATCCAACACCTCCTCTGCCTGGACGAGTGAAGCAGTCATAAGGCCTCAGAGGAAACTAGGATCACCATCATTCATTTGATCCTTTCCCCATGTTTACTACCTGCTGCTCTTCCACCATCTGTCTTGCCAGTTTTTAACCATCCTTTATCTCAGGGATTCTTCTGAATCCCTCCTCCTTGCTGTGCCGCCACAGCTTTTGAAAGTGGAAACTAAGCTTCAATTTCACATGATACACAAATATCCATGTGAAAAGTATGTGTTGACCTTTAAGAAGGAATGACATCAACTCTTGCATCTACTTAATTACTCTCTAAGGTTGTCCTGCCACTCAGATCTTTCAGTAGCCAGCAATCAACTCGGATATTTGGCTGGAGTATTTGGAGACTATTATCTGCTGGTCACAGTGACAGCAAACAAAAATTAATTATATAAGAAGCCTAGAAGATGGCGGAATAGTGACGGCGTGCACTGGTAGTCTGGGAAAAGACAGTTTAATAAAAGTGGAGTTACTGTAGTTCCAGGGAAAGGCTTGGGAAAAAAATTGCAGAGGAAACTCTTCCAGATCTAGTGGATGTGACACGGAGGACCTACAGGGAGAGCAAGGACGCCCACGACTCAGAAGCCCAGCCATGGATTCTGTGCACCAGCGCTGGAAGGGGAGGTGAAACAAAAACCTCAGTAGCCCGAGACATTGGCAGGGAAATGGCAGAAAGAGCCTAGAGGGAATGAGGCTTGAAGCCCTATTGGGTAAAGTTCACCAGGCTGACTGGAGGAGAGAAAAAAATGAATAAATAAGGGGAACCGGCATGGACACGAGCCTCTCTCTCCACTCATCTTACAATGCCGAACAAGGCAAAGAGTAGGCGCCATTTTGGACACACATACAGCAGCGCCCACCATTAGCCAAGCAGAAAAACCTGACTCTGGTGGGGAGAAATAACAGGAGGTTAGTGAAGGTGTGGAGCTAATGAACTGAGACTGTGAAAATCTGAGGGCAGGCAAGAGAACTCACGGAGTACACAAACTCGTTAACCTTGGCAACCCAGTGGGAGACTGCAGAGAAATTTGAGACCACACTGAGGGTTGCATAGACCTTTTGTGTGGTCCTTGGGGTAGAGCAGACAAATACCCACAGGGGCCAGATTTCATACATCGACTACCCTCAATTCTGTTCAGCTGTGCGGCATTACTTCACTTCTGAGTCAAAAAAAAAAAAAAAAAAAAGCGAGCAAGCGAGAGAATAACCTGGGCGAGTCACCTTTGGCACACAATTAACCTTGAAGAACCAAACAGAGCTCTCTGGCCACACCCATCACAGCCTCTAAGGATCCATCAAAAGCAGACAGTCCACTTAATCTAGAGTCATAGTATAATGAGAAAACCACTACAGTGAAGAAACCAAAGAATATCTCCACAATGCCAAACATCAAACGCAGAAACTGAGGAAACAAGAACAAGGAAGACATTATGATGCCCCCAAATGAAAAAGACACCCCAATTCAAGATTATGAAGATGATGAGATAGAAGAAATGCAAGAAACTGATCTCAAAAAATTGATAAGAACATGAAGAAGTTCTCAAAAACAAATTCTTGAATTACAGAAATCCTTACTGGACAGGATAGAAAATCTCTCTCTTGAAAATGAAATATTAAGGAGGAATCAAAATGAAACGAAGCAACTAGTAGTACATGAAACTGTGATAGTGAAGAGAAATCATAATGAAATTAAGAATTCAATAGATCAAATGACAAACATTAGAGAGCCTTAAAAACAGAATGAGTGAAGCAGAAGAGAGAATATCGGACTTAGAAGACAGAGCACAGGAAAATATACAGTCAAACCAAAGAAAAGAAGAGGAAATTAGAAATCTAAAAAATATTGTCGGGAATCTACAGAATATTATTAAAAAACCCAACATTTGGGTTCTAGGAGTTCCTGAAGGCATGGAGAGGGAGAAAGGATTAGAAGGTCTTTTTAGTGAGATACTAGCAGAAAATTTCCCGGATTTGGAAAAGGACAGAGACATCCTAGCACAGGAAGCTCATAGAACCCCTAATAAACATGACCAAAAGAGATCCTCACCACGACACGTTGTAATTAAACTCACCACAGTGAAACAGAAAGAAAAGATCCTAAAATGTGCAAGAGAGAAACATCAGATTACTCTCAGAGGTTCTCCAATTAGACTCACAGCTGACTTCTCATCAGAAACCCTACAGGCTAGGAGGGAATGGCAAGATATAGCCCAGGTACTAAGAGAGAAAAACTGCAATCCCAGAATATTATATCCTGCAAAGCTCTCATTTGTGAATGAAGGTGAAATAAAGACCTTTCATAGCAAACAGAAATTGAAAGAATTTGTCGCCACTCATCCAGCCCTGCAAAAAATGCTTAAAGATGTGCTACACACAGAAACACAGAAACATGGCCATCAATATGAAAGAAGGTAAAGGAAGAAAACCTACCAGTAAAAGATCATAGGAAGCTCAAAGCATATACTAGAAAATATCTCCGGGAAAATGACAGGGCAAAGTTACTACTTATCAATAGTTACATTGAATGTTAATGGACTCAGTTCTCCAGTTAAAAGGCACAGAATGGCTGAATGGATTAAGGAACAAAACCCATCTATTTCCTGCCTACAAGAAACACATCTTTCCAACAAAGATGCATGCAGACTGAAAGTGAAAGGTTGGAAAAAGATATTCCATGCCAACAGAAACCAAAATAAAGAAAGTGTAGCCATATTAATATCAGACAAAATAAACTTTAACACAAAAACTGTTAAGAGAGACAAAGAGGGACACTATATAATGATTAAGGGTTCAATTCAACAGGAAGATGTAACTATTATAAATGTATATGCACCTAATTACAGGGCACCGGTTTATTTAAAAGGTATGTTAAGGGACTTAAAGGGAGACTTAGATTCCAATACAATAGTACTGGGGACTTCAATAACGCCACTCTCAGCAATAGACAGATTAACCGGACAGAAGATCAACAACAAAACAGCAGACTTAATCGACACTATTGCCTGCATGGATCTAATAGATATCTACAGATCTTTCAATCCTACATTTAAAGATTTTACATTCTTCTCAGCAGTACATGGAACCTTCTCTAGGATTGACCACACACTAGGCCATAAAGAAAGTCTCAGCAAATTTAAAAGAATTAGAATCATACCATGCAGCTTCTCAGACCACAGTGGAATGATGGTGGAAATTAGCAACTCAGGAATCCCTAGAGAGTATGTAAACACATGGGGACTGAACAACATGCTACTGAATGAACACTGGGTCATAGAAGACATCAAAAGAGAAATCAAAAACTTTCTGGAAGTAAATGAGGATAACAAAACAACATATCAAAACTTACGGGATACAGCAAAAGCAGTGTTGACAGGAAAGTTTATAGCAATAGGTGCCTACATCAAGAAATTGGAAAGGCACCAAATAAATGAGCTTTCAATGCATCTCAAGGATCTAGAAAATCTGCAGCAAACCAGACCCAAATCTAGTAGGAGAAGAGAAATAATTAAAATCAGAGAAGAAATCAACAGGATTGAATACAAAAAAAAAAATTACGAACAATCAGTCAAGCCAAGAGCTGGTTTTTTGAAAAAATGAATAAAATTGACACCCCATTGGCTCAACTAACTAAAAAAAGAAGAGGAAAGACCCAAATCAGTAAAATCAGAGATGAAAAAGGAAACGTAACAACAGACACCACAGAAATAAAAAGAATCATCAGAAATTACTACAAAGAGTTGTATGCCAGCAAACAGGGAAACCTGTCAGGAATGGATAGATTCCTGGACACATGCAATCTACCTAAATTGAACCATGAAGACATAGAAAACCTAAACAGACCCATAACTGAGACAGAAATTGAAAGAGTAATTAAGGCCCTCCCAACAAAGAAAAGCCCAGGACCAGATGGATTCACTGCTGAATTCTTTCAGACATTTAAAGAAGAACTAACTCCATTTCTTCTCAAACTATTCAGAACAATCAAAAAGAGGGAATCCTCCCAAATTCTTTCTATGAAGCCACAATCACCTTAATCCCTAAGCCAGAGAAAGATGCAGCATTGAAAGAAAATTACAGACCAATATCCATGATGAACATAGATGCAAAAATCCTCAATAAAATTCTCGCCAATAGAATACAACAACACATCAGGAAAATCATCCACCCAGACCAAGTGGGATTTATCCCTGGTATGCAGGGATAGTTCAATGTTCCCAAATCAATCAATGTGATATACCACATTAACAAACTGCAGAAGAAAAACCATATAATTATCTCAATAGATGCAGAGAAAGCATTTGATAAAATTCAACACCCTTTCATGATGAAAACTCTAAGCAAATTGCGTATAGAAGGAACATTCCTTAATACAGTCAAACAATTTATGAAAAACCCATGGCCAGCATCCTGTTGAATGGGGAAAATTTGGAAGCATTTCCACTGAGATCTGGTACCAGACAGGGATGCCCACTCTAAGACTACTATTCAACATAGTTCTGTAAGTTTTAGCCAAAACCATCAGGCAAGAAAAAGAAATTAAAGGGATACAAATTGGGAAGGAAGAAGTCAAACAATCCCTCTCTGCAGATGATATGATTCTTTATTTAGGGGATCCAAAGAACTCTACTAAGAGACTATTGGAACTCACAGAAGAGTTTGGCAAAGTAGCAGGATATAAAATCAAGGCACAAAAATCAACAGCGCTTGTATACAAAGGCAACACTATGGTTGAGAAAGAACTGCTAAGATCAATCCCATTCACAATAGCTACAGAAACATTCAATTACCTTGGAATAAACTTAACCAAGGACGTTAAAGATCTCTACGATGAGAATTACAAAATCTTAAAGAAATAGAAGAGGATACCAAAAAATGGAAAAATCTTCCATGCTCATGGATTGGAAGAATCAACATCATCAAAATGTCCATTCTCCCAAAACCAATTTATAGATTCAATGCAATCCCAATCAAGATACCAAAGACATTCTTCTCAGATCTAGAAAAAATGATGCTGAAATTCATATGGAGACACAGGAGACCTTGAATAGCTAAAGCAATTTTGTACAACAAAAACAAAGCCGGAGGCATCACAATACCAGATTTCAGGAAATACTACAGGGTAGTTGTAATCAAAACAGCATGGTACTGGTACAGAAACAGATGGATAGACCAATGGAACAGAATTGAAACACCAGAAATCAATACAAACATCTACAGCCAACTCATATTTGATCAAGGATCTAAAACCAATTCCTGGAGCAAGGACAGTCTACTCAATAAATGATGCTGGGAAAACTGGATTTCCACATGCAGAAGCATGTAGGAAGACCCCTACCTTACACCTTACACAAAAATCCACTCAACATGGATTAAAGACCTAAATCTATGACCTGACACCACCAAGTTACTAGAGAACATTGGAGAAACCCTTCAAGATATTGGCACAGGCAAAGACTTTCTGGAAAAGACCCGGGAGGCACAGGCAGTCAAAACCAAAATCAACTATTGGGATTGCATCAAATTGAGAAGTTTCTGTACTGCAAAAGAAACAGTCAGGAGAGTGAAGAGACAACCGACAGAATGGGAAAAAATATTTACAAACTATGCAACAGATAAAGGGTTGATAACCAGAATCTACAAAGAGATCAAGAAACTCCACAAAAACAAAACAAACAACCCACTTAAGAGATGGGCCAAGGACCTCAATAGACATTTTTCAAAAGAGGAAATCCAAATGGCCAACAGGCACATGAAAAAATGTTCAAGATCACTAGCAATCAGGGAAATGCAAATCAAAACCACAATGAGGTTTCACCTCACCCCAGTTAGAATGGCTCACATACAGAAATCTACCAACAACAGATGCTGGCGAGGATGTGGGGAAAAAGGGACACTAACCCACTGTTGGTGGGAATGCAAACTGGTCAAGCCACTATGGAAGTCAGTCTGGAGATTCCTCAGAAACCTGAATATAACCCTACCATATGACCCAGCCATCCCACTCCTTGGAATTTACCCAAAGGAAATTAAATTGGCAAAAAAAAAAAAAAAAAGCAGTCTGCACCCTAATGTTTATTGCAGCTCAATTCACAATAGCCAAGACCTGGAATCAACCTAAATGCCTATCAACAGTAGACTGGATAAAGAAATTATGGAATTATGGGACATGTACTCTATAGAATACTATACAGCAGTAAAAAAAAAAAAAGAAAAAATGAAATCCAGTTATTTGCAACAAAATGGAGGAATCTGGAACACATCATGCTGAGTGAAATAAGCCAGTCCCAAAGGGACAAATATCATAAGTTCTCCCTGATTGGTGACAACTATCCAAGCACCAAAAAGGAAACCTGTTAAAGTGAAATGGACACTATGAGAAACAGTGACTTGATCAGCCCTTGCCCTGACTGTTGATGAACAACTTAATATGTTATTCCTCTTAGTATTTTTTTGGTTGTTCTACTTAATACTGTTGGTTGAATTCTGTAATTAATACAGTTATTCTTAAGTGTTGAAACTTAACTGAAAAGTGATCCCTGTTAAATATAAGAGTGGGAATAAGAGAGGGAAGAGATGTACAGTTTGGGACATGCTCAAACTGACTTGCCCCAAATGGTAGAGTTAGAAACATACCAGGGGATTCCAATTCAATCCCATCAAGGTGGCATGTACCAATGCCATCTCACTAGTCCAAGTGATCAATTTCAGTTCACAATTGATAATAATGATAGGACTAAGAGTCAGAGGGATCACATAAACAAGACTAGTGTCTGAAAATATTAACCAATAGAATAAAAAAAAAGGGAGAGAATGATCCAACATGGGAAGTGGGATACACAGCAGACTCATAGAATAGCAGATGTCCTAAACAGCACTCTGCCCTCAGACTCAGCCCTTGAGGCATTTGGATCTGGCTGAAAAGCCCATGAGAGTATTTCAGGCATGGAAAGCCAAGACACTCTGGAAAAAAATGACCTAAATGAAAGATCTCCACGAGTGAGATCCCTCCCAGTGGAAAGAACAGGTCATCAAAGAAGGAGGTACCTTTCTCTGAAGGGAGAAGAGAACTTCCACTTTGACTATGACCTTGTCCAAATATGATCAGAGTCGGCGAACTCAAAAGGCTTCCATAGCCTTGGCAACTCATGACAAGAGCCTAGGGTGATTACTGATGCCATAAACAAGAGTGTCAATGTGTTAAGTCAACAACAGGAGTCACTGTGCACTCACTCCTCATGTAGGGTCTCTGTCCTTAATATGCTGTACATTGAGATTTAATGCTATAACTAGTACTCAAACAGTATTTTTCATTTTGTGTTTCTGTGTGGGTGCAAACTGTTGAAATCTTTACTTAATATATACTAAATTGATCTTCTGTATATAAAGAGAATTGAAAATGAATCTTGATATGAATAGGATGGGAGAGGGAGCGGGAGAGGGGAGGGTTGTGGGTGGGAGGGAAGTTATGGGGGTGGGGGGAGAAGTCATTGTAATCCATAAGCTGTACTTTGGAAATTTATATTCATTAAATAAAAGTGGAAAAAAAAGGAAAAAAAGCCTAAGAACCAGACAACTATTTTGGCCAGTACTTTCAACATGCCAGAAGAGAAACTTTCAATATGGGAAACTCTGACCTTACCCAGTTATATAATAAGTAGAAATTCATTTTGGTATATACCCATTCCAAACAAAAGAACCTTGAAAAAGGCATATAGCTCCCTATGCTGGATCCAACTGCTTTTTTCTCAGAAAATCAATATAATTGATGAAAATGATCTAGTCAGAAAAACTTTAGCTGCAATTAAGAAAAAGAAGTTTCCCAAAACAAGTAAAATATTTTTTAAAAAATAAAAGGTGCTCTTCCAAACCCATTTAAGACATGCCACAAAATCTTTTACTAGAATCACATATATAAATATCCTCTGCTCAAATATCCCGATAGACTGGTAGAAAACAAACAGACAGACTCTGGAGATCATGAAGCAAGGCTACAGTTCAAAGTTACAAGGCACCAAATGAAAAGAAGCATGGCTAGAACTCAGCCTTCTTAAAATTCCATGCTGTCTGCCTTCTCACAGCATGGCTTTTCCCAATGTTTGAATGCTAGAAAACATGACATCCAAGGCTGCCATCATAGATTCAAAGCTAGGAGATGAAAATATATATTTTTTTAAAAAAGACCCATTTGAGTGTAATCACATTTCAGGATAACCCAAGGGGAAAGAGACAAGCGTGGAACACACACTGGATTGGGGGTCAGGTTTTCCCACTAACTCATGGTGCAAACTCATATGTTCAAGTCACTTTGTATCACTGTCTTCTCAGATCTTAAAGGCCCCTTCCTGTTGTCATTTCTAATAGTACTGTAAGATAATCAGGACCCAGAATGGTGAAATGTGGCTTCCAAGCATGGGACTTTGAGAGAAACAAAGACAAATTCTCAGGCCAGAAACCCAGGAGTCATATTAATTCCTCTCTTTCAGCCACACAGAAGTGTCTGAAACCTTTCTTCAAGACACATGACACTGAATCACTTAGCATTCCACCACCCCTTTTCCTGCTCAGAGCTGGAGTCCTTCCCACAGTCTGCAGAGGCCACTGCATGGCTCCCCACTGCCTCTTCCTGCTCATCCCCTGATACTTTCTCCTTCCTTCACTGCCCTCCACCAGGTCTTTCTGTGCTCACCTGTGACAGCCACGTGGCCCCTCTCAGCCTATGCACTTGACTCTTCTCATTTCTGAATTTCCTTCAGGAGGGCTCTGCTCAAATATCACTTCCTCAGAGAGGCCTTCCTAGACCACTCAATGAGAAGAGTAACCCCCCTCCACAACCCTGGCAGTTTCTATGCCTTCTAATTTTTTTTCATAGCACTGAATACTACCACGCAAAGCATTTTTGTCATCTCCGGTCTTCGCATGGGAATGAAATCCCAAGAGAATGAATCTATGCTGATTGGCTATCCCAGGAAGGGGAAGTTCATTCAATTCCTGGAGTCTGGCAAGTGACCCTCCACTGCTTTCCAGGTGGGATTCAAATAACCCCACTCTCTTCCAGGCAAAGATGCTCTTTCCCGACTTCTGTACAAATCATTCTCTTCCAAAGCTGAACAGTAAGTGCCCCTTCCACTTACTGGGCCCTTGATATTTCAGAAAAGAGCACTTATAATGAAACAACCTTGGTAAGGATTTTTGGCAGTGAGTGAAAAAACACTGACGTCAGTAGAGTGATTCTCGTCAAAGCTGTGTTCAAGTCTCTCAACAAATTGGGCTATACGTGTCATTTGTGATCACTGGAGCTACTTGGCTTAAGTTTTTCAGGCTGGGAGTGTGGCAATGAGTTAGGCAAGCCACAGGCGCCAAGTGGTTAATTATATTTCCATTACTAATTGCATGCAGCACTATAGTATCTTCTCACAGTGAAACGGAATCTCAGCCATTTGAGTTCTCCCAGTTTCCCTTTCAGTTCTCCCGAGGTCAGTGAGCTCCCTGCTGGCTAAGAGGACCACTCGACTCTATTAACCCCATTCTTTTACAATTATAAGGAAGCTGTTTCCAGGCTTTGGGAAAGAGTTTTTCTTCTTTACACTTCTGTCTCAACTGACCATTTATAACCTGAGCTTTCTTCGGTTCTCATTTCCCCAATTTGTCTAAACTAAACCTGGAAGGCAGAAAAACACTGGCTGGCTCTCTGAGTGATTCGTTCAGCAAGCTCTCTTCCCCACATACTCCTATCATCTGAATGGAACCATTAAACTTCATTAGGACAGCAGACAGGAGGTTCTGGCACAGCAGTCATGTAGTAATTAAAATATCATGAGGCAGTAACAACAGGGCCCGTGCCTGAGAAAATCTGCCTACCTAAAGCATCCGCCTTCCCTAATCATCCAGGCATGGAAAAGTCTTTCTCTCAATGTTGTACAGACCTGACTGCAAACTGGCCCCAAACTCAAGACCTCATGAGACCATGAAGCCAGGTCGCTAGTCTTTCATGCCGCAGATACAGAAGAGGAAACACATTCAGCTCATATGAGAAGTGGGAAAGGATCCTCTTTAATGAAGAAGATTATGGGAAATGGTGCAGTGTTTTGTTCATTGACTTCAACAGTATTCTCTGGCAGTATCCCTTGGTTCCCACCACGCTGCTCTCCCAGCCTCACCGACAGATGTCCACCAGCTGGTCCAGCTCAGGACAGCTGCACTCGTACATGTCCCTGCAGCTCCTGTGGCTCTGGTTCATCAACTCTCCCAGCTGCTGGACCACGTTGTCAGGTGCTTCTTCACATATCTTCTTAAACTGAAGCACTCGTGCAGCCTCACTGTATACGTGCTTTGCACGTTGGTAGAGTTTGAAGATGGGCACTGAGGGAGGAAGGGCATTAGAAGGAAGTTAGAAATGGTTTACTGGACAGCCCAATACAAAGAAAAATATAGTTTTGAGGGCTTCCATTTTTGCCTTCATTATCAATATCTTAGACTTCAAATAGTTTTCTATTTCACTGAAAGAATGCTTTCTACCCAAAATTTGTGTTTGCAAGTAGGTTTTACTTTATTCTTGATTGTGAATCAAATCTTATAACTGTATTTTCTTCAGTCTTTCCAACCCACCCAGATGGGTGCATGCATACGCATGCAAACTAAACCATCCCACAGGAGGGAAGAGGGTTACGTGTGTGGAGCACTCCCTACCTGTCAGATCCTTCAAGCACTACCTAATGTAGTTCTCATAGCAGCGGGTGACGCGCAGCAGGATCCTTGCTCAACAGACAGAGACTGAAGCTGAGAAAAGCAGAGTGAGTTGCCAGGGGTCCCACATCCAGAAAGTGGCAGAAGCAGAACAGATGAGGGGTGTCTGGCCCCAGAGCCATGTTCTTTCCTCTGGGTCCACCAGAAAGGAGCACTGAAACTGCTTGTGCTGGCAACGATGCACCCATGTGTGCTATAGCATTCCTTATCATAGAAGAAAATAAGAGCCCAATGTCCGGTAAGAGGAGGCTTTAAAAAAATTACACTATAACCATCAAAAACCTGAAACTCAGTTCTAAGGCAATTTCTTCCTGATTGGGTTGTGAAATAACACTTAAAACTATGTACAACTGACACCAATTTTGCATACACATATAGACATATTTATGTATATTTTTTAATGACAAGAAGGCACCAAAATTTCATCAGTAGGTCTCTCTGTAGTCCAGTATGGGTGATTTCTTGGTCTTTATCACACCTTTCTGCACTTTCCATATTATTCACAAAGACTGTGCTACACAATTGTATTTTCAGTTACAGAAATTTGTCCTAAGCAATAGTTGTGTCTTTTCTGCTTACACATTCCCTTGAATAACATCTGACATCCTCACCGTTGTCAGCCAAGCTGAACAGTGACTGAGCTGGTAGGTGTGGTAGGTCTGGGAAAGCTGTGGGGAAAAATGTATGGGATTTACCTGGCCTGGTGGAAAAAGCCAGGGCTAAGACCCAAAAGACCTGTCATTTCTTATCAACTCTGTGACAACTAGCTATCACACACGTTGCTATCTCTACAGAGCATTTCCTTGTGTCTAAAATGAAGTTGAGAATGACTTCCCAGTGTCCTTCCAACTCCAACATTTTACAGTTCTATGAAGAACTTTCTCCGAGCATAATCCCTCAACATTTCCCCCATTTTGTTATCCTTTGTAAAGAGGATGCTAACTATGACTATGACCTTTCTGGTTGCAATTCGGGTTCTGCATTCTGCCCTTCTCTACCCTGCTGTGTGCATCCAGACGCTGACCTATATAAACTACTTCAATGAGTTCCTTTGCTGTCTAGAGCAGAGCAGAGGAGAAGATCAGCAAACAACGGGAGGAGAGACAGTAAAGTCAGACGATTGATTTCCTGGCTTCCCTCTTGCAGAGCCAGCTAGACTTGAACATCCAGGACACCATGCATCCTTCAAGGCTGCCTTTTCTGCATGACTGTCTCCTGCATCTGCCTCCATGTTGCTTTCCCAGGAACTATGACTACTTTTTCAGAAGTACTTTCACGTTTCTAGTTATGAGCCAATAAATCCTGTTAAAGTTTCATGTTGTCTTTGTAGTTTCCACTGTGCAGCACTGCCCCCATAACTCTCAGAAGTAGAGGAAAAGGCGGTCAGGGTTAGAGGAAGTGAATAGTCACTTGTTACAAACTGCATGTTTCTGTCTCCTCAAACTTCATGTGTGGAAATCCTAATCCCCAGAGGGGAGGTATTAGGAGGCGGAGCCTGTGGGGGTAATTAGGTTTAATGAGGTCATAAAAGTACAGACCCATGAAGGAACTGGGTGTCCTTATAAGAAAAGAAGAGACCAAAGCTCACTTTGTCCACCATAGAAGGACACAAGGGGAAGACAGCCATCTGTAAACCAGGAAGAGGACCTTCCCCAGACACCAGATCTGCTAGGACCTTGATCTGGGACATCCAAGCCTCCAGCACTTTGAAAATAAATTTCTGTTGTGTAAGACACCAAGTCTATGTCATTTTTGTTAGAGCAGCCCAAACTGACAAAGACATTATTTTTGGTATTTGTGAGGCCAAACTTCCCATAAATTAATAATGAAGAATTAAAATTTTTTTCAGAGGTTCTCAATTGAGTCATATGAGATATATTAAACTTACAGTTAACCATTTTCATGAAATGATGCAGATTTGTGTGAATTTTCCTATTGTTCTTTTTTTAATTTTTATTAATATAAAGAGAACAGATTTCAAGTATTTCATAGGTACAATTCCAAGAAGAGAACCATACTTACCTCCCTCCTTTTTTCCCCTCCCGCAGTCCCTCTCCTTCCTTCCTTTTTTTTTAATTTGTGCAAAAATAATTTCAGTCCACTATAAATTATAGGCTTAAATGCAGCACTAACCAGAGGACTTGTATTCAGTCATGTGACTGGTTCTTCTTTCCCAGTGTGTCTTGCAGCCATCCCCCACTCCTATTCCCTCTGTCATTATCCAAATTTCCAATTTTATTCTCTTTTCCACCTGGACTATTTTGCAGCAAGCTCTGAATTTATATTCCCCTCTTGATCACTCCTCCCTGTGACCTACATTTGATCAACACTCACAGACTGCCAACAACAGATGTGAATTTAAAATTCAAATAATAATAATAATGACAGGAGTTACAAGTGAAATGTAGGTGGGAACAAAAGTACAACAACATGTTTTGTCCCATCGGTAGCCAGGTCATGTGAATCAGCCCACACTGTAATGTGAATTTGTTATTCCCATCATTTAGTTCTCTTCAAATGGGAATGTGATTCATTTTAGGGTCTGAGTGTCAAAATATCCCAAGGGGAAACATGTCTTACCAATACCCCATACTGGCAATACACCGTCTTCAAAACCCACTGTCTGAAGGAGCAACACAGGAGCATGTAGCAACTTCTCAAAATCTCTCAATGGGAAAGGGAAAAGAAGGGCAACTGGTGGCCATGTACATGCCTGAGACAGCACTAATCATTTCATACCTGTTCTTGTAATTCAGGTTGTATGATTCGCATTTTGAAAGCAAAGAAAGTGACTTTGGTAACTGTGGCTTAAGATTGTTCTTTTTTAAAAATTTGAGGTTGAAACAAAAGTTTAAATACCATGACCCCGTATGTTTCAGTTTTACTTTTGAACTACTTTACCTCCCATAATCATATATGAAGTTTAAAGTTCCCAGCATGGAGAAGAGGAGGAGAAAGCAGAGTTGTTTTGTTTTTCCTGTAAAGTACAGAGGATTAAAAATCACCTGATTTCCAAGTCCACTGCTATTTATGGCTGCAGCACAAAAGGTACACGAAAGTGGCGTCGACTATGATAATAAAGCAGTGCTATTTAGCTGACAAGTCAGGCTAGTATGCTCTGATGTGCAAAGGTTTCTTTTAACAAAAAATTTAAAACATATGGGAAAGTAGAGAAAATGCTATAATAAACCCCATAAGCCCATCATCTATAATGAACAACTATTAATATTCCCCATTTGTGCTTTGATTGATATCTTGCTGAAGTATTTTTAAATAAATTATAGATACACATATCTCCACTTACATATTTCAGCATACATCTCTATAAAACAGAAATATTTTCCCTATATTACCACCATATAATTATCACACTTAACAGAATCACCAATGATCCATTAATATCTTATATCCAGTCCATATCTAAATTTTCCCTGTTGTCCTCCAGTTTAAATTTCAGTTGGTTTATACCCAAGGTCCACACATTATATTCAGTTGTTATATCTAATAGGTTTATTTTAATCAACAATTTATAATCATTTTTGGCACTCTGGATTCTCAGTATCATATCCAAGTACATTTCAGTGCCATATCCTGCAATAAAACTCAATATACTCTGAGAAATATGCTTTGGTTTTCCTTTAGGATTACATATTTATTTAGGATTAAATGTTCTCAAGTATAAATTGTCCAGAGAGATGTTTCCTATTAAACCTTAGGGTTGGTGCTTTGATTTGTGACAAGAAACATTCTAAATGCGTCAAGCATATTACCAGAACCTCTCGATCCTCGCACTTTCTGGCGTCTATTCTGTTTGTAGAGGAAGCATTTCACATCAGGACTCCTGAAGAGGAATGCCTAACGAGGACTCTCACTGGGCAAACTGAAGGTGCATTTGAGACTGCCATAGCTCACACCCTCTGAACAGTAGTAACTCCGAAAACAAGGCGAGGGCAGAAAGGGCATCTGTTTTCAATTGTGATACAAAGATCTTGCCAAAGGCTACAAGAGATTTGGAGACCACCCTTTGGGAGAGAAAGCAGTTTTGTGCTGGCTGGATATCATAAATGCTCTCTGGATCCAGGGTTCTGGCTCGTTATGTGCTGGCAACTCATCAGGTCTCTGTGCTCCAGATAAAAAAAAAAAAAAAGAAAAAAGAAAATCTGAAACTTTGTTTGGAACAGTTTTCTTCCCTGTCCAGTTAACTGTATAATTAGATGTTCCATCGGCCTATAAGCTCTTGCAATCCGTGAGAGCAATTATTATATTAAAGGATGGAGGAAGCTGTTTCTTACTAAGTTCACTACATGTAGGATTACTTCCAAGGCACATTCAATTTGAGAATATAATGCTAGATGCTGTTTTCCTACGAGACCACTAGTGGCCTAACCTATCCATGGGAAATCCAGGGCTTCAAAGCAAGATATGCCACATGGACTTTGGAACATTGTTTTTCTCTAGCATGAATCTTCAAGGATTATTGAATCTAATCCTGAAACCATGACACATTGACTCCAATCTGAAACCTAAAAGTTCGTGGCAATACACACTGAAACTGCAGAATAAATATTTCATTTTGCTATTGAATAATTTCTATTTTTATATAAGCTCTGTTTGCTAGCTCAGATTTTTCCTTTTCTTCTGACTTCATCCCTCACTGCCCACCCCTTTCCCAGACACACTGCCTTCACACTTTGCCTCCAGAATCTGCCAGGGGCTCCTGCCTTGGGCCCATTTGCACAATAGCTGTTTTGTTGCTCTGAAATGTTCTCACTCATAATTTTCACATGGCTGGCCCCTTTTTGGTATTTAAGTGTCAAATGTTATAGTTGCAAGGAAAATTTCCCTCTAAAAATTCCTATCTAGAGTAGTCCACACAGCATATATTCTCTCCATCCTATTTTACTCTCCCAACATTTATGACCAGATAATAGTTTCTGGTGTGTTCACAGGCTTGTGGTTTTCTCCCACAGCTATAGTCAGCTCCAGGTCAAGGGCCGTACCTGATTTCAACACCACTGTATCTTCTAGCAGCTAACGTGATCTGGCACATGGTAGGGACTCCATAAATGTGTGCAGAATGAGTGCTTCCATTCCTGGTCTTTGTGACAAAACTGTACTGAAACTAAGCTAAATAGGGGTCAGCATTGTGTCATAGTGGGTTAAGCCAGTGCCTGCAGCGCTGGTATCCCATATGGGGGCCAGTACGAGTTCTGGCTGCTCCACATCTGATCTACCTCCCTGCTAATGTGCCTGGGGAAGCAGCAGATGATGGCCCAAGTGCTTGAGCCTCTGCACCCATGGTGGGAGACCTAGAAGCTCCTGGCTACTGGTTTTGGTGTGGCCCAACCACAGCCATTGTGGCCATTTGGGGAGTGAACCAGAGGATGGAAGAGTGAGTATCTGTCTGTCTGTCTGTCTGTATCTCTGTCTCTCTCTCCCTGTAACTCTATCTTTCGGATAAATAAAATCTTAAAAAAAAAAACTAGACTAGATAAACAATTATGGGACAAACACAATAGGGAATATATAGAAGACCTGCTATTTTGGCAGTCACACTTACTAGTCTTCTCACCAAAAAAATTGGGAAAAGTTTGCTAGAGTAAAGTTAGTAGGTTCCTATGCCCAAAGTGGACTGTAATATCCATTATCACAGATGACTGAGAAGCATTTGTTTATAACATATTCTGCTTCAGAGACATAGGAGAAAAGATATTTCTAAAACAAAATGTGTTTCAAATAAAAGTGAAGGAATAGAAAATAGATCATCATCATAACCAGTTTAAATAGTCTTTTGTTTTCTTTTAGGCAATCTTTATAACAAAGAGGTGCCTATTAATCTAGCTCAAAAGATGGATGGCTACAGAGTTCATCATAAGAACCCATCTCTAATCAAACAATCTAAACCAGGACACAAGTAATTGGTTATTTTGTTGTACTTTTGGTGTTAAAAGATGTGGGAAACTCTTTGACAGATGAAACACACCGGGCACTATTTTGCTAACAAAAACTCTGAGGGGGTAGGTATTTTGCCTAGCAGTTAAGCCACCCATTAGGCAATATCCAAGTGCCTAGGTTCATGTCCAGTCTCTGATGCCCAATCCCAGCTTCCTGCTAATGCAGAATACAGGGGACAGCAAATGATGGCTCAAGTAGTTGGGTCCCTATAACTCTCATGGGACACCTGGATTTGAGTTCCCAGTTCCCAGCTTTGACCCATCTAAGCCATTGAAGGTATTTGGGGAAGTAAACCAGAGGATGAGTGTCTCTCTCTCTCTCCAATTTTTTTAATAGGTCTGAAGACAGCAGCTCAGTAGTAGATAAAGGATATGCCTATTCAATCTCTAAAAAGAGATCCACTGGTATAATTTTAAATTCTGCATGAAGAGCTGAGGACTTCCTCTTCATTACCTCATCTTCTACTAAAAGTAATGCCAAAAGCCCTGAGTCAGATGGCCATGTAGCAACATTCAACCAATAGTTCTTACTGAGTACTTGCTATGTGCCCCATACCATGCTCCAAATGAGATGGAAGACACATGAAGTAGAAGCCCCTGCTTTAAGAAACTTGTAACTCAGTTAAACAGGTAAGACACGCGAACAGACCACTGGACAGTGACCAACTGCAGCAGATACCTGAGAGATGGAGATGCTAAAGGTGCATGAAGACAAAGTTTAATGTTCGGGGTGCGGCAGTAGGAGATGTCATGGGAGAAAGGCCTGAGCCTTAAGCTCCCCTGCTATGAAGACAGATGGTCAAATGGCTGTGGATGGGAACAGGCAGGCTGGAGAGAGCAAGCTGACCAGAACATGGGCAGCCTCTCCAGGCAGCCATCCTCTCATGATGCTTCCACATCCCCTGCTCCACAAACATTGTGCACTAACAACCTATGGGCCATAGCCAGTGACAGTGGTGCCCTCTTCACTGACAAGATATCTTTAAATTGGGAAATTATATATGAGTGTAGATTTCTGCTTTTTCTTGAAAAAACTGAAAGTTCTAGCTGCCACAGAGCAACGGTTGACAGGAACTGAGGAGCAGCTACCCCCTTGGGACAGGACACACACACTTTAGTTCTCACAGTTCTACCATCACCAACTGTCTGACATTCAGCCTGCCCGACTAGTGTATACGCCTGCCTGGTCACCATGGGTATCTGCTGTGGCCCTTGTTCCACAAAACTCTATATGATGGGAATTCTCAGCAGAGAGAGAAGAGTGGGTAAAACTCTTCCCTAGTCATCTTGCCATAATGAGTCACTCCTACTGTTACTAGCAAATGCACTTTCCTCTTATATGTATTGACAGCTCTGCATTAAAATAGTCTCTCTTGCTGTAACTTCTGCTATTTGGTTGTGGTTCTGTTACCCAAATTTACATAAACACAAGGTATCTGAAGATAGCTCTCATGTCCTATGTCTTTAAAAAAAAAAACAGATTTATTTATTTATTTGAGAGGTAGAATTACAGGCAGAGGGAGGAAGACACAGAGAGAAAGATCTTCCATCCACTGGTTCATACTGCAAATGGCCACAACAACTGGAACTGGGATGATCTGAAGCCAGCTTCTTCCCGGTCTCCCACACAGGTGTGGGTCCCACACACTTGGGCCATCTTCCGCTGCTTTCCTAGGCCATTAGCAGGGGGCTGGATCAGAAGAGGAGCAGCTGGGACATGAACAGCCACCCATATGGGATGCCAACATTGCAGGTGGAGGCTTAGCCTACTGCACCACAGTGCCAACCCCTGTTCTAAGTCTTTTACACATTGGTAGTCTGTGTTGAAACTGAGGGAACCATGATAAATAAGTGTTCCTTACTTACAAGAAGTAACACTCTACTAGAGAGCATTAAACAAGAACAGATGCTAAGGCAACCCCTCACAGCTACAATGGAGATACCAAGGCATCCTAATCTAAATTAACCTGAAAGCAGGTTGCAGATGAGGTGAAGATGTAAGAAAACTGAGATAAGAAAGGAGAGAAGCCGAGAAAGGAGGCTTAATAAGTGAGTTACCAATGCTTCCTCCTCTGAATCTACTTTAGTCTGTGCTGGCCCTTCCTGAAGGGTACCTTCCAGGACCTACTTACAGATTCACAAGAGAGCGGAATTCATCTCATGAGCTCAAGGGAGAGCTGGACTACGGTCCCTCTCACTCTCCACATAGCCTCCCATCACTAACCCACATGAGGGTTTATGAACACACAAGAGGGCAGAGCACTGGTTTTCCAGAACGAAGCTAAAAAGTGCTAAGTGTTTTGGGAATCAGACGTGGCTTCATGAAGACTTCATCTCTAGATAATCAAATCAAAATGAATAAATATGCTGGTCTCGAAGAAATAGAAATATTTATCATATAACTGCATAATTTATCTTTCTGAGAATCTCACATCCCAAAATACTTTCCCATTGTTTGGGTAGGGGCTAAGAGCAATTATGGCCTTAGCAGTTTCTGCACAAGCACGCTGCTACATGCTACTGGCCAATTTCTTTGCAAAGAAGAAAAATCCACTGGGCTAACCCAAGCGTCGGTTCCAAGAACAGCAATCGGAGGTAGATGGGGAAAACCACTTCAGAACCTACTCTGGAGCTCGCTGTTTTCTATGCAGCACAGTTATAAGTCCCTGCTCTGAGGCAGAGCCTCTTTGGAGTATTTAAGCAGCATAATGGAAAAACACTATACAATCCTCATTGATGTTGGACTGTGGTTGCAAATTTATTTTCCTAGTAGTAATATTTTTCATAAATGTGAAGTTTCTGAAATGGTCAAACCCACAAAAAATAAACTGCTGTTTTCAGCCACATTAGTACCCCATTCCCATGCTACAAAGCTTAAATTCAATTAGCATTTTACATTTAAAGGGGGAAAAATCTTTAACTACCTGCTTTTAAAAGCAAAACCACTGATGAAAAAAATATATATGCACTTTCAACACAGACCACATTAATCCCTGGAAAACTACATTCCAAAAACATTTGTAAATATTTGAAAATCCACAGCATAATGCCATTTTGTACATGAAGACTAACAGCACCCCGCATGTTTATAACTTCCCTTTCTCAGATTACCAGAGTAGCAAGAACCGGCACCATCTGTTTCACAGTAAATTTTACTCCTTTGATCTTGAAACTTTTGCTCTAGTTACATTCACCTGTATTTAACACTCTGGCAATACACTAAACTGCAAATAACCCCAGGATCACTCACACAACAGGAAGGAGCCTATTGCTCCCTTGTTTTTCATGCTATCATCTACCCTCCAGGTTCACAGTCTTAGCACGCAAGTCTGAACCACTGCACTACCTTCTAACTGATCTCCCTTTTACCTCTCAACCTGGACACAGCTGCCCCAGGGGTCTGTCGTGATGCAGTGGGTGAAACTGCCACCTGCAACTCCAGCATCCCATATGAGCAGTTCAAGTCCCAGTGTCTCACCTTCTGATCTGGCTCCATGCGTATATGCCCAGAAAAGCAGCAGATGCCTCAAGAGCTTGGGCCCCTGTGCCTAAGTAGAAGACCCAGATGCAGTTCCAGGCTTCTGGCTTTGGCCTGGACCAGCATTGTTGGCTGCCATCTGCAGAGTGAACCAGAGGATGGAATATTCTCTCCCTTTCTCTCTCTCTCACTCTCTCTCTCTATCAAATACATTTAAGATTTTTATTTATTTGAAAGTCAGAGTTACACAGAGAGAGGAGAGGCAGAGAGAGAGAAAGAGAGAGGGAGAGAGGTCTTCCATCTGCTGGTTAACTCCCTAGATGGATGAAACGATGGGGGCTGCGCCAATCCGAAGCCAGGAGCCAGGAGCTTCTTCCGGGTCTCCCACACGGGTGCAGGGGCCCAAGGACTTGGGCCATCTTCCACTGCTATCCCAGGCCATAGCAGAGAGCTGGATCAGAAGAGGAGAAGCCAGGACTCGAACCAGCACCCATAAGGGATGCTGGCGCTTCAAGCCAAAGCGTTAACCCATTGTGCCATAGTGCCAGCCCCCAAATACATTTAAAAAAAAAAACTTTAATAAAAAAAAAGACCTAGCATGTGCATCCTACCCACACTGACTGCATTCCCCGCATCTCTTCCAGTATTAACCCAGACGCCACCTCTTCCATAGCACACTCAGAGGAATTCATACCCTCCACCACTGCACACCTCGTTAATTACTGTGTTCCTTTCTAATTGTTTTTGTAATACACTGCGTTAGGAGGAAAGGAACCTTCACTTGCTCTTCACCTTCATAGCTGCCTTAGAACCCAGCAGAATTCCTGGAATACAGCAGGTTCCCAATCAATATCATTTCCTTGCCCCCATTCCATCAATGCAGGAAGAATCTGCAGCTGTTCCCTTGATGAGCCACACTGTTCTATTTTCTACTTTCTTGGGGGTAGAACTTTCCCACTGACTTTCCAGCTCTTCCCTAAAGCTTTGTTCATGGGGAAAGTGAAAAGAGGAGATAGTATCAAATCCTTGAAAAGGAGCCAGGGAGTTGGAAAGGAATCTCTGTCGATGCAGAGCTGAATGAAGCCTGTGGAAACAACGGTCAGGCCTGTTCTGGGATTTTTACACAAAAGGAAATTAGTTCCTGTCTTAGTTTTAATCTGTTAATTGGATTACAGGGAGAAAAGTAAAAGAATAAAAAGGGATTAAAGAAGGCCATCTTTGTGGCATAACAAGTTAAGCCAGCACCTGCAATGCCAGCATCCCATAAGTGCCCCAGTTTGAGTACCAGCTGCTCCATTTCTGATCCAGCAGCACCCACATGAAAGACCTGGATGAAGCTCCTGGCTTCAGCCATTGTGGCCCCAAGCCACTGCAGCCATTTGGAGAGTGAACCAGCAGAGAGAAGATCTCTCTTTCCCTCTCTCTTGTAACACTGCCTTTCAAATCAATAAAATAAATCTTAAAAAAAAGAAAAAAGAATGGGGGCCAGCATTGTGGTGTAACTGGTAAAGCTGCCGCCTATGAAGCCAGCATCCCATATGGGCACCGGTGTGAGATCCACTTCAGATCCAGCTCCCTGCTAATGCACCTGAGACAGCAGCAGAGAACAGCCCAAGTGCTTGGGCCTTTGCACCCATGTGGGAGACCTGGAAGAAGCTCCTGGCTCTCGGCTTTGGCCTGGCCCAGCTCTGGCCATTGTGGCCATTTGGGGAATGAATCAGCACATAGAAGAGCTCTGTCTCTCTGTCTCTTCCTCTCTGTGTATCTCTGCATTTCAAACAAATAAAACTTAAAAAAAAAGGCGGGGGGGATGAAAGAAAGGCAAAGGAAAACTTGGTGCTTATCTGAGAAAAATCTGAGAAAATATTTCTACCAGAACACCTTTGTAATTATTTTGTTGTTCTCGTCCCACAAAACGCTAAACCAAATGAGGAAAAGGATTTTTCTGTCCTTGCTAATTGCCAACACTGTCTATCACAGTGCTTGAATTATGGGGCCTGAGTTGAATATTTGTTGAGTAAAGGAATCAAAAATTGATAGTTGAAGCAAGTGTGAAGATAGGTTATATACCAGGCAGCTAAAGACTCATGTGGATTACACAGGCTGTTGCCCCAGGTTTGCTTTTGAAAAGCATTCACATGGGGCCAGTGCTCTGGCATAGCAGATAAAGCCACCACCTGCAGTGTTGGCATCCCATATGGGCACTGATTTGAGTCCCGGTTGCTCCTCTTCCAATCCCTCTCTCTGCTATGGCCTGGGAAAGCAGAGGAAGATGGCCCAAGTCCTTGGGATCCTACACCCACACTGGAAACCCAGAAGAAGCTCCTGGCTCCTGGCTTCAGATCAGCACAGCTCCAGATATTACAGTCATCTGGGGAGTGAACCAGCAGATATAAGACATCTCTCTCTCTCTCTCCGTAACTCTGCCTTTCAAATAAATAAATAAATCGTAAAGAAAGGAAGGAAGGAAGGAGGGAAGAAAGGAAGAAAGGAAGGGAGGAAGGGAGGAAGGAAGGAAGGGGAAGAAATTAATTCGCTGAAGCAGACCAGAGTGACCTAGGCACTGGGTGCAAGGTGACTGAGAGTGAGGGAGCTAGGACTTGTGTGCTAAATGTGGCCCTCCTCTGAAAATTCTCATAGCAACTATCAAAGGACAATGTACTTATTTTTTCCCAAAGAAACCTTTAATTTAAGGAATACAAATTTCATAAGAACAACTTTAGGAATATAGTGACTCTTCCCACCATACCTGCCCTCTCACCCACACTCCCATCCCTCCTTCTCCTCCCTCTCCCATTCCCAGTTCCATTCTTGATAAAGGTTCATTTTTAATTAACGTTATACACAGAATACCAACTCTACACTAAGTAAAGATTTCAACAATTTGCATACACACACACACACACAAAAAAACCTGTTTGAGGTTGACTCTCATAATACAACTCATTGAAGACAAAGGTCCTGAATGGGAAGTTAGTATGCAGTGAATCCTGTTGTTAATTTTAATTTAACAATTAACACTTTTATATATGATGTCAGTGACCACATGAGGCTCTTGACATGAGCTGCCTAGGCTATGGAAGCCTTTTTTAAAAAAGATTATTTATTTATTTATTTGACAGGTAGAGTTACAGTCAGAGAGATAGAGACAGAGAGAAAGGTCTTCCTTTCATTGGTTCACCCCCCAAATGGCCACACAGCTGGAGCTATGCCGATCCAAAGCCAGGAGCCAGGTGCCTCTTCCTGGTCTCCCATGCAGGGGCCCAAGCACTTGGGCCATCCTCCCCTGCCTTCCCGGGCCATGGCAGGGAGCTGGACTAGAAGAGGAGCAGCTGGGACTAGAACCCGGTGCCCATATGGGATCCCGGAGCTGCAGGTGGAGGATTAATCTAGTGCGCCACGGCGCCAGCCCCAATGGAAGACTTTTGAATCCACAAACTTCATCAGTATTTAGACAAGGCCATAAGCAAAGTGGAAGTTCTCATCTCCCTTCAAAGAAAAGTACATCCTTCTTTGATGGCCACTTCTTTCCGTTGGGGTCTCACTCACAGAGATCCTTCATGTAGAACATTTTTTGCCACAGCATCTTGGCTTTTTATGCCTGATGTTCTCATGGGCTTTTCAGCCAGACCAGAATGCCTTAAGGGCTGATTCTGAGGTCAGAGTGACATTTAAAGTGATTGTCATTCTATGAGTCTGAAGTGTGGACTGTTTCCCATGTTAGAACATTCTCTCCTTTTCAATTCTATCTACTATTATTACCACACACTTGATCCTACTTATATGATCACTTTAACACTTAATATGGCATTTTTATCACCCAGTTTAATGGGATTTGGGGTCCCAAGGCAAGTTTTTAAACTGTACCCTTAGAAATAAGTCCACAGGAATGTATGCAGAACTATATAGCTTTATAGTTACAAACTTCCTACTCCTTCTCTTATTCCCACTCTTATTTCTTACTGAGATCTATTTTCAATTGGCTTTATACACATATGGTTAACTCTATGTTAAGAGTTCAACAAATATCATAGAGAAAAACAAACTGTTCCTCGACAGTCAGGACAAGGGCTGTTCAAGTCATTGCTTATCAAAATGTCAATTTCACTTCTACATATTTCCTTTTAGGTCCCCTATTAGTTATCACAGATCAGGGAGAACATATGGTATTTGTCTTTTGGGACTGGTTTATTTCACTAAGTATGGTGTCTTCCAGATTCATCCATTTTGTTGCAAGTGACCAGATTTCATTTTTTTAACCTCTGTATAGTATTTCATAATGTACATATCCCATAATTTCTTTATCCAGTCTTTGGTTGACAGGCATTTGGGTTCATTCCATGCCTCAACTATTTTAAATTGAGCTGCAATAAAATGGGAGTGCAAATAACTTTTATTTATTGATTTCATTTCCCTTGGGTAAATTCCCAGGTATAAGATGGCTAGGTCATATGGTATGTCTATATTCAGATTTCTGAGGTATCTCCAAACTGTCTTCCATAGTGGCTTTACCAGTTTACATTCTCACCAACAGTGTGTTAGGGTACCTTTTTCTTTTCTTTTTTTATTTATTTATTTATTTGACAGATAGAGTTAGACAGTGAGGAAAGAGACAGAGAGAAAGGTCTTCCTTTCATTGGTTCACCCCCCCAAATGGCTGCCATGGCCGGAGCTATGCCGATCCAAAGCCAGGAGCCAGGGACTTCTTCTTGGTCTCCCACGTGGGTGCAGGTGCCCAAGCACTTGGGCCATCCTCCACTGCCCTCCCAGGCCACAGCAGAGAGCTAGACTGGAAGAGGAGCAACCGGGACTAGAACCCGGTGCCCATATGGGATGCTGGTGCCGCAGGCGAAGGATTAACCAAGTGAGCCACGGTGCCAGCCCCTAGGGTATCTTTTTCCCCACCTCCTTGCCAATATTTGTTGTTTATTGATTTCTATATGAAAGCCATTCTAACTGGGGTGAGGTGAAACTTCACTGTGGTTTTGATTTGCATTTCCCTGATTGCTAGTGATCCTGAACATCTTTTCATGTGCCTGTTGGCCATTTGGATTTCCTCTTTTGAAAAAAGGACAATATACTTATAAGATACCCAGACTTTCCAAAATGCAATCTATAACTGGGAAAGATAAAAAGGTTTAATTTTCACAGACATCTATTGAGACGTCCCTATTTTCAAGGTATTTACAGTCTAACTAGCAAAATCCTGAAAAGATAAATGAGGATGCTATTTCATAGTCTTCCATGGTTATAAATGTGTTTATGTAGCTCTCTGGGGGCTAGGGTGGGATGCGAATGCACACCAGCACAAGTTTGTTTGTGTTTTTTCTGTATTGAGCCTTCTGGGCTTTTCTACACCTCACAATTCAGTCTCTCCCTCTTTATCAGATCCATTTTCCTCTTCTCATTGTCCATGTGACTCCTTCCCTTTTGATTTTCTTCCTCTCTGTCCTCTTTCCTTTATGAGGCTAATCTACACTTATCTTTCTATTTCTTGTGTTAATTACAGGAAAATTTTTTTGTTGTTTATTTGTTTAAAAGACAGAAGGACAGAGACAGATAGTAAGATTTTTCCTTCTGCTGGTTCACTCTCCAAATGTCCATAAAAGCCAGGCAGGGTCAGGCCAAAACCTGAATTCAGGAAATACATCCAGGTTTTCCATACAAGTGTCAGGGGCTCAACTAATCAAGCCATCAGCAGCTACCTCTCAGAGAGCACATTAGCAGGAAAGTGGATGGAAAGCAGATGTGGAACTCAAACCCAGACCTCCAAACCCAGTACTGGATGTGGGCATACCAGCCAGCAACTTAAACCACTGAGCCACAACAGCCACCCCAGTTAAGTAGAATTTAATATTCCTTCTTCCTGGAATATTTTATAATTTTATACATTTTATAATTCCTGGAACATTTTTTAATTTCCCATCAAAAACCAAAATCATATTGTTTTCCTAGGTAGACAGTCTCTGGCTTTTTTACTGTTCCTGATGGATAAAGTTTTCCTAGTATTGAAGAGGTTCTAATAACTGAGGGAATGAATCTTGGTGGTCTCTCCCATTCCAATCTTTTCTAAAGACAATGCAGAAACTATATCCCTCAAACTTTTTCTTAAATAACTATGCATTACCTCTGACCTGAATGTGGTGTGGTGGCCTGGCATGTTTTCATGTGATACTTGCAATATGAATGACAATCAGTCGAGGTCCCTTAGGTTTATAACTGTTTGTATCTATGCAGATATGATGGATCATTATTTTTGTTGACATTGCTTTTGATATTTGGGAACAACATGCCAAAAATCACTAGATCCAGTCTTACTTCTGCTGACCAACATGGAAACAAGCAGTATGATGGGTAGAAAGGAGTATCTAATTTCTAATTTAGAAGACCTTATTAGGAAATTTTATTCTGCCTGAGGCTAATTACATATTTAGCATCCCTAAAACAAAAACTGAGGCTGGCGCCGCAGCTCAACAGGCTAATCCTCTGACCGCGGCGCCAGCACACCGGGTTCTAGTCCCAGTCCGGGTGCCAGATTCTGTCCCGGTTGCTCCTCTTCCAGTCCAGCTCTCTGCTGTGGCCCAGGAGTGCAGCGGAGGATGGCCCAAGTCTTTGGGCCCTGCACCTGCTTGGGAGACCAGGAGAAGCACCTGGCTCCTGGCTTCAGATCAGCGCGGTGCCATTGGGTGGTGAACCAACGGAAAAAGGAAGACCTTTCTCTCTGTCTCTCTCTCTCTCTCTCACTGTCCACTCTGCCTGTCAAAAAATAAAAATACATTTAAAAAAACTGGAAATTGGAAATGCTCCAAAATTTGAAACTTCTTGAGCACCGACATGATGTCACAAGTGGAAAATGGCACACCTGATGTCATGTGACAAGTCACAGTACAAATGTAGGCACAGACCACATGGTTTATTCAGTTTCTGTAAAAGAGGAAAGACCCTTCCAGACCCTTTTAGCTGTGCTGTATCTTTTCCACGCATGCCTGAATTCCTCACACAAGCACATTCACAAAGGGTAACATATGGCACATGTGTAGGGTGGACACCCAAACAGCAAATTCCCTATAATGCCCTATATGAGGCTAAGACCTGTGGGCTTTACTCTTTGTGGTTTTTGCTTAGTCTCTGCTCTGCAGTTGTAAAGATACTGTTCAAAATGTCAGAAAGCACTGAAGATACCTCTCTGCATACCAGTGATAAGAAAAGGAAGCTCTCACAAAACTCACGCTGTTGGAGAAACTAAGACAGCAGTGTTAGAATGAGTATGGAATCAGAATGATTATCATTTATGACCTGATGAAATAGAAAGATAAAACACTGAAGTTCTGTGCTGATTACTTTCAGAAGTTAACAAAACAAACAAAAAAAAATAAAGCTAAAAATGAAGATCTCATTCATCTTTTGGAAGAGTGGATCTGTCGGCCTCACAGGGAACATTTGCCACTTAATGGTATGCTGGTCATGAAATAAGCAAAGTTCTATTATGATCAATTGCAAATTGAGGGAAACCATGAACATTCAACAGGCTAGTTGTAGAAATTTAAGAAAAGACACAACATTAAATTTCTAAAGATCTGTGATGATAAAGTATCTGTTCATCACAGAACAGTAGAGAAATGCATTAACGTGTTTGTCAAGATCATCACTGATTCAAATCTAACACCAAGACAAGTGTATAATGCTGCTGATAAGCATCACTGTTGGGCATTATTGCCCAGAAAGACACTGATCCCAGCTGATGAGACAGCTCCCACGGACAGAATAACTGCTGGGATGTTCTAATGCAGCAGGCGGGCTTAAGTGTAAGTTTGCTGTAATAGGCAAGATCTTGTGTTCCTGTTGTTTTAAAGAAGTGGATTTCTTACAAGCTCATTAGAACACTAATAAAAAGACCCATTGGATCACTAGCATATCTCTTCTGGTTGGTTTCACAAGCATTTGTACTAATGTCTCATGCTCACTTCAGAGAAGCTGGACTGGACAATGACTGCAAGATTTTGTTACTCCCTGATGACTGTTCTCATCCTCCAGCTGAAATTCTCATCAAAAAAAAAAAATATATATATATATATACATAGTTGCCATGTACTTTTCACTAAATTCATCCATGTGACCAGGGTTCCCTAAATCAAAGAATAATAAATAGAAAACACTTTCTTCAACAGCATGCTAGAGTAGTGAACAGAGGTGTGGGTGGGGAAGGTTTCCAAAAGAAGTTTGGCATAAAGAAAGCCATATATGCTGCTCCCAATGCTTAGGACCCAGTGACTAAAGACATGCTTGCCTGGCACAGCCTCCAGCCTGCATCTACATTCAGTGACTAATGATGGTGTCTTGGAAGTGTTCCTCACATCAAGTGAAGAAAATCTGGATGTCTGACTCCCTTACATACACAAAGATTTATATACCTTGAGAGTCCATTCATAAGCAAAAGAACTGAGTGGCAAAGTTTTTAACATAGATAATTAGGCTCCAATTGTTAATTCACTGGCCAATGATGAAGCAGACAAGTAGTTCTGAATCAAGATAATGTGATAATAGTAATGATGAACATGACATTGTTAACACTACAGGAATGGTATCTACAGATGAGATGATGAAAACATGTGATAGACTTACTGAAGGACTAAGGCAGGGTATATTCATAATGGAAAAAGAAATCATATCAGTTTATAAAATCAAAGAGAGCCTTCTAAGACAAAAACCATGGGTAATGAGGCAGAGCTGACTGGAGAAAACATAAATGAAAGTCATCCATCCAGTAGACCATCTCTGCCTCCCCAAGGGATACACTTCCTGGTCTCTTAACTATGTGATGTTTTTTCTCACCAAAAGTAAAACAAAATACAGTATATGGTAATCTTTTAATCAAAGCACAGCATCGTAGTGACTAAGAGCCTACCATTTGTTTATTGGTACTGCTATTCAACAGCTGACACAAGGGTTCTGGTGATGCTACCACGCTACTTGCTCACCCTGAACATGTGGACTTTACACAGTTTTAATGTTGTATCATATTCTTTACTGTTTAACACTTATGTAAGAATAGGGATAAGAAAATGATTACTTATTAGTAGCATATTAATTGAGAGTCAGGGATGATGCTGATACCAAATACCCACAAATGTCCACATGGGTGGCTGAGATGGTGACACGTTTGCTTTTTAATGGTTCAGTGTACACAAACTTTGATACATGCACAAAATTATTTCTAAATAATATTTTAAAATTATTTTTAAAAAACTACCTTCAGGGTATCTGTATAAGGTATATATGAAACATAAATGAATTTCAAGTGTAGACTTTAGTACCATCCCCAAAGTATCTCATTATGTACTTCCAAATTTCCAAAATGTGGGGCCAGTGCTGTGGCATAGTGGGTAAAGCCATTGCCTGCTGGCATCCCATATGGGCACTGGTTGAAGACCCGGCTATTCCACTTCCAATCCAGCTCTCTGCTATGGCCTGGGAAAGCAGTAGAAGATGGCCCAAGTCCTTGGGCCTCTGCACCTTTGTGGGAGACCCAGAAGAAGCTCCTGGCTCCTGGCTTCAGATCAGAGCAGCTCTGGCCATTGCGGCCATCTGGGGAGTGAACTAGCAAATGGAAGACCTCTCTCTCTCTGCCTCTCCTCTCTCTGTGTAACTTTCAAATAAATAAACAAATCTTAAAAAAAAAAAAAACAAATTTCCAAAATGCAAGGCTGGCACTGTGGCATAGTGGAAAACATGCAAGAAACAAAAGCAACCAAAAAAAAAAAAAAAAGGAATATGAAATCCAAAACATTTCTGGTCCCAAGCATTTCAAGGAAGAGGTACTCAAACTGTACTTTGAAGAAGAAAGACAGCTATAGGAAATGAATAACCTTCAAAGGAAAGATGTGTTCCCAGACCAAGCCCTAGGATATTATAATGGGAGGCTCTGGAAAAGAGACTGTGTGAACTCTACAAAACAGAGAAGAAAGTGACAAGCCATCAGGACAAAGGAAGCTTCCATCAGACCAAGTGCACAGAAATGCCAGTGTGAAAGAAATGTGCAACAACAAAAAAGCATGTCTGTCTAATTCTTAAGTGAAAATATCACGGAATTTGTTTAAAAACAATAGTCATTGTGCCAGATGTCTGAAAAGAAATGTCAACTTCATATGCTTATATGAGCAAGTAAATTGGTTCTCAATGATATCACCAAAAATTGACAAAATGAGAATCATAGCTACACAGCATGGAGAAATGTGGTTATCATTAGAGCTGTTTCTAAATATTCCAGTTCTCCTCATACAAGTTCATACTGCACTTTCCCATCCCCTTTGAAGTTCATCACATTCATGTTACTTGCTTTGGCCAATCAAATGAGAAATGGAGTAATGGGGGTCAGTCTGGCAGATAGTAAGAGCCAGTGAGCAATTAGCAACACTCGCTTCCTCCTGCCACAGTGACTATGGACAAAGGCATTTAGGTGGAACTCCCTGACCCACGCTCAGGTCCCAGAGTGCCTCAGATGAGCGGACCCCTTTGTTGACTTGTATTAGAGATGCAGAGCAAAAACACTTGTGTTTTGTTGGGTTAGGCCACTGAGACTTTGGAACTGTTTGTGACTGAAGCATAATCAGTTTTAATCCACTAATACTGGACAGACCAAAAGAAGTATAAGAAAAAAAAAGTGTAAAGTATTTCTTTATTCAGAAAAAAATGAAAAAAAAAACATTTTCTTATACAGAAACCTGAAAATATGAAAAAAAAATCAAAAGTAGCACAAAAGGAAAATAGGATGGCAAGATGTTGTCCTCTTAGTTAGATGGTGACTATAGATGATGTCTTCCTGTAGAAGATGTTTCCAAAGCAGCAGAGAAGCGACTGAGCAGATGATGAGACATCAGCTGACCTCATATCTGCACGAGCCCCATTCTGCTCAAAGCAGAGTGTCCAATCACTTCACAGCTGATCCTGTGATAATTTTTTACCTCTCAGAAGACAGAGACACATCTATGATGAATTCAAGCAAAGGAATACCATGGAACAAATCCTCAGACTTAAAAAACATACATTTAGAAGTTTAGATATTACAAATGTCCCTTTCTGTTTCTTCCCTTCCCTTGAGGCAGCCATGAATGGCGGAGCCAGCAAGCCTAGGACCAAAGAGGCTTCTGGTGCTAAGGCATCCAGGAACAGCGGGGTCAGAGCCATGGAGGCTAACAGGGCCAGACAAGGAGGGAGGTCAGAACTCAGGAGCCCAGTGGCATCAGCGATGCCAAGGTCAAGGAGGCACCTGGGGTAAAGAAAGCTCACAGGGTCAGGAAACCAAGACATACAGGGGGATAGGAAAATAAATAAGCTAAGAATGATGAAACATATTTTTTCTACTTCATGGGTCTACTTAGGGGAAGCTGATTCCATTGTAGCTCATGCACATGGTTACCTATCTGCTGATCTCAGCAGCCAGAGCCACTGCTACCATCAGCCTTGTTGGGTAGGAGGCAGCCTCTGAGTGCTAGCCTACCCACCAGCAGCTTCCCTTGTGACCAACATAGAACACACACAGCTGGTGTGAATCCCCCCCTCCCAGTCTTGGGCTGTCCCTAGAGTGGTTTAGAATGTTAAGATGCTATGTCTTTGAAATCATACCTAATAACATACGCTCACATTCATCTTAATTCCTTAAATATTTGAAGAGAGAATGTGAGCTCCAGAAAAGGAGAGCCACGCACACATCTGAAAACGGAAGCAGAAGCACGGGCAGGAAGGCCCATTCTCACATACCAGTGCAGTCCATTTTTTCCTAGAAAATAAAGTAGGAACTTTTACTCCTGATATGAACCTGCCCTCGATGGCCAGGCAGCTGAGAGATCAATAGATACTGAAGAACAAAAAAAAAAGAAAAAGAAAAACCAGGCAGAACAGGCAAAGGAAAAGGACTAAATGAAAGAAAATTTTCTCCAGACTTGATTTCCAAAACAATTTAAAGCATAATATCTTTTGTGTATAACACAAATAGTTATTATTTGATTTTACTTTGTTTCATTAATAATCTATTAGTTTATTTCATCTTGCAAAAATGAAAACAACAGATAAAACCAAAGCACACATTTCATTTGGCCTTATTATTAGAAGTCTTTCATGCAGATTTTAAGGATTTCTGCTCAACCAACATCTGTAAACTCCTTTGGATTTCTTTTAATGAGAAATTTTTCAAAAATTTATACACGAACAATTCACTCTCTTGAAACAATAGAAGGCTTTGTTTCCATTTTTTTAATAGAGATATAGAGAAAGCTCCCATCCACTGGTTTACCCCCAAAATGCCCCCAGTGACTGTGGCTGAGCCAGAAGAAAGCTGGGAACCAGGATCAATTCAGATCTCCCATGTAGGGGGTGGGGACCCAACTACTTGCGCCAACACTTCTTCCTCCTAGGCTCTGCAAGGGTAGGAAGGAGGAGTCAGGAGTCAGAACTGGGAATCAAACCCAGGCACTCTGTAGTGGGACACGAGTGCCTTAAGGAGTAGGTCACCCACCCCAACATCACGGAGTTTAGAACTTGATGTCTGATTTTTAAATTAGTTTCTCTGATATCTGAGAACAATTAGCTAGAAACTTAAACTTTTAAAAAAACTGACTGGATGTATACTGTAAAGTACCATGACAATTTTCAAGTGGATCAAAACAAACTACCCTTCACAGACTTAACAGAGATAATCTACAAGAACTATATTTTTAAAAAAATATGTGCATATGTATGCATGTATTGGAAGGGCAGAGTGATAGAGAGGGAGATACCAAACACAGAGAGAGAGATTGAGACAGAGAAAGAATCTTCCATCTGCTGGTTCACTCCCCAAATGGCCACAGTGGCCAGGGCTAGGCCAGGCCAAAATCAAGAATCTGGAAATACGTCTGAGTCTCCTAAATGGGCAGCAGGGGCCCAAGTACTTGGGATATCCTCTGCTGCCTCCTCAGGCACATTAGCAAGGAGCTGGATCAGAAGCAGAGCAGCAAGGACTAAGAACCAGCTTTGCAAGCAGTGGCTTAATCCACTGTGCCACAACACTGGCAGGAGAACCACATTTCCTACCAAAGTGAAAATTCCCTATCAGTTCTCACAGCCCTTGAACACCACAACCCGAGTTATCCTCACGCAAAATGAGCTCTGGCTGCCATGCAGCCCTACCTCTTCTAAGGTCCAAATGCCAGAATCAAAAGTAGTCGAAAAGAAACTATCTGCAAAGCAGCCTATTTTCATCATCTATCTTTAGTCTCAAGATAAAACGCAGGAGCCGGTGCTGTGGTGCAGCAGGTTAACACCCTGGGCTGAAGCACCAATCCCATATGGGTGCCAGTTTGAGACCCGGCTGCTCCACTTCCTGTCCAGCTTTCTGCTATGGCCTGAGAAAGCATTAGAAGATGGCCCAAGCTTTTGGGCCCCTGCACCCATGTGGGAGACCAGGAAGAAGCTCCTGGCTCCTGGCTTCAGATCAGCACAGCTCTGGCCATTGCAGCCAATTGGGGAGTGAACCATCATATGGAAGACCTCTCTCTCTCTCTCTCTCTCTCTCCCCACCTCTCCTCTCTCTGTGTAACGCTGACTTTCAAATAAATGAATAAATATTTAGAAAAGAAAGAAAAAATGCAAAAACTCCTTGTTAAGGAGTTTGTGCAATTAGAGCCAAGCAAATTCAAAATTAGACAATATCTCCCTTATTTGGTAAGGGACTGCCAAAGCCAACTTACAAATATACAAGATGTAAAACTAAAAAAAAAAAAAAAATACAAGCTAGGGTCAGCTGTTGTGGTGCAGCACAAGGTAGGCCAACTTGTGGGATGCTGGCATCCCATATCAGAGGGCCTGGGTTTGAGTTTCTCCTCTACTTCTGATACAGCTTCCTGCCAATATGCATCCCAGAAAAGGAACATATGACAGTTCAAGTGTTTGGGTCCCTGCCACCCATGTGGGAGACCCAGAGAGGGTTCCTGGCTCCTGGCTTCTGCCTGGCACAGTCCTAACTGTTGTAGGCATTTGGGGAATGAACCAATGGACAATCAATCTCTCTCTATCTCTCTCTCTCTCCCTCTCCCCCCCCCTCCCTCTCTCCTCTCCCTCTCTCCCTGTCTTCCTCTCTTCCTCCCTCCCTCTTTCTCTCTCACTGTCACACTGTCTTTCAAATAAATAAAAATTAATAATAAATTTTTGGAAAAACTAAAAAGGAAGAGAGTATTGGATTAAGTAACTCAGAAGCCTAGGATCTGGAGTCTGGCTGCAATGTGTATTATCTATAGGCTTAACAATCATGTAACTCAGTTTTCTCATCTGTGAAATAAGGATAAGGGTTGTTGAGAGATTCAAATTGGATGATGTGGGTGAATAGTGTAATGTGTAAACCATAAAGTAAACAAGCTGTGTGTTTTACTATCAACTGTAAGTGTCTTCCCAAAGAACAATCTATGCCAGTGCCCAGTCCTTGAACAAAAGCCAAGATTACCACTCATGACTTTGGAGATCACAATATCCAAACAAATTACTCAGCAACTGCCCCACCCCTTATCAGCACAGGGACAAAGGCAAAGCTGGTAATCTAAGCACTGAAGTTTGTATCCAGTCCAACACAGTACAACTAAGCAGCCAAGCCACCCAAATTCTAAGCAGTTTGGACACTCATCAAAAAATGTTCCAAATAGATTCTCCCCTTTTTAAACTAGGGATCATGTCACCTGGCCCACTCTCTACCTTAGTCCTCATTTAGTTCTTCACAGATTCCTCTGTTTATCCTCCAATGTGTATCCTTGACTTAGCTCCCAAGCTTCATAGTTGTGTGCAACTCTCCTAGCTTAGACAACAATTTCTTCTCTTCCTATTGGATTATGCTTTGGGAAATATCCCTCCAAACTAAGGATTCAGCTCAAAGTAGAGCCACATTCTTCAGGCATTTATCTACTCTATACTCCATATTTTTAAGATTTTGATAAATATTTTTATTACAACTGGCATTAAATACTGTGAGTGCGTTGGACACTTAGTCACTACAAGGTAAAAGTCATGTCTATTTAACTTTGTATGCCAATTTCTAGCACAATACCAAGTCCCAAGAAATCAATACATATTATTATCTGAATTAAAGAAATCAGACAATGTCTTAGGTCAAAACAGAAAGGCTATTCTCCTAGAAGCTCTCTCTATCCCACGTCTACCCTACACAATTTCTTCATTCAATAAAAATTTTATTAACTTCCCCATTACCTATAAAATTCACACAAAGAATTTAACAAGGCCTTTGGTGATCTGTGCCTGTCTTTATCAGCTTAATATCATCTCACTTTCTAGTATGTATATTATTTTTAAGATATACTCAAAAATGTGTAGTTCCTTGGGCATATACCCTCTTTCACACCTCTCTGCCTCTGTAGTTGCTATTTTATCAGCCCTGAATTCTTTCTGATTGCTTGTCTGTTTAGAAAATTCCCATTTCTTATGTACCTTTTGGCTGACTGCTATCTCCTTAGTAAAGCTGGCTTTGAATTCTTTGTTTTCTCATCTCCCTACACCTCCACCACCACACCCACCTCTATGAGCACCTCCATTACCAAGCACTGTTCTTAGCACATTACATAGGTTACTCCTTTATATCCCTTTTATGCCTGTTTTCAAGAGAAAACTGAGGTAAGCTTTGGTCTAATACATGTTTAGAATGGAAGTCAGCAAACATTGTCTACAAAGGGCCAGATAGTAAACATTTTAGGTTTTGTAGCCTGTTCAATCTATGTCACAACTACTCAACTCTGCTATTGTAGTGCAAAAGTAGCTATGGCAAATACATGGTGGTATTTTAATAAAAGTTTATTTCACAAAAGTTTTTATCAGGTATAATTTTAATAGTGGACTATAGTTCACTTGTCCCAGTTATAGAGACTCAACAATTGTTCCTAAAATTAAACTGGATATGACAATGTTAGACATCAAATGAAACCAGTCCCTAACCTCAAATGATTACTTTACCCCCTCCCAAAGTTGTCAGTAGTTTCAGCCTTTTTTTTTTTTTTTTTTTTTTTTTTTTTTTGACAGGCAGAGTGGACAGTGAGAGAGAGAGAGACAGAGAGAAAGGTCTTCCCTTTGCCGTTGGTTCACCCTCCAACGGCTGCCGCGGCCAGCACACTGCGGCTGGCGCACCGCGCTGATCCAATGGCAGGAGCCAGGTACTTATCCTGGTCTCCCATGGGGTGCAGGGCCCAAGCACTTGGGCTAATCTCCACTTCACTCCCTGGCCACAGCAGAGAGCTGGCCTGGAAGAGGGGCAACCGGGACAGAATCCAGTGCCCCAACCGGGACTAGAACCCGGTGTGCTGGCGCCGCAAGGCGGAGGATTAGCCTAGTGAGCCGCGGCGCCGGCAGTAGTTTCAGCCTTTAAGATATGAATTTTCAGGCATACCCACAGTAGTCCCTCAAGATGCAATTGTAGAGTTGAACTTAATAGAATGAAAGTTGGAACCCTGAAGCGGATCTTCGTGCCAAGCTCCCACACTACCTACCCCTACTCCAAAGGACAACTGGATCTTAATGCAATGTCCTTGCACCTAACATTGACTCCCCATCAATAGACAACCTCCACTTCTAAGAGGAACAGACGTTTCAAGGCTCCATCCTGTGCCTCCAACATTTACCTTGCCTTCATTTCATCTTGTGATGGTACTGGTATAAAAACAAAATTACTTAAAAGCAACAGCTGGGCCATAAGTTCCAATCTGAGCCATGAAGGTCTCTGGTATTCTAGAGTAGTATGTTTGTTCTCTCTTCTCTCTCTCTCTCTCTCATCAATAAATAAATAAATAATGAACCTCTTGAGGGCAGGAATCATGTTTTATTCACCAAAATACCTGGCATGTAGCACACCAGGAAATGTTTATGATACTTGAATGAATATATAAAGCTAAGGATCTAGATAGTTGAGTTTCCCAAAGTATGTATGCATTCCCCAAATTCCCTCAAGTATGCCTTACAATCCAATAGAATCCATGGGGAAGTGGGAAAACATTCCAGCTATAAATGAGGACAGCTCACACCCTGGTTTTTCTAGCAAACTCACCATCTCGAGTGTTTTGACTCAGGATCTGGGTTCGGAGTTCATCCAGGCTAATACCCAGACACATGCAGATCTCCTCAGGGCTATAGGGGTCAGAGTGAAGGGCATCCTCTGTGACTGAGAGCATTTCTTCCAGACTAATCCCTAGCTGGGCCTGTACCTCCTCCAGTCGCAGAACTTTGTTCCATTGCAAGCCTTTGTGCTTAGCCAGGAGCTGCAAGTTTAAACCAAGATAATGGTCAGTTTTCATTTTTCATTTCAGAATTTGATATGTACTATTTTAATTAGCCAGATTCAACTTTAAGCTGTTTTTTTTTTCCATTCAACCTATCCAAATTTTGACCATTGTTTGGACATGCATACTGGGTTCAGATGTTTGGAATTAAACATGCTTGTATGATGCTCAAACTAGTGAAGTATTTGTCCCAACACAGACACACACACACACACACACACACACACACACATGACTAATCTCCCACTGATTTTTTTGGTCTGTCACCACTTTCCCTGAGGCTTTTTCTTTGAATAATTTCATTCTTTTATCTTTATTCAGTTTAACACTACTATGTCCCTCTCTGTAAAGTCTAGAGGAAACTATTCAAATCTCATGTGACCTGAGTACTGAGATGGACACTGTATGCCCGGTTTCATTAGAGCACTTCCTGTTTACTACATGCCTCTTTGAAAATGGCTAATGAATTTAAGTATCTTGGCGTTTGGAGTAAAGTCCTAGATTTTAAATGAAAACCTCATTGGTGACCTTATAAAAAACCACTTCATTAGATCGCTAGTAGCAGAAGAGCTGTCTGTTTCTCCACTCTCAAGAAAAGGCATATGGCTTACAATCTCTTCGTGGGGCATCCTCCAGTGGACACAGAAGGTTAAGTACAAACCAAATCTTTATAACCGGGTATACTCCTGGTAAACCAACCTAGATATGTTTTTTTCATTCTCCCCAAACCACTGCCCTTCACAGGAGGTGACAATCAAAACTGTTAAGATTTCTGTCACTCTGAGGTCCATAAAATTCATTGCCAAGGTATAAAGACAGCAGGTGCAGACAGTTCAAACAACAATAAGAAACAAGAGAAGGAGAAACTCGTCTTCAAGGAAATGTGCATCTGATTTACTCTTCTATTATGTTGCTGAGTTGATTTTCATTCTTTTCGACAGGAAGCAGAGTTTACCAAAAAACTATTGTACTTTGGTTAGGGCAACTCACTTCTGAAGAATGTTAATAACAGAAGTTCTTAAATTCATTAATCATCTTTTTTAAAACCTTGGCTCACACACTTGAACAGTTAATGATTTTAAAGCAGAACTTGGAAAAGAGACAATAGAATTATGTTTTTCTGTTCAGTTATTTCATAGAACATGCTGCCATTTTTAAAGCAAGAACATGAGCTAAGACTTTTCTTCTGCCCTTGTTTGCTTAGCACATTTAGTTAGTGCTATTAACAGTACTGGGTTAATAGTCCTATAGAATGACCCACTTGTTAATTTAGTAAATTCATTTATTCATGTTCTATATTTCAAAGTATTCTAAAACCAATTTGAAAAAATCTTAAAAGGCATATATAAGAAGAAAATGAAATTTCGAAGATAGTGTTGTGGCACAGAGCTGCAATCTGTAGCGCAGGCATCCCATATGAACGCTGGTTCTAATCCCAGCTGTTCCACTGCAGGCTCCTTGCTAATGCAGCTGGGACAGCAGCTGAAGATAGCCCAAGACCTTGGGCTCTGTACCCATGTAAGCAACCCGGAGAAGCTCCTGGCTCCGGGCTCTAGCCTGGCTTAGCTCTGGCTGTTTGTGGCCATTTGGTGAGTGAAGCAGCTGATGGAAGATCTCTGTGTGTGTGTGTGTGTGTGTGTGTCTTTCTCTGTCTCTCCCTCTCTCTGTTATTCTGACTTTCAAATAAATAAATCTTTAAAAAATATTTTTAAAAAGAATGAACATAAAATATATATTTATTTTATATGGAAAGAAAAGCTGAAGTCAACGATTTCCTACAACGATGCATTCTGGCAACATATCCAGAATGCATCTGAGATAAATAATGGAAGCTAGCGAAAATAATAGTGCTGTATGGATTAAAATGTGCTCTTTAATTCTTGTAATCTTCAACAACCCTGTGAGATAGGTATTTTTACTCTTTGTGAGAGATAAAAGTAAGTGATTTGTCCAAAGTCACCTAACTAGAAAATAACAGATTTGAAATTAAATCCAGGTGCTACATCTCTCTTTCTTCCCCAAGGCCACATTCTCTAGGAGATATGGACGATATATATGCTACTCATGTTAGTTCAAATCACCATTCAGGTCTTAGAAATGCATTTCTAAGCATAAATTAAGATATGTGCTAGAAGTCAACATTCAAGTGATTTTAAAACACTTTAATAAACAGTTGTTTCTTTCAAAAAAGGAAACGCAAAAGGGAAAATGTCAGAGAACTGCCCCCATTATCAGAGTGGGTTCTTTCTAAGAACTTTTCAGTCAAAAACGGTCTCCGAGTTCCCATCCCCATTCTCACTTGAACCAGTCACACTGCCCCAGGCCCTTAATTCAAGAAAATTCGGCCAGTGATGCGTGAGGAGAAAGTCTGTAAAAGATGCCTGCAGCCCACAGGTTTAGTTTTCAAAGGCAGCCTCCCCATGTGCTTTTCTTCTACAGACAGAGGAACTAACATACAAAAGTCCACGTTCACTCCAGCAACATCCCGCTTTGCTCTTAGCCCAATTGTCTACTTAGCCTTCAGCTGGAGGGTCCATTCAGCCAATTTGGTGTGTATTTCAATTAAGGATGAAATCTACCACATGCCCTCAAGGACAGCTGCATAGCCCATGAGCCGTTGAATTGCACTACATTGAGGGAGTAAAATAGGAAAGCCGCTTAAGCCCTTTGAAATTTGGCTCAGGAAACAGAAAGATGACTTGCAGATGAGAGAAGTGGGTGGGTAAGACTGCTGTTGCTCAAGGACAGAACTCCATGAGGGAATCTGTCACTTACGGCTCTGGTGACTAGCCGACTTCACATTTGTGAAGCAGGGCTATGAGTCAGGGATATGGGTCGTTTCGTCATGAGTCCCTCACTCAGTAGCGGAGTGGGGAAATAAGAGAAAGCGGTTCTTTGTCATTGTTCACCATTTTCTTTTCACCACAGCTAACATTAAGTATTCATTCAGATACCACTTCTGGGAGGTTCCTGAGCTCTGTTTTCATGCTTTGCAGACAAGAAAGCAGACAACAGCTGCTTTGTCCACAGTCATGGGAAGGAACTCTGTTAGTGCTGGGGTCCTGACACAGGTTGGTTTTTCTCTGAAACTCGTGACAAGAATTTGAAGGCAAGAATTTAGGAGCAGAGTGATCCCAACAAGCACCAGAATAGGAATGGAAAGTGAGACAGGAAAAAGATGTCAGTCCATGGGGCACTGATGCAATCAGGTGAGGCTGGGCCTTATGGATCTTCCGAGATCTGTCTATATAATCCCCAGGGGCGAGAAAACTCAGGTATTTGCCCCCTAAATCCCAGTAAGTTTTGGTTGAGGCTTCCATCAAGAGTCTGAACTCCCTATCACCTCCCAGTTGTGCCAGATGCAAACTAAAATACTAAGATCTTGCCTACAGCCAGAAAAAAACCCTGACTGGGGCTTCCAATAAAGGGAGTGTACTAAGAGAAGGACCCTCACTCAAGAGACTGTCAGAATCCACCTCTTTTTGACTTTCTCCTTGTATTTGACTGACACCTCAGTGAGGAAAGCACCAATTCTTCTCACTAGGTCCATGAAGGGAAATTTTTCTAATCCTTTCTCTGTGTCCCCTCTAAAAATAGCAATTCATTCAAAAAGTTATTTTCCACACAACAAAAGCAGCTGTGTTGTTGTTTTTGGTTGCATAAATCACACATGCTCATTGTAGAAAGTTCTAAGTACTCCCCCCAAAAAAACTGAAATAAATGAATCATCTTTAATCACTCAATTCAGTTAGCACACCGATGTGACAGGCATTCTAGCATGCACTTATTATGCACACCTACACAAACACAATTTGACATACATAAGATCTTACATAGCAACTTTTACTGTGGACACCTTTTATCTTTCTTTTTTTGGGGGGAAGGGTCTTATTTCCCTTTCATCCCTCTTCCAACTACATGGAGGCCTTCCCCAGCATTCCACAGTAGTTAGTGATTTCTGTGTCCATGTTCCACCCCTAGCCATAACCACATTCATCATGTGACCTTCCCCAATCCTATTCATCCCTATTGTCATGTTCTCCATATTAGTTTGCAGGCCACAGACTAAATCAAGTCATGCAAACGAAACTTCTACAATTCTCCCTGCACCCTCAGCACAGCCTCCTTTGTAAGGCAACACCATGCATTGTGCTCTAGATCCAACTCATGCCCAATAGCCAAGAAGTACAATGCAAGGAGCACAGGCTAAGGCAGACCTGGACTCCTCTATTCAAAACCATCACAACAGACCTCTCCTGAAAGCCACAGTAAGTGAAATGAGACACTTATTGGCTACCTCACAAGCTATTGGGAAGGCTAAATAAGATAATAATAAAATCAACCAGCACCCTGCTAGCCCAGAGGGAGCCTTGAAGGATTAAATTTCCTTCCCTCAGGATGGCCCAAGTGCTTGGACCCCTGCACCCGCATGGGAGACCGGGAGGAAGCACCTGGCTCCTGGCTTCAGATCGACACAGCGCCAGCCGTAGTGGCCATTTGGGGAGTGAACCAAAAGAAGGAAGACCTTTCTCTCTGTCCTCTCTCTGTGTCTATAACTCTACCTGTCAAAAAAAAATATTTCCTTCCCTCCCCACATTCTCCTGCCTCTCTAGCTTGTCCTCTCCCACCTGACACCTCTTCATATGTCTTTAAACATAGACAGATCAGCCGGTGCCGTGGCTCACTTGGCTAGTCCTCTGCCTGTGGCGCCGGCACCCCAGGTTCTAGTCCCTGTTGGGGCACCGGATTCTGTCCCAGTTGCCCCTCTTCCAGTCCAGCTCTCTGCTGTGGCCCAGGAGGGCAGTGGAGGATGGCCCAAGTGCTTGGGCCCTGCACCCACATGGGAGACCAGGGGTAAGCGCCTGGCTCCTGGCTTCAGATTGGCGCAGTGCGCCGGCCATTGCGGCCACTTTGGGGGTGAACCAATGGAAAAGGAAGACCTTTCTCTCTGTCTCTCTCTCACTGCCTAACTCTGCCTGTCAAAAATAAATAAATAAATAATTAAAAAAAAATAGATCCACCCTAAAATTCCTGTTCCTAAAGCAAAAGCCCTTCATTTCTCCATCACTTCACCATCCAACACCTAGAACCAGTGGAGATACTCACCAAAGCTCTTAGTAACTATATTAAATACTGAATATGGCCACCCAAAGGCCCTTCCTCATCTCTAAAAACTGAAGCCATCTTGCTTTTAATTTTTACTTAAACTGTGGCTTTGGGAATTCTTCAACACTCTGTGTTATATTGGCTTCTAGAGTATTGAATTTTCCTAGTCTCTCTCTCACCTCTCTCTCTGATTCTTATATCATTTCCTTCTGTGACTCATTTTTTCCCTTTCTTTATTGAATTACAGCATTTCCCTAGCTTATTCATAGCCTTCTGGCCCTCTCTTTTCACATTTCTTCCCTCAGTGAACTGAATGTGGCTCTTGGTTTCAACGATTATCTCAAACCAAATACATCTGAAGGCTACAGCCCCATCCATGAGATACTCTCCTAGCTGAGATTGCCAACCACCTACAAGAAAATTCTGTAGGGAATTATCTTCACCTCCTACTCTCCCGTCACCTTCTACCTCAACTTCTCCAAACCTACCAGTGGCAGCACTGCCCTTTCTGTCCAACATTTTAGCTCAAACTGCAACTTGTCAACTCAACACTTTCCTTTATTCATGCACATCTGCATGCAATGAGTGTCTGCTAAGTACCTACTACCTCCCAGGCTCCAGACAGACAGCAGTAAACAAGGTACACATGGCTCCTGGCCACATGAAACTCTCAATCCTAGCAGAGGAGACAGATGTTAAATAGAAATCACCCATTGAAGAACTTAACCTGTGATGAACTATGGTAAATGAAAAATACAGGACATGACAGGAACATATGAAAAAGTGTTCAACCTAATGGGTATAGAGAGGTCATCAAGAAAAACTTCCTCAAAGTAATGATGCAGTAGGCCAGAAGGAAAACTGAAATCCAGTCACAGAGAGCCTTGTACTCGACCCTTTACCAGGCCCAGTCATAGCTTCTCTCCCTTTTCATCTCAACCTCACTATTATGCTAATACCCACCTCTTTTCACCCAAGGCAAAGGTTTCTCCTGCCAGAATAATAATTCTACAATCCCCTGCTAACAACATTAACAGCTCCCCTCTACTCCCAGGACCAAGTCCAGGTGACCCTTAGCCCGGCCCTGAAGGTGCTGCCACAAGGCGGTTCCATGAACAACATCACCCCTATTCTCCAGAACATAACATCAACTGCCATGAAGCTTGGACTCACCATTCTCTGCATACTCCATGCTACAGTCTTGGCAGAGTATGCTCTACCGAGTCAGCAGGCTGTGTGAAAGTGGCCACATTCTTGGGTATTTGGTTTTTCTCTGCTTGGATTGAAGGAAACTGCCAAGTCCTGAGAAGTATAATGCCAACTCTCCTCACAGTCTATCACCAGAAAGAGAATAAGTTCCATATCAACCACTAAATGACAGGAACTGAAAAACTGTGAGTGATGGGCCGTGACCAGACAGGCCTTGTAAAGAATCGCTGTAAATTTTCCTTACAGTGTCACAGGACCACATGAAACTCCCCTCCATTGCTTCACATGTTGCCACGAGGAGCTCAGAGCATTCAAAAAAGCAACGGTCTAATTTCTCTTCCCTAGCTGACTTCTCATAATACTTACTATTGGCATCACACATTTTATCCCTCAGTATGACTAGGGATACTCTCTTTTATAGGCATGAAATATTTCTACTTAAGCCACTAAGTATGTGCAAAATATGAAAAAAAAAATTGTGCCCATTAAAAATCCCTGGCCACTTTGTTAATTTAAGAACACAAAAATGTGCTTCACTTAAAAGTATCACTTACGCAAGTAATAATTATAAATCTCTATTGAGTTTGCCTTGAAATGTTTTCAATTTTAGTTCAAATACACTACAATACTCTGAATTTTAATGAATCTAAATCAGTTAATTTTTTAAAGTTAGTCGAGAGAAAGAGAGAGGAAAATTGAGAACAGGAGATATTTTCAATGAAAAAAAAAGTACAACAAAGAAAAATCTTTATTATCTTAGTATACTTTTCAGTGTTAATGATATGAAAGTCACTCAGTTTCAATAAACAATCTTGGAAGGAGAGGAGGAGAGGAAAAGTACATATTATTCATTGCAACTTTGCCAGGTGGCGCTCCGTCTGATTAGTCTCATTTTCTCTTTTTCTTTTTAAAGTTTATATTATTTATTTGAGAGGCAGAGTTTCAGACAGTGAGAGGGAGAGACAGAGAAAAAGGTCTTCCACCTGCTGGTTCACTCCCCAAAATGCCCACAGCTGCACCAATCCAAAGCCAGGAGCCAGGAGCTTCTTCGGGATCTCCCACATGGTTGCAGAGGCCCACGGACTTGGGCCATCTTCTACTGCTTTCCCAGGTCATAGCAGAGAGCTGGATCAGAAGAGGAGCAGCTGGGACTTGAACCAGCATCCATATGTGATACCGGCACTGCAAGCGGAGGATTAACCCTCTGTGCCACAGTGCCGGTCTCTAGTCTCATTTTCTAAACTACCATGATTAGTCATTCTCCAATGACATTTTGTTATTATCTTGTGAAAACAGCAAGTTTATCCAGGCTGAGATATTGTTCTCTACCTTTTCACATGGGAGTTTATTTCCTTATTTAAGGAGACCATTTTCAAACAAAAATTGGATTCATTCACATATTGCCAAAAATAGAAGAAAGGACAACAAAATATAAGAAAAATATGCTTAGCAGAATCCCAGCCTATATTTTTAACACCAATATCTACAGGTACAGTCCACTGTGTCAGTTTTATCTTCAATTTCCTTTTATATAGAACCTTGGATTCCAGTGATTTGCAACAACACAATTTAGAAAACATTCTCCATCTTGATAAAATTGTTCACTTTTCAATCATCACACACATCCCAATGGCTTTTACTATAAAGATTCAACACCATAGTTGTATTCTTCACTTTCTTCTTACTTCTCTGAAACACAGTATTCACAACATGACCCATTTCACATGTCCCATCCCTGTTTCCGCTCACCTATGGATCTGGCACAATATATCTGATTTTGTGATAGAACTTGGGAAACAATGTGTCTATATTTGAGATCTTCTTAGGAAGACAACACTTACTCATTGACCTCAAGATAAAAAGTCAACAAGCGTAAGCCCTCAAACAAATAAGACACTAATTTTTCCATTTCCTGAAAGAGGAAGTATGTCCTGAAGAAGAAAAAAAGTTCAATGAGCCCTTTATAATGAGGTTTACTGCACATATATGCACAGATGAGGGGCTGTAAAAAGTTTCATGTTAAAATTTTTCTCTTACATCATTTTTAGAAATTATTGAGTAAATTCCAAATTTGAAATATGATCTTTTTAAAATCTGTAAGCTCAAAACTTTCTAGAAACAAGCAAACCATAAAACTTTAATTTTTCTGACTTTCCCCACTTCACAACATCAGGGGTGAGAGTAAGAGGAGACATGCAGAGTCAATCACACAGGATAACAACATCTTGCGTATCTCTACAGAATCTATTCGGTGCTGGACACACGATGGGCACTTCTAGAAAACTGTGAAGCTGAGCAAAGTGAATGGAACAGAGCAGGTGAGACAGAAAGCAGTCATCTGTGTATTCACTAAATGTATATCCTATGTCTACTTTAGTCTAAGCATACATCAAGCATTAGGGGCAGAAGAGTAAAGAAGGGTACAGTCTCAGCTCTGCAGCAAAACTGAATCTGAAAGAAGAGATGGACATTAAACAAATAATTGTAGTAAGTACCATAACTGAGTAATGCAAGTGCTATACAGTACAAAGAAAGTTCTACCTTAGTCCAGAAGTACAGAAGTCAAGGAATGTTCCCCGAGGGAACTGGATTGAGAGTTCAAAGAGGGTTGGAATAGTGTACTAGGCATGGGCAAAGGCCCTGAGAAGACATGATCCTCATTATTGGAATGCAATGGAGTAGGGGACTCTAGGAGACGAACAGGATGAGGTGTACAGGCATGAGGTTTCGAGGCTTTCCACGTGTTGATAAGCACTGTTTAATGCAATGAAATAAGAAGCCTGTGAAAGGTGTTAAGCAGGGGAACCACTTAGATTTAAATTTCTCAACCACCATTCTGCTTCTTGAAGAGTGACTGGGATATAGACAAGTATGGATTAAGGAACAGTGAGGAGGCTAATGCAATAATCAATGAATGATGGGACAAACAGAGGAGTAAAAGACTTGTGAGAAGAAGAATGAGCTCAATTTTTACATGCTCAGTGTGAAAAGTCTATGACTCATTCAAATACAGATGTTCAATAAAGTTCTGTATAATATACAAGTTTGAAGCTCAGCCAAGAAGACCTGAGTCAATTCATCAGCACAGAGACTGAAGTTGAAGCTATGATAGAGTATGAGATTAATAGAGGAAAGACCACAGGAAAGAAGACAAGGTCAAAGTCAAAGCCTTAAAGAACTCCAATATTTAAAGACTGGTTGAAGATTGAATTCCACCATCCCTTTACCCTTACCTTTGAGGAGAAAAAAAAAAAAAAAAAGGAAAGCTAAAACTAAAACCAAAAAATAATGGCAAGGGAACAGAAGGAAAAAAAACAGGAAGTGCATTATAATGGAAACCAAAGGAAGAGAATGCTTCAAGGAGAGAATGGTAAACCTTATCCAAATGAGGACTAAGATGAAGACCAAAGAGTGTCCACTGCAGTTACTAATTCTAAAAAAAGAGTCTTCAGTGGCCAAGAAAGAACAAATTGAGTATTGTAAAAAAAAGCAGAACTGAAGGCTTAGTAGATTACAGAATGAGAGGGAAGTAATGGAGGAAAGATAATATCTATTGAGCAATTTATGAGTTTACTTGTGAAGAGAACAAGAAAATAGAACAGAAATGGTAGTTGGGAGAGTTGTGAGATATTGAACAGATTTCTTTTTTAATGCAAAATAATAACTATGTGAGGTCTAATGAAGAGGATTTAGTAAAGAGATGGAGACAAGAGACAGATCAAAGATGGAGGGAGTCCCTGCAAGCACGCAAGGAAGGGCTGGCTTCAAGAGGAGATGCAGATACAGGGAGACCTGCACACATGGTGGCAGGACACCATAGCCTGTGTGATCACACCTATCTCAACATGAAATAGGGGATACGATCACTTTTGGAAGTCAGTCAAGCTGATTTTGGATATGGTTTGAGTATCCCTAAGACTTCAGGTATTGAAATCTAACCCCAAAAATGAGATATTCAGAGCATGGAAACTTAATCTGACTCTAGTGCTTAAAGGTAAAGTCTTTGGAAAGCAAATCAGGATTAGAATAGGTTGTTAAAGTAGAGACCCCATGATTGAACCCTAGTGACTTTACAAGCAGGAGAGACGTATAGCACAGATATACACGTGTGCTCCCTGTCTTTCTGTGATGACATGCGCTGCCTTGGGACTCTGCCAGCAAGAAGAACATCACCAAACAAACACAGCCTGTTTACCATCCAATTCCAGATCCATAAGTAAAATGAGCCTCTTTTCTTTATAACGTTAGTCTGCATCAGGTATTTTATAGTAACCCCCAAAACAGATTAATATAGTCAAGTAATGAGAGTTTGAAAGGAGTAAGGAAGGTATGAAATTGTTACTAGGAACAAAGTAGATTTCAGAATGTGTTTAAGGCCTGGTGAAGATCGGTGGTCATGAATCTTAGGTGATATCCATCACTTCAGTAGGGAAGAGATCAAAGGAGGAGCAGGAGAAAGTACAGTGGAGCTCCAGACCCAGAATCCACTCCCTAATCCTCAAGTTCAATTCCCTCCAATTTTCTAGTCATATTATGTGCTCCTGAATCCTTCATAACATTTAAGTACTACATCACTTTTTACTACATGATCACATACTAAAAATTTCCTATTTGGTATTCCCCTAACTTCAACTCTCTACTCTGTCTATTCCTATGTCCTTGTGTATGTCTTCATACTACTCCGCAGACAATGGCTACTCAGTGAATGATTCCTAAATAAATTTAAGGATCTTCTAAACTGTCAAATAGAGAACTGCCAATATTCCCTCTGGTTTGTGATTTCCTGGTAGACATGAAGAAATCTTTTTAATCACAGGGTGGTTGCACCAAGCCTTTATTTTTGGAGTGATCACTAACAGCAATGGTGAAAAATGGTGTATCTGAGAAAACCAAGCAGAGACTGCCATCACTTCTGGTTAGGAAACAAGACCAGGTGAGGTCACTTCCTGTCAATCACTCCAAACTATCTTTTTCCACCCCTCAACCTAACCCATGGACTGCGCTTTATGGATATAAACTGCCCTCTTCTTCTCACTGTCACCATGGAAAACAGTGGTTAAGTTCATGTAGCTTCTGCAGAGCTAGAAGTCAGAGGGCACACACCTACTGGCTTATCTATTTCCTGAGTTTGGATTCAGATTGCCAACTGTTCCTGCAGTCACAATGTTGTCCTAAAATTGGAGAGAGAGACAAAGTGATAGAAACAAAAAGAACAAGGACAAGAAAAGGCCTACTTCAGATTTCACTACTTTGCCATGTTCATACCTTTGCAGCCAGCCGACACTCCATCACTCTGATATTAAAATGGGAAGTTGCTGCTTTGTTCATTTCCACACAGCTGTTGGCGATCACAAACACTGCTCCACTTGGGAGTTTAACATCAGTCGCCCTCAAAGGACTAAATTCTATCAACTTGGCCTATTTGAAGAAAAATGGCAGAGGAGATATAACTAATTAGAATTCAGACATGTCTAAGCATAGATACACTAATTTACCTTAACAATATCTTTTCTCAAAAATGCTTTCATTTATTTAAATATAATTTATTGACTTCCAGGCACAATACTAAATGAATAAGATAGACAATGACCCTGCCCTCACAGAGCCTATCATTTCCAAGTTGTGTGACAAAAGCACCAAAGCAGAATATGCTATATAAACACACACTTGAAGCACCTGATCACATAAACCTAGTACATTTTCCTTTGAAAAAGGGAAATTTAAACCAAGTCCTAAAGGAGTAACTATAGTAGGACAGACAGAGGGTTCTCTCCTCAAACAGGATGTGAAGAACAGGGAAGAGCTCTGTGAGTCCAGAGGTGACAAACAACGTGGATGCTAACTACATTTTGGGAATTGTAGTTTGGCTGGAGCTTAGAGTCTGAGAAGTGAGAGGTGGCAAGAGATTACAATGGAGGGGTAAAGCAGAGGTCAGATGATGAAGTACTTTGCAAGTCCAAAAAACCTGGACACTGTGCAGACTTTATAGCCAATGTACATTAATGTCAGCACACTTGCTATCATGTGTGATTGTTGGGCCTCATCCAAAACACCCGTAATATTTTTCAGAGTATTAAACCAAACTTCTTCATTCCACATGTCTTTGACTTAGGGAAATCAACAGCAAATACTTTTAATAAGAAGGAATCTAGGTGTTCTTGGAAAATAGCCAAGCCTAGAGAACTCTGAAAAAAAAAAAAAAACCTAAGATTTTAAAGAAATAACTGTTTCTATTTTGGAAGTGGGTAGATTATAGACAACAACCAAAATCTATGTTCTACCTAAAGAAGCTGATAGCCAAGAGGAAGTGGTATTTGCTGGGGAATTCACTCTTGGCTTGCTTTCAACATTCTTTTTCCCACCACTAAAGACCCAAAAATGTTGACAGAGAAAAATGATACCAAAGAGTAAATTATAAAAAGAGGAGTTAGGAATACATGTGGTAAGAAAATGAACATATGAGTTTAAAACCAACATGAGATTAGGAAAATGCCATGAGATGAGAAGTGATTTAGGACAGAAGTTACAAAAGGGGCTGAAAAAACTAGGGAATTGAAAAATCTCTTCCTAAAAAAGAAGAAAAAAAGGAAAAACACATGAGAAAAATAGTTTTGAGGTATGAGTCTGGAAGTTTAGAGTAGAAGTGATCAGCATGAGACAAAGTAAATTCACCCGTGATAGCCTTGGGTTACAAGGCAACTAGAAAATAACACCCTACAGTAAAGCATAACAAAGAAGAGGCCCATAACCCAAAATGCTGGTGATCCCAAGGCCTTCCTCACTGTGTGAATTTCTCCAAGCTGATGTTTTCAAATAACTCAATGCCACCTACAGTTCCTTCTTCTGCAAGAAATGATATGGATTGGTCCATGCCTCCTCCTTCAGTGCCAATATAACGTTCGCTCTTAGCACAAATTTCTGCAAGTTCCACCTGAAAAAGTAAAGATTGATTTGTACTGTGAGTACAGCTTTAATCTATTTCTCATCCTTTTCTTACATCAAGCATGACAAATACAGTGCCAACTCTGACCAACTAATAGTAGCTGGCTGTAGCATTGTGTTAACAAGAGCTGTAGGCAACAACTGAGCCCAATAGGAAAAACACTAAGATTGTTTAACAACATCTGCTTGAGTGTAGAATGAGATATTTACTGTGTGCCATGTTTTTGCTATCCCTAAAAGATTCCATAGGGCAAGCATTTCCTCCCTTCCTTCTTTATACTCCATCCTTCTTTAGATTGGTGTCACTAAACATCACATATGGGCACTCATTAATTTCTGCCTCAGATTCCTTTGTCTTCCAATGGTGGACTATTCTGTAGTCTTCTCACTGTCAAAGTGGGGTCATTCACCTATATTTTTCAGCCCAAAAGTAATGCTGTCTCCTTGACATTTCCATTAAATATATGAATCAGAACTAGTGTCACCAAATACATCTTACTCAAACCAACATGAAGAGGTACAATTCGTGAACACAGTTTTAATCCAAGCTGAAAAGCTCAAAATGGTTTTTTTAAGGATCTTCAGTGGCTTCCTACTAAATAATGAAATAAGTCCAACCTCCTCAATTTGCCATTTCAAAGCCTTCGAAAACCTGGGACCAATTTGCATATGTAATTGTATCACCTATCACTCTTTTCCAGTTAGATTTGTCTCCTTGACCATCTCATACACATTCATGCAACTGGTATTACTTCCTGTCTTCTCTCCTATATAAGTCTTGTTGCTACTCAATACTCAGCTTATACACAAGTCAGAAGGCTGGCCATTCAAATCTTCCTCCATCATGTCTTCTTCAGATATTGTTACCACTTCGGTATCCCCTTTCTCTACACTCTTACAATACTTACAGTTATTATCTATTTACTCACATTATTATTCATTCATCTATCTGTCTTTCGTCTAAGACTTGTTTCAGGCCCTGGTTTCTCACTTGTTTTACCTGAAGCTGTTCCTAGAGTCATCATTCTGAAACACTGGCATTTTGTAATCATCTCTTGCCTGCCTGGTTTCCAGTACCTTCATACTTAGACTTCTCAGTACACAAGGCCTTTAATGACTTAACTCACTTCTCCAAACTGTTCTACCACCGCTACTCCCATAAACTTGAAGCTCTGCCCATAAGGAATGCTGAGCAAATGCTGTTCTTCATCACCCTCAGACTTTCCACCTCTAGTGACTTTACCAAGATGCTTCACTCAATATTTCTTTCATCACTAACATTCCACAATTCCAGCCTTACCTCCCCAGGGAGCCCACACCACCACTCAGATGCATACATACCACATAAACCCTCTCCTATGTTCCATATTAATAGCTCTATTATAGCTTATTGATTGATGCATTGAGTGTGGATTTACTTGTCTCTTTACCCACTAGGCTATGAGAGCCCATGTGGCACCCAAACCAGAGTCCACTTAACTAATATGAGCTGAATCATAGTGTTTATTATTGTTCCTTAATTGTTTCTTGCTTCCATCACATCTATTTTCCCCAGAAAACTGTGAGTCAGAGAGACAGATAAAGTACAGTGTTCTTTCTGTACCTACTTCACACAACACTAAGCGCGTAGTAAAGACTCAATAAACACCTGCTGCTTCATTTTCTGAGAATAGCTACTCAATTACCACCTGTCAGATTCTGCAAGTGTCATATTTCATCTTGGTCATGTGGATTCACTAACATTAACTTTGCCTTGTGACAAGAGGTCAACTTGAGATGTCTGACGTAATAGGCATTGCACATGGCCTAACACACAGAATCAGTGGCCTGTCCATAATAAGCACATTAAAAATAAGTTTGTAACTAAAAGGTCAAAACACTTGGATTAAAAACATAGAGAAACAACACATCCAGACGGAGCAATATGCATAGCATTCAGTGAAGAATAATGAAATTGGGGTACCCACGTAAGTGTAACTCTGAGACAGTGTAAGGATCACCTCTCCTTTAACAGCAGTAACAGCCGCATAACTGAGAGCCAGGTAGCTGTCAAGTATGTTAAGTACTCTTTATTCTCTTTTGTATTGTCTCTTTTGTAAGAAATACCTCCTTTTCACCTCCAAAAACCTTCTGCTTACCCCCATTATATGAGTACAGATGAGAAAAATGGAGTTGAGAAATATAACTGGGAGTAGAGGAACCTCACCCAAAAGCCTGTGTTCTTTACACACTGAACTTCAATTATCCCTTAAAAAACAGAAATAATATGACCTATTTCTTCACTTTCTCAAGGAATGTAAAAACACCAAAGAGATCTACCAAAATGTAAATATTATCCCTCTTTAAGAGGAACAAAACCATGGCATTGAGCAGTTTATGCTTATTCTTTATTAACTGGGGCCAGAGCTGTGGCCTACGGGGTAAAGCTGCCACCTGTGATGCCAGCATCCACTATGGGCACTGGTTTCGCCCTGGCTGTTCTACTTCCATCCAGCTCCCTGCTAATGAGCTGCAAAATGCAGCAGAAGAAGGCCCAAGTACTTGGGCCCCTTCTACCCACATGGAAGATTCAGATGAAGCTCCTATCTCCTGGGTTTGGCTTGGCCAAGTGATGGCCATTGTGGCCACATGGGGAGTGAACCAGCATATAGAAAGTCTCTCTGTCCCTCCCTCTCCCTAATAACTGTGACTTTCAAATAAAGAAGTAAATCTTTGAAAATAAATTAAAACATAAATAACTACTTTTTGTGTAAATCAAATGATTGTTTATTCACTATGCAAAAATAAAGTTTACAATTGCACAGAGCTTTAGAGCACCATGAGGTGTTCTCATTCAAAGTGTTTTTTTTAATTCATTGGATTATCATAGTAATCTTGTAGCCAAGGAAACAGGTATTTTTTTCATCTTGTGAAGGAGAGATCATGTGACATGGTGACTAAGAGTATGGGTGTTGTGGTTAGATAATTTGAGTTTGAATTTTAGCTTTAGTATTAATTAGCTTAGTCTCAGCCAATAAACCTACTCAACCTCTTCTTTATAAAATGGAGAGAGATACCTACCTTATAAGCTTGTGTGAGAGATACATAATTCAGGAAAGGCAATTAGAACAGCATTTAACAAATAGTAGGTGCTCAGTAAATCTTAGCTGCTAAATCGGGGCAGGCACCATAGTGCAGTAGGTTAAGCTGCCACTTGGGATACCCACATCCCATATTGGAGTACCTGGGTTCAAGTCCTGCCTCTGCTTCCAATCCAGCTTCTGAAATGCACATCCTGGCAGGCAGCAGATGGTGGCTCAAACACACACAGGAGACAGGTGGAGTTCCTGGCTCCCAGCTCCTGGCTTCAGCCTGGCCCAGCCTCAGCTATTAAAGGCATTTGGGAATGAACCAACAGATAAAAGATGGATTCATATTCTCTCTCTCTCCTCTCTCTCCCTCTCCCTCTCTCTCTCTTTCAAATAAAAAATAAACATTTAAATGAAACTATTATTGTTGCCAACAAGTATATGGATAAATGAAAACTTGGAAAAGTGAAGTAATCTAAGGTCACTTAGCCAGTAGGCAGGAGAGTCAGGGCTTGCACTGAGATTTGGAGTCATCTGATACCAGTTTGTTTTCCACTAATTTCTAAATTCTTCATGCATTTGTGGGGTAGGAGGGGTCTATAAGATAGTTCATTCTTTCTTCCATCTTTCAACTTCCGTATCTTAATTTTCTTTATTTTCTCTCCACTTAGAGCTGTTAGGTATTATCTGTTCAATTACAGGATTGAGCTGTCATAATTCAGCAGAAGAGGGAGCAGAAAGATGGAGAGATACCCCCTGCCCTTTGGTGTGCTCGCCTGATTCAGAGACTGGGAACTTCTGGATGTGCCTCTGAATTCTGTCCAGAAAGATAGATTTGAAAATTTCACAGCCTGTACCTATTAAAACACAGTTGTTGCCACGCATCAAGAACTTTTTAAAACAATAAGCATAAACTTCTCATGCTTTCTTTTCTCTTGGGAGAATATTTAAATTTTGGTGAATTTCATTAGCATTTTCACATTCCTTTAAGAAAGTGAAGAAAGAAGTTACGTTATTTCTATTTTTAGTGGGATAATTGAAGTTCAGTGAGAAAAGAACACAGGATATAGAGTCAAACAGATGAAGTTCCTCCACTTCCTTTTTTTAAGGTTTTTATTTAATGAATACAAATTTCATATGTACAGCTTTTAAAGATATAGTGCTTCTTCCCCCATTCCCGCCCTCCCACCCCCACTCTCATCCCACTTCCTACTCCCTCTCCCATTCCATTTTCCATTAAGATTCATTTTTAATTGACTTTGTATACAGAAGACCAACTCTATACTAAGTAGAGATCTCCACTATTTGCATCCACACAGACACAAAAAGTATAAAGTACAGTTTGAAGACAAGTTTTATCATTACCATAGTACACCTCATTAAGGACAAAGATCCAACATGGGGAGCACGTGCATAGTGACTCCTGTTGTGGATTTAACAATTAACATACTTATTTTAGAGGTCAGTGCCACCCGAGGCTCTTGACATGAGCTACCAAGGCTTTGGAAGCCTTTTGAGTCCACAAACTCTGTCGGTTTTTAGACAGAGTGGAAAGTGGAAGTTTTCTCGTCCCTTCAGAGAAAAGTACATCCTTCTTTGATGGCCCCTTTCTTTCCACTGGGGTCTCACTCACAGAGAGCTTTCATGCAGAACCATTTTTGTCACTATGTCTTGACTTTCCATGCCTGAAATGCTCTCATGGGATTTTCAGTCAGATCCAAATGCCTTAGGGACTGATTCTGGTTCCTCCACTTCTGGTTACATGTTTGAAACCTCAGTTTCCTCACTTGTGCTCGTATACTGGGGTAAAGCAGAGGGTCTTTGGAGGTTTACAGGAGGTAATTCTCACAAAAGAGAAAATACAAAGTGGGAAGACAAGTTACAATTATTCTGGAGTTTAGAACCATGTTTTAAGCGCTCAGGGAAAGACATTTTTCATATTCTGAATGTCTCTAGAAAAGCCAATTCAGTGAGAGGGAGCAATAAGCCTGAGGTGAGCAGGCAAGCGTGAGCCTCGATAAAAGCCCCGCAGTCCCACTGAGGGATGAGGGAGTCCCTACCCGCTGAACAAAGCGTGTCTGCAGTGGGAAACTTCAGGCCAGGCCACAGGATGGCTTTCTCAGTCCTCCTAGTCCTTCATGCCTATGCTAAAAGTAAAAAGTGGCTATGATGTCTGAAGAAACTAGAAACAAATGTGGTGTTTTTTTTTTCCTTAAAGCCTTCTAATCCTATTTAAGGAAAAATTGTGACAACAACAACAACAAAAAAATGAGTTAGGTCCACAGCCTAAGCCAGAGGTGGCATGACCCGAACTCAGAGAGCCTCTAGTAGAAGGACGGTAACACCCTCAGGATGTAAATAGAAGCAGAGAGTTCCTGCCATCCCGCAGGATATGACAAAGACATGTGAGCCTGCCCACGCCTTTTCTGTCCTTTGGGACACTGGAAACAGAACTACAGAATGTCCTCCAAGAATTATAATCAGACAGTTTGACTTGCAAATGCACTAAATTATAGCTCTGTACCTACATAAGTCATAGAAGATCTCCAAAGATTGCTGGAGAAGAGGGAGGAGCTATCAAACACACATTAACAGAAGTGCACGGAAAGGAAGCCTCGCAGAAGCCAGCCCAGCAAACATGGAAATGAATTTGGGGACTCAGTTCTAGTTAGCAAAGACAGAGTTTTCTTGGTACCTGATGACCAAGGGATACCCAGATGGAGGTCCCCTAGTTTTGGCCTAGCCCAGCCCCGACCATTGCAGCCAATTTGGGAGTGAACGAGCAGATGAAAAACCTCTCACTGTAACTCCTTGAAAAGTTACTAGACATCCCTGTCTGGTACTGGATCTCAGTGCTGAGTGAAATAAGTCAGTCTCAAAGGGACAAATATCATATGTTCTCCCTGATCTGTGACAACTAACTGAACACCTAAAAGGAAACCTGTAGAAGTGAAATTGACACTATGAGAACCAATGACTTAATCAGCCCTTGTCCTGACTGTCAAGGAACAGCTTACTATTTTATTCTTTTTAGTATTTTCTTTTTCTACTTAATACTATTGATTGAACTCTTTAACACACAAGTATTCTTAGTCATTTAACTAAAAAGTGATCCCTGTTACAAATAAGAGTGGGAATAACAGAGGGAAGAGATGTATAGTTCGGCACATGCTCACTCGGACTTACCCCTAATGGTAAAGAAATGTGCCATATGACTCCAAATCCCATTAAGTTGGTAGGTATCAATGCCATCTTTTTAGTTAAAGTGATCAGTTTAAGTTCACAATTGATCATAATGATAGGATTAAGTGTCAAGGGAACACATAAATAAGACCAGTATCTGCTAATAAGAATTGATAGAATTAAAAAGGAGAGAACAATCCAACATGGGAAGCAGGGTACACAGCAGACTCATAGAATGGCAAATGCCCTAAACAGCACTCTGGCCTCAGAATCAGCCATTAAGGCATTCAGATCTGGCTAAAAAGCCCATGAGAGTTTCTCAGGCATGCAAAGCCAAAGCACTGTGGGGGGGAAAAAAAAAAAAAAACCACCTAAATGAAAATCTCTGTGAGTGAGATCCCAGCAGAAAGAACGGACCATCAAAGAAGGAGGTACCTTTCTCTCTGAGGGAGGAGAGAACTTCCACTTTGACTATGACCTGGTCTAAATAAGGCCGGAGTTTGTGAACTCAAGAGGCTTCCATAGCCTTGGCAGCTCATGACAAGAGCGTCAGGTGATTCGTGACGTCATAAATAAGAGTGAAAATTGTTAAATCAACATGGGAGTCACTATGCCCTTACTCCCCATGTAGGAACTCTGTCCTTAATGTGTTGTACTATGAGAATAAATTGTAAAACTAGTCTTCAAACAGTACTTTACACTTTGTGTGTCTGTGTGGGTGCAAACTATTGAAATCTTTGCTTAATATATACTAAGTTGATCTTATGTATATAAAGATAATTAAAAATGAATCTGAATGAAGAATGGGATGGGAGAGGGAGTAGGAGATGGGATGGTTTGCGGGTGAGAGGGTGGTTATGGGGGGGGGACTGCTATAATCCAAAAGTTGTACTGTTGAAATTTATATTTATTAAATAAACATTTTCTAAAAATAAGTTACTAGGTGTCTGCTAATACTAGCTGATATAATTAAAAAGGAGAGAACTATCCAACATGGGAAGCGGGATACACAGCAGACTCATAGAATGGCAGATGTCCTAAACAGCACTCTGGCCTCAGACTCAGCCCTTAAAGCATTCGGATCCGGCTAAAAAGCCCATGAGAGTATTTCAGGCATGGAAAGCCAAGACATTCTGGCAAAAAAAAAAAAAAAAAAAAAGACCTAAATGAAAGATCTCTGTGAGTGAGATCCCAGCGGAAAGAATGAGCCATCAAAGAAGGCAGTACCTTTCTCTGAAGGGAGGAGTGAACTTCCACTTTGACTATGACCTGGTCTAAACAAGATCGGAGTTTGTGAACTCAAGAGGCTTCCATAGCCTTGGCAACTCATGACAAGAGCCTTGGGTGATTACTGACGTCATAAATAAGAGTGTCAATTGTTAAATCAACTACAGGAGTCACTGTGCACTCACTCCCCATGTAGGATCTCTGTCCTTAATATGTTGTACTATGTGAATTAATGGTATAACTAGTACTCAAACAGTACTTTATACTTTGTGTTTCTGTGTAGGTGCAAACTCTTGAAATCTTTACTTAGTAGATACTAAATTGGTCTTCTGTATATAAAGATAATTGAAAATGAATTTTGATGCGAATGGGATGGGAGAGGGAGTGGGAGATGGGATGATTACAGGTGGGAGGGAGTTTATGGTGGTGGTGGGGGGAAGGCCACTGTAATCCAAAAGCTGTACTTTGGAAATTTATATTTATTAAATAAATTTTTTTTAAGTTACTAAAAAGGAATGCTAATCTCTTTGAGTCAGTTAACCAGCCCTATGGGAAGCCTAATCACTCAGAACCTAAGCCTTTAATCTAGCAGAATCCAGCTACTGCTTTTGGCCACCCTTAGTGCAAGTCAAGAGAAAGGAAGGAGATAAAGAGCCCTATTCTATTCACTCAATAATCATTAAATAGTATTCTACATGCCACTGTGAACATGCCACTGGCTGCCTTCAAGGAGTTCAAAGTACTGAGATTGTCCTGGGGAGTAACTCTTTACAAGAGAAAATGTGAAACTACTGTAACTGACAGCTTGATTGCCCTTCCAGATCTGCTGCCCACCTACTCATCGTGGTATCCGCCTCAGCAGCAGGCTACCTAGGGTGACCCAGAGCACAGGCTCCTGTGCACTATGCTTTCCACTGGGTCCTTCCAACAGAAGACCCAAGCATGAAAGAGGGAAGGGAGGGGGAGTGAGCTCAGATGCCTCTCTGCCAAGGGCACTTGCAGATCCAAAGGCAGGTAACAACCCAGCTACAACTAGTCCTGAGTTTCCCCTACAGCCACAGTTTTTAAATAACCCCAATGAAATACACTGTCCTTTATTACTGACGATGCCATTTGTTCTCCCTTAGAACCCTGACTGCATATCTAGATAAGGTGAAATGTGATGGCTCCTCTGACTCTTCTTTACCTCAGATATTTTCTGCCCTGTCAATCCTTCTCTACTCTAACTTTCCAAATGCTTGGGTTCTTACCTAGGTTGTTTCAGATTTTTTCCCAAATTGGCAAACTTACCAGGAAGAGCCCTTCTAGGAAGGAGGAACTACATGAAACGGCACCAAGGCATGTGTAAAAGAGACTGACATAGACTTGCCGTGTTCTGTAGCATGGCTGAAGACCAAGCTCAAATCTGGAGATTCTGTGGAGTGTTTTAAGGGGGGAAATGAGCCTTGCTTTAATTTAAAAAAAAAAATGAGGAGGAAGCTATTATTTCATCTTCACATTTCTAACTCAAAGAAATGTCACTCAAAGGAATTAGTAATTTTTGCTTTATTACTGCAAGAGGAGTTGCCTGAGAACAATGATAGCTAATTCCCCAGCATGAACACAGCAGAGGCAAGTGACCCTGATAGCTGAGGCTTAAAAGTTTCAGTAAATAACAAAGGAAAGAAAACAACAGTGAGTAGGTTTCTCTAAAGTAAATCTGAGGGGCAGCATTCGGTCTTGCATTTAAAACACTGCTTGGAATACCATATCCCCTGACAGAGTGCCTGGGTTCAAGTCTCAGCTTCACTCCCTATTTTAGCCTCCTGCTGAAGCATACCCTGGGAAGCACCAGAGTATGCTGCTTTCAAATCCATGAAAGAAGATTTTATTACTCAATAAAGTTTATAATGAAACTGAAGCATAGGGAAGTTAAATTGACCAAAATCATTCAGCTAGCAAGTTGCAGAGCCAGGACCCGAAGTCACAACCTTGACTGTATTCTTTTAAGCACAATAGTATACTTTATCTCTAAATGGGAAAGAGTTGAACCCAAAAGTTAGGAACTTCAAAAAGCCTTTCCAACACACTTATTTCTCACATATCACAATTAATTAAGCCCCTTTCTCTGTTTAACTTCTTAAAAAATAAAGTAGGGGTAGGTAGCAAACAAATACAACATTTATTGGGTAAATGGAAGAGAGAATTGCCAAGAAGTGGTTGTGGTGTGAGAACAGGAGGGAGCAGCCTGGCCAGATTGATGGAGTCTGACAAGAATATGACCCAAACACTGCTACTAAATACCAACGGGGCCTCCAACACCGTTGTAAAGGCTAGTGTCGCTTCCTTGGCAGGCAGACCATTTACTTTGGCTCTAACATTCCAAAAAAAAAAAAAAAAGGCAAAGTAATGATGATAATAATGAATGGATGGCAGCCCTACAATCGCTGTGGTTTGGCAAGTGTGTCCTGGGACTACACATCCTCCCATGATCAGAGGGACCCTCCCACTCCCCAAGGGAAGGTTTTTCACACTGTGTTTTCAGCATCATTCTCCTGTCCCACACTAGTCCACACTGCAGGTACCCCCACTGTAACCAATCCAGACTCTCCAGGACAATGTAAAGAAGGGACATTCACTTACTTAATGACTGCTACCCCCAGCATCATAATAATAAAAACCAAAACCTGTTGACTTTCCTAATATGAATCTGAAAATACAAATGTAGACATAAACCAAAAGGGGCAAGAAAATTACTCCCATGCATCATTGTCTAATCAGGGTATGGGGAACCTGTTTCTGCCAAGGGCCTTTGGATATTTATAACATCATTCTGGGCTATATGGTCCATACAAAATTATCAACTTAAAAATTAGCTTGTTGTAGTTCTGTTGACTTTTTAATCCCTCCTGTGGTTGCCTTGGCAGAGCCAGACCAAATGATTTGGTAGGCCTTATATGGTCCACAGGCCAGACATTTCCCACCTGTGAACCAAATATATATAACACAATGTATATATTAGACTGTGGTATACAAGAGTCAACTCACAAAGACTTTCACATGAAGTTGAAAGATTCTTTAAGGCCAGGAAATGGTGAGGTTGTTCAAAGTGTGTTACATGAAACGAATTTATTTTACTGAGTTGTTATCAAATGTTATGCCATGAGCATCTAGCAAAAATTATTCTAAGAAGCAGTCATGGTAATAACAATTTTGCATTTGTTTTCACACTGTTGCAGAGAGTCATTTCATTATTTCGATTAAGTGAAAACAGTCTGTCTCCACCAAAACTCATGTGGAAGTTTGATCCCAATGAAATGGTATTAAGAAGTGGTGGAGTCTAAAAAGTCTTTGAGGTCATTAGCAATGTGCCCTCAAGAATAGTTAATGCTTCTCTACGGGAATGAGGTCACTGTCTCAGAAGTTTGGTCCCCTTTTCTTGCGATGCCTTCATGTGCTCCCACCATGTGATGTCATTCACAATATCAAGATGCAACGTGAGGTCCCCACCAGGTGTAGCTGCCCAATCTTGAGCTTCCATGCCACCAGAACCATGAGAGAAATAAGTTTTCTTTGTAAATTACCCAGTCTCAGGTATTCTGTTACAGCAACAGAGAATAGGCTAAGACAGTTACGTTTTTATGTGCTGTAAAGAATCCATGTGAAAAATGCATTAGAGAATTTAGCACACTAGGGGAAAACAAAGCCTCTTCTGAAGGGCTGAAATGATCCTTCTATTCTGTTCTATGAGATCTATAAAACTTACTAGGTTTCCCTCTTTATCTTGGCTTCCAGGAGCCTCAGTAGATAAGATTAAACAAAAAAATTTCATGAAATAATTAAGTTGGTATGTTTTCATTCTTCTTTCCTCTGCCCTGATAGTCTACTTCTAACATATTAACCTTATTTAATAAATATTCTTGGTTGTATAGTTAGTTCCTAGATTTTTTAAAATTTTTATTTATTTATTTTAATGTTATTTGAAAGGTAGAAAACAAGAGCTAGAAATATCTTCCATTCACGGGTTCAGTTCCCAACAGCTAGAGCTTGGGGGCCAAAATCAGGAGGCCAGAATTCAATCCAGGCCTCCCCACGTGAAGTGGCAGGGACCCAAGTACTTGAGACATTCTTTGTTGCCTCCTAGGGTGCACATTGGCAGGAAGCTGAACAAAGAAGAATAGCTAGGACATGAATCACACACTCTGATCTGGGATGTAGGCATCCTGAGTGGTGACTTAACAACTGTGCTATATATCTGCCCCTGGACTTTTTTAAAAGGAAAGCAAAAGGGTATTACGTATAAGGAAAAGGAAAAAAATAAGACATAACAGGCCTCAGATGGAATAGTCACATGAAGATAAGAACACATTCTAAGAAGCAAGGGGAAGAATAAGGAGGAGGTCCAGTAACCGTATTCCGTAAGGAATAGTTGCAAGATCAGTGAATATATGATCTAAATAAAGAATAATAAAATAAAGTAAAATAATAAGCAAAAAAAATAGAATAAGAGGCATCAGGACAGGTTCTTTCATACTGTGAAGAATTCAAATTCTAAAGAAGGAAAAAATTGAGAATTTAGGTAGAAAAGGTAGATTTTGTTTTCATGGTTTTTTTGGTTATTGATGAACAGAGAGATAGAAATATAGACAAAGAGACCCCATTTGCTGGTTGATACCCCAAATGCCCACAACAGCAGGGTCTGGGTCAGGGCTGAAGCCAGTAACCCTGAACTTAAACCAGGTATCCCATGTGGGTAGCCAGAGCCCAATTAACTTGAGCCATCACCATGGCTTCTCAGGGTCTGCATTAGCAGGAACCTGGAGTCAGAGGCCAAAGCTGGGTGTGGAACTCAAGTAACCTGAAGTGAGGCAACAGGCATCTTAAACAGCATCTTAATTATTAGGATTAATGTCTGCAGAACACATATATTTTTACTCAGTATAAAAAAGATGTGGGGGAGGGACATTTGGCAGTGGTTAAGCCACCAACTGAGATACTGCATCCCATATCAGAATGTCTGGATTCAACTCTTATTCTACTCCCAATTCCAGCTTCCTGTTAATTCACACCTTAGGTGGCACAAGGTAATGGTTCAAGCAGTTGGCTCCATTCTACCACATGAAAAGTCTAGATGGAGTTCCTAGCTCCTGGCTTCAGCTTGGCCCGGCCCCAGCTATTGCAGGTATTTGGGGAGTGAATCAGTGAATAGGAAATCAATCTCTCAATCTCTCTCTCTCTCTTAAATAATTAAAATGACTTTTTTAAAAAATTATTTATTTATTTATTTGACAGGTAGAGTTACAGACAGTGAGAGAGAGAGACAGAGAGAAAGGTCTTCCTTCCGTTGGTTCGCTCCCTAAATGGCCTCAACGGCCGGAACTGTGCTAATCCCGAGCCAGGAGCCAGGAGCCAGGAGCTTCTTCTGGGTCTCCCACGTGGGTGCAGGGACCCGAGGACTTGGGCCATCTTCTACTGCTTTTCCAGGCCACAGCAGAGAGCTGGATTGGAAGAGGAGCAACCAGGACCAGAACTGGCACACATATAAGATGCTGGCGCCACAGACGGAGGATTAACCTAGTGTGCCACGGCACCAGCCCCTAAAATGACTTTTAAAAGTTGAAAAAAAAAAAAAAAACTTTTTTCTAATACATTCAGTCATCCAAGAATGAATATTTTGTAAAGCGGTGAAATCACTGGAGTTATTCAAGCAGAGAAGCTAGAAAACTACCTCCTATGAATGCTGAAAAGTAGAATTTTGCTCAGGTTAGATGACGAAGTATGCATGTACTCAAAGAGAGGACTCCAGAGATCTGGGGTTCAGAGACAGGGGCCTGTTAATTTCCAACTGCTGGAAAAACTGTATATTTCTTTGCCCTCCTCCAGATTTTAAACTCTTAATGACATTACATTCCATAAAAGATGAAGATGTATATAGAACTCCTAGAGCCAATTCAAATTCCCTGCCCTTTGTGGGGAAGAGAAGTTAAAAAAGAACTTCATGAAAAGTGGAAAATTTCCTGTGTTCCAAAAATGTGGATTGCTGGACACAACTCTAGACTCCATCATCCTAATTAGGTCCCTTCAGACACACCACAAGAGCTTACCTTCACCCTCCATGCAACATCCCAGGCCCCCTGCCTGCACTGTACAACATGCCCTATGAAAGGGCAGCTCTGTTGCAGATCCAGTCAATCTTTTATAGAGCACTTTCAAAGACATATTTAGACCTCTACACCATACACTGTGGGAGAACCAAAAGAAGGGCCAAGACCCAATATCCACTTTCATGGGCAGACAATCTAATTATGAATCACAGTCCAAGGACAGTCCAATCCAAAAGGCATAAAAAACTGACCAAGAAAATTTACCCTTTGGAAAGTAAATTCTGACTGCATCTCCCTAAATTTTCATTCCCTGTTAAGTTCCTTAAATGAAGTCATTTCTGATATTCCTCAAAATTATAAAAGTTATAAATGCTGTGTTCAAAAAAAGACTAAGATGAAAATAGAGACAATATTGCAAATGATATTGCATAATCACTCTCCTAGATATATAGAAATGCTAGTCAATGGTTTAGTAAACTACTAGTAGATGGGCTAAAAACAAGAGGAAATGATTTCTAAGAGAACAGGATCTAATGTGGACCAGAAGATGAGCCCAACTGGTAAGGCAATTTCCATACATGGAAGAAACTCTAACATTGTCTAAATGGAGATAATGTGAGAGAAGGGGAAGAAAAGATGGTGATCAGTTCCATGAGATCCCAGTAAGGGCAGTGCTCTGCAAGGTGGATAATAGGCTCTCTGCCTTTGGACCTCACAGCAGCCTGCAATATCAGCCACGGTTCTTGTAACATCTGTGCCTTGGGTCTCAGCTCTGTTCTTTCCCTCTTTCCCTCCTGATTCCTTCACCTTCTTGTACACCTCAACTTACTCCACTAAGACATCCCCAAAAACTACCCTCCCCATATAAAGTGAGTTCTCTCTCATAACCTACTTCCTTCAGCATTCATCAGTCTTTGTATAGATATTTATATATGTTTGTTTAATTTTGATCTCCATTATTCTAAGCTCTATGAGGTGGAAAAGTAGTCTATTCACTTCTGTAGTTCTAATATCCAACAATTTGTTAATCAATGAATATTTAATAAATGAACAAGGTCAATTTCCCATTCTCCTACTAATCTGTCATATTAAAAGATAAAAATCTGCTCCTAAAAAGTGAATGAGTACCAAATGAATACCCTGGAACTGATTAATTATTCACTCATTGCACAACATTGGTGTGTGTTGGATAGTGAAATATTACTTTCTTTTGCTTCATTTAGGATTTTATAATAGGTGATCAATCTCATTCTCCCTTATATTTCTGTGTGCTAAGACATAGAAAAAAAATACAATAAAAATAAAAAAAACTCACTTTGGCCAGTAATTTTCAACTTTATTCTTTGACAAAAATATGAGATGGTAAGAACTTCATGTCTTTCCATTTTCCTGATTTATTTCATGGGAAATGTGCAAATAATTATCAAAATATCTACAGTGTTAACAGGGAAAGGAGAACATAAAGGACCCAAAAAGTTCCTCCAAAATAGAAACAACACACTATCAAGCCAACGATATTTTATGTGGAAGAAAAGAGAGCTGAGTAAAAACTACCCCAGCTATTCACAAAGAGAAAATTTCTCAGTCTGTCACTAGGAACTCGCTACTGCCCCTATCAAAGAGATTGATGTTTCCCCTTCTTTGAATGAGCCCTGGAGACAGAAGACCTTGGCAAAGATCCTTTGCATGACCCAACTTTAGTCAGATTCCTAAGCCATCTACCAGGCACATCTGTTCACATTCTTCTAAAACCCAATTTTAGCAAGAAATTCCCCCCACCCCCTGGTATCTGATCACTTTTGATGTCTGATCAGGTTTCATATCTTCTACCCACTCCCCACAGGTGACATCTGATCACCCTAGCCTGCTTTCAGCATAAATCTGCTAAGTTAGTGTGGCTCCTGATCACCTTAGTAATTTTCCATCCACTGACTGCGACCACCAGCACCACCCCAGCTCCTTGGCAGTAACTTCCCAGTAGCCTATGCTGTAGTCCATGCTGTATTGAGGGGTTAGCCAAATCTCTCTCCCCCACTGGGTCCCCCTACCTATCACAATGGTCCTGAAGAGAGTCTGCCTTGCTATGTTTTTTCTTTAACAACATGTACTCCTTTACTTTGCTCAAATATCCCTCCTCCATAATGGTTTTTACCCCATTATCTCTTTTTCCTCCAAGGTTCCAAGCCTTACTCTCAGTTCCCTGAAATTAATGTATTATTGATACAGCTTAGTGTTGTTAGGTGTCATGATGTATATCTAACCACCCTATCTCTACCATTTTGGAGGGGCACTTCCCTCTTTTCCCCCTTTCTCAAACCTCCCATGCCTACCAACGACCACAGATAAGAATATAATTCTTGTTTGCCAAATTCACACACTAATCCTCTCCCTCCCATCCACCCAACCCACCCGGCCACCACATTTCATAGTTCCAGGGGTGAGTACCTTGAAAACAATAACCAGATAGATTCCCTTCCAGATCTCCTTCTCCAGAAGCATCTTCCTGATGGAAGAGAGAGCCAGTTTGGTAGAATTTGAGTCTGTCCCATATCTACACAGGGACCAGAGAAGTAGAGCAAGAAGATCTGAGGACAGATGGATGAAAGAGAGAAGCAAAAAGAACAAGGCAAGTGAGAGAAGCAGAGTTAACCACATTCAGGTTTCTGGTTCCTGCACTTTCCTGAAACCCAATGATACTCCACATATTTAACAGCAAAATGGCCACAAATCCTTTCCCTACCTGTTCTCACACCCCTGCAATATGACTTTGCAACTCCTTCCATCAAAAGATGAAACATAGGGCAGGCATTATGGCACAGCTCATTGGTCCACTGCTTGAGATGCCCACATCCCATATCAGAGTGCCTAGTTGAGTTCCAGCTACGGTGAGCTTTCAATCCAGTTTGCTACTAATGTGCCTGGAAGACAGCATATAATGGTCCCAGTACTTGGATTCCTGCAACCCATGTGGGAGTCCCAGATGGAGTTCTTGACTCCTGGTTTCAGCCTAGTCTAGCCCTGGCTGTTTCAAGTATTTGAAGAGTAGACCAACAGATCAAAGATTTCTGTCTGTCTGTGTCTCTCTCTCTCTTTCTCTCTCTCTCTCTCTCTCTCTCTCTCTGTGACATTCTGCTTTTCAAATAAGTGAATATTTTTTTTTAAATGATGGAATCTATTTCCCCACCTCTTGAATCTGGGGTATAACTCTCTTTAGCTAACTGGGACAGTGGCATATGGGACACAGACACTTGAAAAGCACTTGTACATTGGGGTTGCCCTATTGCTGTTCTTGGAAGCCTGAAACCTCCATTTGAACAAGCCAGGGCTAGCCTGAAGGATGATGAGAGATATGCAATCCCCATCAGCCCAGCTGACAACCAGCCAATCCAGAATGAGCACTGCCTGGCTGACCAGCAGCCGAGAGCAGATGTTTTAATGACCCAGCCAAGATAAGCAGAATTATTGTCAAGTTGAACCCAGTTCAAATGGTTGTTATTTTAAGCCACTAAGTTTTGGGAGGGTTTGTTTCACAGCAAAAGCTGAACTATGAAATCAAGTCCCTATACAGTGCCTTTGGACACAGATGCCAGACACCATCAGGCCTCAGTCTCCCAGCCTCCCTCCTTTAGCCTTAAGTTTCCTTGCCCTGGTTCTACATTGCAAATCAAACCACTTACTAAAATAAACTCTCTAAATTGAAGGAGTTATTCAACTGATCCCAGAGGGTCCCAGATGACGAGACTCATGAGGTCATTTATCACCCCTATAGACAACATCTTGATATTTGGTCTCATCTTGAAGAATTTAGGACCCCAGGCCCTGAGCAAGAAGTCATTACCATCTGACTGACAGAAGCCCAATTTGTCATCATCAAAATTCTCAAAAGAACATGGTTGTTGCTGACTAATCCAAGGAAGGCCATGAGCTCTGTGGACTGACCAGGAGCCTGCACACAAGCTGAACACGCACTTTTCAACCTCAATCTACAAGAACTTTTACTCCTAACTCCTCAGGGAGTCCAAGAATCAAGCAATGGCTGCCCATCTCCTTGCTCTGAGCTTTGAAAATAAATACCTACTTTCTTCTACCACTTCAATGTCAGTGATTGGCTTTCTGCATGTCAGGAAAACAGACCCAGGTTTTGGGATTCTGCAACAACTACATATCCACCTTTGCATTTCAAGACACAGACTTAGAGCAATTCCTTTTAATTCAAGATAGTTTGACTGAGTGATCTTTCTTTGGCATCAAAAATTATAATAATTCACCTTTGCATTTTCAAATGCTTCTCTTCACAGGAGCCCAAAGAATATTCAAATATTAAACAATTTTAAACATTTTGTTCCACTGAGATTTTTTCAGATGAAGCTACTCACACATATTATGCTTTCCTAGGCTCCATAATCATCTATGTCCTCTATAGTTTCACCAATCTTAAGCTTCTGCATGCTGCCAAAGTATGTATCTTATAGACTTTCTACCAAAAAACAAAAAAGATTTATGATCTGACCCCTGCTTATTCTTTGTACTACAGATTCCTGTTGTTTTTATCACATGGTTCATGATTCTGTCAAAGTGAACTACTTTCAGTTTTCTGAATATGCTATGTTCTCCTATGTCTTTAAGTCTTTGGAAATGTCCTTCATTCTTGCACTTATTTAACAACCATGCATTAAGTGCCAAGTGTGGGCAAAGCACTATTAAAGCTTTTGGGGATCCAGCAGGGGGAGGAAACAAAATTTTAAACCTTTCTCACCTCATAATGGCTCTATCACCAGAACTTACTTCAAGCAGCAGCTCCTCTGGGAAACTTTCCTGGCCTCCTGGAACCTGAGTTACACACTCTTCACTCTCCACTCTATCATGGTATTTCTTGGTATAGCATAGTGGTTAATTCATACAAGTTTCTTCATCTGCAAACTGGGAATTATAATGGATTACAGGTGTGTACCCTGTGTCATTGTCCCTTTTACTCCTTGCCACTCCCTGTCTTAAAACTCTCACCTCTCAGGTGAGAATGTACAAGGCAGGGAACAAAATTTAGGAAGTTCAAGTGTAGGATTTAGAGACAGTCTTTACTAGTATCATCACTATAACAACTCTCCTAATTGACAGCTTTGGATATATGGAACATATTTTCATATATGTGTAAGACAGACAAAGCCTGTTAGTAATGTGGAGAAACTCAGCACTAGGAACAAATACACAAAACTAGAGAAAACAGTCACAATTTTGACAACTAGTGTGGCACACATTCCAACTAGGAAGAACAAATATCAGCCATAGGAGAGGAAGGTAGCATATTATTAGCTTAGCCCTACCTACAACTTAATAACTCCTCAATAAATGTAAATACATTAACATTCTCTGGATTAGATCTAATTGTAAAATTTTTAAACTCTCAAATGGTTATACTACATAAAAGCTCAAATAATTATTTTTGTTTTATCCAGGAATTATCATGTTGCAAATGATACATTTTTTTTTCTTAATTCAGCTGGACACAAAACTGCCTGATCTAAATCAGTTGTGATGTGGATCTTTTGGGGTCCAAATTTTACAAGAGATAGGCTCTATGATTGAAAACCTAATGGTGGTATACAAGGAAATATCCTTGCGATATAAAATAAGAAGTACTATAGTGAGATTAGGGGTTATTCTGAGATCCTATATGTTGGGGAGCCTTAATATATGTGTTGGGCATGGGGGTTGCCCATTAAACCAGTCAGCTACCTCACATGCCAAGTGACATGGATGGTATTGAGTAAGCAAACACATGCTAATGGTTCAGTACCCAACCATACATGTTTCCATCTGCCTGATACATCAACTTACTAAGCAAAGGCCTGAACTATTTATCTTTTCCTTCCTACATTGTACTAACTACATGACTGGAGAAGCCAAAAAAGATCAAATGATAGTCCTGATTTCTATCAACCCCACACACCTAAGAAGGGGGGAAAAAGGTTAAATACACATAAATTGCACATACACATGGGATAGGCAGGGCACTCTCAAGTTCACCTGTTCCCTGCAGAAGCTCTGGCTTACACCAACATTATCTAGACAGGCTGCATTATCATGTTTACAGATACATAGCCTACTGACCAACCTTTCTGAATCCAACATAAAGTTTTAAAGAATTAAGCCTGTGTAGTATAAACCCCTTAAAAGATTACAATAATTAGAGATACAGAGACATGTAAATATTTGTTGGTCAAACCAAATTCGTGTTGCCTGGTATTTTCCTTGGAGCCTTCCCATGCCATTACCCTGAAATATGATATATACAAATGCTGAGTGACTGCAAATGAAATAATGTGACCCTATATACACAGTGACAGTTTAAAATTACATTTGCTTTGGTTATTTTTATGTTAGACATCTCAAACAGTTTATCCCAAGCTTAGTACATTTCGTTTCCTAAACAAAACAATGAAGGGGAACATAAAAGTACTTAAATAGCAGTGCAACAATGAGTAATTTTAATTCCTTGACAAAATTGAGACTATGATTTTTAAGTCATTGGTATTTTCATTCATTCAACAAATATGCATTGAGTATTGTATTTATTAAAACACATAATAGAAGACTATATCAGTGTCTGTGATCACTTTTATTAGACTTTTAAAATAACTATTAACAAAAAGGCCACATTTTAATGGGGAATTTATATCACACACCTAAACTAAAGCATTCTTTTGGATAGGTAGCAGATTTCTACCTATCTAAATACTGTTTTAAAAAAAAAAAAAACATATAATTGGAGAAAGAGAAACTTACATATAATGTGATTCACTGATAAGAACATCTGCCACTACATTATATTCCTGAGGGGCGAAACAGCCTCAATCTAATAATAAGGCAATCACATGACAAAATGAAATTGAGGACTTGATCCCACCCCCACCCCCACTGACAACACTCAAAAGAAAAAATTGGCCTGGACTTTTCAAAAATGCCAATGTCATAAAAGGCTAAAAGCTGGGGAACTGTTTAGAGTGCTCAAAAATAAATGAAGCTCAAAAAACATGACAATTAAATGACAGAGGCTAGAAAGTGGAGAACAGGCTGCAGTGTTGGGGCTAGCTGGTTTAGCTGCTGCCTGCAACACCTGCATCCACTATAGGCACGAGTTCATGTCTCAGCTACCCCACTTCTGATCCAGCTCTCCACTTATGTCCAGGAAAGCCCTGGAAGATGACCCATGTGTATGGGCTCCTGCACTCATGCAGGAGACTGGGATGAAGCTCCTGGCTTTTGGCTTCGGCCTGTCCCAGCATTGCCTGCTGCAGCAATCTGGGGAGTGAACCAGCAGATGGAGGATCTCTCTCTCTCTCCTCTCTCTCGCTGTCTCTCTCTCTCTTGCTCTGTGTGTGTGTGTGTGTGTGTGTCTCCCTCTGTCTCTGTAACTCTGATTTTCAAATATATATAAATAAATATTTTTTTAAAATGTAATGAGGGGCCGGTGCAGTGGCCTACTGGGTAAAGCCACCACCTGCAGTGCCAGCATCCCATATGGATGCTGGTTCGAGTCCCAGCTGCTCCTCTTCTGCCCCACTCTCTGCTATGGCCTACAAGATATGCCCACGAGGGGGACCCGGAGGAGGCTCCTGGCTCCCAGCTCCAGCCGTGGCAGCCATTTGGGGAGTGCAGCAGTGGATGGAAGACCTCTCTCCTTGAATAGATTCTGGATCAAAAAAAATTTTTTTAAAGGAAAAGAAAAAACAGAAAAAAAAGTTATAAAAGACATGATTATTGAGGTATTTGGGAAATTTGAATATGGACTGCATTTTAGATAATAATATTGTACCACTGTTGGGTTTTCCAAGCCTTGCTCCCAGAAGATACATAGTGAAGTCTCCAGCGGTGATGTCTACATTAACTTTTAAAAAAAAAAAAAAAAAAAGATTTATTTATTTATTTTGAAAGTCAGAGTTAGAGAGAGAGAGGGAAAGACAGAGAGAGAGATCATCCATCTGCTGGTTCATTCCCCAAATGACCACAATGGCAGAGGAAAAGCAAGGCTGAAGCCAGGAGTCAGGAGCTTGAGCCATCTTCCAATGCTTTCCCAGGCCATTAGCAGAGAGCTGGATCAGAAGTGGAGCAGCCAGGACATGAACCAGCACCCATATGGGATGCTGGAAAACAAAGTACAGCTTTTCCTAGTATGCCACAACACTGGCCCCAGCAATTAACTCTTAAATGGATCAGAAAAAAAAGAAAGATAAAAGCAAATGTGGCAAACATTTATATGGATTTAAATGAACAATGTGCACGTGTTCATTGACTCTTCCACATTTTCTGTACTTTTTTTTTGACAGGCAGAGTGGACAGTGAGAGAGAGAGACCGAGAGAAAGGTCTTCCTTTGCCATTGGTTCACCCTCCAGTGGCTGCCGCAGCCGGCGAGCCAGGTGCTTCTCCTGGTCTCCCATGGGGTGCAGGGCCCAAGCACTTGGGCCATCCTCCACTGCACTCCCATGCCACAGCAGAGAGCTGGCCTGGAAGAGGGGCAACCGGGACAGAATCTGGCACCCCAACCAGGACTAGAACCCAGTGTGCAGGCGCCGCAAGGCAGAGGATTAGCCTATTGAGCCGCAGCGCCGGCCATTTTCTGTACTTTTAAAAGTTTCTAATAATAAACAGTTTGAAGGAAAATTTTAAGTGCTACATTAGCAATCCATGTAATTGTGTGTATGTGTGTGAATGTGTGAAACAGAAATAAGAGAGATACCAACAATGTTATCTCCAAAACTTGAAGCAAATCAATGTAAATTTCTAAAGGCAGCCTACATGGAAACATGGATTTCTATGAATTATTCCTAAAAGAAATGCATATTTCTTACATTTTTCTAAAAATTTTTGGCTTTATCGCAAATTTTCTTTTCTCTTTCAAGTGTTTTGCCTTATCACCAAATTTAACCATAACTACTTCATTTGAAGAATTAAATGATTTGTAAAATCTGACAATAATTAAGATATTTCATCATGAAAATTAACATACATACAACTCAAATTATGAAAATTACAAGGGGGACTTTGATTTCCTTACACACGTTAGAGCCCTGGTGTCTTGAATTTTTCCATATGTTTTACAAAGAAATAACACGAATTTATCAAAAGAAAAATTAGTCAGATACTCTGTGGATGTCCTGCTAACCACAGGGATCATGGCTAGTTTTTAAAAACCTTCTCTGTAACTGACTTAAATTATAGGAGATTATAGGCTTTGATGACCACACATAAAGTTCCAGAGGGCCCCACTTCCACTTGATTTAAATAAACACAGTCAAAATTAACAACTGGTTAATAGCCCAGAATGTCTTCTTATGTAGAACAGATGTTACTAAAGATCTTTGAAACAATTGTACTTTATTTGCATGCTTAAAAGAATTAAATCAGCATATTGGCTGAAGAGTAACCTGGGTGGCACTCATTAAAATCTATCATTTGAAAGTGATCCCCTCTAGGAAAAAAAAAAAAAAAAACACCGACCTCCTCATAGGCTGTCTTTAGCAAGTTCAGACTGGTGCTGATACTAAGCAGGGCACTGGGGTTTCTAGAAGATGAATTTTACAAACTTTCCTTGTTCGTTATAGGAAATAAAATGAAATTGGATCCCCACTCCTGCTTCCAATTCTGCTCCAAGAAGTTATGATGTTCCAAGGGAATTAGTTTAGTTACAGATAAAGATGTTCCCACTGTAAATCACTTTAATATGTTGAACTGCCAATCTGACAGTATGATACTCTACACACATGAAATGAAACTTAAGGAAATGTTAACTCTGCCACTCACACACCCAGGAAAAAAATCCTTCTTTCTCTGAATAATTTATTCTGTAAAATATTTATTTTTTAAGAAAATTAATAAGGAGAACAATAGGAATCCTGGCTTTTACATTTTTCTTTTTAGATATATATTGTGGGATCTCCAATCACATATATCAGTGAAATGATAATTAGAGATACAATGACATCATAAGAGTCAAAGCCATAAATTATACGATATTGGACATCAGAATAATATTTGACCATAGAAGTTTGGCAATTTGGAGCTGGCACAGTGGCATGGCAGGTTAATCCTCTGACTGCGGCGCCTGCATCCCATACAGGTGCTAGTTGGTGTCTCGGCTGCTCCTCTTTCAATTCAGCTCTGCTAATGGCCTGGGAAAGCCAGTATGACCCAAGTGCTCTGGCCCCTGAACCCATGTGGAAGACCTGGAAGAAGCTGTTGACTCCTGGATTCAGACTGGCCCAGCTCTGGTCATTGCGGCCATGTGGGGAGTAAACCAGCGGATGGAAGACCTCTCTCTCTTTGTCCTTCCTTCTCTCTGTCTGTAACTCTGCCTCTCAAATAAATAAACAAATCTTAAAAGAAAAAGTTAGGCAACTTGAGGATCAGGCATTTAACTTAGTGGTTGAGATGCCTGCATCCTGTATCTGAGTACCCTAGTTCAAGCCACAGCTCCAGCTCCTGACTCTAACTATGACAATGCAGTCCCTGGGAGGTAGTGGTGATGACTCCAGTAATTGGGTTCCCACCACTCATGTGGGAAATCTGGCGTGACCCAGCTTTGGCCATTACAGACATTTAAGGAGTGAGCCTCCCCAAATAAATAATATAATTTTAATTTTTTTTTCTTTTTAATTTAGGAAATTTGAGGCAATTGGCAGTATTTATATACCTAACAAAGCAATGTCAAAGATCTGGGACTTCTTCAGGCAAGCTCCAGAAGAGTAGCTTCCCAATTATAGCAAGGTAGAATCTTTATAATACTTAGAAATACCATGATTGGAATACCCAAAAGGCACATTTTTTCCTCTTGAATTTTGTTTTAACATTTCCTTGATGTTAATCTATTGCCTAATAATGTCCATTTTTAAATATCTAAGTTGAATAAAGAAATAGCACTCCTGACCCAGGTGGTTTGCTCCCAACAGAACCCCATGAAAACTGGGAAAGGAAATATGAAAAACATTACATTTGGAAATCCACTAGAAGACTTCAACCCAGAAACACAAAAGGCTGACCACAGCGGCTGCCATTTCCGTGGACTCTGGGTTAGCTACCCCTGGATAGCCCCAGGAAGAAGAGAGAAGCCCACCCACAGGGGTTTGAAGTACCGTGTTCAACCATGGCACCACCATGATGATGAGTCGGCAGAATAGAGAAGACTATACCCAAAGAGCATTACCAAGCCCCTCAAGATGAAAAATTTGCAACCAGCAGGGTGGACCTTATCAGAGATGAAAGGTTCAGAACAGTTAATAGTTAAATGTTTAGGCCAGCACTGCGGCTCATTTGGCTAATGCTCTGCCTGCAGCGGTGGCACCCCCGGGTTCTAGTCCCGGTTGGGGCGCCAATTCTGTCCCAGTTGCTCCTCTTCCAGACCAGCTCTCTGTTGTGGCCCAGGAAGGCAGTGGAGGATGGCCCAAGTGCTTGGGCTCTGCACCCGCATGGGAGACCAGGAGGAACCACCTGGCTCCTGGCTTCGGATCGGCGCAGCGCACCAGCCGTGGGAGCCATTTGGAGGGTGAACCAACAGAAAGGAAGACTTTTCTCTCTGTCTCTCTCTCTCACTGTCTAACTCTGCCTGTCAAAAAAAAAAAAAAAAAAAAAAAAGTTAAATGTTTAATAATACACTTCAGCTCAACTGTCACTCTCTACAGTTTTATGTTATTATATACCCCAATACTCAGTTTTAAAAATAATTAGTGATTGTTGCATTTGGCAATATTTTCTCTTTCACACCTCTCTTATTTTAATTCTCTATACTAATCCTATGATCTAAAGTAACCTTTCTCCAAGCCATTCTCCATTATTGCTAAACTTCATTCTCCTTCTTAGGTAAATTAACCCTATGTGAAAATATCTTTCCCACTCAGTTATCATATCTGTCTCTCCCATCTAGAAAATAAGCTCCTGTCTACTACTCTAGCCCCAATTCTGGAAATAGTGCCCGTTTCCATAGACAGTAATGAATAAAGGAGGAAAAGTAAAGTTTTTCGATTATCCTAATCTATGTGGGTTCCTAAGGAAAATCATAAGGCTTCCAGTGACCTAGAATGCCTCACTTACAGAGCAAATCTACCTTTTAATAAACAGAATAAGAATTACAGATTGCTATTAGTATCATCATCACTATTATTATAATGTTGTGATGATGAAAGAAATGATCATTATGACTTATTTTGAGTTAGGCCCTATACTCTTCTTTTTTTTTCTTTTTTTTTTTTTTAAGATTTTATTTATTTATTTCAGAGGTAGAGTTACAGACAGTGAAAGGGACCTTCCATTGGTTCACTCCCCAGATGGCCGCTACAGCCAGCGCTGCGCCGATCTGAAGCCAGGAGCCAGGTACATCTTTCTGGTCTCCCATGTGGGTGCAGGGGCCCAAGCACTTGGACCATCCTCTACTCCTTTCCCAAGCCACAGCAGAGAGCTGGATGGGAAGAGGGGCAGCTGGGACTAGAACCAGTACCCATATAAGATGCCGGCGCCACAGGCGGAGGATTAACCTACTGTGCCACGGCGCCGGTCCCCTCTATCTTCTTATAGAGTAAGGCTGTTAAGTAAATATGAATATCCCAACTTTTCAGATTAAGAAACAGGTCCCCAGAAAGTAAGGAATGTGCCCACAGTCCCACAGCTCTTGAGGGAATGAGCTAGGAGCCCAAGGTCTGGCTGACTCCAGAGCCATGCTCTTTTCACCTGACTGTGCTGTAAATTGATGAGATGAAATTACCCCCTTCAATTCCATCCTTCAGGATTTAAGATCAAGCCAACATGCTTTCCTGTCCCCCTACCCCTTACCAATTCTGCTACTAAATAGTCTCTTGTAGTACTTCTAAAGCATCTGGTATGTAAAGTAACTAAGGAAACTTCAATTTGTAAAATGTTTCCTTTCAGTGCTTGTGTTGTGGCCTAGTGTGTAAAGCCATCCATTTGTGCTGCCAGTATCCCACATGGGCACTGGTTCATGTCCCAGCTGCCTCACTTCCCATCCAGTTCCCTGATAATGGCCTGGGAAAGCAGTGGAAGACGGCCCAAGCGGTTGGATCCCTGCATCCACGTGGGAGATGTGGCTGAAGCTTCTTGATAATAGTTTTAGCTTTGCTCAGGCCTGGCCGTTGCGGCCATTTGGGGAGTGAACCAGCAGCTGAAAGATTCTCTCTCTCTCGGGGCCGGCGCTGTGGTGCAGCAGGTTAATACCCTGACCTGAAGCACTGGCATCCCATATGGGCGCCGATTCGAGACCCGGCTGCTCCACCTCCAATCCAACTCTCTGCTACGGACAGGGAAAGCAGTGAAAGATGGCCCAAGTCCTTGGGCCCCTGCACCCACATGGGAGATCCAGAAGAAGCTCCTGGCTCCAGATAGGAGCAGCTCCGCCCATTGTGGCCAATTGTGGAGTGAACCAACGGATGGAAGACCTCTCTCTCTCTCCCTGTGTAACTCTGACATTCAAATAAATAAATCTTAAAAAAAAAAAAGAGAGAGATTCTCTCTCTCTCTCCTCTCTCTGTAACTCTGAATTTCAAATAAATACATAATTGTCTTTTACAAAAAACATTTCATTTCCTCAGTCATTCATTTTAGAAATATCTAGATAAAGTGTTATTATTTTACATGACTATTTTATTCATTAAGCAGTAATGAACAATGTAGGCACTGATTCCCTAAAATTATCCATATATATCTTCTTTTTCTATCCTCATTCTCTAGCATTACCACCCAGAGTTTGACCCCAGGATCTTGCTTTCATAATCATCAAAGGCCTTAGAATAATTGAGTTGGAAAAAGTCTCAATATACTTGGTAAAATGCTTCCATCTCTGAAAAAGTATAAATACTTATAAATTGCTCAATATGCTTTTAGGAGAGTTGATTACTAAAATTTTAATAGGAAAAAATACTCAAAAGAAAATTAAAATTATGTCTGTTAAGACTAACCCTAACAATTAAATTTGAGAAACAGGAAAACTTGATAAATGAGAAGTTCTTAGATTTTTTCAAAGATAGTAAATTAAACAATGATTTCAAGGGGTATGGGTATTTGCAAATTAGGTCAATGTATCTGGTAGTTTTTTATTGTTGCAAAACATTTTAACGAATGCATGTTTGTGACAACTGCCATTAGAGCTGATAGTAGCAGTAGGCAGTGTTAGCTTTAGCATTATATTCATGTGGAAATATACTTATTAAATTTAAATTTTATTAACTTCAGACTATAAGTCTGAAAAAAGAAAACATTTCTAACCCACTGAATTGTCCTAAGTATTTGAGGTGATGCATATGTTAACTCGTTTGATTTAATTATTGCACATTGTATTCATAAACATACTTAGTTTTAATGGACGCTTTGAAATGCTTCAGGATGATTTATAGAGTCTTTCAATATGTCCTTAAAGCCATGGGAAGCTGGGTTTCACTCTCAGTCCTCACACCCTCACTTTTTTTGTTATTCTTTTCTTTTTTTGTTTATTCATTTATTTTAATTAGAACTAAAAGCATACTATCCAGAAGTAAAAATATGTGTGGTAAATTGAAGGGTTTGGTTACCCCAGTATCTCCATCTAGTGGACACTTAGATTATAAAGTTTATTCAGTAAATTCCTGATCGTCAAGTTCATCGAGCAAAATAATAATGAACAAGATTAACAGTAGAAAAGCAACAGGTATTTTCCTAGAGTTGAGATGTTCAATTAGCAAAACTAGGAGAATCACATTACATTGTTATACTGGAACCCATCCCTAAAGCCACAGTGTTTTAATTTTCCTAAAATTAGGATATGGCTCTCCAGTGTTTTCCTTCATTTCCAGTGACGATTTTCTTGTCACTAAGATCTCGAATCTTGAAAAATTCATTAGAAGTTTTAGATTTAAGCATAAATTTATTTACTGCTATGCAATTATTCACAAAAACCTAGTCTTAGATACAGAATCTCAGTGCTAAAACAGACCTAAGAATTAGTTGTCTAAATTTGCTCATTGTATTAATGAGAAAACTACAAACCAGAGACTTCCCCTCAATTATAGTAATGGAGCCAGAATTCAGATCAGCTCTGTTTTACAGTTCCACACTCTCATGGTGAAAATAAATGCACCCTCCCAGGAGGAGATACTGCTCTCTTTGGAACAAAGTATTCCTGTTATGTTTTTCTCAATTTATCCAAAGTAGTAATAATATGGAAAATGGCTATTTGAAGGATTATAGTAGTAATGCTAACTCACTAATTTAATCCAATCTAATCAATTGCCTCCTTTATGGCAGGCATTGTAAAGATGCCCACACCAACTAAAATAATCATCTCTTTCTTCAAAGAAAAAAGTTTTTGTAAGGTTATTTACTATTTTCCAAGCTGGTTGCACTTATTTCATTATTAATGGAGTCGCCTTTCAAAAGATTGAAAAAGTCATTCCCCATTGTCAATTTCCAGGAGCCCATCTTCCCAACGACTGTCATTTTGTTGTTAATGATGTTTGGTATTGTAGGCCCTAAGGGCAAGTAGCGGGCAACACTGACATATTATGAAAGTGAAATAGGTCATATCTCTTGGCTATAACATAGAACCCAGAGCTCCAAGTAAACAATCCTATAGTTGAGGTCCAGAAAGTCTCTTCAGGGCAGGACTATGATCTAAGCAGCTCATACCTTACCTTACAGAGCTAAGAAGACTAGCATGTGGAACATGGTAACATTCTTTAAAATTTTCCAAGTGATAAGCAGATGCTAACTTGCATTATTCATTCAAAAGGGCATATCTCACTGCATTATTGCTATTAGAAAAAAAAATGTTCCTGCTTGCAATTCAAATCAGTCACAATGCTGGATCCTCTGAGTAAGCTTCTAAAGAATCAAGATCAAACAAGTGGTAGCCCAGAGAGCCCTCAGGCCCATATAAGGGAAAAAGGTACTTAACTCCTGAGAAATTCTAAATAAAATGCTTGAGTCTATCGGGCTCATTTGTGTAAAAGTCCTTTATTTTAAAATTAAAGAATGTATTTTCAACTCGAGGAAGATAAAACTGAACATACATGCAATAATCCCATCCTGTATATTTACTTAAATATGACTGAAGTGATTTTGCTTCAGAATTATTAGTTTAAAAGAAGCCAAATGGAAAAACAGTTGGAGAATAGTGAATATTTACATTATATAATAAATGAGTGGTTAACATGGAAAGCGTTCTTATAAAGCAATGAGGCAACTAATGCACACTCCAGAAGAAACTGAGCTGAGTAGATACCCAGCCAAATCAGAAATTCAGATGGCCAATAAAAGGTATGGAATAGATTTTTTAAACTACTTGATAACCAAAGATGCATCCATAACGGCATCTATCAGCTTGGAAAAGATTTTAAACATCAAGAGTTTTAATAAGTGTATGGGGAAATGGATCTTCTTGTGCAACATTGCTGAATTTGGCAAAATCTTTCTAGATGGCAATTTGGCAATGTATTTCAAAAGTTCAAATCAGAATATCCCTAAAACCCATAATTTTATGCCCTGAGATTTATGCAGAGGAAAGAACTGCACAAGTATGAAAATAATTGGGGAAGACTATTCATCAGAGATTTTTATAATAGTGGAAATTTGAAGCAACTTAGATTCTCACCATAGATGTGTAGTTAAAAATTATAGCATATCCTTTTAAAGACATCTCATTAAATATGAAAACAGGTATTATATAAAACCCTGGAAACAACTGAAATGTACAGTAATAGAACCAAATGGATTACAGTGTGCCTATATATTAAAAAATAAGGCAGAGACCAGCACTGTGGTGCAGTGGGTGAAGCTGCCGCCTGCAGTGCCAGCATCCCATGTGGGTGCCCATTCGAGTCCCAGCTGCTCCACTTCTGATCCAGCTCTCTGCTGTGACCTGGGAGGCCCAGGTCCTTGAGCCCCTGAGCCCACATGGGAGACCCGAAGGAAGTTCCAGGTTCCTGGCTTCGGATCGCCCCAACTTCAGCCATTGTGGCCACTTGGGAAGTAAATTTCCAGATGGAAGACTTGTCTCCCTCTCCCTCTCCCTCTCCCTCTCCCTCTTCCTGTCTCTCTCTCCCTCTGTCTCTCTGTAACTTTGCCTTTCAAATAAATAAATAAATCTTTAAAAAAAAAAAAAAGGGCAGCTGTTAAAGGTAATTCAGTAATGTCCTGACATGGATTGATTCTCAAATTATAGCTTTAAGAGAAAAAGCAGGAGAAAATGTTCGTATAATTTGTATACATTATTTATACATAAAATTGTCCTATGTGTTTCACAAAATGGGGGAACATATGTATCTATTACCTTGGAAAGAGTATTTCTAGTTGATGCTGGGATTGAAAGGAATCTTACCATTTTTTTCTTTTGCTGAACTATAAGACACTAGAGGATAGTGTATAAGTATAAAAATAAAGCTTAATAATGTATCATCACAAAGGAAAGAACCTTGCAGTCAACATCAAGAAACAGTGAGAGTATTGAGAGGAGAGGAAGATGGAGATGGGACGTTACTAATCAACTAGCAGTCCAAGATGAGTAAGCTTCAGAGATCTGCTCTACAACATTGTACCTGCAGTCAACACAAGTGTATTATACACTTCAAAATGTAAGCAGTGGGAAGATTCTGTTTACTAGTTTGCTGGCTCCCTGTTTTTGTTGATCCATGTATTTTGTTCCAGCTCCACATCCTACATTGAGGATATAGAGTGATGTTATGTGCTTTCATTTTTATGATCAAATAAAATCCTACAACAAAAAGCATATTAAAATGGTGGATATCATGGTGTCTTTGCCATGTGAATAAAAGGGAGAAAAAGAAGAGAAGAAAAGAAAAAGAAATGAAACACTGTTAGCACTCTATAAAGTCCCTAGAGGTCCCCAGCTGGTCATTTCCCCTCCCTAATTCCCAAAGGCAGCCACTATACAGAAATCGATTTAAAACTGGCTAAGAATTCCCATCATGAATACTAAATTTTATCATTGCTTTCCCTTATCTGTCAAAATGATGACCTTTCATTCTTTTAATCTGATAAATTACATTAATGAATTTTTAAATGATAAACCAATCTTTAATTCTGAGAACACACACAATTTGCCTATGATGTATTATCCTATTGTATTACTGGATTAAATTTGTGGACATTCTGTTTTGTGTCTTTTTTGCATTTAAAGTCATTAGAGATGGACTTGTAATTTTCTTGTGATGCCTTTATCAAGTCTGGTATCAAGGTTACACTGGCCTCATAAAAAAGTTCAGAAATATTCTTCCTTTGGCTATTCTTTTGAGGAATTTATAGATGATACTTTTATATGACATTTCTATTTTTATGTTAATCCAATCTCCTGCACATAAATTGTAAACTCTTTAAACCTAGGGACTATATCTAGAGTTTTCTGTATCCTGAGCATACTACCCTTTACTTTGGGTGTAGTGGAATTTTAAAAATAATCATTATTCCCTTGACAAAACAATATAAAATGTCACCTATAAAAATGCATATTACTAAGCATATACATGAGATCTTATGATTCACTTTCATCTTTTTAAGAATTTTCTTTTCAGAAGAATCATAAAATGTTGGGCTGTACCACATTTATCGGGTGGTCACTGTGTCTGATACCAGTTACATTAGACCCTAAGGTACCTTATACCATGGGTAACAGCACGAGTTAAGTAGAAAAGTATCTTGTTTTGGCTCAAATACATGTCAATTGGAACTTGGATAACTCCATTCATAGGTTATTTGTCTTTGGTCACATTATATAAATTCTCTGAGCCTCAGTGTTTTCCTCTGCAAAATTGTAAATCTTGCTTTACAAAGTTACCACAAATTAAGAGATGATGTGCATAAAACATCTAGGTGATTAATAGAAATGGTGGGGGGCATCTTTTACTCTCACATAAATTCTAACATAGAAATTTAAGGTCATGTTTTTCAGTAGTAACTTCCAAATCTTGTCTCTCCAAAGCTGCCATGCATACCTTAAACAGTCTCCATTCATTAGCCATTATCTTTCAAGTCACTTTTTTCTCTATGTAATACAGTTTGCCTCCTAACTGTTTCCATGACCACCAATACCTCCAAAAAAAACTTCATACAATTACAGAAACTTCCCTGATTGCTAATTTATTTTCCTCTCTTGCCTGTATTCTTGTTAAATCCTTTCTCTTGCAAATATTCTTGTTAAACTTTTCTAAAATCTATGAGAAAGATCAGAGAACTAGAGGTATTAAATCAATGTCACTGATTTACCCCTGTGAAGTTAAAAGAACTACTCTCATTTTCTTTTTTTTTTTTTTTTTTTTTTTTTTTTTTTTTTTTGACAGGCAGAGTGGACAGTGAGAGAGAGAGATAGAGAGAAAGGTCTTCCTTTTGCCGTTGGTTCACCCTCCAATGGCCGCCGCGGCCGGCGCACCGCGCTGATCCGATGGCAGGAGCCAGGTGCTTCTCCTGGTCTCCCATGGGGTGCAGGGCCCAAGGACTTGGGCCATCCTCCACTGCCTTCCCGGGCCACAGCAGAGAGCTGGCCTGGAAGAGGGGCAACGGGGACAGAATCCGGCGCCTCAACCGGAACTAGAACCCGGTGTGCCGGCGCCGCAAGGCGGAGGATTAGCCTAGTGAGCTGCAGCGCCAGCCTCTCATTTTCATTTTAGAAACAGACACTGGACCGGCCATTGGAGAGTGAACCAACGGCAAAGGAAGAGCTTTCTGTCTCTCTCACTGTCCACTCTGCCTGTCAAAAATAAATAAATAAATAAATAAATAAATAAAATAAAAAAGAAACAGACACTAAAGCACAAAGAAGTCCTCACAAGTCACAGAGCGAATCGGTCACAAAAGGGGAGAAAGTCCAGGTGAGCTTTAGTAGTTCTTCTTCTGGAGTCAGCACAGGGGTAATTCTTAACCAAGGTGGTTCCTATCACTCCTGTGAAATATGAATTAATAGAAGATAAAAAACACCTTGAATTTGGTAGGAAAGTTACTTATCTTTATATTTTCATCTTTGGGGATGTCAGATGCATACAATAAATGTAGTAGTTAAGGGCTAGGCACATAGATGGTGTACTTAACATCATTCCCACTGTTCCAATTAATTATTTAAATACTGGGTGCTACTTAACTGTTTGGAGGCCTCTAAACACAGTGACCTAATAATGATAAGAATCTAACGATCACAGTAAAAGTTCAAAACATGAACAGGAATACATATGAATTTGCAGCAATAGTGATTATATTTGAAACCACTCATAAACAGTGACCCATACTCTTCCAATCTGCTATTCCTTAATTAGTCTTGTTTGCCTCCGTTTATGCTAAAGGTAAACATGTAGTTAGCCTAGGGGCGGAAATGGAAAAAAAAAAAAAAAAAACACAGAGGTGACCTAAACAATCTCTGCAAAGCAAGCCCGCTAATCTGCAATCAAACAGCTTAGTCACAATCCAAGTTACTCATAATCATTAAATAAATGATTCAGTCTCCAATCCTACTCCTAAAAAAGAATGCAGAGATACAAACACCGTCCCACATGACTGAAACATGTGGAGGTTTTTAATTGATAAAACTATGTGAATGGTTTTGTATTTACATTTTTATTAACTTAAAATTTCATATACATGAGTATTTAAACACTGGTCACTCAGAGCTAACACTAAAGTTTCCTTGTTTTTGAACCAGTGAGCACATGGCCTGTGTCCATGTTCAACACTTAATCAAGAGATTCTTTTCAAAGATTGTATTTTGGATTTACCATCTTCTTTGAGGCTGTGCTGCTGCAGTTCATTAGCAGTCAACATCTGGCTAGAATGTTTTAAACTACTATTCTCCTTAACCATTATATGGCTGAGATTTTTGTTATTCTAAGCAAACTGAAACAATGTCCTTGTATGGATTTCTAAACATAATAATTAGTGACAGTGCAAATTGGTTTCTGATTTTTCTTGTAACATGCAGCAAACTGATATTGAAACATTCAAATCATAGCTTAAACCTTTGTATGATTATGAGAGTGTTTGCGATGTGTAATGTAGATGTGGCTTGACTTTGCAGGCACAAAGTCTCATTCTGAAGGCTGAGGAGTATTTCTTTAAATGTAGCTACAGGAGAAGATTAGCACAGCCCCAAACTTTCTCAAGAAAACAGCCTTTATCAACTCAGGGAAGTGAAAGCTTAGAAAATCCCACTTATTCTTCTTAGGTCCCCTGCATAGTGTGGATTTCAAACTTCAAAAACACTCCCTTCTTGTTAAATTAACAACAGGAGTCACTGTGCACTAACTCCCCATGCAGGACCTCTGTCCTCAATGAGTTGTATTGAGAGTTAATTGCAAAACCAGATCTCAAACAGTTGTGTGTATGTGTGTGTGCAAATTGTTGAAATCTTGACTTAGAATAGAGTTGGTCTTCTGTGTACAAAGTTAACTGAAAGTGAATCTTAATGGAGAATGGGGCTGGCAACAGGAGAGGGAGGAGGAGGAATGGTGGGAGTGTGGGTGGGAGGGCTGCTATGGTGGGAAAAATAACTGTACTCCTAAAGTCGTTCTTATGAAATTCGTATTCCTTAAAAAATAAGAAAAACTCCCCTCTAAAGAGCATCAACCCATGTCTATACCATTAATTCACCCACTGAAACTGAATAAGTTATAGCTGTTCAGGGACTTCAGCAACTTGAAAATTTCCCTGTAGTCAAATAAATTTTTTCAAGGACCTTCTTGAAGCTGCATAAGAATCTTGGCTGGCGCCGCAGCTCACTAAGCTAATCCTCCGCTTGCAGCGCTGGCACTCTGGGTTCTGGTCCCGGTTGGGGCGCCAGATTCTGTCCCAGTTGCCCCTCTTCCAGGCCAGCTCTCTGCTGTGGCCCAGGAAGGCAGTGGATGATGGTCCAAGTGCTTGGGCCCTGCACCCACATATGAGATCAGGAGGAAGCACCTGGCTCCTGGCTTCGGATTGGCTCAGTGCGCTGGCCATAGTGGCCATTTGGGGGGTGAACCAATGGAGAAAAGAAGACTTTTCTCTCTGTCTCTCTCTCTCACTGTCTAACTCTGCCTGTCAAAAAAATAATAATAAAAATAATTTAAAAAAAAGAATCTCTAGGCTTCAGCTAACACTTATAAAGTGGCTCAGAGAACGGTTACATGTATGGGTTCACTCTGTCTGAAATGCTCTCGAGCCTCCCAGGACTCTGTGTCATGACACGGCTTTCCCTTCCTTTAACGTTTTCTTACATGAAATCTTCCCTGTTTAACTTCACCAAGGAGCCATTATTCAACCTTATTCTCCATGCATACTTGAAATACTCCACACCTTGCAAGAGATAGATGTTCCGTTTATAAATCCTCTGTTAATATTCCACCATGCACGGTACATTCCAGAAGGGCACTGACGTTTTCCTTTCTTGTTAGAGTCTGCTCCCTTGCCTGGGTGGGGTACAGGAATGATTCTCCCAGCTCAAAGAACTCCACCGACGTAAAGCACGTCTTGCCATCCCAACTCACCACCCTCCAAAGGCTTGCTATCACACTTAGACTACAAGCCAGAGAAAGCTCTACAGGCCCTGGCTGCCTCTCAGCTCACCTCCCACCACCCTACTGCTCACTCAGAGCAGCGAGCAGTCAGCGCTCCAGCTACACGGGTCGAACTCAAGCTTGCTCTCACCTCAGGGCTTATGCACCAGCTGCTCCCTCTGCTTCCTTTCTGTTCGCTCTGTTAAGGACTCTGTCAAATGTCCCCTCCTGGAATTGGATTTCTTCCAGCTCCCTAGCTAACTTAGCAGACTTCCCTTGCCACAGCCCGTTTTGCTTCACAGCCATATATGATTTTTTATATATGCATTTCTCTAGCTTTTCATTATCTATCTCTCACCATCACCACCAGCAGCAGCATGGAAATTCCATGAAAGCAGGGGCTTCCCTGACACTCTGCACAGTGGTATCTCTGGTGACTAGAACAATTCTTCTGACACATACTGTGTGTTCAGTAAATGTCAGGGAGTCACTGCTTCCAGGACTTGGGACAGAAGTTCATACTGTGGCTAGAAACACTGTCCTCTCTGGAAAGCACTCCCAAGCAAATCCAGTGTTAGTCCTATTAGTCCAGTCTTCCCAGTGAATGAGTAAGATTCTTGAGGCCAACTTTGAGCTTCCCCATCTTCCTCACTGGACTGCAAATCTCAAGGAAACCTTTCATAGCCAATCTGTATTCTGAATTATTCGGAATCACATTAACTGTGTTTCTGACAAAATGCCAAAGTAGAGATATCCGAAGACGTCTCTTCTACTGTATCCCCCAGATCCTCCAAAGTGGGTCTTCTGAACAGCTCTTGCTCAGTCCACACCTCATTAAATTCAAAACTTACACCCCTTCTCTTCCCACTCCAGCAGAGGGATGAATTTGTGGGTAGAAGCCAGCACAACCCACCTTACTACTCGAGGCTAGCTTTTGGAGTTGCAACCTGTTTCCCAACTCAGCCAGCTACCTCCAACCTAAGATCCTTAGGAGGCACTTGATCCTTCCTTCATGGGTTTCAAAGACAGCTCCAAGGACAGATAGAAGCAGAACACATATATGGTAAAGCAACCGAACTCTTAAGCTAACAAGATGCAGGCATATTTTACAGAGTATCTCGGCAACTAAAATTTTCCTAGTGGAACACTTCTTAATTTTTTTTAATAATCAAACTTCATAGAATATTTGTATCTTCCAATACAACACATTTTGAAAGGTGCTAATATAGGAAATATATATTTACAGTTTAAGACCTCAATCCCACATTGCAAACAAAACAGCATGCAATGCTAACACCAGGTGTCAACAGAGAAGATACACAGGTATTAATAAGTAAGGGACTTGTTTGTGAACAGTCATATTAACTGTTTGATGTCTAAGAAAATTGGTTTAAGGGGCCAGTGTTGTGGCGAAGTGGGTTAAGCCACTGCCTGAGATGCCAGCATCCCAAAGAGCACCAGTTAGAGTCCAGGCTACTCTACTTAGTATCCAGCTCCCTGTTAATGTACTTGGGAAAGCAGCAGATGATGGCCCAAGTGCCTGAGCCCCTGCCACCCACATTAGAGTCCAAGATGGAGCTCCAAACTCCTGGGTTCAACCTGGTCCGACTCTAACCATTGCAGCTATTGGGGAGTGAACCAGCAGATGCAAGATCTCTTTCCCCCACCCCGACCCCTCTCTCTCTGTGTAACTGTCTGGCTTTCAACTAAATAAAACTTTTTAAAAGAAAGAAAATGGGTTTAAGCATTTTTTTTTACCCTACTTCTGTGTAGAGGAAGTTTCTCTGTGTTTTTCTAACATTGTGGGAAGTTAGAAATGTTTGAGTTGAGGAATCATGCATAATACTTTTTCCTGTTTAATAAGAAATCGGGTCTTGCAAAATGATTTTCTGCAGAACATCTGATTTTTAGAACAGCCTATTGCCATTAAATGAAGATGCCTGTTTTTTCTGGATTCTTTCATCTAAAACCCACCATCAAGCCTCCCCTGGCCCTTTCTTACTTAGTCCCATTGCAGCAGCTCATCTGTTCTCCATCTCTAGCCTTGATTCACCGAATCCCTTCCTGCCTGTTCATCTTCCAATACCCCCAGTTATGGTCATTGAGGTCATCCACTGCTCCTTTTAATTTTCATTGTATGACTATTCATCTCTCCTCTCTATCCTTGTCGTTATTTCACTTTCACCAAAGGGATATTTGCACATAATCTAAAAAATCATATGGAGCCAAAAGCCTGAGAACAAGAATCCGTAGCTCTTACCCCCTCATGCCATCCCCATTGTAGTGTGTATACAGGCAGTTTCAGCTTTTTGTTCTCACTTCAAATTATTAAAACATGAATAAAATGGTCTCTCCCAGTTATTCCAATTTTAACTTTATCTAATGCTTTCCTATTAAGGCAAATGAGGATTTTAATTTATTATATCCACCTTTCTGTCCACCCTCATCTTTCTCAATAAATTATGCCAAAATGTTGTTTAAATCTGTACTCAGTATATGAAGTATTCTGACTATTGTTCACTTACGAGCCATTTCCTGAAAAATTATTGATTTCCTTTCTATTATAAATTTTAACAGTTGGCTCATTTTTCTCTCTTAGCTTTATCTGTATATCTGCCCAAGCCTTCCCAAACCCTACAACAACTCTGTAAAATTACTTTCATTCAGGAGCAGGTGTTTAGCCTAGTGGTTAAAATCTTGTGTCCCACATTCGGATCTGACTAAAAGGTCCATGAGAGTCTCACAGGCATGGAAAGCCATGACACGGTGGCAAAAAAACAATCTAAATGAAAGATCCTGGTGAACAACACCCCAGCAGAAGGATCAGGCCATCAAGGAGAGAGGCGCCTTTCTCTGAAGGGAGGAAGGAACCTCCACTGTGATACGGCCTTGACTAAACAAATTCAGAGTTGGTGAACTCAAGGGGCTTCCATAGCCTAGACAGCTCATAGCAAGAGTCTCGGGTGATTGCTGACATCATAAATAAGAGTACCAATTGTTAAATCAACAACAGGAGTCACTGGGTTCATGCTCCCCACGCAGGATCTCTGTCCTTAATGTGTTTAACTATGAAACTCAAAAACAACACTACTAGTCGAACAATACCCTATACCTGGTTCGGTTGTGTGAGTGCAACCTCTTGAAATCCCTGCTTAGTATATACTAAGTTGATCTTCAGCATATGAAGGTAATTAAAAATGAAACGTGATGAAAGGCGGGATGGGAGAGGGAGTGGGTGAGGGGAGGGCCACGGGAGGGAGGGAGGTTGTGGGGGGGAGCCACAACAATACAAAAGTTGCATTTTATATTCTACTTAAAACTATTGGTTGAACTCTGTAATTAATACACAATTACTCTTAGGTGTTTAATTAATGCTATAACTAGTACTCAAATAGTATTTTACACTTTGTGTTTCTGTGTGGGAGCAAAATGTGGAAATCTTTACTTAATATACGCTAAATTGATCTTCTGTATATAAAGATAATTGAAAATTAATCTTGATGCGAAGGGGAAGGGGAGAGAGAGTGGGAGAGGGGAGCGTTGTGGGTGGGAGGGAAGTTACGGGGGGGAGGAAGCTATTGTAATCCATAAGCTGTACTTTGTAAATTTATGCTCTTTAAATAAAAAAAATTAAAATAAAATAAAATAAAATAAACCTTGTGTCCCATATTGCAGTGTTTACGTTCAATTCCTGGTTCTGGCCCTGGCTCTTGACTTCAGCTTCCTGCTAATTCACATTCCTGGGAGGCAGCATAGATGGCTCAAGTAGCTGGGTCCCTGCCACCCTCATGGGAGACCTAGATTGCATTCCCAGCTCCAGCCATTGAAGTCCTTTGGGAAGTGAAGCCACAGCTAGGCCTCTGTCTCTTTATCTCCCTAATTAAAAAAAAAAAAATCTGGATTCATTTTGCCATGTGATTGAACATGTAAGATTTATCAGATTTACTTCTTTTCTGTTAGGATTTATGAGCTCCATTTTCTCCTTCCTCTTCTCATTCTAATCTTTACTGTGTTCTAAGCTACCAGATATTATGATGTTATATTGCAATTTCCCTTATTCAGTGTTCTATAAATACCCAACTCCTTTTTCCAGTGTTGGATTTTCCATTTCCTAATACCCTTGTCAGCTTCTTTTTTGGATTACTCTCTAGTTTTTCTGAATTACTTCCTCTCAACTTTTAGACTTTGCATGTTGAAAATGTTTTATTCAATATTCACATTTAAACAGAGCATCTAAGCTAAAACTCATTCATATTTTAAAGACATTATACTGCTACCTTCTATCTTCCAATACCATTTCTGAGAAATTAATTTTTATTCCTGACTTTCTGATCTATCTCTCCCTTCTCTCTTGCTCTCTCCATCAGCTTTTAGTTTCTTTTCTATTAACACTTGAGTTTCAAAAATCTCAGATGATTAGGCCAGTGCTGTGGTATAGCAGGTAGAGCCGCCAACTGCAGTGCCATCATCCCACATGGGTGCCAGTTCAAGTCCTAGATGCTCCACATCTGATTCAGCTCTCTGCTATGGTCTGGGAAAGCGGTAGAAGATGCCAAAGTCCTTGAGCCCCTGCACCTGTGTAGGAGACCCAGAAGAAGCTCCCAGCTCCTGGCTTCAGATTGGCCCAGCTCAGCCATTGCGGATATTTGAGGAGTGAACCAGCGGATGGAAGACTGACTCTCTCTCTCTCTCTCTCTCTCTCTCTGCTTCTCTATAACTCTGCCTTCCAAATAAATAAATAAATCTTTAAAAAAAAGAAAATTCCCAGATGATATGCTCTGTTTTGGCCTTTTTCATTTAATATGCATATACCCAAGGAGCCATTTCGATCAGAATTTACATTTTCACTTTGGAGAAATATTGTTTAAAAATAATTTTCTAATGACTTTTTTCTGTTTTTCCTTACTAGCTGTAATTTGGATATCTGGAAGTGATCATAAATTTTCTTATTTTCTCTTTCTCATTACCCACCTCTTTTTTTTCGGAGAATCTTCTAATCCTTTCACTGAACTTGTTTTAGTGATCCTATTTTTAATATCCCAAAGCTCTATCCTCTTGTCTGTTCCTGTTTTTAAAAATTGTTATTTTTCAAGGATTTAACTTTTATCTTGAGATTTATGTATTTATTTTAAAGGCAGAGTTACAGAGAGAAAAGAAACAGAGAGAGATCTTCCATTCAATGGTTCACTATCCAACAGCCAGGTCTGGACCAGGATGAAGCGAGGAGCCTGAACTCCATCTAAGTCTCCCATGTGGGTGCATGGACCCAAGCACTTGGGCCATCTGCTGCTACTTTTCCCAGGTGCATTAGTAGGGAGCTGGATTGGAAGTGGAGCAGCCAGGTCTTGAACTGGCATTCATATGGGATGCTGACATTGACCAGTGGCACCACAACTCCATCCCCATCATTTTTTCATCTCTAAGGACAGCAAGCATGTCTTCTTTGATGCAGTCTTCTGTTCACAGCATTGTGTCTGTCTCCTCTGAGTTCCTGTTTTCTCTTTGGGTTTTTATTTGCTTCATTTGGGAGGCCTTTCCTCCAAAATCTGATTAATCTTGATGCCCTATCATATTTAAGAATGAATCATTTGGAAGATGATTAGGATTTATGCATATGGGCTTCCAATGGGATTACAGATTAGCTGGGGAATTTCTGAGGAAAGGGGTTCCCCAAATATCAGTGTCTGTAGGTCTTTTCTCTAGGATGGCTGCATTTCCTCTAAGAAGGATCCACCAATTATCCTAATGGATTATTATTAAGGTGGTGAGGCTGCCAGTAGGAGGGAACTGGAAATTTCACTGTTCAAATACAGACTGTCCTTTAATTCCCCAGTTCTCAAATGTGTTTTTTGCCCTGCCTTTCTCAGTGCTCAGTGTCCCCAAGTCTAGATGATCTCTGGTTGTTTCTCCAAAGACTCCTGCAAAGGTGGATGGAAATGGTCTCAGTTGAGAGCGGGCTTTGAGGGTCTGACTGATTCTAATAAAGACTTTCAGATGGGCTCCCAGCTATCACATCGTGCTGATTTCTCCCTAAGCCTTTCCAGAGGGCTGCAGCGTGAGTCAGACTGCTTTCCATCTTTCTCTGTGTCCACAGGCACTTGGCCCTGACCTTTCTCCACTCTGCTATGTCATGCACCAGTTTTCCACCCACTTTCCATCTTTATATTTTGTGGTTTAGGGTTATTTATGTCTCTTTGGTTATCAAAGCTGGGGCTTGTGTTTCCTTGTCTTATTTTCCCTGTTGTTTGGGAGTGGCTTTTGATAAAAGACTAAAGAACCAAGAAATAAAGAGTAAATATGTGTTTATTCTGACATCTTAAATCCAAAAAAGCCTTTTACCACACCATACTCTCTCCTATCAGTACCATTCTGATTCATGATTTCTGGTTTCTAAACTCTCTGACTGACTAGCCAAATTGTTTTACTGGTTTCAAACCTGCAACATTTAAAGAATTAACAAGTTCTACATCTTCCTACCATGCCCCATTTGCAGCAGTTGTGTGCAGTGGCGTGGGGTACAGTGTCCATATCAAATAGGCTGGTTATTCCCTGTTTGTCCCTGTGCTCCTTGTTCTCACACTTTCTCGACACCAGAAGACTGACATCAATGAACCAACCCCCTCCTCCACTCCTGCTCCTTGCTACTCTCACCCATACCATTCTTTCCCTGCTTCACTGTATTTCTCCACAGCCATAGCTCCTTTGGCTTCCTAAGGAAACCCTTCCTAGTTGTTTTGTTTGACCTTGCTCACACCTCTGTAAGTAGTTGCTTTATTAAGTTCTGTATCCCACATGTCATTTGTTTACTACTGAGACACTGATACACCCATAAAAAGAAAAGTTTTAACTACTTTATCTTGAAATTTTATGATTTTCAAAAATCATAAATATGATCATACTTAAAGACTCAGAAAATTGGGGACTTCTCCTCAATCAAAGATTCTGACTTGAGAAAAAAGAGGAAGGAAAGAAGGAAGGAAGGAAGGAAGGAAGGAAGGAAGGAAGGGCGGGCTTTCCAAATAATTATGTTCATCCCCTAGAAAATACGAATTTTTATTACAACTTAGATTAGCGGGGAAAGCCAGAAGATACACATTGCTCCCTTTATGCTGTAGACTTTGGAGTCAGTTCTGACAAAAATATTCTTTGCTATTTTTTTGACCTTGAAAACAGAAATAGCACAACTAATTCTAAAGCTTCAAATGTTTCATTTTCTGTCTTTTATTCTTTCCCCCTTAATAGTCACATTATCAAAGGGCCAGAAAAACACACACAAAAAACTTTTACCAAACCTCCCTAAAAAGAAATGAATTCCTTGACTTCACACCTCCCTTCAGACACCAGAGGATCTTGTTGTCCAGGCACTGCCAGACATTTTGTATCGACACACCTTTCTCAGTTTCTCCTCCCTCATAAACCTTTCAACCCATTCCCGACCCCACTTCCTTTCTAAACTGTCCTTCCCAAAGTTTTGTTCAGTTTCTTTGTTGCTCTTTTCCCTGGAAGCTTCTCAAGCCTCACCCTCTTGGAAGCATCTGACAACACTGCCACTCTCTTCATGAAACATCATCTTCCTTTATTGTTATTTCACTGTCTGGTTTTCCTCCTACTGACTGGGATACTCAGTCTTGTCGGTGGACATCTCCCCTTGCCATTCCTCAGTGTTCATGCTTATGGGGCTCTGTCCTCATCTTCTTTATATGTCCTCTAAATTCCACTACTGGGTGTTCTCATCCACTCCTGTAGATTCAAAAGCCAATGACAACACTAACGATTCTCCAATTGACCGTCTCAAAGCCAGATCTCCCTCTTGAATTTCAGAGATTTTTTGGTAACAACTCAATAACTTATCATAATGCAGAGACCCTCACACTCAGCATGTCAGATCAATTTTCCATCAACTCTATTTTCCATCTATGTTCCAATGAATAAAGCCAGAGACATGGGTAGAATCCTTGACTCCTGCTGTCCCCCATCCCTACACCCAATCAATGGCCAAGCCCTAATGATTCTGAGATGTGCCTTGAATCTTTCATCCAATCCATTCTCAGTGCCACTTCCCTATACCAAATCACCCCTGACAACAACATTATTACACTCAAATCTAAACTTAACCTTGTCACAATTCAGACATGATCATGTTACCCTCTTCTTATAACCCTGCAATGGTTTTCCATAGAAATCAAGATAAAGTGCAAATTGTTCAACATTTTTTACAAGGCCCAGCATCTGATCTCCTACCCTGCTACCCAAGTTACTACATGTTCCACACTTACTGAACCCCTTTTAGTTCCTTCAACAAGCCTGATCACTTTTATTTATTTTTTTGACAGGCAGAGTTAGTGAGAGAGAGAGACAGAGAGAAAGGTCTTCCTTTTGCCGTTGGTTCACTCCCCAAATGGCCGCTACAGCAGGCGCGCTACGCCGATCCGAAGCCAGGAGCCAGGTGCTTCTTCCTGGTCTCCCATGCGGGTGCAGAGCCCAAGCACCTGGGCCATCCTCCACTGCACTCCCTGGCCACAGCAGAGAGCTGGCCTGGAAGAGGGGCAACCGGGACAGAATTCGGCACCCTGACCGGGACTAGAACCCGGTGTGCCGGCGCCGCAAGGCGGAGGATTAGCCTAGTGAGCTGCGGTGCCGGCCGCCTGATCACTCTTATACCAGATTGTTTCCACATGATGTTCCTCCCACCTGATATTTCCCTATCTCATGTTATTAGCACTATAATCCCATTAACATTTTTTATTTTTCTTTATTTTATTCTATTTATTTGATAGGCAGAAACAGACAGCTCCTATCTACTGGTTCATTCTCCAAATGCCCACAAGAGTCAGGGCTGGTCCAAGCAGAGCTGGGAGCTGGAACTCAATCCAGTTCTCTCATGTGGGTAGCAGGAACCCAACTACCCAGGCACTCTGATATGTGTTGTAGGCATCCCAAACAGCATCTCAACAACTATACCAAAAGCTCACTCCTCCATTAGTTTTGTCTTGTATTTGATTTCCTTTCTCTCTTCCTTTGTTTCTTTCCTCTTTTCTTTCTTCCTTCCTTCCTGCTTTCTTTTTCTTTCATTTTCTTTCTTTTCTCTCTTTTTTTCTCTTTTTCTTTACTTCTCTCTTTCATACATAGAGAGTGAGACAAAGATAGAGATCTATCTGCTAATTTATCCCCCAATTGCCTTCAACAACCAAGACAGGATCAAGCCAAAGCCAAGAACCTGGAATTCATCCAGGTCTCCCCTCATGGGTGGCAGGGACCCATTTACTTGAGCCACAATTACTGCCTCCCAGGCGGAATATCAGCAGGAAGCTGGATGAGTAGAAGGCTAGGACTCAAACCCAGGCACTGCAATATGCAATGCAGGCATCCCAAATGGTCTCTTAACCACTGTGCCAAATGCCATCCCCCATTAGTACTTCTTGACTAATATCTACAATTCCTTGACTCCTTTATGTCTCAGGTGAGATGTCCTATGCTCTCTAAATCTGAGTTAAATCTGTTCCCATACCACACTACTTACCCAACTGCCACATTATAACTGCCTATATATTTGTCTCTATTCCCCTTTAAGACCATAAGTACAGTAAAGTTTAAGATGGTATGTATTATATCTCAGTGCTTTCAACATTACTCAGCACAAAGCAGCCATTAAATAAATAGTGGATGAATGATGAAAAAACAAATGAACAAACTACCAGACTGAAAGTTGAACCTATTTTCCCCTAGCTTTCTCTCTTCTTTAAAATCAAATAATAAGTAAATATCCTTAGTTACTTATCACCTGCCCCAAATAAGTCATTGCTTACAAAGGACTAATTATGTATACTTACACATGACACTAAGGCAAAGAATTCATTCTATCTTTGACTTTGCCTTCTCTTTCATTGTTTTCCTTTTCCCCACATATAAAATGTTCAAACTAAAAATTTAAACACACTTAAAAGAGACTAAGTATGTGACTGACCTTCTCTTCTGCTGCCTGCTGCCTAGTCTGTTCCCAAACTACCTGTAAACTTTGCAGTGTCTTACAGGGGCAGAGAAGAACCTATGATAACATTTTATTTGAACCAGAATGCCAAAACATTAATTAAAGCTGAGCACATGCACTCCGAACTGCAAGTCAGAGATTTATGTGAACTTGTAAAGTTGAGGCTTTCTGGCCTCTTGCAGGATTTACATTTCCTTTAAATAAGCATTTCCTCTTTTAAATGCCATTTTTTTTTTTTTTTTAGTTTATGTTAGTGACTAACCTGCCAGCATAAACAGATTTGCTGTTCAGCTCCTTTATTACCTGCTCTTTATCCTTTTCACCCACTGCTTGTCAAATATTTAAATTTAAGGTTTTAGGTGCAAATAAGCAGATTCAACCACAAGACCTAGAATTTCTTGCTCTAAATGTACTTTGTTAATGAAGTCACTGAAATATACCTTCAAACTGCATACTTAATCCAAGAACATTTTAATACAGGTATTCATAGATCGGTTCACTCACTATCTTATAGTGATTTAACACAAGCAAGACTTGGTAATTTAACATGCTTGCCCACCTGTGCTGTCCTTTCAGGGAACACAAGGTTTCTTGGTCTTGAAGGATATTCTGATTTTGAGATTCGGATGCTAATGCCTTTAGAAAGAAAGGCTGCTGTGAGCACTACTATAAAAGGTGGTTACCTTGGATAGGTTCATTCCCAGTGCTGTGAGTGTCACCAAGCCAGCACAACAAACTAAGGCACTGGAGCTGGAGAGGCCAGAACTTGGCGGTATGTTTCCATCTACCAGGCAGTTCATTCCAGTCAGGTCACTGAGACCAAAGTGTTCCTAAGAACATAAGGAAAAACAGCAATAGTCATTTCAGTGTTGAATTTAAGGAGTAGTATAACCTTCAGAGAACAGAGGTTCACCAGTAGACTTCTTATAATATTTATAGAAACTAGTTGTACAATTCAATTTAATTGGGACTATACATAACATTTTATTTAATGGCTCTTGGCCAATGGGTAAGGCAATCTGAAGATCACTTTTTTACTTTGTTCAACAAAAAGCTACTGGTCCATTTCCTAAAATTGCCGTGAATGTTCTTATATATTGAATTTGAGCAAATGCAAAAAAAAAAAAAGACAATGATAGTTCAACGTGTCAAGTATAAGAAAAGAAAGACACAATTATCAGCAAAGTGGGTTAAAACTCCACATAGTACATCTCCAGTGTTCTTTCATTATAAAAATTCTAACGCCTAGAGAAGTGCTGGCTTCTATGCACTGTCTCGCTTCAGAAAGTCCTCTGGAAAACAGAGTTTCAAGGTTTCTCAGTTCTATTTTACTTACAGAAAAACCTAGGCACCAAGAGATTAAGCGACTTTCCCAATATCACACAGAGGGAGCTGGGAATAGGTCTCGGTTCTCAGATTCCCACTGCAGTTAGAAATCGGGGCCAGCATACTGTCACTGTGATTTAATGGAAGTCAGCTATATGAGGAAATCCAGATTTCTCCTCAAGTTTATAGATACAATTTGGCCATATGGTAGCTTTAAAGACAGCCAAATTAGAATTCAGCCACAAATGAGAATGGAGACTCTAAACAAGGCAGGGAAACTCTGTTTCTACAAATGGGGAAGTCCAAAGAAACAATAAGACTCAGACTTAGACACAAAGCTCTAATATACTCACAGGACTAACTAGGACTATGACACTGGGTGATATCATATAGCCTTTGTGGTTTAGGATTAAAGATAAATTCAAGGCCACCTCCTCCTCAAGAAAAAGTACCCTCATCCTTGCAAGGCTCACGCAACTCAAGACCAAAGTATGAAATGCTATTATGTTACCTAATTATGCATTTCATCATACACATTATTCTAGGGAGAAATTTCAATACACTAGATAGAATAGCCAGAGTAACAACAAAACTCTGCAAATAAAAGACCATTTCTTTCCTTAATTTTTTTTGTCCTTTTCTCCTAGCTGGCAAAACTCACGTACCACAAAAGAAGAGATTCACTTGGATGTGCTTCTCTTTTTTATTTCAAGTCATTGAAAAATTTCTTTCCAGAAATACAAATTATAAACTGAAACACTGCTGCTGCCAGTGCCCTTTCATACAGAATGTCAGACAGCTTGCTTAAAAAAATAATCCTTGTAGGATACTATCTATTTAACTATAAACTGATCTACAGGGTGTCTTGAATGTGAGTCAGACTTACAAACTTATCACACAGTGTTTAAATTAAAATGTACAACAGATTCAAAAATGCAAATGGCTTATGCCAAGTTCTGTAATAGCTCTATCCCAAAAGGATACATGTTCAATTTTGTATAAACAGATTATTCTTTGGAACTTTCTAGTATTTTAATTTGAAGGTTTCTGAACAGGCAAACATTTATACTACTTTTCTGCTAGAAGTTCACTGTACAAACCTGCTCTTGCACATAAGTTGTCAAACCAAAGAGGAAGGTTTTTAACACAAAATGCTCAAAAACAACACAACGTGCATTATTTAGGCCATTTTACCCACACACTACAAACAGACTTGTTGTTGTATGGAAAACACAACTGCATTTGCCAGGCAAATGCTTCCAAATACTGTAATTCCCACTAATACTTCTGACAAGCCAGATGGTTTGAAGGTTTAGAACCTGCCAATAACTTTTCCCATAAGTCATTACCACGGGAGAAATAAAACACACACACACACAAAAGACAGTAATGAATGTGGTAACTCTAAGAAAAGATACCACATTTAGAGTTCAGGACTATGCATTTGATGCATCTCTGTAACAGATATGCCACTGAATCCTGGGCTACACACGAATAAGTTGTAAATATGACCACCGGGCAGTCAGGAACACAAGCTCTCTAAAACAAGAGTTAACATATCTGCTTTTGGTCTAAAAAGCAAAATCTACCTCTCATTGTTCTTTGCCTGTGATTCTCTCCAAGAGCCACTACCAATAACATAATTGTCTAAAATATTAAATTGTTATAAAAAGCAAATACCCATTTTCTTTTTTTAAAGATATTTATTTATTTATTTGACAGGTAAAGTTACAGACAGTGAAAGAGACAGAAAGGTCTTCCTTCCGTTGGTTCACTCCCCAAATGGCCGCTATAGCCAGGAGCTGCGCCGATCCAAAGTCAGGAGCCAGGTGCTTCTTCCTGGTCTCCCATGCGGGTGCAGGGGCCAAAGCACTTGGGCCATCCTCTACTGCTGTCCCAGGCCATAGTAGAGAGCTGGATCGGAAGAGGAGCAGCCGGGACTAGAACCGAAGCCATATGGGATGCCAGCACCGCAGGCGCAGGATTAACCAAGTGAGCCACGGCGCCAGCCCCCAAATACCCATTTTCTATTTTGTCCTTCATACTTTTTTAAAATTTATGAAAATGGAAGTATTTCCTTGTTCTTACACATGACATTAGATATTTTCAAGGGAATTATTCAATGTTTCTAGGAAAATACACTAGTGTATTTCACTGTATCTTTTTTAACCCCATCTGAGGTAAGCAGTAACAACACTACTTACCATTTATTGGATGCCTAACAACATCACACACTGTGTTATCCTCACAACAACCTCTGTTAAGAGAGCAGTAACATCTACTGATAAATCTGAGCCTTATGTGGCTAAGTTACACGCCTGAGTAGCATAGAGACTGAAATTCAGGACTGCCCAACTCTAAATTCTACTACAGTGTACTCCTTTATAGCTCAGGAACAAAATGTAAACAGTATTATGAGAAAGGATCTTCAAAAGATTCAAAAACCAGACAGAGGAGGTTCGTGTTTGGCACAGCAGTTAGGATGTCCATGTCCCACACTGAAGTGACTGGTTCAAGTCCCACCTCTGTTTCCAATCCAGCACACTGTTAAGGTGCACCCTGAGAGGAGGTGGTGAGGACCCAATTATTTGGGTCCTTGCCACCCATATAGGAGACCCAGATTGAGCTGATGGCTCTTGGCTTTGGCCTGGTCCAGCCCTAGAGGTTGCAGGTATTTGGGGAGTGAAAAAGAGCTCTCTCTATCATTATCTCTCTATCTTTCAAATAAATGAGGGGGAAAAAACCCAGTCATTTAAAAACAAGACAGACATTTGTCAGATATACCTGATTTATGAACAGCCAGCTATCTATGAAAGACCACTACCACCTGCTATGAGCAATACCCAGAAACATTCATATTCCCCCATCCTGTGAAAAATAAATTAGCAAAATAGAAATGTACATTAGTACTGAAAGGAAACAAAAATTGATACAGCAAATTTTAAAATGTGACATAGTACACACCACAATTTCATTTGCTAGTAGGTGCTTTACAAACCAATTTACCTGAATTCCTTTAAATCCACATAGGAAATAGTTGTGCCACAGAGGCTTGGTTTTGTCGATCTGAATGTTATTAGAACTAGTACTGAAGTCCCTGCAAAAACAAAAGACAACATGGATTTAAATCTGGAGGCCTTGAACTGTAAAAAAAAAAATCAATGGCTATCTGCTGCCATCTTGTGTCAAAACAGCGATACTGACATTTCCTTGAGCATTGAATTTACGTACTTCACAGTCTACCCTGAAACAACGAAGACATCCAGCTGCTGCTAAAAGTAAAAAGGGGAAGCTGTAGAGGCCTTAATGACTAAACTACCTCCAAACAACCCTTTTTACTTCCTGAAACAGAGACGACAAATGTATTATCGCATAACCTACAACCGTTTTCTCTTTCACGTTGGACCTCAGTTTGCAGGTGTAAACCACAGGAATGCTTTATCCTCTGGGCCTGCCGTTTGGCAGACCCCCAGCTGAAACAGACCCAAAGTGATAGTCCCCCCCTCTCCTACCACCTATCCAATTTTGCCATCTGTACAATTTAAGAAAAAGAACGAACACACAAAATACATGATTCTAGTAGAGTATCACACATTGAACAAACTAAGAATCTATGCTGAAAAAAGAAACACAAAAATGTAACAAAAGCGAAACTATGTGCCTGGTACAAAGTGGGGACCTGATATGCTGACTATGTATGTTTGCAGATGAATAGACCTGAAGGTATAAAACCCAAAGCATTTATAGGCGTTACCTCCTGAAAAAGGTATGTGTGTTTTTAATCACATACACTTGTAGTTCTTGAAAATTTTTTGGCAATGAGCGTGTGTTACTTTTTTAAAGATTTTTTTTATTTATCTATTTAAGAGGTAGAGTTACAGACAATGAGAGGGAGAGACAGAGAGATCGATCTTCCAGACCCCGGTTTACTCCTCAAATGGCCTCAATGGCCGGAGCTGAGTCGATCCAAAGCCAGAAGCCAGGAGCCAGGAGCTTCCTCTGGATCTCCCATGCGGGTGCAGGGGCCCAAGTGCTTGGGCCATCTTACACTGCTTTCTCAGGCCATCGCAGAGAGCTGGATCTGAAGTGGAGCAGCTGGGACTAGAACCAGCACCCACATGGGATGCCAGTGCCACAGGCAGAGGATTAACCTACGGTGTCACAGCACCAGTACCATGTGTTACCTTTATATGCCTTTTTAGCAATTACAAAGGAAGAAATGAAGTAAAATTCCATGCATCTAAACTGATATAAATTAATAAATGCATAAATAGTTAAGTGAAGAATAAACTCTTCCTTACAGTAAAATGCCAAAAGGGAACTTCAAAAAGTTCAGGAAAATTGCACTAAAAGATAATGCACACTTCCCACATACCCTCTGAAGTACACTTTAAAAAACTGATTTATTTATTTGAGAGGGAGAGTTACAGACAGACAGAGGAAGAGACAGCGAGAGAGGTCTTCCAACTACTGGTTCACTCCCCAAATGGCCACAACAGCCAGAAGAAGCGAGCCAGGAGCCAGGAACTTCTTCCAGGTCTCCCTCGTGGGTGTAAGGGCCCAAGCACTTGGGCCATCTTCCACTGCTTTCCCAGGACATTAGCAGGGAGCTGAATCAGAAGTGGAACTCAAACCAGTGCTCATATGCAATGCCAGTGCCAGAGGTAGAAGCTTAACCTACTATGCCACAGCGCCAGCCCCTGAAGTACCTGATAGATGTAGAAGAAATGGTGGTGGAGGCAGGCGTTGTGTCACATTGAGTTAAGCCACAAAGTCACAGCTTGAGATGCCTGTAATCCCATACCTGAGTGCCTGGGATGGGGTCCTGCCTCGATTTCCAACCCAACTTCCTGCTAATGCACTCAGGAGACAGCAGATGAAGGTCTAAGTACTTTGGTTCCTGCCATCCCTTTGGCAGGAGTTCCTGGCTCCTGGCTTCAGCCTAGCCCAGCACTGGTCACTGTAGACATTTGGGGAATGGAACACCAAATGAAAGAGCCCTCCCCTTTCCTTTTCTCTCTCTCTCTTTCTCTCTCTGTTACTCTGTCTTTCAAATAAATAAATTGTTAAAAAAGAAAAATCACTACATGGTAAACTCCATTATAATTCTTTCAGGAAAGAATCATCAATGGATGCTAAAATTGGAGAGTAAAATTTTGGTGAGAAACAAGATATTTTCATAGACTACAAGTATTTCCCCATGAGATAGTTATTAATTGTAACATTTTTAATACTAACTTTATGTTGGAAGATTCTGTCAGATATCACCTTAACCAAATGATCAAAATTAACATCACCTGTAAAAGGATATCATACGCCTCCTTATGTGATGTACAGAAGATGAACATGTGTGGAGCCTTTCAGTTATTTTCAAGACATCCTTGTGCTTTATTGGTGAATAAGTTATGGTATTTCCATGCCATGAATGCCACCCAAAAAGTGAACAATTCTGAGAGGAACGCTCATACTTCCTAGGAGTCCTGGTGTAATCATACCCCTTGCCTACAGCAGAGGCTACCTACCTTGAAAATGTATCTTTACTTCCCTAACTCTTATATGGTATACTCTATTGCTCCTAGGCTACAAACCCATACTATTTGATACTATAGGCAACTTTTTTAAAAAAAGATTTTTATGTGAAAGGCAGAGTTACAGAGAGAGAGAAGGAGAGATAGAGACAAAGAGAGATCTTCCATCTGCTGGTTTACTCTCCAAATGGCCACAATGGCCAGGGCACAGCCAGGCCAAACCAGGAGCCAGGAGCTTCCACTGGGTCTCCCCTGTGGATGGCAGGGGTCCATGAACTTGGGCCATCATCCACTGATCGGAAATGGAACATCCAGGACTTGAACAGGTGCACATACAGGATGCCAGTGTTGCAGGCAGTGGTTTAAACCACTGCGCCACAGTGCCAGCCCCAACTGTAGGCAATTTCAGCACAGTGGTACATATCTGTATATATAAACATATCTAAACAGAAAAGATACACATCAAATATGATCTTAACATTTTTTAAATAGCACATTTGTACAGGGCACTTGATATGAATGGGGTTTGTAGGACGAGCAGTTGCTCTGAGAAGCCAGTGATTAACTGGTGAGGGAATGTGAAGGCCTGACATTACTGTCTACCACTGTGGGCTTTATAAACACTGTGCATTTAGATTATGCTCAACTTATTTTTTAATTGTCTCTTCAATAATCAAATGAGCTTAGCTTAGCTTACTGTAACTATTTTACTTTTAATGTCTTTAATTTTCTAAGAATTTCTTGTTGTTTTTGTGATAATACTTAGCTTGAAACACAAACCCATGATAGGCAATAGGCATTTTTCAGCTCCATTATAACTTCATGGGACCACCATCAGGCAGGCAATCCATCACTGACTGAAATTTGATTATATGGCATGGGTCACTATACATTATCAACAGATAGGGCTTATCTCAGGGATTCAAACATGGTTCAACATTAGAAAACCCAGCAAAGTAATTCATCATATTATAAAAAAACTGATCTTCAAGACTGAATGGACATTTAATAAAACTGAAAACCCATTATTGAATGTTTTAAATCCTGGTAAACTAGAAATCTAAAAAGAAAAAAAAACTTAACTTGATAAAGTGTCTGTACTAGAAACTTGAATCTGTTATGCACCAGACTCTCTTCCTCACGCTGAGGCTAGGGCATTGAAGAAAAGGGACAACAGTACCTCCAGTCATAGAGCTTACAATCTGTTGAGGGATACAGGTAAGCAAAGAGGTAATAATACAAAATATAGTAAGATGTTGTGACAAAGGACTTACCATGTGCCGCACAAACACAGGACAGATACTAGGCCTGACTGCTCAGTTACTTCAGTAGACTATTTTAAATACCTCTGCGCAAGATCAGAATTATTGTCACCTTTGTATCACCTGGTATTAAAGACAATGCCTAGCACATGGTAAGTGTTTGGTAAATGCTTCTGAATGAAGGAATAAATGAACAAAATGAACAAACACTAAATACTGGCCTTAGATTCTTTTAAATATCAGATACAAAATTTCAATAAATTATATGAATGATTATATATGTGGTTATTTCCTAAAGAGTTCTTTCAGGCACAAATAGTCCACTACATACACACACACACACACACACACACACACACCAGCAATCATAAATACTCACGGATATAAGGGGTTTGTGTTGCCCAGTTGGAGAGTGTTTGTTTTCACAGGTTCCACAGCTATTAACATATCTTGTTCTACAGCCATTGGAAGTACAGAATATCCACAGTAATCTATATGCTCTCCTAGAAAAAAGAGAAACCATGTTTATCACTGCTACCACATGAAACAAAAGAATTCAAGTAGGTTGACATATACAAAAAAAAAAAAAAACAACAAACAAACAAAAAAAACCTGACCACAAGCCAGGTTTAACAACAAAATAAAAATATTATAGGTGAAGTTATTCCATTTTCTTCCCCTCTCCCACCCTCTGCCAGGATATCTGAGCCGGGAACTTCTGCTAGCCATAAGTATATCAATCAAAAGTTTCTGTTAATTTGTGGATATCTTTAAATCTTAAAGTTTTATTTTTCCAATTTCTAATTCATGATGATTTTCAAATATTTATGTTATGTGGAAAACTGTATGAGCATAAAGCAAGTATTTCCTTTTTCAGTTTCTCTTTTGTATTACCTTTTTGAAAATGAACAGAGGAGGGGAATATTATATTCTTAGACTTGTATCTACAAATCATATTGAGTCTATTAAAAATTAATTAAAATGAGCCGGCGCCGTGGCTCACTAGGCTAATCCTCCGCCTTGCGGCACCGGCACACCGGGTTCTAGTCCCGGTTGGGGCGCCGGATTCTGTCCTGGTTGCCCCTCTTCCAGGCCAGCTCTCTGCTGTGGCCAGGGAGTGCAGTGGAGGATGGCCCAAGTGCTTGGGCCCTGCACCCCATGGGAGACCAGGAGAAGTACCTGGCTCCTGCCATCGGATCAGCGTGCTGCACCGGCCGCAGCGCGCCGGCCACGGCAGCCCTTGGAGGGTGAACCAACGGCAAAGGAAGACCTTTCTCTCTCTCTCTCTCTCTCTCTCTCTCTCACTTTCCACTCTGCCTGTCAAAAAAAAATTAATGAAAAATGAAAAAAAATTTAATTTTTTAAAGAAAATGAACAATCAAAGCCTTTAGCTCATTCTCCCTTATATTCACATTATTTGAGTTTCACTCTTCCTACAGCTTCCTATTGGTTTTAGTAAGCCAATGAGCTTACTAAAGGTAAAGACTTTGCTTAGCTTTATTACCTTACAAAATGTCTAGCAAATTAGATTGGCACTTGTAAACTGTGTTAAATGTGTTAGACTAGGAAAAAGAAAAAAAAAAGCCAGAAAAAGAATATGCAACCTGAACTTTTATATATAAGCAAATAGCCTCTTTTGCTTTTCATGCTAACTGCTCCATGACTCATCAGCAGGGATTTTTTTTCTATTATGTTATAATGTCTTCTCCAAGTTACCATTAAATTCAAGGCTGTTATTCATAAGATTTAAACAGAAAATAACAAATTCAAGAAAGACAGCCTAGCCAAACCCTGAAACATATTTTTATATCTAATTGTTACTATTGCAGATATCAGTCAACTAAGAAATAGAAAATTAACAGAAGACAATTCAACTGCATAATTATATTTTAAATAAACATTATTCTACAGATTACAGGCAACAAGTTTTTGTTTCCATATTGATTTGTTGTTTTATGGATTAAAAATAACAGATACAGCAGTTTTCAAAGTTATCTTTTACACCAACTACCTTCAAAAAGACAATAATGGGACATGTGCCCTAGTAGTCAAGACTCTGCTTAAGATGCCCACAACCCATATTAGAATACCTGCATTTGATACCTAGCTCCAGCTCCAGATTCCACCTTCCTGCTAATGTATACCCTGGAAGGCAGTGATGGTGGCTCAAGTAATTGGGTCCCTCTACCCATGTGGGAAACCTGGATTGAGTTAGGCTCCTGGTCTCTGCCTGGCCCAGTCCCCTACCATTTGGGCATTTGAGGAGTGAACCAGCAATGGGAGCTCACTGTTGTGCTCTCGTTCTCCCTCTCTCTCTCTCAAATAAGCAAATAATTCAAAAAGACAATGACATGAAACAAGTAAATGTATTCAAATAAGCTGAACTCCAGGGAAACATTCAGATTCTGTTAGGGAGGCTGCAGCACAGATGGCAGCCTTCTGAGAATGAATAATTTCTCCCATAGTCAAAACTGGTGAAAACAAAACAAAACAAAAACAAAAACACCACCCTGGGTGAGGAATAGGGAGGAAGTAGGAATTTCCCAAGAAAAGAAAACAAAAGGCAAGAAAAGATAATAAAATATAATAATCCTTTTAACAGAGATTAAAATTCATTTTCCCATGAACTAACTATATTGAAAACACGTAGAGACCACTCCCTTTTAAAATTAGAAAATAGTCAAGTAACTTACTAGAAGAATTATTCATCATGAAAACCCTTTGGAATCACTGCCCCCAAAACCAAGCGCACCCTGGCTCTGCCTGAGGATGGTGCTTCTCTGCTAAACAGGGGCACTGTTGATGTCCTCCTCCCACTTCTCACCTCCAGGCCTCCTTCTGCACTTCTCTTCTCCTGAGGTTCCTGTCTCCTCTCCTTCTGATCACTTTCATCTGACTTTCTTAGATACCTTGCTCCTCATGGAAGACCTCAGCACCCAACTATAAACCCTCTCCACCTAAACTCCACAAGTATCTGGATAACATTCAGGTAAAACTGACCTTATCCAAGGCCCTAGCTTCCCAAACCCTGACCTACAAGGAGCCTGACCTTCTTTCTGTTTCCAGCATCCATTTCCATGGCCTTGATAAATCCAGCAATGACCACAGATCTTCTTTTTTAATATTTATTTTATTTATTTGAAAGACAGTCAGGTCAGGACTCCCATCCACTAGTCCACTTCCCAAATGCCCATAACAGCCAGCTTCTTGTTAATGTAGACCACAATGACTGAAGTAATTTGCTTCCTGCTATCCATTGTGTGAGATCTGGATTCAGTTTCTGGCTCTAGGCTTTGGCCTGTCCCAGTTCCAGATGTTGTAGCTGTTTGGGGTGTGAAACAGCAGATGGGAGAGCTCTCAGACTCTGTTCATCTGTCTCTCTAATAAAAAGAAGAGTGGAAATTTTAAAAATTGGGGTTTTTTTGATCCTCCTTTTGTCTTCTGAACTTTTCTCAGCTCCCCCATCCCATTTTTTTCTTGATAAAATTTTTTTCTTATCCTGCAGGTCATCATTCATAACTTACCCAAGTCCCTTCAAGTCAGGATTAAGCACCCTTCCTATAAACTTCTATCATACCCTTTTTCTCTACAAAGAAAATATAATAATTTTAAAATATAATAATAAGAAAATAAATTTTTAAAATATTTAGTTGCAGATGCCTTTGCTGAAATGAAATCTTATACGGACATGAAATAAGAAAGAAGATAAATAATATGCTCCTTTTACTGAGCCCATGGCATGACAGGTACTCTACTCCTAATAGTGGTCGTTGAGCAAACTGCAAGGAATCTTCTGGGCTTTGCAGAACCCAATACAGAAGCACACTATCAGAGTGTTAAGAATTCCATCATGATTGTCATTTGACTAACTTTTGTGAGGGGAAGGACTATGCCTTTTTAGTCTCACATGGCTAGCCACACCTGCCATATAGAAGATAAGATATACAACAATTCTACTAAAAAGAAGAATGGATAAAAGACTCGCTTTGGGTAAAATCTTAACTTCTATGTAGCACTTGAAACATGCCTATTCTTAACGTGGTGTTCTCCTCAGCTTCCAAGATACCATTGTGGTGGTCAAGTTCAAGCACCACCTTGATGAGTAAAAGGAGAACTGGATGGCATTATTTCTAGGTGTGTCTGTGAGGATGTTTCTAGAGATTGACATGTGAGTCAGTGGGCTTAGAGAATGCCTTCCCTCAGTGTGGGGAGGCACCATCTAATTGGCTGTGGGGCACAGATAGAACAAAGAGGCAGAGGAAAGGCCCATTTGTACTCTCTCCTGGAGCTGGGACAACCTTCTTTCCCTGCCCTTGGACAGCAGAATTCCAGATTCTCCAGCCTTTAGACTCTGGGATTTGCACCAATAATCCCCAAATGAATAAGCCTTTGGCCTTAGACTGGGTTACACATCAGCTTCTCTGGTTCTGAAGCCTTCAAATTGGATTGAGCCAAACTATTGTCTTTTCCTGGTTCTGCAGAGTTTGTAGATAGCATATAGTGGGACTTCTTGCCTCCAAAATTTTATGAGCCAGTTCCCCTAATAAATCCTCTCTCATATATCTCTATCTTTATACATCTGTCCATATATCCCATTGATTCTGTTTCCCTGCCATCCTGGTTTTCTTCCTTCTGGCTTGGCCTTTCATCCTCATTCTCTCTGTGGGGCTTATTTCCTGCTCTTCTGTTAAGTTACTCTTCTTAAGGCTCCTTTCCTCAGAACTTTGCATTTTTCATCTATACATTTTCCCTTAGCAATTTAACCTATCCTAAGAGCTTCAGTGATCAGGTATATACCATTTACCCAAATCTGTATCTTCAGCCCCACATTTCTTTCAACAAGCTTCAGAATACATATGCAAAGGCTGCTTTTAGATAGCCAAAGGCACTTCAAATTTACATTTAAGACTCTTAATATTCTTCTCCAAACCTACTCCTCTCCTGGGAGTTCCTGTCTTAGCAGACAGTGCCACTATCTACTCAGTTGCTCAACCATGGAATTTATCACTCAGTCCTCGTCTCATATACAAAACAACAACCAAAAAACAAAAAGTAATATATAATTGATTCTTCTACATAGCAATGTTTATTGAGCCCATCAATTTCTTTCTATCTCCACTCCCCGCCCTCCCCACTCTCAATCCTCACATCACAATCCAGCCATATTTAATGACTTACACTCTCAAAGTTATGCCAAACTCTGAATTGGCTCCAGTTATTGCACTCCTGTCCCCTCTAAGTAGAATGCCTTTCTCCTTACCCCATACCCTTTCCTTCATCCAAAAAATTCTCATTAAGAGTTTTAACTTTCCAGTCTCATCTTCCTGGGGAAGACTTCACTACCCCCTTCATTATTTGAGCCAGTTTTCCATTGTTCCTGCCTCTGTATGAAGCACAGCCCACTATATCTTCCTCAGGCACAGAGATTTAGGTGGAATAATTCCAACTAGAAGGGGAAACTGGGCAGACAGACACCTTCACTGATGGACAGTTCAATGAAAGAAAGAAATCTGTAAGATAACCAATAACTAATCAACAGTCTGTTATTAGACTCCATCTAAATATGAATAAAGTTTGCTTGTGAATCTAAATTAAGAATTGTGAAGTAGATAAGTCTGATATCAACTGAAACTAAAAGGATGCACAGAGATGTAGGTATAGGTCCAATAAGAGTCACAAACAGAAGGCCCAATTTACAAGGCAGTAAAAAATAAGAGAGTAAGCATCCAGAATAAAGAGTAATAGAGAAAATAAAGAGTAACATTTGGTAGAATAATGAATATCTAGAAAAAGTATGAAGATAAGCAAAGGAAGAGTATGCAGTTAACTACCTTATGGGACAGAACTACAGCAAAGATCTACAATTTATTTGCTGCTTAATTTTTTAGCACTGCCTCTAGTTTAGTTTAAGTTTCCATGAGGCCCAGCTGTATTTTGGCTCCTGTCCTTATAAGGCCCTGTCTCTCCCTTATTACTACACATACAAAAACATATATATGTTTGTACATGAACTGGTCAAATTAGTTCCTTTGTTCTAGTTGGGCTCTTTTGGTTGTGAAGAAAAATTAAAAATTTACATGAGGATGATTCCTATATGTTTGATTTCCTACAGTATCTTTCAAATAGAACATAAAACCCTAATTGTACAGTTTAGTGAAGCAATTCTACCAAAGACTAAATGGTGTATTTATTACACAAAGGGGTCTAGTGATCTAGATTAATGCAAAAATGAACTCTACAGTATACCACCTAACAGAATGTAACCTTCACTTTCCATAATAGAGTCATCTGAACAGGTCTCAAAAAATAGGCAGATGGCTGGCACCGTGGCTCACTTGGTTAATCCTCCGACTGTGGCACCAGCATCCCATATGGGCGCCGGGTTCTAGTCCCAGTTGTTCCTCTTCCAGTCTAGCTCTCTGCTGTGGCCCGGGAAGGCAGTGGAGGATGGCCCAAGTGCTTGGGGCCCTGCACCCGCATGGGAGACCAGGAGGAAGCACCTGGCTCCTGGCTTCAGATTGGTGCAGCACACCGGCCGTGGCAACCACTTGGGGAGTGAACCAATAGAAGGAAGACCTTTCTCTCTGTCTCTCTCTCACTTTCTAACTCTGCCTGTCAAAAAAAAAAAAAAAAAAAAGAACAAAAAATAGGCAGAAATTGGTCATGTGGACTAGGATATAGGCTAAAGGTTTCAGGTGGAGGAAAGAACATGAGGAAAAGCAAAAATGGAATAGTAGGAAAAAATATGATTCAACTCAACCCTCCAACATTAAATAGATGTATTCTACATAAGTGAACCCAGAAATGAGATAAATATTCTTCAAAGATTTAAGGGTCAGCTGGCAGCCACCTGTTCTTTATGCTCTAGATCTACACAGGAACTCCCCACCTAGTCATCTCCCTAGGACCTTATGCCTTAGGGAGACTCAAGGAACAACCAGAGGAAGCTTCTGTTCCTGCTCTTCTGGCAGCCAAAACAAACATCCAGACCATGCAGCACAGGATATGGACTGTTCTGGAGTGATGGAAATGTTCTATATCAGTGCTGTCCAATACAGTAACCACTAGCCAAATGTGGCTACTGAGATTGAAATGTGGCTGGTCAATTTTAAATTTTGTTTCAGTTTAATTTACTAAGTCACATGTGGCTACTGGCAACAGCAACAGAAAATATATATGATCTTATCCTCAAAGTAGGAATTTTCCATTGCTTCTTCAAAGAATGGCCAATATCTTCAGTAATATATCCTCATTGGCCTTTTTTTTTTTTTTTTTTTGGACAGGCAGAGTGGACAGTGAGAGAGAGAGAGACAGAGAGAAAGGTCTTCCTTTGCTGTTGGTTCACCCTCTAATGGCCGCCATGGCTGGCGAGCTGCAGCCAGCACACTGCACTGATCCGAAGGCAGGAGCCAGTTGCTTCTCCTGGTTTCCCATGGGGTGCAGGCCCAGGCACTTGGGCCATCCTCCACTGCACTCCCGGGCCACAGCAGAGAGCTGGCCTGGAAGAGGGGCAACCAGGACAGAATCCGGCGCCCCGACCGGGACTAGAACCCGGTGTGCCAGCGCACAGGCGGAGGATTAGCCTATTGAGCCGTGGCACCAGCCCCTCATTGGCCTTAATAATGGGTCTCATTATAAATAACACAGGCACAACTTGGTAAAAACAACTCTGCGTGTAAAGTACATATATTTCTGAAATCCACTTAGATCCAGAATAAATTTAGAAGAAAAACAGGATCTAAATGTCCTCTAAGTAACATTCAACTCAAGAAGGCCTATAACAAAAATTCCAATGCTAAGAATCTTGCTGATCAGAAATATAAATATTTGTAAATGCAAACATTGTTCCTAGCTCCTAAGTTGGCCACCTCCTAATAAACTAAATTAGAAAACATTCATTATTTATTTGTTTGTTTGTAAGGCAAAGAAAGAAAGAGAGAAATCTTCCATCTGCTCATTCACTCCTCACTAGCCAGGGCTGGGCCAGGCTGAAGCCATGAGCTAGGACACCATCAAGGTCTCCTACCTGGGTGGCAGGAGTCCAAGTCCTCGAGCCGTTATGTGCTGTTTCTTAGGCGCATTACCAGGAAGCAACATTAGAAGTGGAATAGCTGAGTGGTACTCAAACCAGCATTCCAATATGGGATGGGGATGTCCCACCATGTCACAGTGCTGGCTCCTAATAAACTTTCTCTCCATTAAGACCATGGCATCACTATCTGGATTTCCAATGCACGTGGGCAATGAAGCTCTTATTGGCTCAGTGACAGTAATACATAATGACAACTGAATATGCTGTTCTTACCCAATGTTTCTTTTTAATCAATCTACTGGCTATAATATTGAAAAATTTGAAAGGTTTATGTATATTTAAAGAAAACTGTTCCTTAAATTTCAATTTAGCTATTGTGAAGTCATTAAAACAATCATTATGAATACTGGAAATGGAAAAATATTTATGATCAGTTAAATGAAAAACAGAATAATGTTACATAACTACAACTATATCAATTTTATTTATATATGAAGATGGACAAAAAATTATAGGCAAAAATGTTAAAAGGCTATGCTATTTATTTCTAAAAGAAAGTAAAACTCAAAATACTTCACAGAAGAAACAAAGACAAAGCCACCTAGAAATCTGAAAAATGTGGGCCACACTTATAAAGCAAGGAATCTAAGCATTCCAAATGTTCCTCTGACTCATGATTCAGTATAAACACAGTAAAATTATTACCACAGTTTAAAATTTTAATCTGAGGCATAGCAAGATATATTCATCCTCCATTAAAAAATATTAACATCTAGATTTCAACAAACTTACAGATTTAAAAAACAAATGGACAAAATTAGTGTTAGTAATTTGGATTGAGAAAAACAAAAATAAAGTGTGTTCCTTATGCAAAATTATATCTTACTATTAGTGGATGTATGTAAAATATTCTATTTTAGAAAAATTAAGAAAGAAATACATTAACAAAAATTTGGGTCTTACCAAAGGAAGAGGAAAATGTTTAAAAAGAAACTTTTGAAATACCTATTATATTGACTCTTCCTGGGGCTCGAACATAAAATTTGGGAGAGGATCCAAACTTGGAATTAAACATCTCCTTCAGCTTCAGCAATCTGAAAACAAGAGTAGACTATTTCATAATACCATATAATACCATATAACAGAAAATCCAGAAGACACACACACACTCACATTTCATGTAACCCTCAACATTAATTACTGCAAAAAAAAAAAGGCAAAATCTTTAGTGATATACCTCTGGAAAACCCCAGGACAATAATATCATAACCTCCTAAATGACATAAGGTAATGTTAAGGCTGATGTAACCAGCAAGGGGGAAAAAAATCCTGCATTTATGAAGAATGTAACTTTCTGCATAATGTTTAAGTAATATTCAAGGCAGAATCTCTTTATACTAAAGAAGTAGCACAGGATATGGTGTATTTGTTTCCTAAAGATGCCATAACAAAATACCACAAATTGAATGGCTTAACAGAAATGCATTGCTTCACTCTTCCACAGGCTACAAGCCTGAACTCAGGGGTCAACAGGGTTTAACGCCTTTGAAACCTGTAAAGGAGACTCCTTCCTTCCCCTTCCTACCTTCTGGTAGATGTCAATCCCTGGCACTCTTTGGCTTAGACCTGCATCACTCCATTCTCTGCTCCTGGCATCTCCCTGTGTCTCTGCTTTTCATTCTTATAAGGATACCAGTCAGCTTGGATAAGACCCACCTCATTTTAATTTGGCCACATTTGCAGAGATGGTAGTCCAAATAAGGTCACATTCTAGGGTTCTAAATGGTCATGAATTAAGGGGTTATGCCATTCAATTCATTACAAGTAGTCAAATGAAAACTAGACTTGGTATTATGAGACCACAGGTATAATTCCGATAAAGCCTCTAATTCAACACCAGTTTGTTAAATTGTTTTCCTTCAACCTATACTCTAAAATTCAGGAATTTGAGCTAGACAGTCCTCACAGGCCCTTTCCAGATCTAAAATGCTTATAAGAGATTCAATAATTTATACTGTCAAATCATCTCTGGTCAAACAACTTCACTGTTTGTAGTCCTATATCATACTGTGTATAGATAAAAACACCAGGGCAGGAGCAGACATTTCACATAATAGTTAAGACACCACCTGGGATGTCAGCATTCCCATATCAGAGTTCCTGTGTTCAAGTCCCATCTCTGCTCCAAATTCCAGCTTCTTGCTAACGTGAACCATGGAAGGCAGTAGGTAATGGATGAAGTGGTTGGATCCCTGTCACCAATATAAGAGACCTGGATAGAGTGCCTGGCTTCTGGCTTCAGCCCTGGGCTAGCATTGACTGTTGCAGGTTTGTGGAGAGTGAACCAATAGATGGGAGATTCTCTCTCTCTTCTCTCTCTCTCTCTCTCCATCTCTGCCTTTCTAATAAATAACTTAAAATAATTTTAAAATAACAGAAAGTTAACATTTATTAAAGCCTACTATATTTAGGAAATTAATTAATGAATTAGTCTGAGACATTAATTAGTTGCAAGAAATCCACACATAAAAGAAAAAAGATAAATTTTTTATAATGATAGAAATGTCTGTTGAATCTTGCTGGAAGTTATTCGAACAGAGCTCCTGGTAATAGAAAAAGATCAAAAACCTTATAGAAAAATGCATGGAAGATATGAACAAAATTCATAATAAAAGATTACTGAAAGGGGCCAGTCTTGAGGCATAGTGGGTAAAGCTACCACCTGTGCAGTCAGCATCCCATACGGGCACCCATTCATGTCCTGGCTGTTCCACTCGGAATGCAGTTCTCTCCTACTAGCCTAGGAGAAGTAGGGAAGGATGACCCAAGTACTTGGGTCCCTGCTATTCATGTGAGAGACCTGGATGAAGCTCCTGGTTCTTGGATTCGGCCTGGGTCAGCCCTGGCTGTTGTAGCCACCTGGGAAGTAAACCAGTGGTTGGAAGATATCTATCTTTATCTCCCTCTCTCTGGGTAACTCTTTCAAATAAATAAATAAATCTTTTTTAAAAAGATCATTGTAAAATACCAAAACATGGAAAGATTTGCACCTAACTTACAAATGGAGAAATGCAAATTAAAATTACACTGAGATACTATCAGATTGGTGAAAATTAAAAAGTAACATTGGGGTTCAGTGCCACCCCTCAGGACATCTACTTCTCTTATCAGAGTATCTGGTTCAAATCCTGGCTACTCTGCTTCTGATCTACTTTTTTGATAATGTGCCCAGGAGGCAGCAAGTGATGCCTCAAGTATTTCAGTTCCTACCTCCCTTGGAGGAGCACCAAATGGAGTTCCTGGCCCCTGGCTTCCACTTAGTCCAGATCACCTGTTGTGGGCACTTGGGGAGTGAACCATCAGATGGAAGATGTCTTTTTCTGCCCCCACCCATCCCCAGGATTCTCTTCCTCTCAATTAAGTGAATGAATGAACAAATAAAACTATAAAAATAATTCCCTTCCTTAATTTTAAAAAAAGAAAGAAAGTAGGAAACGAGAGCTCCTTAAAGAAAAGGCTGATTCCAGAGCTGGGCAGAGAAAATACAAGACTTTATAAACCTACAGCATCTTGCTATGCCAGACAGTAAGAAGTACCCAATGATAGCCATGAGTCAGAATGGCCAGGAATCCACCTGAGCAAGTTCTCATTGCCCAAATCTGGAAAAACTGAGTATCAAAATAAAAATAACAATAATGGTAACAGAATATAATCCATAGATTAAAAATAAAAATCTATTAGTCCATACTGATACAAAGGGAAAGCACTTCTTCACAACAGAATATCAACTAATAAGTTTTTAAAAAGTATGAAAAAATTAGAAAGTCACTGTTTTGTGATCATCAAAGTAATAACCGATTCAGGCATAAATGGATGCTAAAGCTGTAAATCAAAGTTTGATAAGAAATACAATAGAAAAGGGCAGGTGTTTGGTCTACTGGTTGAGCTGTAAGTTAGGATGCCCTCATCCCACGTAGGAGTGATTGGGTTCAATTCCCAGTCCCAGCTTCTGACTCAAGCTTCCCTCCAATGTTGATCCTGGGAGGCAGCAGTGATAGTTGAAGTAATTGGGTTCCTCCTAGCAGCCAGGTGAAAAACCTGGATTTTGTACCTGGCTCCTGGCTCCAGTCCCATGCAGACATTTGGGGAGTGAACCAATAGGCGCAATCTCTCTCAAAAAATAATTTTTAAAAAATACTTTATTTTCAAAGGAAGCATTTTCTGATGTTTTACTAAGTAGTCTCAGAAAGGAAATTAATAACAGCTCTGGGCCTCAAGGAATATGTATCTGGCAGAAGAGGAAGCTAAAAATTACAATATGGGGTACAATAAAAATGATAAGACAGTTGAATACAGTTCTTTAGGAGCAAAGACCATTAGCCCCTATTGTTGGAGAATTTGAGTGGTAAAATAAATCAAAAAGAGGAAAGTAAGTTACAGAAGTCTCTCCAAAGAAGCAATGATTGAAATGAAATGGAGTGAAGGATTCTAGGCAGTGGGCATGAAAAGGCCCAGCAAGCTGCATTCAGAAAACCACAATTAGCGCCTGGGGTTATGGCATGGTAGGCTAAGCCTCTGCCTGCAGCACAGCATCCCATATGGGCAATGGTTAGTGCCCCAGCTGCTTCTCATCCAGTCCCGCTCCCTGCTGATAGCCTGAGAAAGCAGAAGATGGCCCAAGTGGTTGAGTTCCTGCACGCGTGTGGGAGACCAAGAAGAAGCTCCTGGCTCCTGGCTTAGAATGACCTAGCTCCAGCTGTTGCGGCCATTTGGGGAGTGAACCAGCAGATGGAAGACTTTTCTCTCTGTCTCTTTCACTGTCTGTAACTCTACCTCAAATAAATAAATAAAATCTTTAAAAAAATAAAAAGAAAACCACAATTAGAGTTTCAATAAACACAAACAGAGCTTAAATAGAGAAAGAGGGGAGAAGAGCTAGGAGGCTTATCAAGCCCCAAATCTTAAGGGGTTTTATTCAAGAGTGATTTAGAAGACTGTGGGAAAATGCATTTAAAAGACAATGTCCATTTTTAAGAATTTTTTTGAGGTTCCCTCATATGCCATGTCTGGAAACTTGTCTTTTAACATATACACAGTGGGTGTGAACAGATGTTTAAGGATGGAGTGGTATCATCAATTTGCATTTAATAAATTTCACTGAGTAGCATATAGAAGGGTTGCAAAACCAAAGAAATTTAACAGAAAAGCTAGAGAGAAATGCTGAGACCACTAGCTGTGGAGATAGAAAGGGGTCACATTAAATTGAGATGATAATTAAAATATCAAATCCATAGGAGTTGGTGACCAATTGCCTGTGGGAAAGAGGAAGATAAGGCTGATAACTTCCAGTTTTAGGGCTTAGCTAACTCTGCTAGTCTAGATACAGATTAAAATCATACATAGGGCCGGCACCTCGGCTCACTAGGCTAATCCTCTGCCTGCGGCGCCGGCACACCGGGTTCTAGTCCCGGTCGGGGCGCTGGATTGTCCCAGATGCCCCTCTTCCAGGCCAGCTCTCTGCTGTGGCCAGGGAGTGCAATGGAGGATGGCCCAAGTGCTTGGGCCCTGCACCCCATGGGAGACCAGGATAATTACCTGGCTCCTGCCATCGGATCAGCGCAGTGTGCTGGCCGCAGCGCGCCAGCCGTGGCGGCCATTGAAGGGTGAACCAACGGCAAAGGAAGACCTTTCTCTCTGTCTCTCTCTCTCACTGTCCACTCTGCCTGTCAAAAAAAAAATCATATGTAGATGAAATTCATATATAGAAAATTATATATAGACTCTTGAACTTGAATCCTTATTAATTAGCTTTTATAAGCACTGTAAACACAAAGTAAAGTGCTAACATCAGAGTTAGAATGAGATTTCTAAAATGTGTTTAAGTGAAAACATTCTGAGTGATTAAACTTTGTGTCATTTTTCCCAGAGGACCTGAGGATAATAGTTCGTTCACTTAGAACTGTTCCATCACCAAGAGGCTTGCTATAAAGCACTTCTACCTTTTAAATTTAGATGCATGCAGGCTACAAAACAAAATAATGGGAGCATTTTTCTCTAAGAACAGAAAGCACTGAAGTGCACAGGAGCTTTCTAAATGTCATACTTAATCCCCTGATAATGAAACAGTGTGGTTATAATGAGAGCAGTTTGTACTTTTACCTCTGAGATTCCAACAACAAGACTAAAAGTCTTAGGGGCCAGCGCAGTGGCTCACTTGGCTAATACTCCTGCAGCACCAGCACCTCATATGGGTGCCGGGTTCTAGTCCTGGTTGCTCCTCTTCCAGTCCAGCTCTCTGCTGTGGCCCAGGAAGGCAATGGAGGATGGCCCAAATGCTTGGGCGCCTGCACCCGCATGGGAGACTGGGAGGAGGTGCCTGGCTCCTGGCTTCGGATTGGCGCAGCACCGGCCATAGCGGCCATTTGGGGGGTGAACCAATGGAAGGAAGGCCTTTCTCTCTCTCTCTCACTGTCTGTCAAAAAAAAAAAAAAAAAAAAAAAAAAAAAGACTCTCAAAGTCTTAAAGTCGTAACTGAAAGTATGCCCAAAAAAGAGTGCAGTGAGCATTCCTTTTTCTTTTTTTTTAATTTTTATTTAGTAAATATAAATTTCCAAAGTACAGTTTATGGATTACAATGGCTTTTTCCCCCCATAACTTCCCTCCCACCTGCAACCCTCCCATCTCCCGCTCCCTCTCCCATCCCATTCACATCAAGATTCATTTTCAATTATCTTTATATACAGAAGATCAATTTAGTATATATTAAGTAAAGATTTCAACAGTCTGCACCCACACAGAACATAAAGTGTAAAATACTGTTTGAGTACTAGTTATAGCATTAATTCACATTGAACAACACATTAAGGACAGAGATCCTACATGGGGAGTAAATACATAGTAACTCCTGTTGTTGACTTAACAAATTGACACTCTTGTTTATGGCGTCAATAATTTCCCTAGGCTCTTGTCATAAGTTGCCAAGGCTATGGAAGCCTTTGAGTTCGCCGACTTTGATCTTATTTAGACAAGGTCATAGTCAAAGTGGAAGTTCTCTCCTCCCTTCAGAGAAAGGTACCTCCTTCTTTGATGGCCCGTTCTTTCTACTGGGATCTCACTCAGAGAGATCTTTCATTTAGGTGGTGGTTTGTTTGTTTGTTTGTTTGTTTGCCAGAGTGTCTTGGCTTTCCATGCTTAAAATATTCTCATGGGCTCTTCAGTCAGATCGAAATGCCTTAAGGGCTGATTCTGAGGCCAGAGTGCCTCAGGACATCTACCATTCTATGAGTCTGCTGTGTACCCTGCTTCCAATGCTGGATCGTTCTCTCCCTTTTTATTCTATTAGTTAGTATTAGCAGCCTTTTTCTTTTTTAAAATAATTTATTTGTTTGAAAGATAGACAAAGACAGCAATCTACCATCCCCTGGTTCATTCCTCCAAAAGCCCAGGACAGATGGGGCTGAACAAGGCTGAAACCATGAGCTCAGAACTCATTATGGGTCTTTAAAGCAGATGGCAGGGTCCCATGTACTTGAGCCGCCACCTACTGCCTCCTAGTGTGTGCATTAGCAGGAAGCTAAAATTGGGAGCAGAGCCTGGACCAAATCAGACACTCAGATATGGGATGTGCACATATCAAGCAAATCCACCAGGCCAAATGCTCACCCCAACAATGAGCATTTTTGATAGGAAATTAAGAGCTTCTTCAAAAATCATACTGTTAAGGGAGCTGAATAGGAAATAGAACAGCTGGTACTCAAACTGACACTCATATGGGATGCAGTGGTTTAACCATCGCACCACAACACTGGCCCCAAAAACACTAATTTTTTTATTTTTATTTTTTGATTTTTTTTAAGGTGAACAAATTTCATGTATTTCATAGATACAGATTCAGGTACATAGTGATACTTCCCACCTTACCTTCCCTTCCACCCACACTGCCACTCTTCCTCCTCCATCCTTTCTTATTCTGTCTCTTCATTTTCACAATGATATACTTTCAGTTTATTTTATACTCATAAGATTAATCCTATACTAATTAAAGAGCTCAACAAATAGTAACAAGAAAAAAACACTGTTCTTTAACATTAGAGACAAGTGCTGTAAAAAAAATCATTGAATCTCAAAATGTGAGTTTCACTCCTATCCATTACATTTTTTGTTACTCTATTAGTTACCACAGTTCAAGGAAAACATATGGCATTTGTCTTTTTTGGACTGGCTTTTTCATTAAGTATAATAGTTTCCAGTTGCATCCATTTTGTTGCAAGATAGGATTTCATTTATTTGTTTATGCATGAGTAGTATTCCATACTATATATATATAAAACACAATTTCTTTATCCAGTCATCAGTTGATGAACATATGGATCAATTCCATATTTCAGCTATTGTGAAATAAGCTGCAAAAAACATGGAACTATAAGTCACTCTTTCATATGCTGATTTCATTTTATTTGGGTAAATTCCCAGGAGTGGGATGGCTGGGTTATATGGTAGACCTATTTTCAGTTTTCTGAGGTATCTCCTTACTGTCTTCTACAATGACTGTACTAGTTTACATTCCCACCAACAGTGGATTAGAGTACCTTTTTCTGCACATCCTCATCAGCATTTATTGTTTGTTAATGGCTGAATAAGAGTCATTCTAACTGGGGAGAGATAAAACCTAATTGTGTTTTTGATTTGCGTTTCCCAGATGGCTAGTGATCCTGAGTATTTTTTCATGTGTCTATTGGCCATTTGAATTTCCTCTTTTGAAAAATGATTGTTCGAGTCCTTTGCCCATTTCTTAACTGGATTGTTTGTTTTGTTGTTGTTGAGTTTCTTGGGCTCTTTATAGATTCTGGATATTAATCTTTTATCAGTTTCATAGTCTGCAAATATTTTCTCCCATTCTGTTTGTTCCCTCTTTACTTTGTTTACTGTTTCCTTTGCAGTTCAAAAGCTTCTCAGCTTGATGTAATCCCATTTGTCTATTCAATAACACTAACATTTAATACTAATGTAAGAATATCTGGCTACCAATAGGAATTTTAATGATAGCTTATATAGGCTGCTATTTGCCTTATTTTTCTCATGTACAAATTGAGGCTAATACAGCAACTCAATGCAACACTTTTGAAGATTTATAAGTACATGATAATAAATATTCATTATTGCTGCTATACTTGAAAATGTAAAATATGTTATGGATGGCATTTCAAAGTATGGTCACTGCCATTAAGAGATGTCAAGAATCTCACTCCTTTCATCACAATAAATTCTCCCTAGATAAGAAATTGAACATAAAAATGAAACCAAGTTAATTAGAGATTTTAAGAAAAAGAAGTAGTAATGGTAAAAAACAGAAACTGTAGACAGGTTAAGCAGAAGAATGAAAAGAGTTGCAGAAAAAATTAGTGAACAAGAAGAAAAGTTGAAAGCAGAAATTGAGACCAAAATAACAGCTTTTTGGAAAAGAAAAATGGGGGCTCTACATATCAAAATCCATGACATGGGACCAGCACTGTGGTACAGTGGGTTAAGCCACAGCCTGTGACACCAGCATCCAATATGAGTGCCAGTTCAAGTCCCAGCAGCTCCACTTCCAATCTAGCTCCCTGCTAATGTGCCTGTACTCCTGTGCCCAAGTGGTATTAAGACATAAAACAATCTAGCAACATCTTTTTTGCAAGCCCATTTAGGAACTATCAAAATTTTAAGTCCATTTCCATGAATTATCCTCAAAAATATTTGCACAAATGCTGAAAGATATATATAGAAGGATGTTTATTGCAGCATTATTTCTAAGAGTGAAAACTTGGATATCTAAATGTACCAAATAGTGAAGTAGCTACATAATAATGGTATTCACACTACAAAATAATCTCAGCCTTTAAAAAGTGAATTATATCTATATGAACTGTTTAAGCCAGGATCTCTGAGAAAGAGGAAGTGAAAAACATAGATTTCACTTATGTGAATAAGCAATATTTGTAAAAAATTTTAAAAAAGGAAAAGAATGATTTTATAAGGATGCAATGAAGTTACAGGATTCAAACCAAATGTTTGACTTCTAAGAAGGGAAGTAGGAATTGGCAGCACAAGGCTGAAATCAGAGACAACAGTGAGAAAAGGAACTGCAGGATTTTCAGGTTTCATTGAGTGTATTTTTAAAGCATCCAAATCTTTAATACTGAGAATATGTTCAGTGTCACCTAGCCAGCTCAGTTGCAGGAACATGAAACTTTTAAAAATGTATCCATAAAGCATGACATATAGCACTATTATTCATGAAAGCCAGGTAAAAGAAGCAACCCAAAGGCTGATAAGAGGATAAAGAAAATGTAGCACATCCAAACAAAAGAATATCATTTAACCATGAAGTGGAGTAACATCCTGATAAATGTTACAACACAAATGAGACCTTGGAAACATTATTCTAAGTGAAACAGTCACAAAATAATACACTTATTATATCATTGCATTTATTAGCAATGTCAAGACTGACCAAATCTATATAGAGAGAAAACAGATTAATGGCTGCTTAGGGAACAGGGAACACAGAATGGGGAGCTCAGGGGTGACAACTTAGGGATGTCAGGTTCCTTTTTAGTATGAAAATACTAAAAAACACAGATAAATTACATGGTATGTGGATATCAATAAGTCCACTGGAAAAAAATAATAATAATCAACTATTTAAAACTTAATCGTGAAGAAAAGAGAAGAAATAAGTTACCACTACTAAGAAAGCAAAGAAAGCTAGAACAGGGGAATTTGAAATCTAACAATACAGATAATATGCAGGAGTGGAATGCAGAAATAAAACATTACAACATCGATTTCAACATGATTTTTATATAAAGAGAACAAAAAAGAAATTGTTTTTATTGAAATTCACAGTGTAACAAGTGCCTTTACTCAGAGCATCATGCACCCTGTGAAGGTGAAGAGGCATCCTGAAGACAGTAGGAGTTCCACAAGGAAATAGACTGACCTAAGGGCCTCATGGCTTCCCTTTCAGCACACTGCAACACGTGACCTGTTAGGTGGGTCTGCAGATTGCTATTTAGATTGAACAAGACTCACCCCTCCTAAAATTGTTAAGTGGCTTCCCAAGATTCTTGCAAACAAAACATTGCCTGAAGCTAAGAATTGCCTTGCAAGCACAAGTGAAAATAGCAGAGCTTATCTGAATACTGTTATGATCTCTTCTGTGGCTAGCATAGGACAGCAAATAGCAACATTTAATGTTTACTGCATGAATGAATATAGTAAAAATCATGAGAGGCAAGAAAGGATACTAAGGAAATTTAGTAAAGAATTCTTCACTTTGAGAACATGTGCCTGTACTTGTTACCACCACCCACTAGCCCCTACAGCCTAACTATAAAAATATAAACCAGAAACACATTAGACATATATGAAATATATACATGAACACATTCTATGTAATTAAAAAAAAAACTGAACTACAAGGGGCTGAATTGTTTTCATGTAACAAGTTCCTCATGGGTCTTATTTGAAACATGACTTTTTTTTTGTCTTTAACAATGTGTCCTAATTCATTCAAATATATAAGGACAAAGAAGTTTGCAAAGACCTCTAGAGAATACATTAAAACATTCAAAGATATTCAGAAACAGTCCAAGGCTCACTGTTCTCTGTAATTTAAAAAATGATAACTAAAGACACATTTTGCTCACTTAAGCATGAAACAATATTTCAAGTTAGAGTACAATATTATCAACAGTAACATGATGGAAATAAACCAGGAAGCAAGAATTGCTTAAGGAGTTGATGTTAGAGGAAAAAGCTAACAGGAAAAGCAAACAAAAAGCACTTTAAAAAAGAGTGTGAGTGAGGAAAAGCAAAGAGGGACAGGAACCAACCTCAGAAAAGTCCCTGGGCTAGTGCAGCTATGAGACTTCGTTCTAAGAGGTTTCGGTCCTACAAATCATAACAAAGTATTCCTACAAAGTGTCTGCAATTCATGAGATTCTCCACCAGACAACACTAAACTGTTACCTATGCTGTAGCTAGGGACTGGTAGTAAATTCATTCCAGGAAAGACAGCTCAAATATTCCCGGATATTTTTTTAAAGAGTGCAGAGACCTAGAGGTTAATGTGTTTGTTTTCAATAAATACTCATAATTAGAGAGGAGACTTTTTACAATACTACCAATCAGCAGGTATGACAGAAAAGGATTTCAGAGCTGATCCGGGCATCTGTACTAAAGAAAAGAAAAAGAAACCCCACTCATGAGCAATACACCCAATCCTCCACAGCAATCCCAGGTGGAAACTGACGCATGGTCTTTCTTGCAAGCCTAGCCTAATCACACGGCCAGACATAATCCCAAGGACACTGTTTGCGTCCCGGTGGGGGAAAGGCAGCGCCTCGGGGACGCAGTCAAATCGTGGACCCTACCTGCACCTGCACAACCTAGGCAGTCCCAAAGCAGGGAATCTCCCTTCCCCCACCTGGGATGTTCTGCAACCTGGATTCGACGCATGGCAGGGCCTTCCGTTGCCATATTTCTCTAGATCTTTCTTTCTTCTGCAGCTTCTAGTGGCAAAGCACAGCAATCACGAGGTATCTGCCAGAAGCCGCTTTCTTCCGGATGACACGGACCCTCAGTCTGCGGAAATCCTGCAGCTGCGCTGAGGTGGCCACTCCAGCGGGCTCCGCCTCCGACTCCTCCTCCCGGATCTCCCTGCGGCTTTCAAGTTCAGCCGCGAGCTGCCCTGAGCTCCTGGCGGTAGGAACTTGTGGGAGCCCCTTCCCCTGGCACTAGGGATAAGGTTTCCTTCTGCACTCTGGGAATGTCTAAGGACAAAATTACAACCAGGCCCACACACACCTTCTACATCTGATCTTAGGCTTTTTTCTTTTTTCCTCCTTAATATCCAATAACTATGCATTAAACAATACTAAAATGTTTAGCTTTGCTTCTTGTGAGGATTATTCCCAAATCAAGCAATATAAAATTGATGTAGCATTTGATTAGTGGGCAGGGGTGGGGGGAGAAACACATATCTTTCAATTTGCAAGAACACTTAGCATCCAGTTCAATCCCTTTATTTTTCTTGTCTAGGAAAATCCCAGATGCTTTCTAAAGAGGCACAATGTTACCCCACAATGCCCTACCATATTACTGACTTTTCTTCACAATTCTCAGAATATCACAAAGCACCCTGCCAGTTTACTTTCTTATATATGTACTGTCTTTCTTACCACCTCCACCATCATTGCTACTAAAAGGTGAGCAACATGACAGCAGGAGCTGGGCATCTCCAGCCCTCAAAACAGTACCCATCAGATTGGTTTGGTTTTTAAAATTTTTTAAATTTTATCCTTTTTTTTTTATTCTATCCTATTCTACAGGCAGAGGGACCGACAGAGCTCCATCTCCTGGTTCACTCACCAAAAGCCTGCAGCTGCCAGACTCGACCGGGCTGAAGCCAAATGTCAGGAATTTAATCCACGTCTGTGATATGGATGACAGAGACTCAAGTATTTGAGCCCTTACCTGCTGCCTTCGAGGGTGCACATTAACAAGAAGCCAGAATTGGGAGTGGAGCCAGGATGCATAGCTGGTAAGGGATGTAGACATGTCAAGTGGTGTCTTAACCATTAGGCCAAATATCCACCCTCAAATTGATTTTTAATAAATGGACAAGATAAGCTGAATGAATGAAAGGTGAAGTGACATGCTCTTCAACAGCAAAACTCAAATTCAAATTCAAGTCTATTAGTTCTCAATCTAGTGCATTTTGTATCTTGGAATACTAAGACTAAACCTGAGGAAAGGCAGCTGGCAATCCAACTATTTGTAGACTCCCTAAATGAGGAAGTTTGGGCCCATATGCCATGTTAGTCTGTTTTCTGATGCTATAACAAAATACCTGGGATTGGATACTTTACAGAGAAAAGAGATTTAGCTCACAGTTTTGGAAACCCGAAGTCCAAGATTGAGTAGCCTCATCTATTTAGCCTCTATCAAAATGGCAGCAGCATGCTAGAAAGATTCAGGGGTCAGGCTCCCACTTTTTAAGCAACCCATTCTCAGGTCAATTCACTCGCTCTCAGAGACATTAATCCCTTCCCAGGGCAATATCCCCAGTAACCTAATTACCTCTCATTAGACTCCAACTCCTAAAGGTTCCACTACCTTCCAACATTACCATATTGGGGACAAAGCTTCCAATTCATGAACATTTTGGGGAGACACTCTCAAATCATATCCAAACCATAGTAGTGTCCAACACACTAGGGACAGTAGCATAACTGAGAGAGATTCAGTAAGTTACCCCTCCAGAATCTCTAAGTGTATGTCAGCAGGTAGGGAAATGGAGGCCAAAGAGCAAATCAACAATACCAAAGTATAGCCAAAGAGGGGCAATCTCTTGGCACGTGTAGGGATTCAGCTTGACAGAACTACAGGCATTTTGGTCATAATCACCATCTTGCCCTATAGGAAACTCTGAAAGCCATCTCAAATCTTTTTTTTTTTTTTTTTTTTTCAAATCTTATGGGATAAACAAAGCCAGCTGGCCATATCTTGCCCAGTCAAATCCTGGAATATCCCTTATCTAATGCCTGACATATCTACATTTCTTTAGAAAGTTCAGGGTGCACTTAGGTTAACTGTGGACCACCTTTGTCTAGCTTGACATAGAAACCACCTTGTACTGACTGGGAGCACACACATCCATTTCATTTGTGTTCACCTGAGACCATGCTTCTGTCCGTAAACCCCCTCAACAAATTACATTCTTTGTCATCTTTAAATTATCCTTTCTCCAGTTTTTGAGCATTGCTTTTGGCAGTCAATTGTTATACACCAGGTTTTTCTGAAACAGCATCTCATGAGTTATTACTGTCAATTGTACTTGGGGCCAGAGTTATGGCTCAACAGGTTAAGCCAACGCCTGCAATGTCAGCATCCCATAGGAACACCACTTCAAGTTCCAACTACTCCACTTCTGATCCTTCCTTGCTAATGTGCATCACAAAGCAGAGAAAGATGGCCTAAGTAGGCCCCTGCCACCTACATGGGAGACATAGATAAAGATCCTGGCTCCTACCTTTGGACTGGCCTAGCCCCAGTCATTGCAGCCCTTTGGGGAATGAACCAGCAGAGGAAAGCTGTGTGTGTGTGTGTGTGTGTGTGCGCGCGTGTATGTCTGTAACTTTCAAATAAATAAATACATAATTTTTTTTAAAAAAATGGTACTCCACAGTTATTTCTGGTCTCAGGGCTGCCTTCTCACTATTACTTTGCCCTCTCCATTATCATTTTCAACTGAATAAATTATATCTTCTCTTTTTGAACTCCAATAAATCTCAGTATAATGATCATTGTGGCTTAATCATCCTTGTCAATCCTTGTACATAAGTTTGAACAGGGAGAGATTCTAGGTGAGATGAAATGGAAAATGTTTAGGAATCACTAAATTTGGAAAAGGATAGGATATTTTTTATTCAGACATATTTTTAATTATTCTCATACACTGCTTAACTATAACCACATTTTAAAGCTTTGAAATAAACTTATTTTAAACAGGGTTAGAAAATGAAAACAATGACTATGGAAACTCTGATTCATAAAAGCATACTTCCTATTGATGAGTATTTGGTGACCAAACATTAACTTTGCTAAATGAAACAAACACCAAATCATTGGTTTCTATCTTGGATACATTTCTATTACATTATCAACAGGGCTAATGCAGATTGGGAAGCAACTTATAGTGCAACTAGTAAAACATCCTTTTTTGAAAGAATTTGCCCAAAATAAAAAAGCATAGTGGACCTGAAATTAAGACCCAGGTCTCTGGTATCCTAGCCCAGAGGCCATACTACTTTTGAATGTATGGCCTTTGACAAGGCCCCCGCTTAAAAGCAAATAATTGTCCCCAAATTAAAATGTGTACATTATAGTTTTCATAAAACATTGTTCCTAAAATAAGCTACTATCAAACCACAATAGAATCCCAAAGAGACAACAAAAAACAAAATTAGCATTAATTCTTTTTCCTATCTTCTTTATGCCAGGCATCTTGCAAAGTAAATGCTATACAAACACACACAAACACACATTATTAACTCTTTAAATCTTCACAACAATCATTATGGGATAGAAAAAAATATTCGATTTTAAAAATATAGTCTTTTGGTTCTTATTAGACATCTCTCATAATAAAAATATTAAAAACATATTTTTTTCAAAAAAATTTTTTTGAAAGCCAGTGTTAAAGAGAGAGAGGGAGACTCAGAGAGTAAGATCTTCCACCAACTGGTTCACTCCCCAAATGGTCGTAATGGCCAGGGTTGAGCCAGGCTGAAGCCAGGAGCCAGGAGCTTCCACTGAATCTCCCATGGGGATGCAGGGGCCCAGGCACTTGGGCCATCTTCTACTGCTTTTCCGAGGTCATTATTAGAAAGCTTGATCAGAAGTGGAACAACCAGGACTCGAACTAGTGCCCATATGGGATGACAGCATCATAGGCAGCAGCTTTACCTGCCTTACCACAATGCTAGCCCCAAGAATATAAATTTCACATTATTATTACTTTCAACTCTCAGACTTCTCAGTTTATTTTTTGTATGAAGGTACATTTATAATAAGGTTTATAGTCTAAATTGTAAACTAACAGATGGTATATCATGATAGATTCTTTTTTTTTTAAAGATTTTTTTATTTTAAAGTCAGAGTTACACAGAGCAAGAAGGAGAGGCAGAGATAGAGAGAGAGGTCTTCCATCTGCTGGTTCACTCTCCAATTGGCCACAACGGCCAGAGCTGCACTAATCCGAAACCAGGAGCTAGGAGTTTCCTCTGGGTCTTCCCACATGGGTGCAGGGGCCCAAGGACTTGAGCCATCTTCTACTGCTTTCCCAGGCCATAGCAGAGAGCTGGATTGGAAGTAGAGCAGCAGGGACTGGACCTGGTGCCCACATGGGATGCCGGCACTGCAGGAGGCGGCTTTACCCACTACATCACAGAGCCGACCCCCATAATAGATCATTAAACAGAAACCTAATTAATAAAGTTGAAATTGTTTCTCAAAGGACATTAGTCTCTTTACAGGTAAAATAGTACACCAAACAAAAATAAATAAAACAGACACTAAGATGAAAAAAAAAAAAACTTGATTCAACATAACAAAAAAAGCATGACTATTACAGTCTTACAGACCTGGCATTTAGGTCTCAGCTTAGAAATGACTTCTTCCTCCAGGAAGTTCTCCCTGTTTCCTATTCCTACCTCTACCTTCAAAATTAAGTGAAACAATAATCAGTTATCTGAAATAATGTTATTTCTATTGTTTAGTTATGCAGCCTCTATAAAAAATATTTCCAGGGCCAGCACTGTGGCATAGCGGGTAAAGCCACTGCCTTGCAGTGCCAGCATCCCAAATGGGTGCCAGTTGGAGTACTAGCTGCTCCACTTCAGATCTAGCTCCCTGCTAATGCACTTGGGAAAACATCAGAGGATTGCCCAAGTTCTTGGGCCCCTGAACCCATGTGGGAGGCCCAAAGAAGCTCCTGGCTTCTGGCCCAGCCCTGGCTAGTGAGGCCATTTGTGGAGTGAACCAGGAGATAATGGAAAAGATTTCCCTCTCTCCCTCTCTCTCTGTCTCTCCCTCTGTGTGTAATTGTGCCTTTCAAATAATAAAATAATAAAAAAATTCTAGTTTGATTTATAATCAAAAAGTATTGGTCATAGTTGGGAGAATCTAGTCACTAAGCTGGGTATTTTTCCATTGTGATAAATAATGTGTTATTATTCCTAAGTTTCTTCTTTATAATGTGTTATGTTCTTTATTTTATATATAAAATAAATATATGAGGAGACTTCAAAAATTTCAAGAGATGGAATTAAAATATAAAAATATATAAACTATTTCTCAACATACACTCAAGTTCAAGACGTTTTTGTAAGTGATAACAGTCTAACAGTAAGTGATAACACTCTAATAGTCATTTATCCCACCTCTAAAAAAAACTGAGAATTCTGGGATTTAGTCACTTCAATGCAGACTTTTTTACATTATTAATTGAAGAAAAATGGGTGCCCTTAGAGATTTTTTTTAAGACTGGGAAACAAAAGTCAGAAAGGAACCAAATCAGGACTCTAAAGTGGCTGCCTAGTCATTTCCCAACAACACTTAAAATTGCCCATGTCTGATGAGAGGAATGAGAAAGGAACACCCTCATGGTGGAGAAGGACTGTCTGGGAAAGCTTTCCTGGGCATGCTTCTGCTGAAACTTTGGTTAACTTTCTCAAAACACTCCCATAATAATAGATGCTATTGTCCATTAGCCCTCCACAAAGTCAACAAGCAAAATGTAGTCTGTTTTTCCTTTGATGGGACCACTTTCAACTCTTAGGAGCCATTGCTTTGATTGTCCCTTGTCTTCAGAACTGTTCTGGTAAAACCATGTTTCATCTGCAGTTTCAACTTCTCAAAGAAATGTTTCAGGATCTTGGTCCCACCTATTCAAAATTTCTATTGAAAGATTTGTCCGTGACAGATTGGTACAGTTTTGGTCCCCCATTGAACAGAAAGCTTGCTCCACTTCAGTCTCTCAGTTGGAATGCTGCACGCTGAACCAGTTGAGATGTCTATGATGGTAGCTACTGTTTCTGCTTTCAATAATTTGTCTTCCCCGGAAGAACCTCCTGACTTTGGATCAGCGCAGCTCCAGCTGTTGCAGCCATCTGGGGAGTGAACCAGCAGATAGAAGACCTCTCTCTCTATCTCTACCTCACTCTGTAACTCTTTCAAATAAACAAAATAAATATGTAAAAAATAATAATAATTTGTCTTCTTCAACCAGAGTATGAACAAGATGAACTCTTCCTCACAACTACATGTGGATAGTCTGCTACTGAGAGCTTGACTTTCAACACAAACTCATTCCTTCTTAAAGTCAATTATCTACTTTTGAATTGCTAACTGTCCCCACAAACTTTTTGTGAAGCATCAATGATTTCACCATTCTTCTATTCAAGCTTCAGCATAAATTTGATGTTTGTTCTTGCTTCAATTTTAGCAAAATTCATGTTGATGACAAAGGCTTTTTTAAATAGTGTATTTTTCTTTTTAGTGCTTCAAATGAGATTCTACTCAGAAATATTATAAGTTTATTGTAATAATACAAGTTCATTTTGGTGTGGAAAACTCCTGAACTCCATGCATAATTCTCTGTAATGCTCATTTTCCATGAACTGTTCAAAGGCCACATGTTATCTTTTTAGTTCATAATCATTTAAGCCAAAAGGCGAAAGATAAACTCAGGAATCAGAGAAATATACATTTATGTCATTAAGTATAATATTTTAATATCTTATAAATCAATATGAAAGGGACAGAAATTGTGTAAAAATTATTTATAGAATATATTTTGCAAAGCAAAAAACTAAACAAAATTTCTGAGCACCCTCTGCTTGCCTGCTCACGGTAATTATTATACCAGTACTGTAAATATTTGTATGTTGGCTTGTCTGTCTATTGTCTACACCTTGCTACTCAAAATGTGGTCTTCAAACAGAACCAGCATCAGCATCACCTGGGAGCTTTTTACAAACGCAGAATCTTGGGCCCAGACCTACCGAATCAGAATCCACAATGCAAGCCAACCAATCCACTTCAAATGGAGTAAAAAGTAAAGTTAATTTTAATATTTTATTAAATATATACAAAATCTTATTTAAAATATAATAATTTTAAATCCAGATATTTACTTTTTGTGGCAAGCCTCCATAATCCAGTGTATGTTTTAAACCAAATACATATTTCAATTCCAGCTGGAAATAAGTGGTTACTGCATTAGATGGCACAGATCTAGCCTATAAGCTCCCTGAAGGCAGGGACTGTTTTATACACTCTGGCTGCAAAATTTGAAAATTGCAATTTCAAAAAATAGAGACTTTTTATAACATCAAAGTCAACTCAAGGAATGAAACTACTATTATGTTATAGAAGAGAAAAAATTTCTCTTAAATTTAATGGCCAGAGTCTACAAGTTAAATTGACAAATAATAGATTAACAGGAGAAAAAGCATATAAATTTTGACATTTTTAATTCTGTGTAAATGAGGGCTTTACTGAAAAGAAATGAAATGTCAAAGAAGTACTCAGAAGTTTAATAAATAAAGAGAAACAAATTGTGGAGAAGTAAAGAGCAATACATAGGGAGAGTTAACAGCAAGGATTTGGCATGGTTAACAGCAAGGATTTGTGCTGGCTCTTTGCATCCTGGTGTAGGAGAGGGGGCATATTTATGTTATCTTTACAAAGGAAGCTTTATATCATGTTTTTAGGCAGATAATGAGAGAGCAGAGAACTTTTCTGCAGCTGTTAGTTCTCAACTGACTTCAGCTCAAAATAATCTTTATGTCAAAGTGACATATTTGGGGGTGGAGTATTCCAGACTCCTTCAATTATTAGTTATCTCTATTTGCTCATTACTTCTATGGCAATTTTAGAGATGAAAGATGTTAACTGCAGTGCAGAGCATTCTGAGGTCTTAGTATGAGTAGTTGAGTTATGATCCATTTACTGAGTACTTTGCAAACACCATTCATTTACCTGCACCATTTTATTTACTCTAAAGAAACCATGACAGACTAAATAGAGAACTAACCAGGTAAGGACATCAAGCCTGAAGTGGAAATGTAGTGAGATCCTGCAAATAGAACTCCTCGCAGGAAGGAGTGAGTGTTAACAGTAGGCAGAAATAACATTTTGCTAAGTCAGTTAGTAGGGTCATAAGATCAAGGGCTATGCTCCAAAAACAAAAGTCACCAATTTGCCTTTGGAGAACAGAAAATTCCTTTCCTTGGTGAAGTATACAATTTATGCTATAGATGAATTATACGAGATAATGTTGTGCTATTTAACCCCTGTATGACATCTGGATCCATTTTCCACCCTTCTCTGTGCTACTGGGGCTGGCTGGGGTTGCTCAGGGAAGGACTAAAAGGGTGTAAGAGAACTGAGGCCGACATATGTGTTTCCCCAACCTCCTACCACACCTTTGACAGGGGATTGTGGCAGTCATTGTGTTTTTCTACAATCACAGATGCTGTTGGGAAGCTTTATCTTCCATGCCTCCCTCCTTTTTCTAGGCTCTGGTAAAACCATTTCTTTCCTTTTCCCTTTCAAGCCTTCAAGGTGTGATAATGATTCCCAGCCTGCTGTTAGAATTTTTACCTCCTAATTTTTTCCTTAAGCCTGCTTCCATCAATGTAAATATAAATAGTCCCTTCATTAAGCTCTTTTCAGTTAAACCCTCTGAATATTTCATGACCTGGGCCAGCACTGTGGCACAGTGGGTAAAGCCTCCACCTTGCAGCACTGGCATCTTTATAGGAGTGCTGGTTCGAGTCCCAGCTGCTCCACTTCCGATCCAGCTCTCTACTGTGGCCTGGGCAAGCAGTAGAAGAACACTAAAGTCCTTGGGCCCCTGCATCCACCTGGGAAGCCAGAGAAAGCTCCTGTCTCCTGGCTTCGAATAGGAGCAGCTCTGGCCATTGCAGCCACTTGGGGAGTGAACCAGTGGATGAAAGACCTCTCTCTCTCCCTCTCTCTTTCTCTCTCTACCTCTGCCTTTCAAATAAATAAATAAATGTTTAAAAAATAATCATTAAAGAAATAAAAATTAAAAGCATAATAAGATACTACTATACTCCTTCTAGAGTGGGAGTGGCTAACATTAAAAAGACTGACGACACTAAATGTTGGCAATGCTATGAGGCAACCAGAACTACTATACATTGCTGGCAAATACACAAAAAGGTAAGATCACTTAAGAAAAAAATTTGGGGGCTGGCAAATGTGGCGTAGCGGGTAAAGCAGCCACCTGTAGTGCCAGCATCCCATATGGGTGCTAGTTCAAGACCCGGCTGCTCCACTTCCGAGCCAGCTCTCTGCTATGGCCTGGGAAAGCAGTAGAAGATGGCCCAAGTCCTTGGGCTCCTGCAGCCACATGGGAGACCTGGAAGAAGCTCCTGGCTCCTGGCTTTGGATCAGCTGTCATGACCAACTGGGGAGTGAACCAGCGGATGGAAGACCTCTCTCTCTCTCTCTCTCTCTACCTCAACTTCTCTCTCTCTGCAACTCTTTCAAATAAATAAATAAAATCTTTAAAAAAAAAAACAATTTGAGGGTTGCATAAAAATTGAAACACATACCTATCATATAATGCAACCGTTTCACTACTTGGTATTTACCCATATTAGTATCTATTGCTGTATTACAATGTTACTACAAACTTAGGTGTATAAAGTAATACACATTTACTATTGCACAATTTCTGTGGCTCAGGAGGCAGGATATGGCTTAGATAGGTCCTCTACTTTATGGACTCACAGTCTTAACTGAAGTTCAAGTAGAGAAGGATTCAGTTCCTTGTGTATTGTCAGTCTGAAGGCCACAGTTTCATCCTGGCTGTTGGCCCAGCACTACCCTCAGCTCTCTGCCACATGGGTCCCGCTGCATGGGCACTTGCCAACAAAGAGAAAATCTCTCCTAACAGAATAGATGTAACAACCTGTGTAACGTAATCATGTACACATAATCATGCACATCACCTTTGCCGCTGTATCGTATTGGACAGAAGCAAGTCACAGATCTTACCTACGCTCAAGGTGCAAAGACTTATCCAAAGGCACAGATACTGAGGCAGCCACCTTATAGTCTGTCTGGCACATAACTGAAGACAAATGAAACCTCTGTCCACACAAAAACTTGGACACAAATATTCTTAGCAGCTTTATTTATATTAGCCACAAACTGAAAAAACTCAAACATCACCAAAAGGTAAATGGATAAGATAAATTGTGGTTGATCCATACAATGGAACACTCAGCAATAAAAAGAAACAACCAATTGGCCCATGGAGCAACAGATAAATCTCAAAATAATTTTACTAAGTAAATGAGCCATCTGATTCCATTAATATAAAATTCCTGAAAATGTAATCCTATCTATAGTTGACAAAAAGCAGATTAGTGGTTGCTTAAGTGAAGTGGGGGAGGAGATGAATTGTCAAGTAATCTATGGACAAACTCCTGCAGTGACAAATATATCTTGGTATGCTCATGGTTTCACAGGTGTATACATAGCCAAACTAACCAAATTGTACACTTTAAATATGTGCAGCTTAATGTACCTCAATAAAGCTGCTAAATTATACTCCAATAATGCTTTAAAAAAAAAAAAAAGTCCTCGCTTGCTTTGATGCCAGAATTCCATATGGACTTCAAGTCTCAGCTGCTCCACTTCCAATGCAGCTCCCTGCTAATGAGCCTGGGAATGCAGCAGAAGGTGGCCCAAGTCCTTGGGCCCCTGCATCCATGTTCTAGGCTCCTGGCTTCAGCCTGGCCCAGCACCAGTTGTTGCGGCCATTTGGGGAGATGGAAGATATTTCTGTGTGTGTGTGTATGTGCATGTGTGTAACTCTGCCTTTCAAATAAACAAAAATTCTTCAATTATTTATGATTGAATAAACTTGATGTCAACAAAAGTAAAAAAGAATATCTTAGCTACTCAAAGTATTCAGGAGAGGCTCTGTAAATGAGATAACATTTAAATGGACTCCTAAGGACAGGAAAGATTTCTCCACATTCCCTGTACAAAAAGATTAATTCATTCACATGTTTATTCAATAAGCATTTACTAATACCTATGTACCCAAATAGCATGCTAAGGACTGTGAATGCCTTTTCATTTGCTTTTAACAAATTTCCAAATTGGGCTTAATAAATTTGGCTATGGCCAAGGAAATTATGCTCAAAACTCAGCATCCATTTTCCTAGTGTTCCTAGTCACCAATTTACTTGCATGATCCTTTCCTCATTACAGGAGTAAGGAATTCCAATTAAAAACAGAAAATTATGTAAATAAATTCAATGTGAATCATCACACAGTTTTACACATGGAATCAGTATGTGTTAGTAAAACGGCACCATGTTACTTGTGGCGCCATCTATGCCCCATCTATGTGAGGGTAGGTATTTGGGGCAGCATAAAGTCACCACCTGACTCCCGCATCCCTTATCAGAGTGCCTGAGTTTCAGTCTCCACTGCACTTCCAATTCAACCCCTGCTAATGCACACTCTGACAGGCAGCAGGTCAGGGCTCAAGTACTTGGGCCCCTTCCACCTAAGTGGGAGGCCTGAATTGGGCTGCAGGTTCCTAGCTTTGCCTTACTGCTCTTATAAGAATTATGACACAACATCCAGTGAGTATTAAAAAACCCGACTGTAATTCCTTTTCTTGGATATTTTTTCTAAGAAAAAATAAAATGTCAAAGATATTCACTTAAGAATTGTTTCAAATAGTGCTATTTTTGCAACATGCTGGATGTACAGTAATAATGGATAAATTAGAGCATGCTGCTACATGCAAAGGAGGGATTATTACATAACCATTGAAACAGTAATTGTCAAGAATATATCGGCCCCTGCCTCTACAAAATTGGTGTAAACAGAATCCAAAATTACATCTGGGCCACAACTATGTTTATAGACTAAAAGGAACAAAACCGGACGTTGATATGGAAAAAGCTACCTGTCTGATAAACAGTTTTTCCTCTTATATTTTCTCTTTTTTCTGCTCATGGCTTTGTGCAAGAAAAATGCAACTTTTAAAAATAGGTCGTTAACTATTACCTTAATTTCGTCAAGGCAGTAAAGGTCAGTTTATAACCCAATAAGATTTAAGGCGCCTCAACTGTTGACATACGAGTATACCTACTTTGAGATATCCACTTAATTGTTTCCCCGACTACAAATATAACCAACATTGCGTGTCAACTGTGTTGCTGAAAGGGTCGCGAACCATCACAAAACATCCACCGCAACGTGTGGACCAAATGCATGTAGATAACGGTGGCAAAAATAATACAACCTGTCATACAGCACGGTCATTCTCTGCCTTTTACCCGCGAAAGGCTTCTGGTCCTAGACTGGCTCTTTCTTTGACCAGAATGAGATAGTTCCAGACTCGCAGGCAAAAGAGAACTGTTCCCTCACGCTGGAGGCTGGAAACTGCTCGACCAGCGCGCAAGGTTCCGATTCCCCAGTTGCTATGTTTAGTTGCTAAGGCACCAACCGTCTCGCAGGAAGAGCCGGGTCGTGTGCCTCCTTTTGGCGTCGTAGCTAATCCTCTCGGTGCTGAGCACATTGGTTCCGGGAGGAAACGCAGCTCCTCTAAGAGCCACGGGAAGGCGAAGAGAAGCTGGGAGTGACGCGCTGAGCCGCGGAGGATTGTGGGAGGAGGTTGTCTCCAATTTCTCCTCCCCCTCCCCCCACCCGGCCAAGATGTCTGACATGGAGGATGATTTCATGTGCGATGATGAGGAGGACTACGACCTGGTGAGGCGCAGGGGACGGAATGCTGGGACTGGAGATGGTGTCTGGCTTTCCGGGCCGGGGCTGTGGTGGCCGCGGCCTTTCCCTGTGGAGCATGTGCCCCTTCCAGCTTGTCCCGGTGTAGTGACAGGACGGGTTTACCTCCTCCCCCTTCCCGCACCGGGCCTGGGCCCTGCTTCTCCAGCACGGGGGCAAGAGAGGGTCAGGGAGGCTGCTAAGGGGGTCCCAGGCATTGCGTTCCGAGTCCAGGCGCCTCCTTGGTTTACACGGACGCTCCTGACCGCGGGCCTCCGGTTCTCGCTGCCTCCTGCCTCCTCCCTTCCACGCGAGACGCCTCAGGGACCGTGCAGCGGTCTAGGCCCTGGCTTTGCCCTTTCGGGCCCAGCATTCCGGGCCCTTGTGCTTCACACTTGAACTGAGCAGGTTGTTAAATGCTGGGAGAAGAGTCTGAGAACTGGGGGGCCATCCTGCTGCCAGGCCTGGCCCGGAAACGCTACTTGTGAGTCTCCTGGAGGTAGCGACCTCACAGTCTTGTCCAGGGCCGGTTCTGGTCCCAGGTAGAGGTGCAGTGGACAGGTCAGAACAAGGAGAACTGCAAAAGTTGTTGAACTGTGTGTTCGGTTCTTTAAGGAGAAAAGCTGGGGAGGAGGTGTTGCTGCTGCTGCCGCCTGGCTTGTTGTTTTGGAGGAGGGGTAAGGGGATTGAACCAATGGCTTTTTCCTTAACTTAGGAATTACCCAGTATTCAAAGTTTAAAATATCAACAGGGTAGGAATAAACGGATCTACCTACTTGACTGGTGCTTTTTAAAGATGGAAGGTTTAATTTAAGAATGCGCTTAATAACATTTCTGGTTGCTTTTCAAAAACATTATCTGGGAACCAAGACAAATTATCTTGACCAAAAATTAGCGCCAGCTTTGCTTTGCTGCTTTTTGCCTTTTTTTTTTTTAATTTTTATTTTCATTTTCTTTTAATGTGGGCTGTTTGGTTCTTATGTATTGTAATGATGCTGCATTATCATCAAGTTGTTAAGTAGATTCTTTGGGAAGTGTGTCTCATCTTAACATCTTAGTGCCCGAGATTCTCAAGTTATGAATATATTTGTTTTTAATTTGTATGTAATGTATATTTGTATAGGACAGTCCATAAGTCATCTCAAATTAATCTTTGCATTCTAGAAGAAGGCACATTTTGTAAAAGGAATAGGGAAATGCTTACTGTTACTTGAAAATCATAATAGATTTAGACAATTCTTTAGTTGGAGTTTTGCTAATAGTTATGGTTCTACATTACATTTCCATTTATGCGACCCAAACCAGTTGTAGTGCTGCTCTCAGTTCATTAAGCTTGTATTACTTGTGGGATCTGTGTTATTTTTATTATTACATGTTTATTTGTATTTCAGGCTTTTTGTAGCTATCAAAGTGTTTCTTTTACACGTGTTTGTGTTTGTAAATATTCCTGCCCATCTCTTTCGTAAGCAATGGTCTATTTAATAGCCACTTATCTACAGTGTGATTAACTTGAAGATCATCAATGTAGTAATAGCAGTGAGAATCTTATTGTTTCATTAAATACGCCATTCTTTTTTGCAAGATTTTTAATTAAACATATGGTGTTTTAATTTGGCTATGGTTCCACAGCCTTTTAGGGCCTATACTACATGACAGTATATGTAGTTGTTTTGACTTTTAAAAAATTTTTTTGACTAACTTTTTGGGGGTTTTGGGGGAGGCTTTTTGGTTTTCAGCATTCTTTTAAATAGCTGTCCCTCACCTTAATCTCCCTCTCATGTAGATAACATTCTGGATTCCCAATCAGGTGTTAAATAATGGAAGCTCTTACTCCCATCTACAGATAGTTAAAACTTTCAGAAAACTTAGTAACTGATTTTTCAATCATTAAACAGCGTGAATTCAAAGAAGTTCATGAAAATGCGTATTAGGAAAAAACTCTGCATGGATTTCAAAATTTTTGAACCAAAATAACCTATTAAATCCTCATATGTTTAAAAAGAAGACTCAAGGAATATGTTGTATATTGCCATTTTATGCTTTTGCCTAAGAGGTTTTTTTTTTTAAGATTTATTATTTCTTTGAAAGTCAGAATTACACAGAGGAAGGAGAGGCAGAGAGAGAGAGAGAGAGAGGTCTTCCATCTGCTGGTTCACTACCCAATTGGTCGCAACAGCCAGAGCTGCACCACTCCAAAGCCAGGACCCAGGAGCTGCCTCGGGGTCTCCCATTCGGCTGCAGGGGCCCAAGGACTTGGGCCATCTTCTACTGCTTTCCCAGACCATAGCAGAGAGCTGGACCAGAAGTAGAGCAGCCGGGACTCAAACCAGTGCCCATATGGGATGCCAGCACTGCAGGCGGTTGCTTTACCAGCTGCGCCACAGCATGGGAGAACTATTTTTGAAGATTCATTTAATTT